>NW_027206067.1:0-600000 GCF_024711535.1 Dipodomys merriami
CTTCATGCATGCAAGGCAAGCGCTCTACCACTGAGCCACCTTCCCAGCCCCGATCTTTCCAATTTTCTAAACAAGATTGTCTTTGACTCTGCCTCTCCAATAACTGGGATTATAAATTTAAGCTACTGCAACTGACCTTGTTAAATTTTTGTTGCTATTGGTTATAAGTCTTGAACTCTGGGCCTATGCATTGTTCCTGAGAATAGCACTTGATTTGAGCCACAATGCCACTTCTGGCTTTTTCTGTGATTAATTGGAAATAAGAATATCGTGGACTTTCCTGACTGGGTTGGCCTTGAACCACAATTCTCAGATCCTCAGTAGCTAGGATTATAGCCATGAGCCACCAACACTTGGCTTCTTGTTGAATTCTCTATGGGAAAGAATATAATCTATGCCTGTTGAATCTCTTAAAGTGGTGCTTGGCATACAGTAATTACTAAGTATACATTTGCTGCATGAAGGGCAGATAAATGGTGAACAAAGGGTAGTTGACTTCAAGCCATTCATAGGAATGGGCCTATTCTTCATGAGCTTTGTTCTACTTGTAATACTTCTCTAGCTCAAATTAGTCATAAATATTATAGCACATAAATTGTTAGAGCTCTTCCTTTAGCCATGAGAAAAAGTGAGGCTTCAAGGAGTGAATGACTGAGAAGATGGCTCAACTAATTTGCAATCTGATCTGTTCTCGAATCCCAGGGATTCTGGCTTTGAATTCAGTGTTGTCAAATTATTACCAGGAGGTATCTTTAATCAAGTACATGCAGAAATATTCTCCTATGTTATTCCGTATGTAAAGCATAAGCATGTTCATGTTTGTGCATGTGTGCAATGATTTAGACTCTCCAGATTTCTTCAGCCTTATTTGTATGGGATGCTCAACTCTGTTTCACATCCATGTTTAACTGCTGTTTTGAACCACTGTCTTGTCTGCCTTGTCATCTAGTATATTAGATTTTTTCTTTTATGCAAGTGGATAGTTTATAGAATTAGCCATGTATAGTATTAGACATGATTCTAGGAATCCTGATCTTGAAAACAGTTTGTACTCCTCTTGCACATGGCCTGTTCTGTGTGTGGTTTCTGTACGAGCAACATTTCTGACTACCTGTAGTACAATTACTTTACATGAGCTATGTGATCTCACTCTTGTCATCTCAGATGCACTCTGCAACTAACCTTACACGACTGTCAGTCATCTTCATTAAAAGGTTCCCCAAGATTTGACACAGAGTGTAGCCCTTGGCAGCTCTTTTCCCAGGGCATTACAGATAGCGCATTACAGATTTTGGTTCCCTCTGCTGCTCCACCATCCATGACCCAGAAGCTGGCTTTCATTGACCTTCCTATATTTAATTTCAGTCTCATTTTCTTTCTTCCATTATTATCTTTCTCAGTCTCTGTAATGCCAGGTTTCAGGTCATACTCAGCTCAACTTTCACTTTCTTCATTGAACTTCAATTCTCCTGAGAGTTCATTTTTTTCTTTGTTATGGCTGCATTTTGAAAAATATTCTGAGGGTATAAATGGGTCTTTACTCATGCTTAGGAAAAAGCATGTACTTCATTTCTGATTATAGATTGTAAGTTAAAGCAAAGCATCATTCACATACGAACTGCTGTAAGCATGAGGGCTGTAGTGGACAGGGACCTCTGTTGCCAATGCTCCCAAGGGAGAGGCAGATTAGAAATGAATGTGCATTCAGCAGCAACCAGGTAGTTAACTTGCTGTGAAGATAAAGCAGCAGGGCGAGGAAACAGCAGTAGAGATGAAGGAGCCACACTTTGGTAGAGTGAAGAGCTACGCTGAAGACTGGACACTGAATTGAAGGAGTAGACAACACAGAGTTCAGAAAAAAGTGTGTTCAGGCAGAAAGATGTGAAGAACACAAAGCCTGAGGTGAAGGCCAAGCCAGGGCATTTCAAAGACAAACAAGAATGCCACCTCTCCTGCAGATTGGAGTTCAAGGAATCCCAAGGGTAGTCCAAGGGTAGAAGGCTGGAAATGTAGGCTGAGATCTGCTCTGAGGATCATGAGTCTCAGCCAGCCTGGGTAGAAAAACTCTGTAACCAATTAGCCAGCAAAAAAGATGCAAAGATGTGTCTCAAGTGGTAGAGTTTTGAGACAAAAATGCTAAGAGAGAGTACAAGGCCATGAATTCAAGCCCAAATACTGGCATGCATGTGTACCCATGCACACACATGTATACACACACACACATATACAGAGAAGAGGAGGAGGAGGAGGGAGGAGGAAAGAATGGAGGAAGGAAGGGGGAGGGATGGAAAGAAGAAAGAAAGGAAGAAAGAAAGAAAGAAAGAAAGAAAGAAAGAAAGAAAGAAAGAAAGAAAGAAAGAAAGAAAGAAAGAAAGAAAGAAAGAAAGGGAGGGAGGCAGGGAGGTAGGCAGGGAGATAGGACAAAGAGAAAAAGAGAAAGAAGGAAAGAAGGAAAGAAGAAAGAGAGAAAGAGGTGATTAGGGTCTGATCTCAAAAAAATCAAGAAGGCAATGGATAGGAAGAACCAAATGAATTACACACTAAACAACAACTCCAGCTATTGCTAGGGTATGTAGGGGGCAACGAGAAACAGTGGGAATGTAGGGAATGCAGGTAGGTGACCACTAGAGCAAGACCTCTGGAGAACTCAGTAGTGTGTCAGTAATGTTGTGATTCCAGGGATATTTTGCTGTAATATGTGAAGGAAAAAAAAGAGGCAAAAATGATTGCTCAGTTTGAGGCAAAAGGAGAATGGAGAGGCCAATAATAATTTTTGGAAACTTGGTGTATGGGTGCACATAACTGCTTTGTATGGTGGGTGGAAAAGAAATTCAGGAGTTCTAAATAGAGCTCATCAAGGTGGTGTATACCTGTAATCCTAGTTTCGTGGGTGGTGGAGATAAGGAGGATTGGGATGCAAGGCTAATCATAACTGAAAGCTAGTGAGATCCTATCTCATTCAGTAAGCTGGGCATGATATTTCCCACCTGTGATTTCAGCTAGGTAGGAAGATTACAGTCTGAGGTTTCCCTGGGCCAAAAGATAATAAATAACACTTGGTCCTCCATTAGGCCTGTGCCTCATTAATTCACTCTGGATAAATCTATAGGTCTAAAAATTCTTTTAAATGCTAAAATGCTATCTGAATTGTGGTATAAAACATAGGGCACATCATCATTTATTCCTCACAAGACTTTTTAAATGCTGTAATGGAAATAAAATAGGCCTAAAATTCAAGAGAGTCATAGACATAGACAGAGACAGAGACAGAGACAAGACACAGAGAGGCAGAGAAACAGAGATTAAAAAGAGAGACCCTATCTGAGAAAATAAAGTAAACAGAAAAAAGGGCTGGAGGTTTGTGCTTGCTTGTCTAATAAGCACAAGGCTTTCAGTTCAAATCCTAGTATTCGGGGGCAGGGGGTAGAGAACAGAGAATGTTGAAAGGGGATACATTAATCAAGATGTCATGTCAGAACCTGACACCTTGAAAGAAAACCCATTTGTATAACTACTTAAAGATAATACAATTTTAAGGTATATGTTCACTTGAAAGAAAGAAAAAGAAGTCTAATTGTGTTTGACATGCTAGATTACAAATATAAAGTTCAAATAATAAAGATATTTTATCTCTGTTTTAAATGCATCAATTTAAACAATGTCAGTTCTATTAACATTGTGCTGTTTTTTTTTCTTTTCTGAATGCAAGGACTTTGTATGTATTATTTTACTTTAAATCTAACTTATCCCCCTCCCCAAAATTTGCGTTCTTTAACATCACACACAAAACCATTTTGTAATTGATTTGCAAAGGGAGTTTTGTAGAAAAGCTTGTGTTTATACTAAGTATCTATGCATGATTTAAAATATACAAGGCTGAAAAACCTCCAAGTGAATTTAGATTTGAAATCTGAAAAGAGAGTCATAAATGCAGAGACAGTGTTAGTAAGAGCTCCCTCGGTCCACTCAGCCTCTGATATTCAGTGATAACAGGGCAGAGTAGGATGAGGTCAGCTTCCTGAGAACCTCCGTGTCCTCTGGGGAAAGGACCATTAATTTTTAGAAGCTTGAATACTGTCATGGTTCAGAGTTCGGAACAGACTGGCCTAGAAATAAAAGAACCTGCCTTTCATTCCCATCCCTGCTGCTTACTGGAATGTGATCATCTGTTTCCACACATTTGAAATAGAGCTGCCATTATGAAGCTGTTGCAGAGCTTTTGAGGATTTCTTACCATTATATAGAGATACACAAAAGGACCATGAAAAAATATGCATATAAATTTTATTCTAAATTATAAATATCTGCTAAAAAAATCCCGTAGATAGAAATACTTTATGGATAAAATTGAACTGAAAAAGAGATTTAAGGACAGTGCTGATGTATGCAGCAAAGGAACTTTCTAAATCTTCAGAGTAATTCTTTAACTTGTCACAAGTTCACAGTGGTGCTACAGAGTTTTGTGTAGTGGACACTGACTAAACCATAGGAATGAATTCCCTTCTTAAAAAAAGTGTAACAGGCTTTTTAAAGTGTCCTGGGTCTATACCAGCAGCTACATTGGGATAAGGCTTATAAAATTCCCTTTTTACGTAAGCAATTTTTTATGTCAATAAAGTTTTGAGTTAGTTTATGGAGCAATCTCGGTAAAAATGATATAGTTAAGGAAATAGATTTACAGGAAAAACAAAAGAAAAGAAAAGTATAATGGAATGTTATTACACAAAACAATTCTAAGGGATCATTGTCACAATTTGATTATGATGTGTTTCTGAGTTTCTTGGAAGGCCCAGAACAAAAGGAAACATGAACAATGACTCAGTGGCAATTTCAAAGGGGCAAAGAATTTGCTTTGTTTCCCAAGAAAGATACAACTTGGACAGTCTAAGCCCATATTCCCCTTTCTTCATTAAAATGTTGTGACTTGAATGGTTATTAGTCTTCAGACTAAGAATCTACCTTGGCAATTTGAAGGTGCCACATGAGAGAGATCACCCGTGACTTTAGACTTTCTAAGGGTAAACATTCTAAGTGAAATCCAGGTAACAATCTGAAAACTTATCTATGATTAACAAAATACCAAGAAGTACTAGATTCTCACAGCAGATAGGGCATCAAGCTAAAATATAAAACTATGTCTTTCTGTGTGATACCATTGCTTATTCCTACTTTTATTATCCAAGATAAGAAAACTTTTTGTTTACATTTTGTTTTTTGCTGAAAAGTTCTGATTTTGAAATCAAAGACAAAGCATTTATACTCAGCAATCAGATAAACAAGGCAGGATATCTTTAAAAAGGAAAACAACATTTAGGATGATAGGAATTATCTGGGTGCTATTGATGGATACCAAACAATCATCAAAGGCAACAACATGTCCATCTTGTGATTAAATAACTAATTTTAGTTTGAAGATTTTAAGTGTACATTGCATTTTTTTTATTTCTTGAATGCTTTCTCTCTACTTTACCAACTTGGAAACTATCCAGTATACGTACCGCAAAATTTCAACTGCTGAAACCATCACATATCACAAAGCACATGCAGTTAGGTACCTCTCAACACTTAACCTCTCCCCCTACCCTGAAAAAAAACTGGAGAAATAAGAATATTAAAAGGACAGTAGCATCAAAAAATGATGTTCTTGCAGTCGAATATATAGGGGATTCAGTAGTTGAATATAAAATAGATAAACTGTCACTCTTTAATTTATACATTTCTGTCCTGTATTGATAAGTAAGAAATGCACATTTATTGTTTTTTATTATTTTTACATTTTTTTATTGTGAAAATACTGCACAGAGGGGTTACAATTACATGGACAAGATGAGTACATTCCTTATCAAGCATTGTAGCCTCCTCCTTTGTTTCCCCTTTCCATCACTTCCTATCCTTTCCCCGCCCCCCCACCCAATCCTCCCCGCTCTCCCCCCCAGCCGCACCAAAGTTGTAAAGTTCGTTTTTGACATAACGACTTGTACATCTCATTGTTGCAATGGGTCCATCTGTATCCCTATTTCAACGATGTGTTTTTCCCCTTCCCCTCCACAAATTATAACATCAAATACAGTGAAAGCAAGGGTCATACTGTGGGGGAGGGACATACAAAGCAACAAAGAAATAATCTTATAAATGTGTTAGAAACAATCTCAAGAAATAAAAAAAAAACATTTGAGTACATATCTTAGGGTTCATTTCCCTAACATCACCTTATCTGACCTTTTCTGCTTGACTCAGACATATACTAGATATTGCAAATGAGGGAAACCATGGGACCTATGTTTCTTTGGGCCTGGCTTACTTCACTTAATATAACTTTTTCCAAGTCTTTCCATTTCCTAACAAATGGGGCAATGTCATTGTTTCTGATGGAGGCATAGAATTTTATTGTGTACATATACCACATTTTCTTGATCCATTCATCTATTGAGTGGCGTCTGGGTTGGTTCCATATCTTAGCTGTAGTAAATAGGGGTGCAATAAACATAGTCGTGCTGGTAGCTTTAGTGTGGTCTTGTTTGTAAACATTTGGGTAAATGCCAAATGGGGAATTGCTGGGTCATAGGGGAGCTCTATGTGGAGTCTTTTGAGGAAACTCCATACTCCTTTCCAAAGTGGTTGAACAACTTTACGCTCCCACCAACAATGAAGTAAGGTTCCTTTTTGTCCACATCTCCTCCAGCATCTGCTTTTATTAGAGTTCTTGATCATAGCCATTCTAACAGGGGTGAGGTGGTATCTCAATGTTGTTTTGATTTGCATTTCTTTTATGGCTAGGTAGATTGATTGTGTCTATTGGCCATCCTTCTTTCCTCTTCGGAGAAGTTTCTCTTTAAGTCTTTAGCCCACTTATTTATTGGGCAGTTGTTTCTTTGAAGATTTGTTGTTGGGGGATTTATTTTTTTTGAGGTCCATGTATATTTTAGATATGAGATCTTTGTCCATTGCATGGCTAAAAATGATGTTCCTGCAGTCGAATATATAGGGGATTCAGTAGTTGAATATAAACTAAAATAAACTGTCACTCTTTAATTTATACATTTCTGTCCTGTATTGATAAGTAAGAAATGCACATTTATTGTAAAAAATTATTTTAAGTACAATATCTTGAGAACAATGAGAAATAATCATCTGTAAACAGCCCGAACAGTTACTGTCTTAGTGAATTTCCTCTAGCATTTTTCTGTTTATTTCACTAAAAACATTTATGAATTTTCTAGTGGCAGAGTCTATGCTAAATACTCTTTATTTTGATACTGAGGATTAAATCTAATTGTATGTACTTTAGGCAAGTGTTCTACAACACTTCAGCCTTTGATTTTTATTTGGTTTTTGAGATACTATCTCATTCCCTTTGTCCAAACTGGATTGAAATCTATGATTTGTTCTTCCTGCAAGTAACAGATGTGAATCACCACTCTAGGTGCTAAGTATATACATTATTCATTTAACTCAATACTCCCTCAACAGTGTGTGCATGTATACACACATCTACTCACATATTCTCCTTCTCTCTCCTCCCTCAACACTTGTTCTTTTCTGTTTGCAAGAGATTAGAATCAGTCTCAATCACTTCATGGCACTCTAACACTGCAGCTGGAAAGGTCGGCACCAGGACAACATGACAGGAGAGAAGAACTCTGCCAACCAAGTCTAATATGCCAATCTTGCCTCAGAAAATAGAATTGAGGACCTGAAAATGAGGCAGCAGATAGGAGTCTGTGATAGAGCTTAAGTCTATTTTCAGCCACAGTGCGTTCAATGAGTGGAGCAATCAAGCCTGGAGGAAAAATGAAGAGAATGAGAAACTACGTAAGCTTGTGTCTGGGGTTCAGAAGAGAGAGGGAAAGAAATGGAAAGACAGAGGGGAAAGAGAGAGAGGAAATGAGACACACAAAAACACACATACACATACACAACGAGATATTGCATTCTTGGAGCATTTCCAATATTCCTCCAAATAAACGTCTATCTTGCCTTCAAATACATTTTGAACTTAAGCTTTAAGATACCATGTTAATGTGCATTGATAATGATTGTCTTGCTCTGTACAAGGCATCATTCCAACTATTTAATGTTCATTTATTTCATTAAATACATTTTAATCATTATATCAACACCCTCTAAAATGTGAGTGTTACTGCCTTCATTTTACGTGGGAGGACAGAACCTCAAAAACTTAAGCAGGAGGCATTGGTTAGGAAGGGCATGCCCATATACTACTCCTGCCCCCGATGTATATATATATAATATATTATAAATATTATATATTATATAATATTATATATTATATATAATATATTATATATTATATATTATATATAATAATATAGAATATTAATTTAATATATTATAATATATTATATATAATATTATATATAATATATTATATACATACAAATATATATTATATATAATATATATCATATATATACATGGGGGCAGGTGTAGTATATATATAATATATATATATTATATAATATATATATTATACACACACACACACACATTCATTTTTCCGTTCCCTTTGGCACCTCCTCACCTCCAATAGAACAGAAATGGAGGTCTATTTTTAAATATGTGTGCAAACCAGCATCAAGAATATAAGAACAATATAAGAAATGGGCAAATATATTTGTGTGAAAATCTGTAAAACAACTCCTATGCCCCAGGCCTGGATTTCTGTCCTGTACAGGGAGGGGCCTGTTTCTACCTCTACTCTCCCAGGCCTCCTGAGCAGGTGCCTGGGAACATAGCTGGAAAGGGACTAATAAGGCTTTTCAAATGAAAGACATCAGTGAATTTACTATAAGAGACAAATGCAGAGGAATTACAATCCACATAGACATTGACTGCTTTTCTTCACCTTGGCTTTCAAAATTCTTTACTTCTTCACATACTCCAAAAAGCCAACTCTTGCTGGGCACCCGTGGCTCACTAAGGAGGCTGAGATCTGAGGACCGCGGTTGAAAGCCAGCTCGGCAAGGAAAGTCCATGAGACTCTTATCTCCAATAAACTAGCAGAAAACTGAAAGTGGCAGTGTGGCTCAAGTGGTAGAATGCTAGTCTTGAGTTGAAGAGCTGAGTGATAGCACCAAGGCCCAGAATTCAAGATCTATGACCATCTTTACTATATTACCATCTTTACTATATTTACTATATTACCATCTTTACTATATTAAGTCGGCCTATCCAAGAGCATGGGAGGTCTTTCCATTTTCTAGTGTCTTCTGCAATTTCTTTCTTTAACTTTTTATAGTTCTCATTAAATAGTTCTTTTACATCTTTGGTTAGGTTAATTCCTAAATATTTTATTTTTCGGGAGGTTATTGTGAATGGGGTTGCTCCCTTTATTTCCCTCTCTTCCTGTACATTATCAGTGTATAGGAAGGCAACTGATTTTTGTGGGTTTATTTTGTATCCTGCTATTTTGCCGAAGTGATTTATGATTTCTAAGAGTTTGGGGATGGAGTTTTTGGGATCGTGGAGGTATAGTATCATGTCGTCTGCAAAAAGTGATAGCTTAACTTCTTCTTTCCCTATGCGGATCCCTTTAATGTCTTTTTCTTGCCTTATTGCCCTGGCTAAAGGTTCTAGGACTATATTGAAGAGGAGTGGAGACAGTGGGCATCCTTGCCTTGTTCCTGATTTTAGGAGAATTGGTTATAGCTTTTCCCCATTAAGTATAATATTGGCTATTGGTCTGTCATAAATGGCTTTTATTGTTTTTATAAATGTTCCTTCTATTCCTATTTTCTCCAGAGCTTTTAGCATGAATGAATGTTGAATTTTGTCAAAGGCCTTTTCTGCATCTGTAGCGATAATCATGTGATTCTTGACCTTGGCTCTGTTGATATGTTGGATTACATTTATTGACTTACGTATGTTAAACCATCCCTGTGTCTCTGGGATGAAGCCTACCTGGTCATAGTGAATTATTTTTTTTATGTGTTTCTGGATTCTGTTAGCTAGAATCTTGTTAAGGATCTTTGCATCTGTGTTCATCAAGGAGATTGGCCTGTAATTCTCCTTTTTGGTTGGGTCTTTGCCTGGTTTGGGGATGAGTGTGATATTGGCTTCGTAGAATGAGTTTGGGATAGCTCCCTCCTTCTCTATTTCTCTGAAGAGCTTGAGGAGTATGGGTATTAGTTCTTGTTTAAAGGTCTTATAGAATTCTGCTGTGAATCCATCTGGTCCTGGGCTTTTTTTTGTTGGAAGACTTTTGATAGCTTCCTGTATCTCATTATAGGATATTGGCTTATTTAATAGGTTAACTTCTTCTTTGCTCAGTTTGGGCAACTTGTATTTCTCTAAAAATGCATCCATTTCTGCCCGATTTTCTTCCTTTAGAGAGTATAGCTTTTGAAAGAAGTCTGTATGAAATGTTTGGATATCTTGAGTACCTGTTGTGATGTTTCCCGTGGCATCCCTAATCCTATTAATATAGGTTTCATCTCTTCTTTTTTTAATTAATCTAGCCAATGGGCCATCAATTTTGTTTATTTTTTCAAAGAACCAGCTTTTTGTTTGGTTTATTTTGGTTATGGTTTTCTGATTTTCTAATTGTTAATCTCTGCTTTTAATTTCGTTATCTGACTTAGCCTATTAGCTTTTGGCACGCCAGCACTGTCCATCCAGCACTATGGACGGCACTGCGTACATCTGGCTCTAATTAGTCCACGGTTGTGTTCAGCCGAATGACCTCTGCCGGGAACACTCAGAATGAGGTTCTGAGTTATTGCAACATAGGAGCGTTTCACTGCTTTCAAGGCTTCACAGGAAGAATTCCGGAATGTTGCTGCCGGGAGGCCTCCGGCTGTTCCGGGTGAACATCTCCTTGTAAATCCCCCGTGGTTTCTTGTACACCCATGAAATTTGGCCAGGTTATGCAGTTTGCATTGCTGCACAATTGCGCCTGCATAACTCTGCCACGGTTGCAAACATTCAGGCGTGCAAGTCAGATAGGCTGGTCCCCGTATGACACTGCCAGCGAACTGGGTCTATCTGCTTTCCATCCTTCTCAACTGAGTGCTACTGATTCCAGCTTTGACGGCTACACTCTACTCAACCAGAGCAGTAAGTTGAACATCAACTTATGACACTTTGTGAACGTGTTGAGAACTACAGCTCAGTTGTTCGGGAAGCCACCACTGTACATCGAGCACTATGGACGGCACTGCCTATATCTGGCTCTAATTAGTCCACGGTTGTGTTCAGCAGAATGACCTCTGCCGGGAACACTCAGAATGAGGTTCTGAGTTATTGAAACATTGGAGCGTTACACTGCTTTCAAGGCTTCACAGGAAGAATTCCGGAATCTTGCTGCCGGCAGGCCTCTGGCTGTTCCGGGTGAACATCTCCTTGTAAATCCCACGTGGTTTCTTGTACACTCTTGAAATTGGGCAAGGCTATGCAGTTTGCATTGCTGCACAATTGAGTCTGCCTAGCTCTGCCGCGGTTGCAAACATTCAGGCTTGGCAGCCAGATAGGCTGGTCTCCGTAGGACACTGCCAGCGGACTGGGTATATCTGCATCCCCTTCCTCTCACCTGAGTGCTACTGATTCCAGCTTTGACGGCTATACTCTACTCAACCGGAGCAGTAAGTTGAACCTCAACTTATGGCACATTGTGAAAGTGTTGAGCACTAGAGCTCAGTTGTTTGGCACGCCACCACTGTCCATCCAGCACTATGGACGGCACTGCCTACATCTGACTCTAATTAGTCCACGGTTGTGTTCAGCTGAATGACCTCTGCCGGGAACACTCAGAATGACTTTCTGCGTTAAAGCAACATAGGAGCGTTTCACTGCTTTCGTTTCTTAGGAAGAATTCCGGAATCTTGCTGCCTGGAGGCCTCCGGCTGTTCCGGGTGAACATATCCTTGTAAATCCCCCGTGGTTTCTTGTACACCCATGAAATTTGGCGAGGTTATGCAGTTTGAATTGCTGCACAATTGCGCCTGCCTAGCTGTGCCCCGTTTGCAAACATTCAGGCGTGGCAGCCAGATAGGCTGGTCCCCGAAGGACACTGCCAGCGGACTGGGTATATCTGCTTCTCGTTCTTCTCACCTGAGTGCTACTGATTCCAGCCTTGACGGCTACACTCTACTCAACCGGAGCAGTAAGTTGAACCTCAACTTATGGCACTTTGTGAAAGTGTTGGGAACTAGAGCTCAGTTGTTTGGCACCCCACCAATGTCCATCCAGCACTATGTAGGCAGTGATGCCTACATCTGGCTCTAATTAGTCCACGGTTGTGTTCAGCAGAATGACCTCTGCCGGGAACACTCAGAATGAAGTTCTGATTAACTACAACATAGGAGCGTTTCACTGCTTTCAAGGCTTCACAGGAAGAATTCCGGAACCTTGCTGCCGGGAGGCCCCCGGCTGTTCCGGGTGAACATATCCTTGTAAATCCCCCGTGGTTTCTTGTACACCCATGAAATTTGGCCAGGTTATGCAGTTTAAATTGCAGCACAATTGCGCCTGCCTAGCTCTGCCGCGGTTGCAAATATTCAGGCATAGCAGCCAGATAGGCTGGTCCCCGTAGGACCCTGCCATCAGACTGGGTATATCTGCTTCCCATTCTTCTCACCTGAGTGCTACTGATTCCAGCTTTGACGGCTACACTGTAGTCAACCGGGGCAGTAAGTTGAACCGCAACTTATGGTACTTTGTGAAAGTGTTGAGAACTAGAGCTCAGTTGTTTGGCAAGCCACCACTCTCCATCCAACACTATGGAAGGCACTGCTTACATCTGGCTCTAATTAGGCCACGGTTCTGTTAAGCCGAATGACCTCTGCCGGGAACACTCCGAATGAGGTTCTGAGTTGTTGCAACATACGAGCGTTTCAGTGCTTTCAAGGCTTCACAGGAAGAATTCCGGAATGTTGCTGCCGGCAGGCCTCCGGCTTTTCCGGGTGAAAATCTCCTTGTAAAACCCCTGTGATTTTTTGTACACCCGTAAAATTTGGCCAGGTTATGCAGTTTGAATTGCTGCACAATTGCGCCTGCCTAGCTCTGCCGCGGTTGCAAACATTCCGGCAAGGCAGTCAGATAGGCTGGTCCCCGTAGGACACTGCCAGCGGACTGGGTATATCTGCTTTCCGTTCTTCTCACCTGAGTGCTACTGATTCCAGCTTTGACGGCTACAGTCTACTCAAGCGGAGCAGTAAGGTGAACCTCAACTTATGGCACTTTGTGAAAGTGTTGAGAATTAGAGCTCAGTTGTTTGGCACCCCACCACTGTCCATCCAGCACTATGTAGGCAGTGATGCCTTCATCTGGCTCTAATTAGTCCACAGTTGTGTTCAGCAGAATGACCTCCTCCGGTAACACTCAGATTGAGGTTCTGATTTATTGTAACATAGGAGAGTTTCACTGCTTTCAAGGCTTCACAGGAAGAATTCCGCAATGTTGCTGCCAGCAGACCTCCGGCTGTTCCGGGGGAACATCTCCTTGTAAATCCACCGTGGTTTCTTGTACACCTGTGAAATTCGGCCAGGTTATGCAGACTGCATTGCTGCACAATTGTGCCTGCCTAACTCTGCCGCGGTTGCAAACATTCAGGCGTGGCAGCCTGATAAGCTCTGTCTCCGTAGGACATGGCCTGCGGACTGGGTATATCTGCTTCCCGTTCCTCTCACCTGAGTGCGACTGATTCCAGCTTTGACGGCTACACTCTACTCAACCGGAGCAGTAAGGTGAACCTCAACTTATGGCACTTTGTGAAAGGGTTGAGAAATAGAGCTCAGTTGTTTGGCACGCCACTACTGTCCATCCAGCACTATGGACGGCACTGCCTACGTCTGGCTCTAATTAGTCCACGGTTGTGTTCAGCCGAATGACCTCTGCCGGGAACACTCAGAATGAGTTTCTGCGTTAATGCAACATAGGAGCGTTTCACTGCTTTCGTTTCTTAGGAAGAATTCCGGAATCTTGCTGCCCGGAGGCCTCCGGCTGTTCCGGGTGAACATATCTTTGTAAATCCCCCGTGGTTTCTTGTACACCCATGAAATTTGGCGAGGTTATTCAGTTTGAATTGCTACACAATTGCGAATGCCTAGCTGTGCCGCGTTTGCAAATATTCAGGCGAGGCAGCCAGATAGGCTGGTCCCCGTAGGACCCTGCCAGCGGACTGAGTATATCTGCTTCCCGTTCTTCTCACCTGAGTGCTACTGATTCCAGCCTTGATGGCTACACTCTACTCAACCGGAGCAGTAAGTTGAACCTCAACTTATGGCACTTTGTGAAAGTGTTGAGAACTATTGCTCAGTTGTTTGGCACACCACCACTGTCCATCCAGCACTATGTAGGCAGTGATGACTACATCTGGCTCTAATTAGTCCACGGTTGTGTTCAGCAGAATGACCTCTGCCGGGAACACTCAGAATGAGGTTCTGATTTATTGCAACATAGGAGCGTTTCACTGCTTTCAAGGCTTCACAGGAAGAATTCCGGAATGTTGCTGCCAGCAGGCCTCCGGCTGTTCCGGGAGAACATCTCCTTCTAAATCAACCGTGGTTTCTTGTACACCCGTGAAATTCGGCCAGGTTATGCAGTTTGCATTACTGCACAATTGCGCCTGCCTCACTCTGCCACGGTTGCAAACATTCAGGCGTGGCAGCCTGATATGCTGGTCTCCGTAGGACACAGGCGGTGGACTGGGTATATCTGCTTCCAGTTCTTCTCACCTGAGTGCTACTGATTCCAGCTTTCACGGCTACACTCTACTCAACCGTAGCAGTAAGTTGAACCTCAATTTATGGCACTTTATGAAAGTGTTGAGAAGTAGAGCTCAGTTGTTTGGCACGCCACCACTGTCCATCCAGCACTCTGGACGGCACTGCCTACATCTGGCTGTAATTAGTCCACGGTTGTGTTCAGCCGAATGACCTCTGCCGGGACAACTCAGAATGAGGTTCTGAGTTATTGCAACATAGGAGCGTTTCACTGCTTTCAAGGCTTCACAGGAAGAATTCCGGAATCTTGCTGCCGGCAGGCCTCCGGCTCTTTCGGGTGAACATCTCGTTGTAAATCCCCCGTGGTTTCTTGTACACCCGTGAAATTTGGCCAGGTTATTCAGTTTGCATTGCTGCACAATTGAGCCTGCCTAGCTCTGCTGCGGTTGCAAACATTCAGGCGTGGCAGCCAGATAGGCTGGTCCCCGAAGGACACTGCCAGCGGACTGGGTATATCTGCTTTCCATTCTTCTCACCTGAGTGCTACTGATTCCAGCTTTGACAGCTACACTCTACTCAACTGGAGCAGTAAGTTGAATCTCAAGTTATGGCACTTTGTGAAAGTGTTGAGAACTAGAGCTCAGTTGTTTGGCACGCCACCATGGTCCATCCAGCACTATGGACGGCACTGCCTACATCTGGCTCTAATTAGACGACGATTGTGTTCAGCTGAATGACCTCTGTGGGGAACACTCAGAATGAGGTTCTGAGTTATTGCAACATCGGAGCGTTTCACTGCTTTCAAGGCTTCTTAGGAAGAATTCCGGAATCTTGCTGGCGGCAGTCCTCCGGCTGTTCCGGGTGAACATCTCCTTGTAAATCCCCCGTGGTTTCTTGTACACCAGTGAAATTTGGCCAGGTAATGCAGTTTGCACTGCTGCAGAATTGCGCCTGCCAAGCTCTGCCGCGGTTACAAACATTCAGCCGTGGCAGCCAGATAGGCAGGTCGCCATAGGACACTGCCAACGGCCTGGGTATATCTGCTTCCCGTTCTTCTCATATGAGTGATACTGATTCCAGCTTTGACGGCTACACTCTAGTCAACCGGGGCAGTAAGTTGAACCTCAACTTATGGTATTTTCTGAAAGTGTTGAGAACTAGAGCTCAGTTGTTTGGCACGCCACCACAGTCCATCCAGCACTATGGACGGCACTGCTTACATCTGGCTCTAATTAGTCCACGGTTGTGTTCAGCCGAATGACCTCTGCCGGGAACACTCCGAATGAGGTTCTGAGTTGTTGCAACATACGAGCGTTTCACTGCTTTCAAGGCTTCTTTGGAAAAATTCCGGAATGTTGCTGCCAGCAGGCCTCCGGCTGTTCCGGGTGAACACCTCCTTTTAAATCCCCAGTGGTTTTTTGTACTCCCGCGAAATTTGGCCAGGCTTTGCAGTTTGCATTGCTGCACAATTGCGCCTGCGTAGATCTGAAGCAGTGGCAAACATTCAGGCCTGGCAGCCAGATAGGCTGGTCCCCGTAGGACACTGCCAACGGACTGGGTATATCTGCTTCCCATTCTTCTCACCTGAGTGCTACTTATTCCAGCTTTGACGGCTACACTGTACTCAACCGGAGCAGTAAGTGGAACCTCAAATTATGGCACTTTGTGAAAGTGTTGAGAACTAGAGCTCAGTTGTTGGGCACGCGACCACTGTCCATCCAGCACTATGGACTGCACTGCCTACATCTGGCTCTAATCAGTCCACGGTTGTGTTCAGCCGAATGTCCTCTGCCGGGAACACTCAGAATGAGGTTCTGAGTTATTGCAACATAGGAGCGTTTCAGTGCTTTCAAGTCTTCTTAGTAAGAATTCCGGAATCTTGCTTTCGGCAGGCCTTCGTCTATTCCGGGTGAACATCTCATTGTAAATCCCCCATGGTTTCAGTACACCCGTGAAATTTGGCCAGTTTATGCAGTTTGCATTGCTGCACAATTGCGCCTGCCTAGCTGTGCCTTATTTGGAAACATTCAGGCGTGGCAGCCAAATAGGCTGGTCCCCATAGGACACGCATGCGGACTGGGTATATCTGCTTCTATTTCTTCTCATCTGAGTGCTACTGATTCCAGCTTTCAGGGCTACACTCCACTCAACCGGAGCAGTAAGTTGTACGTCAACTTATGGCACTTTGTCAAAGTGTTGAGAAATATAGCTCAGTTGTTTGGCACGCCACCACTGTCCATCCAGCACTATGAACGGCACTGCGTACATCTGGCTGTAATTAGTCCACGGTTGTGTTCAGCCGAATGACCTCTGCCGGGAACACTCAGAATGAGGTTCTGAGTTATTGCAACACAGGAGCGTTTCACTGCTTTCAAGGACTCTTTGGAAGAATTCCGGAATGTTGCTGCCGACAGTCCTCCGGCTCTTCCGGGTGAACATTTCCTTGTAAATGCCCCGTGGTTTCTTGTACACCCGTGAACTTTGGCCAGGTTATGCAGTTTGCATTGCTGCACAATTGCGCCTGCCTAGTTCTGCTGCGTCTGCAAACATTCAGGCGTGGCAGCCAGATAGGCTGGTCCTCGTAGGACACTGCCAGCGGACTGGGTATATCTGCTTCCCGTTCTGCTCACCTGAGTTCTACTGATTCCAGCTTTGACAGCTACACTCTACTCAACCGGAGCAGTAAGTTGAAGTTCAACTTATGGCACTTTGTCAAGGTTTTGAGGTCTAGAGCTCAGTTGTTTTGCACGCCACCAAAGTCCATCCACCACTATGGACGGCACTGGCTACATCTGGCTCTAATTAGTCCACGGTTGTGTTCAGCCGAATGACCTCTGCCGGGAACACTCAGAATGAGGTTTTGATTTATTGCAACATAGGAGAGTTTCACTGGTTTCAAGGCTTCACAGGAAGAATCCCGGAATGTTGCTGCCGGCAGGCCTCCGGCTGTTCCGGGTGAACATCTCCTTGTAAATCCCCGGTGGTTTCTTGTACATCCGTGACATTTAGCCAGGTTATGCGGTTTGCATTGCTGCACAATTTCTCCTACCTTACTCTGCCGCGGTTGCAAACATTCAGGCGTGGCAGTCATATAGGCTGGTCCCCGTAGGACACTGCCAGCGGACTGGGTATATCTGCTTCCCGTTTTCTCACCTGAGTGCTACTGATTCCAGCTTTGACGGCTACACTCTATTAAACCGGAGCAGTAAGTTGAACCTCAACTTATGTCACTTTGTGAATGTGTTGAGAACTAGATCTCAGTCGTTTGGCACGCCACCACTGTCCATTGAGCACTATGGATGGCACTGCGTACATCTGGCTGTAATTAGTCCACGGTTGTGTTCAGCCGAATGACCTCTGCCGGGAACACTCAGAATGAGGTTCTGTGTTATTGCAACATAGGAGCGTTTCACTGCTTTCAAGGCTTCTTAGGAAGAATTCCTCAATCTTGCTTTCGGCAGGACTCCGGCTGTCCCGGGTGAACATTTCCCTGTAAATCCCCCGTGGTTTCTTGTACACCCGTGAAATTTGGCCAGGTTATGCAATATGCAATGCTGCACAATTGCTAATGCCTTGATCTGCCGCGGTTGCAAACATTCAGGCGTGGCGGCCAGATAGGCTGGTCCCCGTAGGACACTGCCAGCGGACTGGGTATATCTGCTTCCCGTTCTTCTCACCTGAGTGCTACTGATTCCATCTTTGACGGCTACACTCTTCACAAACGGAGCAGTAAGTTGAACCTCAACTTATGGCACTCGGTGAAAGTGTTGAGAACTAGAGCTCAGTTGTTTGGCACGGGACCACTGTCCATCCAGCACTATGGACCGCACTGCCTACATCTGGCTCTAATTAGTCCATGGTTGTGTTCAGCCAAATGACCTCTGGGGAGAACACTCAGAATGAGGTGCTGATTTATTGTAACATAGGAGCCTTTCACTGCTTTCAAGGCTTCTTAGGAAGAATTCCGGAATCTTGCTGCCGGAGGCCCTCGGCTGTTCTGGGTAAACATCTTGTAAATCCCCCGTGGTTTCTGGTACACCCGTGAAATTTGGCCAGGTTATGCAGTTTGCATTTCTGCACAACTGCGCTTGCCTAGCTCTGACGAGGTTGCAAACATTCAGGCTTGGCAGCCAGATATGCTGGTCCCCGTACGACACTGTCAGCGGAGTGGGTCTATCTGCTTTCCCTTCTTCTCACCTGAGTGCTACTGATTCCAGCTTTCACGACTACACTCTATTCAACCGGAACAGTAAGTTGAACCTCAACTTATGGCACTTTGTGAAAGTGTTGAGAACTAGAGCTCAGTTGTTTGGCACACCACCACTGTCCATCCAGCACTATGGACGGCACTGCCTACATCTGGCTCTAATTAGTCCACGGTTGTGTTCAGCCGAATGACCTCTGCCGGGAACACTCAGAATGAGGTTCTGAGTTATTGCAACATAGGAGCGTTTCACTGCTTTCAAGGCTTCACAGGAAGAATCCCGGAATGTTTCTGCCGGCATGCCTCCGTCTGTTCCTGGTGAACATCTCCTTGTAAATCCCCCGTGATTTCTTGTACACCCTTGAAATTTGGCCAGGTTATGCAGTTTGCATTGCTGCACAATTGTTCCTGCCTAGATGTGCCGCGGTTGCAAACATTCAGGGGTGATAGCCAGATAGGCTGGTCCCCGTAGGACATTGCCAGCGGACGGGGTATATCATCTTCCCGTTCTCCTCACCTGAGTGCTAATGATTCCAGCTTTGACGGCTACTCTCTACTCAACCGGAGCAGTAAGTTGAACCTCAACTTATGGTACTTTGTGAAAGTGTTGTGAACTAGAGCTCAGTTGTTTGGCATGCCACCACTGTCCATCGAGCACTATGGACGGCACTGCCTACATCTGGCTCTAATTAGTCCACGGTTGTGATCAGCCGAATGATCTCTGCCGGGAACACTCAGATTGAGGTTCTGAGTTATTGCAACATATGAGCATTTCACTGCTTTCAAGGCTTCACAGGAACAATCCAGGAATGTTGCTGCCAGCAGGCCTCCGGCTGTTCCGGGTGAACATCTCCTTTTAAATCCCCCGTGGTTTTTTGTACTCCCGCGAAATTTGGCCAGGTTATGTAGTTTGCATTGCTGCACAATTGCGCCTACGTAGATCTGCCACGGTGGCAAACATTCTGGCGTGGCAGCCAGATAGTCTGGTCCCCGTAGGACACTGCCAAGGACTGGGTATAGTTGCTTCCCATTCTTCTCACCTGAGTGCTACTTATTACAGCTTTGACGGCTACACTCTACTCAAGCGGAGCAGTAAGATGAACCTCAACTTATGGCTCTTTGTGAAAGTGTTGAGACCTAGAGCTCAGTTGTTGGCACGCCACCACTGTCCATACAGCACTATGGACGGCACTGCCTACATCTGGCTGCAATTTTTGCACGGTTGTGTTCAGCCGAATGACCTCTGCCGGGAACACTCAGAATGAGGTTCTGAGTTATTGCAACATAGGAGCGTTTCACTGCTTTCAAGGCTTCTTAGGAAGAATTCATCTATCTTGCTTTCGGCAGGCCTCCGGCTCTTCCGGGTGAACATCTCCTTGTAAATCATCCGTGGTTTCTTGTACACCCGTGAAATTTGGCCAGGTTATGCAGCGTGCATTGCTGCACAATTGCGCCTGCCTAACTCTGCTGCGGTTGCAAACATTCAGGGGTTGCAGCCAGATAGGCTGGTCCCCGTAGGACACTGCCAGCGGACTGGGTATATCTGTTTCCCGTTCTTCTTATCTGAGTGCTACTGATTCCTGCTTTGACAGCTGCACTCTACTCAACCAGAGCAGTAAGTTGAACCTCAACGTATGGCACTTTGTGAAAGGGTTGAGAACTAGAGCTCAATTGTTTGGCACGCCACCAAAGCCCTTCCACCACTATGGACGGCACTGCCTACATCTGGCTCTAATTAGTCCACGGTTGTGTTCAGCTGAATGACCTCTGCCGGGAACACTCAGAATGAGGTTCTGAGTTATTGCAACATAGGAGCGTTTCACTGCTTTCAAGGATTCACAGGAAGAATTCCTGAATTTTGCTTCCAGCAGTCCTCTGGCTGTTCCGGGTGAACATCTCCTTGTAAATCCCTCGTGGTTTCAGTACACCCGTGAAATTTGGCCAGTTTTTGCAGTTTGCATTGCTGCACAATTGCGCCTGCCTAGCTGTGCCGCGTTTGCAAACATTCAGGCATGGCAGCCAGATACGCTGGTCCCCGTAGGACACGGCCTGCGGACTGGGTATATCTGCTTCCACTGCTTCTCACCTGAGTGCTACTGATTCGAGCTTTGACGGATACACTCTACTCAACCGGAGCAGTAAGTTGAACCTCAACTTATGGCACTTTGTGAAAGTGTTGAGAACTAGAGCTCAGTTGTTTGGCACGCCACCACTCTCCATCGAGCACTATGGACGGCACTGCCTACATCTGGCTGTAAGTAGTCCACGGTTGTGTTCAGCCGAATGACCTCTGCCGGGAACACTCAGAATGAGGTTCTGAGTGATTGCAACATAAGAGCGTTTCACTGCTTTCAAGGCTTCTTAGGGAGAATTCCGGAATCTTGCTGCCGGCAGGCCTCCGGCTGTTCATGGGGAACATCTCCTTGTAAATCCCCCGTGGTTTCTTGTCCACCCGTGAAATTTGGCCAGGATATGCAATTTGCATTGCTGTACAATTGGCCTGCCTTACTCTGCCGCGGTTGCAAACATTCAGGCGTGGCAGCCAGATAGGCTGGTCCCCGTAAGACACTGCCATTGCACTGGGTATATCTGCTTCCCGTTCTTCTCACCTGAGTGCTACTGATTCCAGTTTTTACGGCTATACTCTACTCAACCGGAGCAGTAAGTTAAACCTCAACTTATGGCACTTTGTGAAAGTGTTGAGAACTAGAGCTCAGTTGTTTGGCACTCCACCACTGTCCAGCACTATGGGCTGCAATGCCTACATTTGGCTCTAATTAGTCCACGGTTGTGTTCAGCCGAATGACCTCTGCCGGCAACACTCAGAAGGAGGTTCTGAGTTATTGCAACATAGGAGAGTTTCACTGCTTTCAAGGCTTTTTAGGAAGAATTCCGGAATCTTGTTGCCGACGGGCCTCCGACTGTTCTGGGTGAACATCTCCTTGTAAATCCCCCGTTGTTCCTTGTACACCCTTGAAATTTGGCCAGGTTATGCAGTTTGCATTGCTGCAAAATTGCTAATGCATAGATCTGCTGCATTTGCAAACATTCAGCTGTGGCAGCCAGATAGGCTGGTCCCCGTAGGACACTGACGGCGGACTGGGTATATCTGCTTCCCGTTCGTCTCACCTGAGTGCTACTGATTCCACCTTTGAAGGCTACACTCTACTCAAACGGACCAGTAAGTTTAACCTCAACTTATGGCACTTTGTGAAAGTGTTGAGAACTAGAGCTCAGTTGTTTGGCTAGCGACCACTGTCCATCCAGCACTATGGACGGCACTGCCTACATCTGGCTCTAATTAGTCCACGGTTGTGTTCAGCCTATTGACCTCTACGGAGAACACTCAGAATGAGGTGCTGAGTTATTGCAACATAGGAGCGTTTCACTGCGTTCAAGGCTTCTTAGGAAGAATTCCGGAATCTTCGTGCCAGCAGGCCTCCGGCTGTTCCGGGTGAACATCTCCTTGTAAATCCCCGTTGGTTTCTTGTACACCTGTGAAATTTGGCCACGTTTTGCAGTATGCAATGCTGCACAATTGCTAATGGCTAGATCTGCGGCGGTTGCAAACATTCAGGCGTGGCAGCCAGATAGTCTGGTCGCCGTAGGACACTGCCAACGGACTGGGTATATCTGCTTCCCGTTCTTCTCACCTGAGTGCTACTGATTCCACCTTTGACGGCTACACTCTACTCAAACGGAGCAGTAAGTTGATCCTGAACTTATGGCACTTTGTGAAAGTGTTGAGAACTAGAGCTCAGTTGTTTGGCAAGCCACCACTGTCCATCCAGCACTATGGACCGCACTGCCTACATCTGGCTCTAATTAGTCCACGCTTGTGTTCAGACAAATGACCTCTGCGGAGAACACTCAGAATGAGGTGCTGAGTTATTGCAACATAGGAGCGTTTCACTGCTTTCAAGGCTTCTTAGGAAGAATTCCGTAATCTTGCTGCGGGTAGGCCTCCGGCTGTTCTGGGTGAATATCATGTAAATCCCCCGTGGTTTCTTGTACACCCGTGAAATTTGGCCAGGTTATGCAGTTTGCATTTCTGCACAATTGCGCCTGACTATCTCTGTCGCGGTTGCAAACATTGAGGCGTGGCAGCCAGATAGGCGGGTCCCCGTACGACACTGTCAGGGGACTGGGTCTATCTGCCTCCCGTTCTTCTCACCTGAGTGCTGCTGATTCCAGCTTTGACGGGTACACTCTACTCAACCGGAGCAGTAAATTGAACCTCAACTTATGGCACTTTGTGAATGTGTTGAGAACTAGAGCTCAGGTGTTTGGCACGCCACCACTCTCCATCGAGCACTATGGACGGCACTGCATACATCTGGCTGTAATTACTCCATGGTTGTGTTCAGCCGAATGACCTCTGCCGGGAACACTCAGCATGAGCTTCTGTGTTATTGCAACATAGGAGCGTTTCACTGCTTTCAAGGCTTCTTAGGAAGATTTCCGGAATCTTGCTGCAGGCAGGCCTCCGGCTCTTCCACCGAACATCTCCTTGTAAGTCCCCCGTGGTTTCTTGTACACCCGAGATATTTGGCCAGGTTATGCAGTTTGCATTGCTGCACAATTGCGCCTGCCTAGCTGTGGCGCGTTGGCAAACATTCAGGCGTGGCAGCCAGATAGACTGGTTCCCGTAGGACACTGCCAGCAGACTGGGTATATCTGCTTCCCGTTTTCTCACCTGAGTGATACTGATTCCAGCTTTGACGGCTACACTCTACTCAACCGGAGGTGTAAGTTGAACTTCAACTTATGGCACTTTGTCAAAGTTTTGAGTTCTAGAGCGCAGTTGTTTGGCACGCCACCAAAGTCCATCCACCACTATGGACAGTACTGCCTACATCTGGCTGTGATTAGTCCACTGTTGTGTTCAGCCGAATGACCTCTGCCAGGAACACTCAGAATGAGGTTCTGTGTTATTTCAACATGGGAGCGTTTCACTGCTTTCAAGTCTTCTTAGGAAGATTTCCGGAATCTTGCTGCAGGCAGGCCTCCGGCTCTTCCAGTGAACATCTCCTTGTAAATCCCCAGTGGTTTCTTGTACACCCGTGAAATTTGGCCAGGTTATGCAGTTTGCATTCCTGCAAAATTGCGCCTGCCTAACTCTGCCGCGGTTGCAAACATTCAGGCGTGGCAACCAGATAGGCTAGTCCCCGTAGGACACTGCCAGCGAATTGGGTATATCTTCTTCCCGTTCTTTTCACCTGAGTGCTACTGATTCCAGCTTTGACGGCTACACTCTACTCAACAGGAGCAGTAAGATGAACCTCAACTTATGGCACTTTGTGAAAGTGTTGAGAACTAGAGCTAAGTTGATTGGAATGCCACCACGGTCCATCCAGCACTATGGACCGCACTGCCTACATCTGGTTCAAATCAGTCCACGGTTGTGTTCAGCCGAATGATCTCTGCCGAGAACACTCAGAATGCGGTTCTGAGTTATTGCAACATAGGAGCCGTTCACTGCTTTCAAGGCTTCACAGGAAGAATCCCGGAATGTTGCTGCCGGCAGGCCTCCGGCTGTTCCGGGTGAACATCTCCTTGTAAATCCCCCGTGGTTTCTTGAACACCCGTGAACTTTGGCCAGCTTATGCAGTTTGCATTGCTGCACAATTGCGCATGCCTAGCTCTGCCATGTTTGCAATCATTCAGGTGTGGCAGCAAGATAGGCTCGTCCCCGTTGGACACTGCCAGCAGACTGTGTATATCTGCTTCCCGTTCTTCTCACCTGAGCTCTACTGATTCCAGCTTTGACGGTACACTCTACTCAACCGGAGCAGAAAGTTGAACATCACCTTATGGCACTTTGTGAAAGTGTTGAGAACTAGAGCTCAGTTGTTTGGCACGCCACCACTGTCCATCCAGCAATATGGACGGCACTGCCTAAATCTGGCTCTAATTAGTCCATGGTTGTGTTCAGCCGAATGACATCTGCCGGGAACAATCAGAAGGAGGATCTGAGTTATTGCAACCTAGGAGCTTTTCACTAGTTTCCAGGCTTCTTAGGAAGAATTCCGGAATGTTGCTGCCGGCAGGCCTTCGAATTTTCTGGGTGAATATCTCCTTGTAAATCCCCCGTGGTTCCTTGTAAACAAGTGAAATTTGGCCGGGTTATGCAGTTTGCATAGCTGCACGATTAAGCCTGCCTAGCTGTGCTGTGGTTGCACACATTCAGGCGTGGCAGCCAGATAGGCTGTTCCTCGTAGGACACTGCCAGCGGACTGGGTATATCTGCTTCCCGTTCTTCTCACCTGAGTGCTACTGATTCCAGCTTTGATGGCTACACTCTATTCAACCGGAGCAGTAAGTTAAAACCTCAACTTTTGGCAATTTGTGAAAGTGCTGAGAACAAGAGTTCAGTTGTTTGGCACGCCACCACTGTCCATCCAGCACTATGGACGGCACGTCCTACATCTGGCTCTAATTAGTTTCTTCCTAAGAAGCCTTGAAAGCACTGAAACGCTCCTATGTTGCAATATCTCAGAACCTCATTTTTAGTGTTCCCGGCAGAGGTCATTCGGCTGAACACAACCTTGGACTAATTAGAGCCAGATGTAGGCAGTGCTGTCCATACTGCTGGATGGACACAGTTGGCGTTCCAAACAACTGAGCTCTAGTTCTCAACACTTTCACAAAGTGCCATACATTGAGGTTCAACATACAGATCCCGTTCAGTAGAGTGTAGCCGTCAAAGCTGGAATGAGTAGCACTCAGGTGAGAAGAACGGGAAGCAGATATACCCAGTCCGCTGGCAGTGTCCTCCGGGGAAAAGACTATCTGGATGCCACGCCTGAATGTTTGCAACCGCGGCAGAGCTAGGAAGGTGCAATTGTACAGCAATGGAAACTGCATAACCTGGCCAAATTTCACGGGTGTACAAGAAACCACGGGGGATTTACAAGGAGATGTTCACCCGGAACTGCCGGAGTCCTGCAGGCACCAAGATTCCGGAATTCTCCCTAAGAAGCCTTGAAAGCAGTGAAACGCTCCTATGTTGCAATAACTCAGAACCTCATTCTGAGTGTTCCCGGCAGAGGTCATTCGGCTGTACACAACCGTGGACTAATTAGAGCCAGATGTAAGCAGTCCCGTCCATAGTCCTGGATGGACAGTGGTGGCGTTCCAAACAACTGAGCTCTAGTTTTTAACACTTTCACAAAGTGCCCTAAGTTGAGGTTCAACTTACTGTTCCGGTTGAGTAGAGTGTAGCCGTCAAAGCTGGAATCAGTAGCACTCAGGTGAGAAGAACGGGAAGCAGATATACCCAGTCCGCTGGCAGTGTCCTACTGGGACCAGCCTATCTGGCTGCCACGCCTGAATGTTTGCAACCTTGGCAGAGTTAAGCAGGAGCAATTGTGCAGCAATGCAAACAGCATAACCTGGCCAAATTTCACGGGTGTACAACAAACCACGGGGGATTTACAAGGAGATATTCACCCGGAACAGCCGGAGGCCTACCAACAGCAAGATTCCGGAATTCTTCCTAAGAAGCCTTGAAAGCAGTGAAACGCTCCTATGTTGCAATAACTCAGAAACTCATTCTGAGTGTTCCTGGCAGAGGTCATTCGGCTGAACACAACCGTGGACTTATTCGAGCCAGATGTAGGCAGTGCAGTCCATAGTGCTGGATGAACAGTGATGGCGTGCCAAACAACTGAGCTCTAGTTCTCAACACTTTCACAAAGTGCCATAAGTTGAGGTTCAACTTACTACTCCGGCTGAGTAGAGTGTAGCCGTCAAAGCTGGAATCAGTAGCACTCAGGTGAGAAGAACGCGAAGTAGATATACACAGTTTGCTGGCAGTGTCCTATGGGGACCAGCCTATCTGGCTGCCAAGCCTGAATGTTTGCAACCGCCACAGATCTAAGCAGGCGCAACTGTGCCGAAATACAAACTGCATAACTTGGCCAAATTTCACGGGTGTACAAGAAACCACGGGGGATTTACACGGAGATATTCACCCGGAACAGCAGGAGGCCTGCCGGCAGCAAGATTCCATAATTCTTCCTAAGAAGCCTTGAAAGCAGTGAAACGATCCTATGTTGCAATAACTCAGAAACTCTTTCTAAGTGTTACCGGCAGAGGTCATTCGGCTGAACACAACCGTGGACTAATTAAAGCCAGATGTAGGCAATGCCGTCCATAGTGCTGGATGGACAGTTGTGGCGTGCCAAACAACTGAGCTCTAGTTCTCAACACTTTCACAAAATGCCATAAGTTGAGGTTCAACTTACTGCTCCGGTTGAGTAGAGTGTAGCCGTCAAAGCTGGAATCAGTAGCACTCAGGTGAGAAGAATGGGAAGCACATATACCCAGTCCGCTGGCAGTGTCCTACGGGGACCTACTTAACTGGCTGCCAGGCCTGAGTCTTTGCAACCGCGGCAGAGTTTGGCAGGCCTAATTGTGCAGCAATGCAAACTGCATAACCTGGCCAAATTTCACGGGTGTATAAGAAACCACGGGGGATTTACCAAGAGATGTTCACCTGGAACAGCTGGAGGCCTGCCGGCAGCAAGATTCCGGAATTCTTCCTAAGAAGCCTTGAACGCAGTGAAACGCTCCTATGTTGCAATAACTCAGAACCTCCTATCGAGTGTTCCCGGAAGAGGTCATTCGGCTGAACACAACCGTGGACTAATTAGAGCCAGATGTAGGCAGTGCCGTCCAGAGTGCTGGATGGACAGTAGTGGCGTGCCAAAAAACTGAGCTCTAGTTCTCAACACATTCACAAAGTGCCATGAGTTGAGGTTCAACTTACTGCTCCGGTAGAGTAGAGTGTAGCCGTCAAAGCTGGATTCAGTAGCACTCAGGACAGAAGAACGGGAAGAAGATGTACCCAGTCCGCTGGCAGTGTCCTACGTGGACCAGCCTATCTGGCTGCCACGCCTGAATGTTTGCAACTGCCGTAGAGCTAGGCAGGCACAATTATGCATCAATGCAAACTGCATAACCTGGCCAAATTTCACGGGTGTACAAGAAACCACGGGGGATTTACAAGGAGATGTTCACCCAGAACAGACGGAGGCCTGCCGGCAGCAAGATTCCGGAATTCTTCCTAAGAAGCCTTGAATGCAGTGAAACGCGCCTATGTTGCAATAACTCAGAACCTCATTCTGAGTGTTGCCGGCAGAGGTCATTCGGCTGAACACAACCGTGGACTAATTAGAGCCAGATGTATGCAGTGCCGTCCATAGTGCTGGATGGACAGTGGTGGCGTGCCAAACAACTGAGCTCTAGTTCTCAACACTTTCACACATTGCCATAAGTTGGGGTTCAAATTACTGCTCCGGTTGAGTAGAGTGTAGCTGTCAAAGCTGGAATCAGTAGCACGCAGGTGAGAAGAAAGGGAAGCAGATATACCCAGTCCGCTGGCAGTGTATACGGGGACCAGCCTATCTGGCTGCCACGCCTGAATTTTGGCAACCGCGGCAGAGCTAGGCAGGCGCAATTGTGCAGAAATGCAAACTGCATAACCTGGCCAAATTCACGGGTGTACAAGAAACCACGGGGGATTTACAAGGAGATGTTCACCGGGAACACCCGGAGGCCTGCCGGCAGCAAGATTCCAGAATGCTCCCTAAGAAGCCTTGAAAGCAGTGAAACACTCTTATGTTGCAATAAATCAGAAACCCATTCTGAGTGTTCCCGGCAGAGGTCATTTGGCTGAACACAACCGTGGACTAATTAAGCCAGATGTAGGCCGTGCCGTCCATAGTGCTGGATGGACAGCGGGGGATTGGCACACAACTGAGCTCTAGTTCTCAACACTTTCACACATTGCCATAAGTTGAGGTTCAAGTTACTGCTCCGGTTGAGTAGAGTGTAGCCCTCAAAGCTGGAATCAGTAGCACACAGGTGAGAAGAACGGGAAGCAGATATAACCAGTCCGTTGGCAGTGTCCTATGGGGACCAGCCTATCTGGCTGCCACACCTGAATGTTTGCAACCGCGGCAGAGCTACGCAGGCACAATTGTGCAGCAATTCAACCTGCATAACCTGGCCAAATTTCACGGGTGTATAAGAAACCACGGGTATTTACAAGGAGATATTCACCCGGGACAACCGGAGGCCTGCCGGCACTAACATTCCGTAATTCTTTCTAAGGAGCCTTGAAAGCAGTGAAACGCTCCTATGTTGCAACAACTCAGAACCTCATTCTAAGTGCTCCCGGCAGAGGTCATTCGGCTGAACACAACCGTGGACTTATTAGAGCCAGATGTAGCCAGTGCAGTCCATAGTGCTGGATGAACTGTGGTGGCGTGCCAAACAACTGAGCTCTAGTTCTCAACACTTTCACACATTGAAATAAGTTGAGGTTCAAATTATTGCTCCGGTTGAGTAGAGTGTAGCTGTCAAAGGTGGAATCAGTAGCACTCAGGTGAGAAGAACGGGAAGCAGATATACCCAGTCCACTGGCAGTGTCATACGGGCACCAGCCTATCTGGCTGCCACGCCTGAATGTTTGCAACCGCGGCAGAGCTAGGTAGGCGCAATTGTGCATCAATCCAAACTGCATAACCTGGTCAAATTTCACGGGTGGACAATAAACCATGGGGGATTTACAAGGAGATGTTAACCCGGAACCGCCGGAGGCCTGCCGGCACCAACATTCCGTGATTCTTCCTAACAAGTCTTGAAAGCAATGAAACGCTCCTATGTTGCAAAAACTTAGAAACTCATTCTGAGAGTTCCCAGCAGAGGTCATTCGGCTGAACACAACCGTGGACTAATTAGAGCCAGATGTCGGCAGTGCCGTCCATAGTGCTGGATGGACTGTTGTGGTGTGACAAACAACTGAGCTCTAGTTCTCAACACTTTCACACATTTCCATAAGTTGAGGTTCTACTTACTGCTCCGGTTGAGTAGAGTGTAGCCGTCAAAGCTGGAAGCAATACCACTCAGGTGAGAAGAACAGAAAGCAGATATACCCAGTCCGCTGGCAGTGTCCTACGGGCACCATCCTATCTGGCTGCCACCCTTGAATATTTGCAACCGCGGCAGAGCTAGGCAGGCACAATTGTGTAGCAATGCAACCTGTATAACCTGGCCAAATGTCACGGATGTACAAGAAACCACGTGCGATTTACAAGGAGATGTTCACCCGGAAAACCGGAGGCCTGCCAGCAGCAACATTCGGGAATTCTTCCTAAGAAGCCTTGAAAGCAGTGAAACGATCCTATGTTGCAACAACTCAGAACCTCATTCTGAGTGTTCCCGGCAGAGGTCATTTGGTTGAACACAACCGCGGACTAATTAGAGAAAGATGTAGGCAGTGCCGTCCATAGTGCTGGATGGACAGTGGAGGCTTCCAAAACAACTGAGCTCTAGTTCTCAACACTTTCACAAAGTGTCATAAGTTGAGGTTCAACTTACTGCTCCGGTTGAGTAGTGTGTAGCCGTTAAAGCTGTAATCAGTAGCACTCAGGTGAGCAGAACTGGAAGCAGATATACCCAGTCCGCTGGCAGTGTCCTACGGGTACCAGCAATTCTGGCTGCCACGCCTAAATGTTTGCAACCGCCGTAGAGTTAGGCAGGCAAATTATGCATCAACGCAAACTGCATAACCTGGCCAAATTTCACGGGTGTACAAGAAACCACGGGGGATTTACAAGGAGATGTTCACCCAGAACAGACGGAGGCCTGCCGGCAGCAAGATTCCGGAATTCTTCCTAAGAAGCCTTGAATGCAGTGAAACGCTCCTATGTTGCAATAACTCAGAACCTCATTCTGAGTGTTGCCGGCAGAGGTCATTCGGCTGAACACAACCGTGGACTAATTAGAGCCAGATGTATGCAGTGCTGTCCATAGTGCTGGATGGACAGTGGTGGCGTGCCAAACAACTGAGCTCTAGTTCTCAACACTTTCACACATTGCCATAAATTGAGGTTCAAATTACTGCTCCGGTTGAGTAGAGTGTAGCTGTCAAAGCTGGAATCAGTAGCACGCAGGTGAGAAGAAAGGGAAGCAGATATACTCAGTCTGCTGGCAGTGTATACGGGGACCAGCCTATCTGGCTGCCACGCTTGAATTTTGGCAACCACGGCAGAGCTAGGCAGGCGCAATTGTGCAGAAATGCAAACTGCATAACCTGGCCAAATTCACGGGTGTACAAGAAACCACGGGGGATTTACAAGGAGATGTTCACCGGGAACACCCGGAGGCCTGCCGGCTGCAAGATTCCAGAATGCACCCTAAGAAGCCTTGAAAGCAGTGAAACACTCTTATGTTGCAATAAACCAGAAACTCATTCTGAGTGTTCCCGGCAGAGGTCATTTGGCTGAACACAACCGTGGACTAATTAAGCCAGATGTAGACCGTGCCGTCAATAGTGCTGGATGGACAGTGGGGGATTATCACACAACTGAGCTCTAGTTCTCAACACTTTCACACATTGCCATAAGTTGAGGTTCAAGTTACTGCTCCGGTTGAGTAGAGTGTAGCCGTCAAAGCTGGAATCAGTAGCACACAGGTGAGAAGAACGGGAAGCAGATATAACCAGTCCGCTGGCAGTGTCCTATGGGGACCAGCCTATCTGGCTGCCACGCCTGAATGTTTGCAACCCCGGCAGAGCTAGGCAGGCGCAATTGTGCAGCAATGCAAACTGCATAACCTGGCCAAATTTCACGCGTGTACAAGATACCACGGGGGATTTACAAGGAGATGTTCAACCAGAACAGCCGGAGGCCTGCAGGGAGCAAGATTCCGGAATTCTTCCTAAGAAGCCTTGAAAGCAGTGAAACGCTCCTATGTTGAAATAACTCAGAAACTCATTCTGAGTGTTCCTGGCAGAGATCATTCGGCTGAACACAACCATGGACTAATTCGAGCCAGATGTAGGCAGTGCGGTACATAGTGCTGGATGGACATTGGTGGCGTGTCAAACAAGTGAGCTCTAGTTCTGAACACTTTCACACATTGCCATAAGTTGAGGTTCCAGTTACTGCTCCGGTTGAGTAGAGTGTAGCCGTCAAAGCTGGAATCAGTAGCACTCAAGTGAGAAGAAGGGGAAGCAGATATGCTCAGTTCGCTGGCAGTGTCCTACGGGGACCAGCCTATCTGGCTGCCACGCCTGAATGTTTGCAACCGCGGCAGAGCTAGGCAGGCGCAATTTTGCAGCAATGCAAACTGCATAACCTGGCCAAATTTCACGGGTGAACTGGAAACAACGGGGGATTTACAAGGAGATATTCACCTGGAACAGCTGGAGGCCTGCCGGCACCAACATTCGGTAATTCTTCCTAAGAAGCCTTGAAACCAGTGAAAAGCTCCTATGTTGCAACAACTCAAAACCTCATTCTGAATGTTCCCGGCAGAGGTCATTCGGCTGAACACAACCGTGGACTTATTAGAGCCAGATGTAGGCAGTGCCGTCCATAGTGCTGGATGGACAGTGGTGGCGTGTCAAACAACTGAGCTCTAGTTCTGAACACTTTCACACATTGCCATACGTTGAGGTTCAAGTAACTGCTCCGGTTGAGTAGAGTGTAGCCTTCAAAGCTGGAATCAGTAGCACTCAGGTGAGAAGAACGGGAAGCAGATATACCCAGTTCGCTGGCAGTGTCCTACGGGGACCAGCCTATCTGGCTGCCACGCCTGAATGTTTGCAACCGCGGCAGAGCTAGGCAGGCGCAATTGTGCAGCAATGCAAACTACATAACTTGGCCAAATTTCACGGGTGTACAAGAAACCACGGGGGATTTACAAGGAGATATTCACCCGGAACAGTCGGAGGCCTGCCGGCAGCAAGATTCCGGAATTCTTCCTAAGAAGCCTTGAAATCAGTGAAACGCTCCTATGTTGCAATAACTCAGAAACTCATTCTGAGTGTTCCCGGCAGAGTTCATTTGGATGAACACAACCGTAGACTAATTAGAGCCAGATGTAGGCAGTGCCGTCCATAGTGCTGGATGGAGAGGGGTGGCGTGTCAAACAACTGAGCTCTAGTTCTCAACACTTTCACACATTGCCATAAGTTGAGGTTCAACTTACTGTTCCGGTTGAGTGGAGAGCAGCTGTCACAGCGGGAATCAGTAGCACTCAGGTGAGAAGAACGGGAAGCATATATACCCAGTCTGCTGGCAGTATCCTACGGGGACCAGCCTATCTGGCTGCCACGCGGGAATGTTTGCAACCTCGGCAGAGCTAGGCAGGCGCAATTGTGCAGCAATTCAAACTGCATAACCTGGCCAAATTTCACGGGTGTACAAGAAACCACGGGGGATTTATCAGGAGATGTTCACCCGGAACAGCTGGAGGCTTCCCGGCAGCAAGATTCCGGAATTCTTCCTAAGAAGCCTTGAAAGCAGTGAAACGCTCCTATGTTGCAATAACTCAGAACCTTATATTGAGTGTTCCCGGAAGAGGTCATTCGGCTGAACACAACCGTGGACTAATTAGAGCCAGATGTAGGCAGTGCCGTCAATAGTGCTGGATGGACAGTGGTGGCGTGCCAAACAAGTGAGCTCTAGTTCTCAACACTTTCACAAAATGCCATGAGTTGAGGTTCAACTTACTGCTCCGGTTGAATAGAGTGTAGCCGTCAAAGCTGGAATCAGTAGCACTCAGAAGAGAAGCACGGCAAGCAGATAGACCCATTCCGCTGGGAGAGTCCTACGGGGACCAGACTATCTGGCTGCCACGCCTGAATGTTTGCAAACACGGCAGAGCTAGGCAGGCGCAATTGTGCAGCAATGCAAACTGCATAACCTAGCCAATGTCACGGGTGTACAAGAAACCTTGGGGGATTTACAAGGAGATATTCACCCGGAACAGCCAGAGGCCTGCCGGCACCAACATTCGGAAATTCTTCCTAAGAAGCCTTGAAAGCAGTGAAACGCTCCTATGTTGCAACAACTCAGAACCTCATTCTGAGTGTTCCCGGCAGAGGTCATTCAGCTGAACACAACCGTGGACTTATTAGAGCCAGATGTAGGCAGTGCCGTCCATAGTGCTGGATGGACTCTGGTGGCGTGCCAAACAACTGAGCTCTAGTTCTCAACACTTTCACACATTGCCATAAGTTGAGGTTCAAATTACTGCTCCGCTTGAGTAGAGTGTAGCCGTCAAAGCTGGAATCAGTAGCACTCAGGTGAGAAGAACGTGAAGCAGATATACCCAGTCCGCTGGCAGTGTCCTACGGGGACCAGCCTATCTGGCTGCCATGCCTGAATTTTTGCAACCGCGGCAGAGCTAGGCAGCTGCATTTGTGTAGCAATGCAAACTGAATAACCTGGTCAAATGTCACGGGTGTACAAGAAACCACGGGCGATTTACAAGGAGATGTTCACCCGGAAAACCGGAGGCCTGCCGGCAGCAACATTCCGGAATTCTTCCTAAGAAGCATTGAAAGAAGTGAAACGCTCCTATGTTGCAATAACTCAGAAGCTCATTCTGAGTGTTCCCGTCAGAGGTCATTCGGTTGAACACAACCGTGGACTTATTAGAGCCAGATCTAGGCAGTGCCGTCCATAGTGCTGAATGGAAAGTGGTGGCGTGTCAAACAACTGAGCTCTAGTTCTCAGCACTTTCACACATTGCCATAAGTTGAGGTTCACGTTACTGCTCCGGTTGAGTAGAGTGTAGCCTTCAAAGCTGGAATCAATAGCACTCAGGTGAGAAGAACATGAAGCAGATATACCCAGTCCGCTGGCAGTGTCCTACGGGCACCAGCCTATCTGGCTGCCACGCCTGAATGTTTACAACCCCGGCAGAGCTAGGCAGGCGCAATTGTGCAGCAATGCAAACTGCATAACCTGGCCAAATTTCACGGGTGTACAAGATACCACGGGGGATTTACAAGGAGATGTTCTCCCAGAACAGCCAGAGGCCTGCCAGGAGCAAGATTCCGGAATTCTTCCTAAGAAGCCTTGAAAGCAGTGAAACGCTCCTATGTTGCAATAACTCAGAAACTCATTCTGAGTGTTCCTGGCAGAGATCATTCGGCTGAACACAACCGTGGACTAATTCGAGCCAGATGTAGGCAGTGCCGTCCATAGTGCTGGATGGACAGTGGTGGCGAGTCAAGCAACTGAGCTCTAGTTCTGAACACTTTCACACATTGCCATAAGTTGAGGTTCAAGTTACTGCTCCGGTTGAGTAGAGTGTAGCCATCAAAGCTGGAATCAGTAGCACTCAGGTGAGAAGAACGGGAAGCAGATATACTCAGTTCGCTGGCAGTGTCCTACGGGGACCAGCCTATCTGGCTGCCACGCCTGAATGTTTGCAACCGCGGCAGAGCTAGGCAGGCGCAATTGTGCATCAATGCAAACTGCATAATCTGGCCAAATTTCACGGGTGTAAAGGAAACCACGGGGGATTTACAAGGAGATATTCACCCGGAACATCCGGAAGCCTGCCGGCACCAACATTCGGTAATTCTTCCTAAGAAGCCTTGAAAGCAGTGAAAGGCTCCTATGTTGCAACAACTCAGAACCTCAATCTGAGTGTTCCCGGCAGAGGTCATTCAGCTGAACACAACCGTGGACTTAAGAGCCAGATGTAGGCAGTGCTGTCCATAGTGCTGGATGGACTGTGGTGGCGTGCCAAAAATCTGAGCTCTAGTTCTAAACACTTTCACAAAGTGCCATAAGTTGAGGTTCAATTTACTGCTCCGGTTGAGTAGAGTGTAGCCGTCAAAGCTGGAATCAGTAGCACTCAGGTGAGAAGAAGGGGAAGCAGATATACCCAGTTCGCTGGCAGTGTCCTACAGTGACCAGACTCTCTGGCTGCCACACCTGAATGTTTGCAAGCGCGGAAGAGCTAAGCAGGAGGAATTGTGCAGCAATGCAAACTGCATAACCTGGCCAAATTTCACGGGTGTTCAACAAACCACGGGGGATTTACAAGGAGATATTCACCGGGAACAGCCGGAGGCCTGCCGACAGCAAGATTCCGGAATTCTTCCTAAGAAGCCTTGAAAGCAGTGAAACGCTCTTATGTTGCAACAACTCAGAACCTCAATCTGAGTGTTCCCGGCAGAGGTCATTCAGCTGAACACAACCGTGGACTTAATATCCAGATGTAGGCAGTGCTGTCCATAGTGCTGGATGGACTGTGGTGGTGTGCCAAAAATCTGATCTCTAGTTCTCAACACTTTCACAAAGTGCCATAAGTTGAGGTTCAACTTACTGCTCCGCTTGAGTAGAGTGTAGCCGTCAAAGCTGGAATCAGTAGCACTCAGGGGAGAAGCACGGGAAGCAGATTGACCCATTCCGCTGGGAGAGTCCTACGAGGACCAGCCTATCTGGCTGCCTCGCCTGAATGTTTGCGAACGCGGCAGAGCTAGGCGGGCACAATTATGCAGGAATGCAAACTGCATAACCTGGCCAAATGTCACGGGTGTACAAGAAACCACGGGGGATTTACAAGGAGATATTCACCCGGAAAAGCCGGAGGCCTGCCGGCAGCAAGTTTCCGGAATTATCCGTAAGAAGCCTTGAAAGCAGTGAAACGCTCCTATGTTGCAATAACTCAGAAACTCATTCTGAGTGTTCCTGGCAGGGGTCATTCGCCTGAACACAACCGTGGAATAATTCGCCCCAGATGTAGGCAGTGCCGTCCATAGTGCTGGATGGACAGTGGTGGTATGTCAAACAATTGAGCTCTAGTTCTGAACCCTTTCACACATTGCCATAAGTTGAGGTTCAACTTACTGCTCCGGTTGAGTAGAGTGTAGCCGTCAAAGCTGGAATCAGTAGCACTCAGGTGAGAAGAACGTGAAGCAGATATACCCAGTCCGCTGGCAGTGTTCTACGGGGACCAGCCTATCTGGCTGCCATGCCTGAATGTTTGCAACCGCGGCAGAGCTAGGCAGGTGCAATTGTGTAGCAATGCAAACTGAATAACCTGGTCAAATGTCACGGGTGTACAAAAAACCACGGGCAATTTACAAGGAGATGTTCATCCGGAAAACCGGAGGCTTCCCGGCAGCAAGATTCCGGAATTCTTCCTAAGAAGCCTTGAAAGCAGTGAAACTCTCCTATGTTGCAATAACTCAGAACCTTATATTGAGTGTTCCCGGAAGAGGTCATTCGGCTGAACACAACCGTGGACTAATTAGAGCCAGATGTAGGCAGTGCCGTCAATAGTGCTGGATGGAGAGTGGTGGCGTGCCAAACAAGTGAGCTCTAGTTCTCAACACTTTCACAAAGTGCCATGAGTTGAGGTTCAACTTACTGCTCCGGTTGAGTAGAGTGTAGCCGTCAAAGCTGGAATCAGTAGCACTCAGGAGAGAAGCACGGGAAGCAGATAGACCCATTCCGCTGGGAGAGTCCTACGGGGACCAGCCTATCTGGCTGCCACGCCTGAATGTTTGCAAACGCGGCAGAGCTAGGCAGGCGCAATTGTGCAGCAATGCAAACTGCATAACCTAGCCAATGTCATGGGTGTACAAGAAACCTTGGGGGATTTACAAGGAGATATTCACCCGGAACAGCCAGAGGCCTGCCGGCACCAACATTCGGTAATTCTTCCTAAGAAGCCTTGAAAGCAGTGAATAGCTCCTATGTTGCAACAACTCAGAACCTCATTCTGAGTGTTCCCGGCAGAGGTCATTCGGCTGAACACAACCGTGGACTAATTAGAGCCAGATGTAGGCAGTGCCGTCCATAGTGCTGGATGGACTGTGGTGGCGTGGCAAACAACTGAGCTCTAGTTCTCAACACTTTTACACATTGCCATAAGTTGAGGTTCAACTTACTGCTCCGGTTGAGTAGAGTGCAGCCGTCAAAGCTGGAATCAGTAGCCCTCAGGTGAGAAGAAGGGGAAGCAGATATACCCAGTTCGCTGGCAGTGTCCTACGGGGACCAGCCTATCTGGCTGCCACGTCTGAATGTTTGCAACCGCGGCAGAGTTTGGCAGGCCTAATTGTGCAGCAATGCAAACTGCATAACCTGGCCAAATTTCACCGGTGTACAAGAAACCACGGGGGATTTACCAAGAGATGTTCACCCGGAACAGCTGGAGGCTTGCCGGCAGCAAGATTCCGGAAAGCTTCCTAAGAAGCCTTGAAAGCAGTGAAACGCTCCTATGTTGCAATAACTCAGAAACTCATTCTGAGTGTTCTTGGCCGAGGTCATTCGGCTGAACACAACCGTGGACTAATTAGAGCCAGATGTAGGCAGTGCCGTCAATAGTGCTGGATGGACAGTGGTGGCGTGCCAAACAAGTGAGCTCTAGTTCTCAACACTTTCACAAAGTGCCATGAGTTTAGGTTCAACTTACTGCTCCGGTTGAGTAGAGTGTAGCCGTCAAAGCTGGAATCAGTAGCACTCAGGAGAAAAGCACGGGAAGCAGATAGACCCATTCCGCTGGGAGAGTCCTACGGGGACCAGCCTATCTGGCTGCCACGCCTGAATGTTTGCAAACGCGGCAGAGCTAGGCAGGCGCAATTGTGCAGCAATGCAAACTGCATAACCTGACCAAATGTCACGGGTGTACAAGAAACCACGGGGGATTTACAAGGAGATATTCACCGGAACAGCCGGAGGCCTGCCGGCACCAACATTCGGTAATTCTTCCTAAGAAGCCTTGAAAGCAGTGAAAAGCTCCTATGTTGCAACAACTCAGAACTTCATTCTGAGTGTTGCCGGCAGTGGTCATTCGGCTGAACACAACCGTGGACTAATTAGAGCCAGATGTAGGCAGTGCCGTCCATAGTGCTGGATGGACTATGGTGGCGTGCCAAACAACTGAGCTCTAGTTCTCAACACTTTTACACATTGCCATAAGTTGAGGTTCAACTTACTGCTCCGGTTGAGTAGAGTGTAGCCGTCAAATCTGGAATCAGTAGCCCTCAGGTGAGAAGAAGAGGAAGCAGATATACCCAGTTCGCTGGCAGTGTCCTACGGGGACCAGCCTATCTGGCTGCCACGCCTGAATGTTTGCAACCGCGGCAGAGCTAAGCAGGAGCAATTGTGCAGCAATGCAAACTGCATAACCTGGCCAAATTTCACGGCTGTACAAGAAACCACGGGGGATTTACAAGGAGATATTCACCCGGAACAGCCAGAGGCCTGCCGACAGCAAGATTCGGGAATTCTTCCTAAGAAGCCTTGAAAGCAGTGAAACGCTCCTATGTTGCAACAACTCAGAACCTCATTCTGAGTGTTCCCGGCAGAGGTCATTCAGCTGAACACAACCGTGGTCTTATTAGAGCCAGATGTAGGCAGTGCCGTCCATAGTGCTGGATGGACTGTGGTGGTGTGCCAAACAACTGAGCTCTAGTTCTCAACACTTTCACAAAGTGCCATAAGTTGAGTTTCAACTTACTCCTCCGCTTGAGTAGAGTGTAGCCGTCAAAGCTGGAATCAGTAGCACTCAGGTGAGAAGAACGTGAAGCAGATATACCCAGTCCGCTGGCAGTGTTCTACGGGGACCAGCCTATCTGGCTGCCGTGCCTGAATGTTTGCAACCGCGGCAGAGCTAGGCAGGTGCAATTGTGTAGCAATGCAAACTGAATAACCTGGTCAAATGTCACGGGTGTACAAAAAACCACGGGCGATTTACAAGGAGATGTTCACCCGGAAAACCGGAGGCCTGCCGGCAGCAAAATTCCGGAATTCTTCCTAAGAAGACTTGAAAGCAGTGAAACGCTCCTATGTTGCAATAACTCAGAACTTCATTCTCAGTGTTCCCGGCAGAGGTCATTCGGTTGAACACAACCATGGACTTATTAGAGCCAGATGTAGGCAGTGCCGTCAATAGTGCTGGATGAACTGAGGTGGCATGCCAAACAACTGAGCTCTAGTTCTCAACACTTTCACAAAGTGCCATAAGGTGAGGTTCTACTTACTGCTCCGGTTCAGTAGAATTTAGCCGTCAAAGCTGGAACAAGTAGCACTCATGTGAGAATAACGGGAAGCAGATATAGCCAGTCTTCTGGCAGTCTCCTAGGGGGACCAACCTATCTGGCTGCCACGCCTGAATGTTTTCAACCGCGGCAGAGCTAGGCAGGGCAATTGTGCAGCAATGCAAACTGCATAACCTGGCCAAATGTCACGGGTGTACAAGAAACCACGGGGGATTTACGAGGAGATGTTCACCCAGAACATCCGGAGGCCTGCGGGCAGCAAGATTCCAGAATTTTCACTAAGAAACCTTGAAAGCAGTGAAACGCTCCTATGTTGCAATAACTCAGAAACTCATTCTGAGTGTTCCCAGCAGAGGTCATTCGGCTGAACATAACCGTGGACTAATTAAGCCAGATCAAGGCAGTGCCGTCCATAGTGCTGGATGGACTGTGGTGGCGTGTCAAACAACTGAGCTCAAGTTCCAAAACTTTCACACATTGCCATAAGTTGAGCTTCAACTTACTGCTCCGGCTGAGTAGAATGTAGCCTTCAAAGCTGGAATAAGTAGCACTCAGGTGAGAAGAACGGGAAGCAGATATACCCACTCCGCTGGCAGTGTCCTACGGGGACCAGCCTATCTGGCTGCCACGTCTGAATGTTTGCAACCGCGGCAGAGTTTGGCAGGCCTAATTGTGCAGCAATGCAAACTGCATAACCTGGCCAAATTTCACGGGTGTACAAGAAACCACGAGGGATTAACCAGGAGATGTTCACCCGGAACAGCTGGAGGCTTGCCGGGAGCAAGATTCCGGAATTCTTCCTAAGAAGCCTTGAAAGCAGTGAAACGCTCCTATGTTTCAATAACTCAGAACCTCATTCTGAGTGTTCCCGGCAAAGGTCATTCGGCTAAACACAACCGTGGACTAATTAGTGCCAGATGTAGGCAGTGCCGTCCATAGTGCTGGATGGACAGTGGTGGCGTGCCAAACAACTGAGCTGTAGTTCTCAACACTTTCACACATTGCCATAAGTTGAGGTTCAACTTACTGCTCCGGTTGAGTAGACTGTAGCCTTCAAAGATGGAATGAGTAGCACTCAGGTGAGAAGAAGGGGAAGCAGATATACCCAGTTCGCTGGCAGTGTCCTACGGGGACCAGCCTATCGGGCTGCCAGGCTTGAATGTTTGCAAGCGCGGCAGAGCTAAGCAGGAGGAATTGTGCAGCAATGCAAACTGCATAACCTGACCAAATTTCACGGGTGTTCAACAAACCACGTGGGATTTACAAGGAGATATTCACCCGGAACAGCCGGAGGCCTGCCGACAGCAAGATTCCGGAATTCTTCCTAAGAAGCCTTGAAAGCATTGAAAGGCTCCTATGGTGCAACAACTCAGAACCTCAATCTGAGTGTTCCCGGCAGAGGTCATTGAGCTGAACACAACCGTGGACTTAAGAGCCAGATGTAGGCAGTGCAGTCCATAGTGCTGGATGGACTGTGGTGGCGTGCCAAAAATCTGAGATCTAGTTCTCAACACTTTTACAAAGTGCCATAAGTTGAGGTTCAAGCTACTGCTCCGGTTGAGTAGAGTGTAGCCGTCAAAGCTGGAATCAATAGCCCTCAGGTGAGAAGAAAGGGAAGCAGATATACCCAGTCCGCTGGCAGTGTCCTACTGGCACCAGCCTATCTGGCTGCCACGCCTGAATGTTTACAACCCCAGCAGAGCTAGGCAGGCGCAATTGTGCAGCAATGCAAACTGCATAACCTGGCCAAATTTCACGGGTGTACAAGATACCACGGGGGATTTACAAGGAGATGTTCACCCAGAACAGCCGGAGGCCTGCCGGGAGCAAGATTCTGGAATTCTTCGTAAGAAGCCTTGAAAGCAGTGAAACTCTCCTATGTTGAAATAACTCAGAAACTCATTCTGAGTGTTCCTGGCAGAGATCATTCGGCTGAACACAACCGTTGACTAATTCGAGCCAGATGTAGGCTGTGCCGTCCATAGTGCTGGATGGACAGTGGTGGCGTCTCAAACAAGTGAGTTCTAGTTCTGAACATTTTCACACATTGCCATAAGTTGAGGTTCAAGTTACTGCTCCGGTTGAGTAGAGTGTAGCCTTCAAAGCTGGAATCAGTAGCACTCAGGTGAGAAGAACGGGAAGCAGATATACTCAGTTCGCTGGCAGTGTCCTACGGTGACCAGCCTATCTGGCTGCCACGCCTGAATGTTTGCAACCGCGGCAGAGCTAGGCAGGCGCAATTGTGCAGCAATGCAAACTGCATAACCTGGCCAAATTTCACGGGTGTACAGGAAACCACGGGGGATTTACAAGGAGATATTCACCCGAAACAGTCGGAAGCCTCCCGACACCAACTTTCGGTAATACTTCCCAAGAAGTCTTCAAAGCAGTGAAAAGCTCCTATGTTGCAACAACTCAGAACCTGATTCTGAGTGTTCCCAGCAGAGGTCATTCGGCTAAACACAACCGTGGACTAATTAGTGCCAGATGTAGGCAGGGCCGTCCATAGTGCTGGATGGACAATGGTGGCGTGCCAAACAACTGAGCTCTAGTTCTCAACACTTTCACACATTGCCATAAGTTGAGGTTCAACTTACTGCTCCGCTTGAGGAGAGTGTAGCCTTTAAAGCTGGAATCAGTAGCACTCAGGTGAGAAGAAGGGGAAGCAGATATAACCAGTTCGCTGGCAGTGTCCTACGGGGACCAGCCTATCTGGCTGCTACGCCTGAATGTTTGCAACGGCGGCAGAGCTAAGCAGGAGGAATTGTGCAGCAATGCAAACTGCATAACCTAGCCAAATTTCACGGGTGTTCAACAAACCACGGGGGATTTACAAGGAGATATCCACCCGGAACAGCTGGAGGCCTGCCGACAGCAAGATTCCGGAATTCTTCCTAAGAAGCCTTGAAAGCAGTGAAACGCTCCTATGTTGCAACAACTCAGAACCTCAATCTGAGTGTTCCCGGCAGAGGTCATTCAGCTGAACACAACCATGGACTTAAGAGCCAGATGTAGACAGTGATGTTTGTAGTGCTGGATGGACTGTGGTGGCGTGCCAAACAACTGAGCTCTAGTTCTCAACACTTTCACAAAGTGCCATAAGTTGACATTCAACTTACTGCTCCGCTTGAGTAGAGTGTAGCCGTCAAAGCTGTAGTCAGTAGCACTCAGGTGAGAAGAACAGGAAGCAGATATACACAGTCCGCTGGCAGTGTCCTATGGGGACCAGCCTATTTGGCTGCCACGCCTGAATGTTTGCAACCGCAGCAGGGCTAGGCAGGCGCCATTGTGCAGCAATGCAAACTGCATAACCTGGCCAAATGTCACCGATGTACAAGAAACCATGGGGGATTTACAAGGAGATATTCACCCGGAACAGCCCGAGGCCTGCCGGCACCAACATTCGGTAATTCTTCCTAAGAAGCCTTGAAATCAGTGAAAAGCTCCTATGTTGCAACAACTCAGAACCTCATTCTGAGTGTTCCCAGCAGAGGTCATTCGGCTGAACACAACCGTGGACTAATTAAGCCAGATCTAGGCAGTGCCGTCCATAGTGCCGAATGGAAAGTGGTGGCGTGTCAAACAACTGAGCTCTAGTTCTCAACACTTTCACACATTGCCATAAGTTGAGGTTCAAGTTACTGCTCCGGTAGAGTAGAGTGTAGCCGTCAAAGCTGGAATCAATAGCCCTCAGGTGAGAAGAACGGGAAGCAGATATACCCAGTCCGCTGGCAGTGTCCTACGGGCACCAGCCTATGTGGCTGCCACGCCTGAATGTTTGCAACCGCGGCAGAGCTAGGCAGGCGCAATTGTGCAGCAATGCAAACTGCATAACCTGGCCAAATTTCACGGGTGAACTGGAAAAAACGGGGGATTTACAAGGAGATATTCACCCGGAACAGCCGGAGGCCTGCCGGCACCAACATTCGGTAATTCTTCCTAAGAAGCCTTGAAACCAGTGAAAAGCTCCTATGTTGTAACAACTCAAAACCTCATTCTGAATGTTCCCGGCAGAGGTCATTCGGCTGAACACAACCGTGGACTTATTAGAGCCAGATGTAGGCAGTGCCGTCCATAGTGCTGGATGGACAGTGGTGGCATGTCAAACAACTGAGCTCTAGTTCTGAACACTTTCACACATTGCCATACGTTGAGGTTCAAGTAACTGCTCCGGTTGAGTAGAGTGTAGCCTTCAAAGCTGGAATCAGTAGCACTCAGGTGAGAAGAACGGGAAGCAGATATACCCAGTTCGCTGGCAGTGTCCAAAGGGGACCAGGCTATCTGGCTGCCACGCCTGAATGTTTGCAACCGCGGCAGAGCTAGGCAGGCGCAATTGTGCAGCAATGCAAACTACAAAACTTGGCCAAATTTCACGGGTGTACAAGAAACCACGGGGGATTTACAAGGAGATATTCACCCGGAACAGTCGGAGGCCTGCCGGCAGCAAGATTCCGGAATTCTTCCTAAGAAGCCTTGAAAGCAGTGAAACGCTCCTATGTTGCAATAACTCAGAAACTCATTCTGAGTGTTCCCGGCAGAGTTCATTCGGATGAACACAACCGTGGACTAAGTAGAGCCAGATGTAGGCAGTGCCGTCCATAGTGCTGGATGGAGAGGGGTGGCGTGTCAAACAACTGAGCTCTAGTTCTCAACACTTTCACACATTGCCATAAGTTGAGGTTCAACTTACTGTTCCGGTTGAGTAGAGTGTAGCCGTCAAAGCTGGAAGCAATAGCACTCAGGTGAGAAGAACGGAAAGCAGATATACCCAGTCCGCTGGCAGTGTCCTACGGGCACCAGCCTATCTGGCTGCCACCCTTGAATGTTTGCAACCGCGGCAGAGCTAGGCAGGCGCAATTGTGTAGCAATGCAACCTGTATAACCTGGCCAAATGTCACGGGTGTACAAGAAACCACGTGCGATTTACGAGGAGATGTTCACCCGGAAAACCGGAGGCCTGCCAGCAGCAACATTCGGGAATTCTTCCTAAGAAGCCTTGAAAGCAGTGAAACACTCCTATGTTGCAATATCTCAGAAACTCATTCTGAGTGTTCCCGGCAGAGGTCATTCGGCTGAAAACAACCGTGGACTAATTCGAGCCAGATGTAGGCATTGCCTTCCATAGTGCTGGATGAAATGTCGTGGCATGACAAACAACTGAGCTCTAGTTCTCAACACTTTCACACATTGCCATAAGTTGAGGTTCAAGTTACTGCTCCGGTTGAGTAGAGTGTAGCCGTCACAGCTAGAACCAGTAGCACTCAGTTGAGAAGAACTGGAAGCAGATATACCCAATCCGCTGGCAGTGTCCTATGGGGACCAGCCTATCTGGCTGCCACGCCTGAATGTTTGCAACCGCGGCAGAGCTAGGCAGGCGCAATTGTGCCGCAATGCAAACTGCATAACCTGGCCAAAGTTCACGGATGTACAGGAAACCACGGGGGATTTACAAGGAGATATTCACCCGAAACAGCCGGAATCCTGCTGGCACCAACATTCGGTAATTCTTCCTAAGAAGCCTTGAAAGCAGTGAAAAGCTCCTATGTTGAAATAACTCAGAAACTCATTCTGAGTGTTCCCGGCAGAGGTCATTCGGCTAAACACAACCGTGGACTAATTAGTGCCAGATGTAGGCAGTGCCGTCCATAGTGCTGGATGGACAGTGGTGGCGTGCCAAACAACTGAGCTCTAGTTCTCAACACTTTCACACATTGCCATAAGTTGAGGTTCAACTGACTGCTCCGGTTGAGTAGAGTGTAGCCTTTAAAGCTGGAATCAGTAGCACTCAGGTGAGAAGAAAGGGAAGCAGATATAACCAGTTCGCTGGCAGTGTCCTACGGGGACCAGCCTATCTGGCTGCCACGCCTAAATGTTTGCAACCGCGGCAGAGCTAAGCAGGAGGAATTGTGCAGCAATGAAACTGCATTACCTGGCCAAATTTTACGGGTGTTCAACAAACCACGGGGGATTTACAAGGAGATATTAACCCGGAACAGCCGGAGGCCTGCCGACAGCAAGATTCCAGAATTCTTCCTAAGAAGCCTTGAAAGCAGTGAAACGCTCCTATGTTGCAACAACTCAGAACCTCATTCTGAGTGTTCCCTGCAGAGGTCATTCAGCTGAACACAACCGTGGTCTTATTAGAGCCAGATGTAGGCAGTGCCGTCCATAGTGCTGGATGGACTTTGGTGGTGTGCCAAACAACTGAGCTCTAGTTCTCAACACTTTCACAAAGTGCCATAAGTTGAGTTTGAACTTACTGCTCCGCTTGAGTAGAGTGTAGCCGTCAAAGCTGGAATCAGTAGCAGTCAGGTGAGAAGAACGTGAAGCAGATATACCCAGTCCGCTGGCAGTGTTCTACGGGGACCAGCCTATCTGGCTGCCATGCCTGAATGTTTGCAACCGCGGCATAGCTAGGCAGGTGCAATTGTGTAGCAATGCAAACTGAATAACCTGGTCAAATGTCACGGGTGTACAAAAAACCACGGGCGATTTACAAGGAGATGTTCACCCGGAAAACCGGAGGCCTGCCGGCAGCAAAATTCCGGAATTCTTCCTAAGAAGCCTTGAAAGCAGTGAAACGCTCCTATGTTGCAACAACTCAGAACCTCATTCTGAGTGTTCCCAGCAGAGGTCATTCGGCTGAACACAACCGTGGACTAATTAAGCCAGATCTAGGCAGTGCCGTCCATAGTGCCGAATGGAAAGTGGTGGCGTGTCAAACAACTGAGCTCTAGTTCTCAACACTTTCACACATTGCCATAAGTTGAGGTTCAAGTTACTGCTCCGGTAGAGTAGAGTGTAGCCGTCAAAGCTGGAATCAATAGCCCTCAGGTGAGAAGAACGGGAAGCAGATATACCCAGTCCGCTGGCAGTGTCCTACGGGCACCAGCCTATGTGGCTGCCACACCTGAATGTTTGCAACCGCGGCAGAGCTAGGCAGGCACAATTGTGCAGCAATGCAAACTGCATAACCTGGCCAAATTTCACGGGTGAACTGGAAAAAACGGGGGATTTACAAGGAGATATTCACCCGGAACAGCCGGAGGCCTGCCGGCACCAACATTCGGTAATTCTTCCTAAGAAGCCTTGAAACCAGTGAAAAGCTCCTATGTTGTAACAACTCAAAACCTCATTCTGAATGTTCCCGGCAGAGGTCATTCGGCTGAACACAACCGTGGACTTATTAGAGCCAGATGTAGGCAGTGCCGTCCATAGTGCTGGATGGACAGTGGTGGCATGTCAAACAACTGAGCTCTAGTTCTGAACACTTTCACACATTGCCATACGTTGAGGTTCAAGTAACTGCTCCGGTTGAGTAGAGTGTAGCCTTCAAAGCTGGAATCAGTAGCACTCAGGTGAGAAGAACGGGAAGCAGATATACCCAGTTCGCTGGCAGTGTCCAAAGGGGACCAGGCTATCTGGCTGCCACGCCTGAATGTTTGCAACCGCGGCAGAGCTAGGCAGGCGCAATTGTGCAGCAATGCAAACTACAAAACTTGGCCAAATTTCACGGGTGTACAAGAAACCACGGGGGATTTACAAGGAGATATTCACCCGGAACAGTCGGAGGCCTGCCGGCAGCAAGATTCCGGAATTCTTCCTAAGAAGCCTTGAAAGCAGTGAAACGCTCCTATGTTGCAATAACTCAGAAACTCATTCTGAGTGTTCCCGGCAGAGTTCATTCGGATGAACACAACCGTGGACTAAGTAGAGCCAGATGTAGGCAGTGCCGTCCATAGTGCTGGATGGAGAGGGGTGGCGTGTCAAACAACTGAGCTCTAGTTCTCAACACTTTCACACATTGCCATAAGTTGAGGTTCAACTTACTGTTCCGGTTGAGTAGAGTGTAGCCGTCAAAGCTGGAAGCAATAGCACTCAGGTGAGAAGAACGGAAAGCAGATATACCCAGTCCGCTGGCAGTGTCCTACGGGCACCAGCCTATCTGGCTGCCACCCTTGAATGTTTGCAACCGCGGCAGAGCTAGGCAGGCGCAATTGTGTAGCAATGCAACCTGTATAACCTGGCCAAATGTCACGGGTGTACAAGAAACCACGTGCGATTTACGAGGAGATGTTCACCCGGAAAACCGGAGGCCTGCCAGCAGCAACATTCGGGAATTCTTCCTAAGAAGCCTTGAAAGCAGTGAAACACTCCTATGTTGCAATATCTCAGAAACTCATTCTGAGTGTTCCCGGCAGAGGTCATTCGGCTGAAAACAACCGTGGACTAATTCGAGCCAGATGTAGGCATTGCCTTCCATAGTGCTGGATGAAATGTGGTGGCATGACAAACAACTGAGCTCTAGTTCTCAACACTTTCACACATTGCCATAAGTTGAGGTTCAAGTTACTGCTCCGGTTGAGTAGAGTGTAGCCGTCACAGCTAGAACCAGTAGCACTCAGTTGAGAAGAACTGGAAGCAGATATACCCAATCCGCTGGCAGTGTCCTATGGGGACCAGCCTATCTGGCTGCCACGCCTGAATGTTTGCAACCGCGGCAGAGCTAGGCAGGCGCAATTGTGCCGCAATGCAAACTGCATAACCTGGCCAAAGTTCACGGATGTACAGGAAACCACGGGGGATTTACAAGGAGATATTCACCCGAAACAGCCGGAATCCTGCTGGCACCAACATTCGGTAATTCTTCCTAAGAAGCCTTGAAAGCAGTGAAAAGCTCCTATGTTGAAATAACTCAGAAACTCATTCTGAGTGTTCCCGGCAGAGGTCATTCGGCTAAACACAACCGTGGACTAATTAGTGCCAGATGTAGGCAGTGCCGTCCATAGTGCTGGATGGACAGTGGTGGCGTGCCAAACAACTGAGCTCTAGTTCTCAACACTTTCACACATTGCCATAAGTTGAGGTTCAACTGACTGCTCCGGTTGAGTAGAGTGTAGCCTTTAAAGCTGGAATCAGTAGCACTCAGGTGAGAAGAAAGGGAAGCAGATATAACCAGTTCGCTGGCAGTGTCCTACGGGGACCAGCCTATCTGGCTGCCACGCCTAAATGTTTGCAACCGCGGCAGAGCTAAGCAGGAGGAATTGTGCAGCAATGAAACTGCATTACCTGGCCAAATTTTACGGGTGTTCAACAAACCACGGGAGATTTACAAGGAGATATTAACCCGGAACAGCCGGAGGCCTACCGACAGCAAGATTCCAGAATTCTTCCTAAGAAGCCTTGAAAGCAGTGAAACGCTCCTATGTTGCCACAACTCAGAACCTCATTCTGAGTGTTCCCTGCAGAGGTCATTCAGCTGAACACAACCGTGGTCTTATTAGAGCCAGATGTAGGCAGTGCCGTCCATAGTGCTGGATGGACTGTGGTGGTGTGCCAAACAACTGAGCTCTAGTTCTCAACACTTTCACAAAGTGCCATAAGTTGAGTTTGAACTTACTGCTCCGCTTGAGTACAGTGTAGCCGTCAAAGCTGGAATCAGTAGCAGTCAGGTGAGAAGAACGTGAAGCAGATATACCCAGTCCGCTGGCAGTGTTCTACGGGGACCAGCCTATCTGGCTGCCATGCCTGAATGTTTGCAACCGCGGCATAGCTAGGCAGGTGCAATTGTGTAGCAATGCAAACTGAATAACCTGGTAAAATGTCACGGGTGTACAAAAAACCACGGGCGATTTACAAGGAGATGTTCACCCGGAAAACCGGAGGCCTGCCGGCAGCAAAATTCCGGAATTCTTCCTAAGAAGCCTTGAAAGCAGTGAAACGCTCCTATGTTGCAATAACTCAGAACCTCATTCTCAGTGTTCCCGGCAGAGGTCATTTGGTTGAACCCAACCGTGGACTTATTAGAGCCAGATGTAGGCAGTGCCGTCAATAGTGCTGGATGAACTGAGGTGGCGTGCCAAACAACTGAGCTCTAGTTCTCAACACTTTCACAAAGTGCCATGAGTTGAGGTTCAACTTACTGCTCCGGTTGAGTAGAGTGTAGCCGTCAAAGCTGGAATCAATAGCCCTCAGGTGAGAAGAACAGGAAGCAGATATGCCCAGTCTGCTGGCAGTGTCCTACGGGAACCAGCCTATCTGGCTGCCACGCCTGAATGTTTACAACCCCGGCAGAGCTAGGCAGGCGCAATTGTGCAGCAATGCAAACTGCATAACCTGGCCAAATTTCACGGGTGTACAGGAAACCACGGGGGATTTACAAGGAGATATTCATCCGGAACAGCCGGAAGCCTGTCGGCACCAACATTCGGTAATTCTTCCTAAGAAGCCTTGAAAGCAGTGAAAAGCTCCTATGTTGCAAGAACTCCGAACCTCATTCTGAGTGTTCCCGGCAGAGGTCATTCGGCTAAACACAACCGTGGACTAATTCGAGCCAGATGTAGGCAGTGCCGTCCTTAGTGCTGGTTGGACAGTGGTGGCGTGCCAAACAACTGAGCTGTAGTTCTCAACACTTTCAGACATTGCCATAAGTTGAGGTTCAACTTACTGCTCCTGTTGAGTAGAGTGTAGCCGTCAAAGATGGAATCAGAAGCACTCAGGTGAGAAGAAGGGGAAGCAGATATACCCAGTTCGCTGGCAGTGTCCTACGGGGACCAGCCTATCGGGCTGCCAGGCTTGAATGTTTGCAAGCGCGGCAGAGCTAAGCAGGAGGAAATGTGCAGCAATGCAAACTGCATAACCTGGCCAAATTTCACGGGTGTTCAACAAACCATGGGGGATTTACAAGGAGATATTCACCGGGAACAGCCGGATGCCTGCCGACAGCAAGATTCCAGAATTCTCCCTAAGAAGGCTTGAAAGCAGTTAAAAGCTCCTATGTTGCAATAACTCAGAAACTCTTTCTGAGTGTTCCCAGCAGAGGTCATTCGGCTGAACACAACCGTGGACTAATTAAGCCAGATCAAGGCAGTGCCGTCCGTAGTGCTGGATGGACTGTGGTGGCGTGTCAAACAACTGAGCTCAAGTTCCAAAACTTTCACACATTGCCATAAGTTGAGCTTCAACTTACTGCTCCGGTTGAGTAGAATGTAGCCTTCAAAGCTGGAATAAGCAGCACTCAGGTGAGAAGAAGGGGAAGCAGATATACCCAGTTCGCTGGCAGTGTCCTACGGGGACCAGCCTATCTGGTTGCCACGTCTGAATGTTTGCAACCGCGGCAGAGTTTGGCAGGCCTAATTGTGCAGCAATGCAAACTGCATAACCTGGCCAAATTTCACCGGTGTACAAGAAACCCCGGGGGATTTACAAGGAGATGTTCACCCGGAACAGCCGAAGGCCTGCTGGCAGCAAGATTCCAGAATCCTCCCTAAGAAGCATTGAAAGCAGTGAAACGCTCCTATGTTGCAATAACTCAGAAACTCATTCTGAGTGTTCCTGGCCGAGGTCATTCGGCTGAACACAACCGTGGACTAATTAGAGCCAGATGTACGCAGTGCCCTCCATAGTGCTGGATGGACAGTGGGGGCGTGCCAAACAACTGAGCTCTAGTTCTCAACACTTTCACACATTGCCATGAGTTGAGGTTCAACTTACTGCTCCGGTTGAGTAGAGTGTAGCCGTCAAAGCTGGAATCAGTAGCACTTCGGTGAGAAGAACGGGCAGCAGATATACCCAGACGGCTGGCAGTGTCCTACGGGCACCAGCCTATCTGGCTGCCACGCCTGAATGTTTGCAACCGTGGCAGAGCTTGGTAGGCGCACTTGTGCAGCAATGCAAACGGCATAACCTGGCCAAATTTCACAGGTGTACAAGAAACCACGGGGGATTTACAAGGAGATGTTCACCCGGAACAGACGGAGGCCTGCCAACTGCAATATTCCAGAATTCTCACTAAGAAGCCTTGAAAGCAGTGAAACGCTCCTATGTTTCAATAACTCAGAAACTCATTCTGATGGTTCCCGGCAGAGGTCATTTGGATGAACACAACCGTTTACTAATTAGAGCAAGATGTAGGCAGTGCCGTCCATACTGCTGGATGGAGAGGGGTGGCGTGTCAAACAACTGAGCTCTAGTTCTCAACACTTTCACACGTTGCCATAAGTTGAGGTTCAACTTACTGCTCCGGTTGAATAGAGTGTAGCCGTCAAAGGTGGAATTAGTAGCACTCAGTTGTGAAGAACGGGAAGCAGATATACCCAGTCCGCTGGCAGTGTCCAACGTGGACCAGCCTGATTGGCTGCCATGCCTGAATGTTTGCAACCGCAGCAGAGCTAGGCAGTCGCAATTGTGCAGCAATGCAAACGGCATAACCTGGCCAAATTTCACGGGTGTACAAGAAACCACGGGGGATTTATAAGGAGATGTTCACCCGGAACAGCCGAAGGCCTGCCGGCAGCAAGATTCCAGAATTCTCCCTAAGAAGCCTTGAAAGCAGTGAAACGCTCCTATGTTGCTATAACTCAGAAACTCATTCTGAGTGTTCCTGGCCGAGGTCATTCGGCTGAACACAACCGTTTACTAATTAGAGCCAGATGTAGGCAGTGCCCTCCATAGTGCTGGATGGACAGTGGTGGCGTACCTAACAACTGAGCTCTATTTCTCAACACTTTCACACATTGCCATGAGTTGAGGTTCAACTTACTGCTCCTGTTGAGTAGAGTGCAGCCGTCAAAGCTGGAATCAGTAGCACTCAGGTGAGAAGAAGGGGAAGCAGATATACCCAGTTCGCTGGCAGTGTCCTACGGGGACCAACCTATCTGGCTGCCTTGCATGAATGTTTGCAACCAGGGCAGAGCTAAGCAGGAGGAATTGTGCAGCAAGGCAAACTGCATAACCTGGCCAAATTTCACGGGTGTACAAGAAACCACGGGGGATTTACCAGGAGATGTTCACCCGGAACAGCTGGAGGCCTGCCCGCAGCAAGATTCCGGAATTTTTCCTAAGAAGCCTTGAAAGCAGTGAAACGCTCCTATGTTGCAATAACTCAGAACCTCATATTGAGTGTTCCTGGAAGAGGTCATTCGGCTGAACACAACCGTGGACTAATTAGAGCCAGATGTAGGCAGTGCCGTCCATAGTGCTGGATGGACAGTGGTGGCTTGCCAAACAACTGAGCTCTAGTTCTCAACACTTTCACACATTGCTATAAGTTGAGGTTCATCTTACTGCTCCGGTTGAGTAGAGTGTAGCCGTCAAAGCTGGAATCAGTAGCTCTCAGGTGAGAAGAACGGGAAGCAGATATACCCAGTCCGCTGACAGTGTCCTACGGGCACCAGTCTATCTGGCTGCCACGCCTGAATGTTTGCAGCCCCGGCAGAGCTAGGCAGGCGCAATTGTGCAGCAATGCAAACTGCATAACTTGGCCAAATTTCACGGGTGTACAAGAAACCACGGGGGATTTACAAGGAGATGTTCACTTAGAACACCCGGAGGCCTGCGGGCAGCAAGATTCCAGAATGCTCCCTAAGAAGCCTTGAAAGCAGTGAAACACTCCTATGTTGCAATAACTCAGAAACTCATTCTGAGTGTTCCCGGCAGAGGTCATTCGGCTGAACACAACCGTGGACTAATTAGAGCCAGATGCAGCAGTGCCATCCATAGTGCTGGATGGACAGTGGTGGCGTGTCAAACAACTGAGCTCTAGATCTCAACACTTTCACAAAGTCCCATAAGTGGAGGTTCAACTTACAGCTCCGGTTGAGTAGAGTGTAGCCGTCAAAGCTGGAATCTGTAGCACTGAGGTGTAAAGAACGGGAAGCAGATATACCCAGTCCGCTGGCAGTGTCTTACGTGGACCAGACTGTCTGGCTGCCACGTCTGAATATTTGCAACCGCAGCAGAGCTAGGCAGGCGCAATTGTGCAGCAATGCAAACTGCATAACCTGGCCAAATTTCTCGGGTGTACAAATAACCACGGGGATTTACAAGGAGATGTTCACCCGGAACAGACGGAGGCCTGCCGGCCGCAAGATTACGGAATTCTCCCTAAGAAGCCTTGAAAACAGTGAAAGGCTCCTATGTTGCAATAACTCAGAACCTCATTCTGAGTGTTCCCGGCAGAGGTTATTCGGCTGAACACAACCGTGGACTAATTAGAGCCAGATGTAGGCAGTGCCGTCCATAGTGCTGGATGGAGAGTGGTGGCGTCCCACACAACTGAGCTCTAGTTCTCAACACTTTCACACACTGCCATAAGTTGAGGTTCAAGTTACTGCTCCGGTTGAGTAGAGTGTAGCCGTCAAAGCTGGAATCAGTAGCTCTCAGGTGAGAAGAACGGGAAGCAGATATACCCTGTCCGCTGGCAGTGTCCTACGTGGACCAGCCTATCTGGCTGCCACGCCTGAATGTTTGCAACCGCGGCAGAGCTAGGCAGGCGCAATTGTGCAGCAATGCAAACTGCATAACTTGGCCAAATGTACGGGTGTACAAGAAACCACGGGGGATTTACAAGGAGATATTCACCCGGAACAGCCGGACCCCTGCCGGCAGCAAGATTCCGGAATTCTACCTAAGAAGCCTTGAAAGCAGTGAAATGCTCCTATGTTACAACAACTCAAAACCTCATTCTGAATGTTCCCGGCAGAGGTCATTCGGCTGAACACAACCGTGGACTAATTCGAGCCAGATGTAGGCAGTGCCGTCCATAGTGCTGGATGGACAGTGGTGGCGTGCCAAACAACTGAGCTCTAGTTCTCAACACTTTCACATATTGCTATAACTTGAGGTTCATCTTACTGCTCCGGTTGAGTAGAATGTAGCCTTCAAAGCTGGAATAAGCAGCACTCAGGTGAGAAGAACGGGAAGCAGATATACCCACTCCTCTGGCAGTGTCCTACGGGGACCAGCCTATCTGGCTGCCACGTCTGAATGTTTGCAACCGCGGCAGAGTTTGGCAGGCCTAATTGTGCAGCAATGCAAACTGCATAACCTGGCCAAATTTCACCGGTTTACAAGAAACCACGGGGGATTTACCAGGAGATGTTCACCCGGAACAGCTGGAGGCTTGCCGGCAGCAAGATTCCGGAATTCTTCCTAAGAAGCCTTGAAAGCAGTGAAACGCTCCTATGTTGCAATAACTCAGAACCTCATATTGAGTGTTCCCGGAAGAGGTCATTCAGCTGAACACAACGGTGGACTAATTAGAGCCAGATGTAGGCAGTGCCGTCAATAGTGCTGGATGGAGAGTGGTGGCGTGCCAAACAAGTGAGCTCTAGTTCTCAACACTTTCACAAAGTGCCATGAGTTGAGGTTCAACTTACTGCTCGGGTTGAGTAGAGTGTAGACGTCAAAGCTGGAATCAGTAGCACTCAGGAGAGAAGCACGGGAAGCAGATAGACCAATTCCGCTGGGAGAGTCCTACGGGGACCAGCCTATCTGGCTGCCACGCCTGAATGTTTGCAAACGCGGCAGAGCTAGGCAGGCGCAATTGTGCAGCAATGCAAACTGCATAACCTGGCCAAATGTCACGGGTGTACAAGAAACCACGGGGGATTTACAAGGAGATATTCACCCGGAACAGCCGGAGGCCTGCCGGCACGAACATTCGGTAATTCTTCCTAAGAAGCCTTGAAAGCAGTGAAACGCTCTTATGTTGCAACAACTCAGAACCTCATTCTGAGTGTTCCCCGCAGAGGTCATTCAGCTGAACACAACCGTGGTCTTATTAGAGCCAGATGTAGGCAGTGCCGTCCATAGTGCTGGATGGACTGTGGTGGCGTGTCAAACAACTGAGCTCTAGTTCTCAACACTTTCACAAAGTGCCATAAGTTGAGTTTCAACTTACTGCTCCGCTTGAGTAGAGTGTAGCCGTCAAAGCTGGAATCAGTAGCAGTCAGGTGAGAAGAACGTGAAGCAGATATACCCAGTCCGCTGGCAGTGTTCTACGGGGACCAGCCTATCTGGCTGCCATGCCTGAATGTTTGCAACCGCGGCAGAGCTAGGCAGGTGCAATTGTGTAGCAATGCAAACTGAATAACCTGGTCAAATGTCACGGGTGTACAAAAAACCACGGGCAATTTACAAGGAGATGTTCACCCGGAAACCCGGAGGCTTCCCGGCAGCAAGATTCCGGAATTCTTCCTAAGAAGCCTTGAAAGCAGTGAAACGCTCCTATGTTGCAATAACTCAGAACCTTATATTGAGTGTTCCCGGAAGAGGTCATTCGACTGAACACAACCGTGGACTAATTAGAGCCAGATGTAGGCAGTGCCGTCAATAGTGCTGGATGGACAGTGGTGGCGTGCCAAACAAGTGAGCTCTAGTTCTCAACACTTTCACAAAGTGCCATGAGTTGAGGTTCAACTTACTGCTCCGGTTGAGTAGAGTGTAGCCGTCAAAGCTGGAATCAGTAGCCCTCAGGTGAGAAGAAGGGGAAGCAGATATACCCAGTTCGCTGGCAGTGTCCTACGGGGACCAGCCTATCTGGTTGCCACGTCTGAATGTTTGCAACCGCGGCAGAGTTTGGCAGGCCTAATTGTGCAGCAATGCAAACTGCATAACCTGGCCAAATTTCACCGGTGTACAAGAAACCCCGGGGGATTTACAAGGAGATGTTCACCCGGAACAGCCGAAGGCCTGCTGGCATCAAGATTCCAGAATCCTCCCTAAGAAGCATTGAAAGCAGTGAAACGCTCCTATGTTGCAATAACTCAGAAACTCATTCTGAGTGTTCCTGGCCGAGGTCATTCGGCTGAACACAACCGTGGACTAATTAGAGCCAGATGTAGGCAGTGCCCTCCATAGTGCTGGATGGACAGTGGGGGCGTGCCAAACAACTGAGCTCTAGTTCTCAACACTTTCACACATTGCCATGAGTTGAGGTTCAACTTACTGCTCCGGTTGAGTAGAGTGTAGCCGTCAAAGCTGGAATCAGTAGCACTTCAGTGAGAAGAACGGGCAGCAGATATACCCAGACGGCTGGCAGTGTCCTACGGGCACCAGCCTATCTGGCTGCCACGCCTGAATGTTTGCAACCGTGGCAGAGCTTGGTAGGCGCACTTGTGCAGCAATGCAAACGGCATAACCTGGCCAAATTTCACAGGTGTACAAGAAACCACGGGGGATTTACAAGGAGATGTTCACCCGGAACAGACGGAGGCCTGCCAACTGCAATATTCCAGAATTCTCACTAAGAAGCCTTGAAAGCAGTGAAACGCTCCTATGTTGCAATAACTCAGAAACTCATTCTGATGGTTCCCGGCAGAGGTCATTTGGATGAACACAACCGTTTACTAATTAGAGCAAGATGTAGGCAGTGCCGTCCATACTGCTGGATGGAGAGGGGTGGCGTGTCAAACAACTGAGCTCTAGTTCTCAACACTTTCACACGTTGCCATAAGTTGAGGTTCAACTTACTGCTCCGGTTGAATAGAGTGTAGCCGTCAAAGCTGGAATTAGTAGCACTCAGTTGTGAAGAACGGGAAGCAGATATACCCAGTCCGCTGGCAGTGTCCTACGTGGACCAGCCTGATTGGCTGCCATGCCTGAATGTTTGCAACCGCAGCAGAGCTAGGCAGTCGCAATTGTGCAGCAATGCAAACGGCATAACCTGGCCAAATTTCACGGGTGTACAAGAAACCACGGGGGATTTATAAGGAGATGTTCACCCGGAACAGCCGAAGGCCTGCCGGCAGCAAGATTCCAGAATTCTCCCTAAGAAGCCTTGAAAGCAGTGAAACGCTCCTATGTTGCTATAACTCAGAAACTCATTCTGAGTGTTCCTGGCCGAGGTCATTCGGCTGAACACAACCGTTTACTAATTAGAGCCAGATGTAGGCAGTGCCCTCCATAGTGCTGGATGGACAGTGGTGGCGTACCTAACAACTGAGCTCTATTTCTCAACACTTTCACACATTGCCATGAGTTGAGGTTCAACTTACTGCTCCTGTTGAGTAGAGTGCAGCCGTCAAAGCTGGAATCAGTAGCACTCAGGTGAGAAGAAGGGGAAGCAGATATACCCAGTTCGCTGGCAGTGTCCTACGGGGACCAACCTATCTGGCTGCCTTGCATGAATGTTTGCAACCAGGGCAGAGCTAAGCAGGAGGAATTGTGCAGCAAGGCAAACTGCATAACCTGGCCAAATTTCACGGGTGTACAAGAAACCACGGGGGATTTACCAGGAGATGTTCACCCGGAACAGCTGGAGGCCTGCCCGCAGCAAGATTCCGGAATTTTTCCTAAGAAGCCTTGAAAGCAGTGAAACGCTCCTATGTTGCAATAACTCAGAACCTCATATTGAGTGTTCCTGGAAGAGGTCATTCGGCTGAACACAACCGTGGACTAATTAGAGCCAGATGTAGGCAGTGCCGTCCATAGTGCTGGATGGACAGTGGTGGCTTGCCAAACAACTGAGCTCTAGTTCTCAACACTTTCACACATTGCTATAAGTTGAGGTTCATCTTACTGCTCCGGTTGAGTAGAGTGTAGCCGTCAAAGCTGGAATCAGTAGCTCTCAGGTGAGAAGAACGGGAAGCAGATATACCCAGTCCGCTGACAGTGTCCTACGGGCACCAGTCTATCTGGCTGCCACGCCTGAATGTTTGCAGCCCCGGCAGAGCTAGGCAGGCGCAATTGTGCAGCAATGCAAACTGCATAACTTGGCCAAATTTCACGGGTGTACAAGAAACCACGGGGGATTTACAAGGAGATGTTCACTTAGAACACCCGGAGGCCTGCGGGCAGCAAGATTCCAGAATGCTCCCTAAGAAGCCTTGAAAGCAGTGAAACACTCCTATGTTGCAATAACTCAGAAACTCATTCTGAGTGTTCCCGGCAGAGGTCATTCGGCTGAACACAACCGTGGACTAATTAGAGCCAGATGCAGCAGTGCCATCCATAGTGCTGGATGGACAGTGGTGGCGTGTCAAACAACTGAGCTCTAGATCTCAACACTTTCACAAAGTCCCATAAGTGGAGGTTCAACTTACAGCTCCGGTTGAGTAGAGTGTAGCCGTCAAAGCTGGAATCTGTAGCACTGAGGTGTAAAGAACGGGAAGCAGATATACCCAGTCCGCTGGCAGTGTCTTACGTGGACCAGACTGTCTGGCTGCCACGTCTGAATATTTGCAACCGCAGCAGAGCTAGGCAGGCGCAATTGTGCAGCAATGCAAACTGCATAACCTGGCCAAATTTCTCGGGTGTACAAATAACCACGGGGATTTACAAGGAGATGTTCACCCGGAACAGACGGAGGCCTGCCGGCCGCAAGATTACGGAATTCTCCCTAAGAAGCCTTGAAAACAGTGAAAGGCTCCTATGTTGCAATAACTCAGAACCTCATTCTGAGTGTTCCCGGCAGAGGTTATTCGGCTGAACACAACCGTGGACTAATTAGAGCCAGATGTAGGCAGTGCCGTCCATAGTGCTGGATGGAGAGTGGTGGCGTCCCACACAACTGAGCTCTAGTTCTCAACACTTTCACACACTGCCATAAGTTGAGGTTCAAGTTACTGCTCCGGTTGAGTAGAGTGTAGCCGTCAAAGCTGGAATCAGTAGCTCTCAGGTGAGAAGAACGGGAAGCAGATATACCCTGTCCGCTGGCAGTGTCCTACGTGGACCAGCCTATCTGGCTGCCACGCCTGAATGTTTGCAACCGCGGCAGAGCTAGGCAGGCGCAATTGTGCAGCAATGCAAACTGCATAACTTGGCCAAATGTACGGGTGTACAAGAAACCACGGGGGATTTACAAGGAGATATTCACCCGGAACAGCCGGACCCCTGCCGGCAGCAAGATTCCGGAATTCTACCTAAGAAGCCTTGAAAGCAGTGAAATGCTCCTATGTTACAACAACTCAAAACCTCATTCTGAATGTTCCCGGCAGAGGTCATTCGGCTGAACACAACCGTGGACTAATTCGAGCCAGATGTAGGCAGTGCCGTCCATAGTGCTGGATGGACAGTGGTGGCGTGCCAAACAACTGAGCTCTAGTTCTCAACACTTTCACATATTGCTATAACTTGAGGTTCATCTTACTGCTCCGGTTGAGTAGAATGTAGCCTTCAAAGCTGGAATAAGCAGCACTCAGGTGAGAAGAACGGGAAGCAGATATACCCACTCCTCTGGCAGTGTCCTACGGGGACCAGCCTATCTGGCTGCCACGTCTGAATGTTTGCAACCGCGGCAGAGTTTGGCAGGCCTAATTGTGCAGCAATGCAAACTGCATAACCTGGCCAAATTTCACCGGTTTACAAGAAACCACGGGGGATTTACCAGGAGATGTTCACCCGGAACAGCTGGAGGCTTGCCGGCAGCAAGATTCCGGAATTCTTCCTAAGAAGCCTTGAAAGCAGTGAAACGCTCCTATGTTGCAATAACTCAGAACCTCATATTGAGTGTTCCCGGAAGAGGTCATTCAGCTGAACACAACGGTGGACTAATTAGAGCCAGATGTAGGCAGTGCCGTCAATAGTGCTGGATGGAGAGTGGTGGCGTGCCAAACAAGTGAGCTCTAGTTCTCAACACTTTCACAAAGTGCCATGAGTTGAGGTTCAACTTACTGCTCGGGTTGAGTAGAGTGTAGACGTCAAAGCTGGAATCAGTAGCACTCAGGAGAGAAGCACGGGAAGCAGATAGACCAATTCCGCTGGGAGAGTCCTACGGGGACCAGCCTATCTGGCTGCCACGCCTGAATGTTTGCAAACGCGGCAGAGCTAGGCAGGCGCAATTGTGCAGCAATGCAAACTGCATAACCTGGCCAAATGTCACGGGTGTACAAGAAACCACGGGGGATTTACAAGGAGATATTCACCCGGAACAGCCGGAGGCCTGCCGGCACGAACATTCGGTAATTCTTCCTAAGAAGCCTTGAAAGCAGTGAAACGCTCTTATGTTGCAACAACTCAGAACCTCATTCTGAGTGTTCCCCGCAGAGGTCATTCAGCTGAACACAACCGTGGTCTTATTAGAGCCAGATGTAGGCAGTGCCGTCCATAGTGCTGGATGGACTGTGGTGGCGTGCCAAACAACTGAGCTCTAGTTCTCAACACTTTCACAAAGTGCCATAAGTTGAGTTTCAACTTACTGCTCCGCTTGAGTAGAGTGTAGCCGTCAAAGCTGGAATCAGTAGCAGTCAGGTGAGAAGAACGTGAAGCAGATATACCCAGTCCGCTGGCAGTGTTCTACGGGGACCAGCCTATCTGGCTGCCATGCCTGAATGTTTGCAACCGCGGCAGAGCTAGGCAGGTGCAATTGTGTAGCAATGCAAACTGAATAACCTGGTCAAATGTCACGGGTGTACAAAAAACCACGGGCAATTTACAAGGAGATGTTCACCCGGAAAACCGGAGGCTTCCCGGCAGCAAGATTCCGGAATTCTTCCTAAGAAGCCTTGAAAGCAGTGAAACGCTCCTATGTTGCAATAACTCAGAACCTTATATTGAGTGTTCCCGGAAGAGGTCATTCGACTGAACACAACCGTGGACTAATTAGAGCCAGATGTAGGCAGTGCCGTCAATAGTGCTGGATGGACAGTGGTGGCGTGCCAAACAAGTGAGCTCTAGTTCTCAACACTTTCACAAAGTGCCATGAGTTGAGGTTCAACTTACTGCTCCGGTTGAGTAGAGTGTAGCCGTCAAAGCTGGAATCAGTAGCCCTCAGGTGAGAAGAAGGGGAAGCAGATATACCCAGTTCGCTGGCAGTGTCCTACGGGGACCAGCCTATCTGGTTGCCACGTCTGAATGTTTGCAACCGCGGCAGAGTTTGGCAGGCCTAATTGTGCAGCAATGCAAACTGCATAACCTGGCCAAATTTCACCGGTGTACAAGAAACCCCGGGGGATTTACAAGGAGATGTTCACCCGGAACAGCCGAAGGCCTGCTGGCAGCAAGATTCCAGAATCCTCCCTAAGAAGCATTGAAAGCAGTGAAACGCTCCTATGTTGCAATAACTCAGAAACTCATTCTGAGTGTTCCTGGCCGAGGTCATTCGGCTGAACACAACCGTGGACTAATTAGAGCCAGATGTACGCAGTGCCCTCCATAGTGCTGGATGGACAGTGGGGGCGTGCCAAACAACTGAGCTCTAGTTCTCAACACTTTCACACATTGCCATGAGTTGAGGTTCAACTTACTGCTCCGGTTGAGTAGAGTGTAGCCGTCAAAGCTGGAATCAGTAGCACTTCGGTGAGAAGAACGGGCAGCAGATATACCCAGACGGCTGGCAGTGTCCTACGGGCACCAGCCTATCTGGCTGCCACGCCTGAATGTTTGCAACCGTGGCAGAGCTTGGTAGGCGCACTTGTGCAGCAATGCAAACGGCATAACCTGGCCAAATTTCACAGGTGTACAAGAAACCACGGGGGATTTACAAGGAGATGTTCACCCGGAACAGACGGAGGCCTGCCAACTGCAATATTCCAGAATTCTCACTAAGAAGCCTTGAAAGCAGTGAAACGCTCCTATGTTTCAATAACTCAGAAACTCATTCTGATGGTTCCCGGCAGAGGTCATTTGGATGAACACAACCGTTTACTAATTAGAGCAAGATGTAGGCAGTGCCGTCCATACTGCTGGATGGAGAGGGGTGGCGTGTCAAACAACTGAGCTCTAGTTCTCAACACTTTCACACGTTGCCATAAGTTGAGGTTCAACTTACTGCTCCGGTTGAATAGAGTGTAGCCGTCAAAGGTGGAATTAGTAGCACTCAGTTGTGAAGAACGGGAAGCAGATATACCCAGTCCGCTGGCAGTGTCCTACGTGGACCAGCCTGATTGGCTGCCATGCCTGAATGTTTGCAACCGCAGCAGAGCTAGGCAGTCGCAATTGTGCAGCAATGCAAACGGCATAACCTGGCCAAATTTCACGGGTGTACAAGAAACCACGGGGGATTTATAAGGAGATGTTCACCCGGAACAGCCGAAGGCCTGCCGGCAGCAAGATTCCAGAATTCTCCCTAAGAAGCCTTGAAAGCAGTGAAACGCTCCTATGTTGCTATAACTCAGAAACTCATTCTGAGTGTTCCTGGCCGAGGTCATTCGGCTGAACACAACCGTTTACTAATTAGAGCCAGATGTAGGCAGTGCCCTCCATAGTGCTGGATGGACAGTGGTGGCGTACCTAACAACTGAGCTCTATTTCTCAACACTTTCACACATTGCCATGAGTTGAGGTTCAACTTACTGCTCCTGTTGAGTAGAGTGCAGCCGTCAAAGCTGGAATCAGTAGCACTCAGGTGAGAAGAAGGGGAAGCAGATATACCCAGTTCGCTGGCAGTGTCCTACGGGGACCAACCTATCTGGCTGCCTTGCATGAATGTTTGCAACCAGGGCAGAGCTAAGCAGGAGGAATTGTGCAGCAAGGCAAACTGCATAACCTGGCCAAATTTCACGGGTGTACAAGAAACCACGGGGGATTTACCAGGAGATGTTCACCCGGAACAGCTGGAGGCCTGCCCGCAGCAAGATTCCGGAATTTTTCCTAAGAAGCCTTGAAAGCAGTGAAACGCTCCTATGTTGCAATAACTCAGAACCTCATATTGAGTGTTCCTGGAAGAGGTCATTCGGCTGAACACAACCGTGGACTAATTAGAGCCAGATGTAGGCAGTGCCGTCCATAGTGCTGGATGGACAGTGGTGGCTTGCCAAACAACTGAGCTCTAGTTCTCAACACTTTCACACATTGCTATAAGTTGAGGTTCATCTTACTGCTCCGGTTGAGTAGAGTGTAGCCGTCAAAGCTGGAATCAGTAGCTCTCAGGTGAGAAGAACGGGAAGCAGATATACCCAGTCCGCTGACAGTGTCCTACGGGCACCAGTCTATCTGGCTGCCACGCCTGAATGTTTGCAGCCCCGGCAGAGCTAGGCAGGCGCAATTGTGCAGCAATGCAAACTGCATAACTTGGCCAAATTTCACGGGTGTACAAGAAACCACGGGGGATTTACAAGGAGATGTTCACTTAGAACACCCGGAGGCCTGCGGGCAGCAAGATTCCAGAATGCTCCCTAAGAAGCCTTGAAAGCAGTGAAACACTCCTATGTTGCAATAACTCAGAAACTCATTCTGAGTGTTCCCGGCAGAGGTCATTCGGCTGAACACAACCGTGGACTAATTAGAGCCAGATGCAGCAGTGCCATCCATAGTGCTGGATGGACAGTGGTGGCGTGTCAAACAACTGAGCTCTAGATCTCAACACTTTCACAAAGTCCCATAAGTGGAGGTTCAACTTACAGCTCCGGTTGAGTAGAGTGTAGCCGTCAAAGCTGGAATCTGTAGCACTGAGGTGTAAAGAACGGGAAGCAGATATACCCAGTCCGCTGGCAGTGTCTTACGTGGACCAGACTGTCTGGCTGCCACGTCTGAATATTTGCAACCGCAGCAGAGCTAGGCAGGCGCAATTGTGCAGCAATGCAAACTGCATAACCTGGCCAAATTTCTCGGGTGTACAAATAACCACGGGGATTTACAAGGAGATGTTCACCCGGAACAGACGGAGGCCTGCCGGCCGCAAGATTACGGAATTCTCCCTAAGAAGCCTTGAAAACAGTGAAAGGCTCCTATGTTGCAATAACTCAGAACCTCATTCTGAGTGTTCCCGGCAGAGGTTATTCGGCTGAACACAACCGTGGACTAATTAGAGCCAGATGTAGGCAGTGCCGTCCATAGTGCTGGATGGAGAGTGGTGGCGTCCCACACAACTGAGCTCTAGTTCTCAACACTTTCACACACTGCCATAAGTTGAGGTTCAAGTTACTGCTCCGGTTGAGTAGAGTGTAGCCGTCAAAGCTGGAATCAGTAGCTCTCAGGTGAGAAGAACGGGAAGCAGATATACCCTGTCCGCTGGCAGTGTCCTACGTGGACCAGCCTATCTGGCTGCCACGCCTGAATGTTTGCAACCGCGGCAGAGCTAGGCAGGCGCAATTGTGCAGCAATGCAAACTGCATAACTTGGCCAAATGTACGGGTGTACAAGAAACCACGGGGGATTTACAAGGAGATATTCACCCGGAACAGCCGGACCCCTGCCGGCAGCAAGATTCCGGAATTCTACCTAAGAAGCCTTGAAAGCAGTGAAATGCTCCTATGTTACAACAACTCAAAACCTCATTCTGAATGTTCCCGGCAGAGGTCATTCGGCTGAACACAACCGTGGACTAATTCGAGCCAGATGTAGGCAGTGCCGTCCATAGTGCTGGATGGACAGTGGTGGCGTGCCAAACAACTGAGCTCTAGTTCTCAACACTTTCACATATTGCTATAACTTGAGGTTCATCTTACTGCTCCGGTTGAGTAGAATGTAGCCTTCAAAGCTGGAATAAGCAGCACTCAGGTGAGAAGAACGGGAAGCAGATATACCCACTCCTCTGGCAGTGTCCTACGGGGACCAGCCTATCTGGCTGCCACGTCTGAATGTTTGCAACCGCGGCAGAGTTTGGCAGGCCTAATTGTGCAGCAATGCAAACTGCATAACCTGGCCAAATTTCACCGGTTTACAAGAAACCACGGGGGATTTACCAGGAGATGTTCACCCGGAACAGCTGGAGGCTTGCCGGCAGCAAGATTCCGGAATTCTTCCTAAGAAGCCTTGAAAGCAGTGAAACGCTCCTATGTTGCAATAACTCAGAACCTCATATTGAGTGTTCCCGGAAGAGGTCATTCAGCTGAACACAACGGTGGACTAATTAGAGCCAGATGTAGGCAGTGCCGTCAATAGTGCTGGATGGAGAGTGGTGGCGTGCCAAACAAGTGAGCTCTAGTTCTCAACACTTTCACAAAGTGCCATGAGTTGAGGTTCAACTTACTGCTCGGGTTGAGTAGAGTGTAGACGTCAAAGCTGGAATCAGTAGCACTCAGGAGAGAAGCACGGGAAGCAGATAGACCAATTCCGCTGGGAGAGTCCTACGGGGACCAGCCTATCTGGCTGCCACGCCTGAATGTTTGCAAACGCGGCAGAGCTAGGCAGGCGCAATTGTGCAGCAATGCAAACTGCATAACCTGGCCAAATGTCACGGGTGTACAAGAAACCACGGGGGATTTACAAGGAGATATTCACCCGGAACAGCCGGAGGCCTGCCGGCACGAACATTCGGTAATTCTTCCTAAGAAGCCTTGAAAGCAGTGAAACGCTCTTATGTTGCAACAACTCAGAACCTCATTCTGAGTGTTCCCCGCAGAGGTCATTCAGCTGAACACAACCGTGGTCTTATTAGAGCCAGATGTAGGCAGTGCCGTCCATAGTGCTGGATGGACTGTGGTGGCGTGCCAAACAACTGAGCTCTAGTTCTCAACACTTTCACAAAGTGCCATAAGTTGAGTTTCAACTTACTGCTCCGCTTGAGTAGAGTGTAGCCGTCAAAGCTGGAATCAGTAGCAGTCAGGTGAGAAGAACGTGAAGCAGATATACCCAGTCCGCTGGCAGTGTTCTACGGGGACCAGCCTATCTGGCTGCCATGCCTGAATGTTTGCAACCGCGGCAGAGCTAGGCAGGTGCAATTGTGTAGCAATGCAAACTGAATAACCTGGTCAAATGTCACGGGTGTACAAAAAACCACGGGCAATTTACAAGGAGATGTTCACCCGGAAAACCGGAGGCTTCCCGGCAGCAAGATTCCGGAATTCTTCCTAAGAAGCCTTGAAAGCAGTGAAACGCTCCTATGTTGCAATAACTCAGAACCTTATATTGAGTGTTCCCGGAAGAGGTCATTCGACTGAACACAACCGTGGACTAATTAGAGCCAGATGTAGGCAGTGCCGTCAATAGTGCTGGATGGACAGTGGTGGCGTGCCAAACAAGTGAGCTCTAGTTCTCAACACTTTCACAAAGTGCCATGAGTTGAGGTTCAACTTACTGCTCCGGTTGAGTAGAGTGTAGCCGTCAAAGCTGGAATCAGTAGCCCTCAGGTGAGAAGAAGGGGAAGCAGATATACCCAGTTCGCTGGCAGTGTCCTACGGGGACCAGCCTATCTGGTTGCCACGTCTGAATGTTTGCAACCGCGGCAGAGTTTGGCAGGCCTAATTGTGCAGCAATGCAAACTGCATAACCTGGCCAAATTTCACCGGTGTACAAGAAACCCCGGGGGATTTACAAGGAGATGTTCACCCGGAACAGCCGAAGGCCTGCTGGCAGCAAGATTCCAGAATCCTCCCTAAGAAGCATTGAAAGCAGTGAAACGCTCCTATGTTGCAATAACTCAGAAACTCATTCTGAGTGTTCCTGGCCGAGGTCATTTGGCTGAACACAACCGTGGACTAATTAGAGCCAGATGTAGGCAGTGCCCTCCATAGTGCTGGATGGACAGTGGGGGCGTGCCAAACAACTGAGCTCTAGTTCTCAACACTTTCACACATTGCCATGAGTTGAGGTTCAACTTACTGCTCCGGTTGAGTAGAGTGTAGCCGTCAAAGCTGGAATCAGTAGCACTTCGGTGAGAAGAACGGGCAGCAGATATACCCAGACGGCTGGCAGTGTCCTACGGGCACCAGCCTATCTGGCTGCCACGCCTGAATGTTTGCAACCGTGGCAGAGCTTGGTAGGCGCACTTGTGCAGCAATGCAAACGGCATAACCTGGCCAAATTTCACAGGTGTACAAGAAACCACGGGGGATTTACAAGGAGATGTTCACCCGGAACAGACGGAGGCCTGCCAACTGCAATATTCCAGAATTCTCACTAAGAAGCCTTGAAAGCAGTGAAACGCTCCTATGTTGCAATAACTCAGAAACTCATTCTGATGGTTCCCGGCAGAGGTCATTTGGATGAACACAACCGTTTACTAATTAGAGCAAGATGTAGGCAGTGCCGTCCATACTGCTGGATGGAGAGGGGTGGCGTGTCAAACAACTGAGCTCTAGTTCTCAACACTTTCACACGTTGCCATAAGTTGAGGTTCAACTTACTGCTCCGGTTGAATAGAGTGTAGCCGTCAAAGCTGGAATTAGTAGCACTCAGTTGTGAAGAACGGGAAGCAGATATACCCAGTCCGCTGGCAGTGTCCTACGTGGACCAGCCTGATTGGCTGCCATGCCTGAATGTTTGCAACCGCAGCAGAGCTAGGCAGTCGCAATTGTGCAGCAATGCAAACGGCATAACCTGGCCAAATTTCACGGGTGTACAAGAAACCACGGGGGATTTATAAGGAGATGTTCACCCGGAACAGCCGAAGGCCTGCCGGCAGCAAGATTCCAGAATTCTCCCTAAGAAGCCTTGAAAGCAGTGAAACGCTCCTATGTTGCTATAACTCAGAAACTCATTCTGAGTGTTCCTGGCCGAGGTCATTCGGCTGAACACAACCGTTTACTAATTAGAGCCAGATGTAGGCAGTGCCCTCCATAGTGCTGGATGGACAGTGGTGGCGTACCTAACAACTGAGCTCTATTTCTCAACACTTTCACACATTGCCATGAGTTGAGGTTCAACTTACTGCTCCTGTTGAGTAGAGTGCAGCCGTCAAAGCTGGAATCAGTAGCACTCAGGTGAGAAGAAGGGGAAGCAGATATACCCAGTTCGCTGGCAGTGTCCTACGGGGACCAACCTATCTGGCTGCCTTGCATGAATGTTTGCAACCAGGGCAGAGCTAAGCAGGAGGAATTGTGCAGCAAGGCAAACTGCATAACCTGGCCAAATTTCACGGGTGTACAAGAAACCACGGGGGATTTACCAGGAGATGTTCACCCGGAACAGCTGGAGGCCTGCCCGCAGCAAGATTCCGGAATTTTTCCTAAGAAGCCTTGAAAGCAGTGAAACGCTCCTATGTTGCAATAACTCAGAACCTCATATTGAGTGTTCCTGGAAGAGGTCATTCGGCTGAACACAACCGTGGACTAATTAGAGCCAGATGTAGGCAGTGCCGTCCATAGTGCTGGATGGACAGTGGTGGCTTGCCAAACAACTGAGCTCTAGTTCTCAACACTTTCACACATTGCTATAAGTTGAGGTTCATCTTACTGCTCCGGTTGAGTAGAGTGTAGCCGTCAAAGCTGGAATCAGTAGCTCTCAGGTGAGAAGAACGGGAAGCAGATATACCCAGTCCGCTGACAGTGTCCTACGGGCACCAGTCTATCTGGCTGCCACGCCTGAATGTTTGCAGCCCCGGCAGAGCTAGGCAGGCGCAATTGTGCAGCAATGCAAACTGCATAACTTGGCCAAATTTCACGGGTGTACAAGAAACCACGGGGGATTTACAAGGAGATGTTCACTTAGAACACCCGGAGGCCTGCGGGCAGCAAGATTCCAGAATGCTCCCTAAGAAGCCTTGAAAGCAGTGAAACACTCCTATGTTGCAATAACTCAGAAACTCATTCTGAGTGTTCCCGGCAGAGGTCATTCGGCTGAACACAACCGTGGACTAATTAGAGCCAGATGCAGCAGTGCCATCCATAGTGCTGGATGGACAGTGGTGGCGTGTCAAACAACTGAGCTCTAGATCTCAACACTTTCACAAAGTCCCATAAGTGGAGGTTCAACTTACAGCTCCGGTTGAGTAGAGTGTAGCCGTCAAAGCTGGAATCTGTAGCACTGAGGTGTAAAGAACGGGAAGCAGATATACCCAGTCCGCTGGCAGTGTCTTACGTGGACCAGACTGTCTGGCTGCCACGTCTGAATATTTGCAACCGCAGCAGAGCTAGGCAGGCGCAATTGTGCAGCAATGCAAACTGCATAACCTGGCCAAATTTCTCGGGTGTACAAATAACCACGGGGATTTACAAGGAGATGTTCACCCGGAACAGACGGAGGCCTGCCGGCCGCAAGATTACGGAATTCTCCCTAAGAAGCCTTGAAAACAGTGAAAGGCTCCTATGTTGCAATAACTCAGAACCTCATTCTGAGTGTTCCCGGCAGAGGTTATTCGGCTGAACACAACCGTGGACTAATTAGAGCCAGATGTAGGCAGTGCCGTCCATAGTGCTGGATGGAGAGTGGTGGCGTCCCACACAACTGAGCTCTAGTTCTCAACACTTTCACACACTGCCATAAGTTGAGGTTCAAGTTACTGCTCCGGTTGTGTAGAGTGTAGCCGTCAAAGCTGGAATCAGTAGCTCTCAGGTGAGAAGAACGGGAAGCAGATATACCCTGTCCGCTGGCAGTGTCCTACGTGGACCAGCCTATCTGGCTGCCACGCCTGAATGTTTGCAACCGCGGCAGAGCTAGGCAGGCGCAATTGTGCAGCAATGCAAACTGCATAACTTGGCCAAATGTACGGGTGTACAAGAAACCACGGGGGATTTACAAGGAGATATTCACCCGGAACAGCCGGACCCCTGCCGGCAGCAAGATTCCGGAATTCTACCTAAGAAGCCTTGAAAGCAGTGAAATGCTCCTATGTTGCAACAACTCAAAACCTCATTCTGAATGTTCCCGGCAGAGGTCATTCGGCTGAACACAACCGTGGACTAATTCGAGCCAGATGTAGGCAGTGCCGTCCATAGTGCTGGATGGACAGTGGTGGCGTGCCAAACAACTGAGCTCTAGTTCTCAACACTTTCACATATTGCTATAACTTGAGGTTCATCTTACGGCTCCGGTTGAGTAGAGTGTAGCCGTCAATGCTGGAATCAGTAGCACTCAGGTGTAAAGAACTGGAAGCAGACATACCCAGTCCGCTGGCAGTGTCTTACGTGGACCAGACTGTCTCGCTGCCACGCCTGAATGTTTGCAACCGCAGCAGAGCTAGGCAGGCGCAATTGTGCAGCAATGCAAACTGCATAACCTGGTCAAATTTCCCGGGTGTACAAGAAACCAAGGGGGATTTACAAGGAAATGTCCACCCGGAAGAGACAGAGGCCTGCCGGCAGCAAGATTACGGAATTCTCCCTAAGAAGCCTTGAAAACAGTGAATGGCTCCTATGTTGCAATAACTCAGAACTTCATTCTGAGTGTTCACGGCAGAGGTCATTCGGCTGAACACAACCGTGGACTAATTAGAACCAGATGTAGGCAGTGCCATCCATAGTGCTGGATGGACAGTGGTGGCGTCCCACACAACTGAGATCTAGTTCTCAACACTTTCACACACTGCCATAAGTTGAGGTTCAACTTACTGCTCCGGTTGAGTAGAGTGTAGCCGTCAAAGCTGGAATCAGTAGCTCTCAGGTGAGAAGAACGGGAAGCAGATATACCCAGTCCGCTGGCAGTGTCCTACGGGCACCAGTCTATCTGGCTGCCACGCCTGAATGTTTGCAACCCCGGCAGAGCTAGGCAGGCGCAATTGTGCAGCAATGCAAACTGCATAACTTGGCCAAATTTCACGGGTGTAGAAGAAACCACGGGGTATTTACAAGGAGATATTCACCCGGAACAGCCGGAGGCCTTCCGGCAGCAAGATTCCGGAATTCTTCCTAAGAAGCCTTGAAAGCAGTGAAATGCTCCTATGTTGCAATAACTCAGAACCTCATTCTGATTCTTCCCGGCAGAGGTCATTCGGCTGAACACAACCGTGGACTAATTAGAGCCATATGTAGGCAGTGACGTCCATAGTGGTGGATGGACAGTGGTGGCGTGCCAAAAAACTGAGCTCTAGTTCTCAAAACTTTCACACATTGCCATAAGTTGATGTTCAACTTACTGCTCCGTTTGAGTAGAGTGTGGCCGTCAAAGCTGGAATCAGTAGCACTCAGGTGTGAACAACGGGAAGCAGATGTACCCAGTCCGCTGGCAGTGTCCTACGTGGACCAGCCTATCTGGCTGGCACGCCTGAATGTTTGCAACGGCGGCAGAGCTAGGCAGGCGCAATTGTGCAGCAATGCAAACTACATAACCTGGCCAAATTTCACGGTTGTACAAGAAACCACGGGGGATTTACAAGGAGATGTTCTTCAGGAAAAGCCGGAGGTCTGCCGGCAACAACATTGCAGAATTGTATATAAGAAGCCTTGAAAGCAGTGAAACGCTCCTAGGTTGCAATAACTCAGAACCTCATTCTGAGTGTTCCCAGCAGAGGTCATTCTGCTGATCACAACCGTGGACTAATTAGAGCCAGATGTAGGCAGTGCCGTCCATAGTGCTGGATGGACAGTGGTGGCGTGCCAAACAACTGAGCTCTAGTTCTCAACACTTTCACAGAGTTCCATAAGTTTAGGTTCAACTTACTGCTCTGGTTGAGTAGAGTGTTGCCGTCAAAGCTGGAATCAGTAGCACTAAGGTGAGAAGAACGGGAAGCACATATACCCAGTCCGCTGGCAGTGTCCTACTGTGACCAGCCTATCCGGCTGCTAAGCCTGAATGTTTGCAACCGCGGCAGAGCTAGGCAGGCGCAATTGTGCAGCAATGCAAACGGCATAAGCTGGCCAAATTATACGTCTGTTCAAGAAACCACGGGGGATTTACAAGGAGATGTTCACCCGGAACAGCCGGAGGCCTGCCAGCAGCAACATTCTGGAATTCTTCCTAAGAAGCCTTGAAAGCAGTGAAACGATCCTATGTTGCAACAACTCAGAACCTCATTCTGAGTGTTCCCGGCAGAGGTCATTTGGCTGAACACAACTGAGGACTAATTACAGCCAGATGAAGGCAGTGCCGTCCATAGTGCTGGATGGACAGTGGTGGCATGCCAAACAACTGAGCTCTAGTTCCCAAGACTTTCACACATTGCCATAAGTTGAGGTTCAACTTCCTGCTCCGGTTGAGTAGAGTGTGGCCGTCAAAGGTGGCATCAGTAGCATTCAGGTGTGAACAAGGGGAAGCAGATAAACCCAGTCCGCTGGCAGTGTCCTACGTGGACCAGCCTGTCTGGCTGCCACGCCTGAATGTTTGCAACCGCAGCAGAGCTAGGCAGGCGCAATTGTGCATCAGTGCAAACTGCATAACCTGGCCAAATTTCTCGGGTGTACAAGAAACCACGGGGGATTTACAACCTGATGTTCACCCGGAACAGACGGAGGCCTGCCGACTGCAATATTCCAGAATTCTCCCTAAGAAGCCTTGAAAGTAGTGAAACGCTCCTATGTTGCAATAACTCAGAAACTCATTCTGATGGTTCCCGGCAGAGGTCATTTGGATGAACACAACCGTTTACTAATTAGAGCCAGATGTAGGCAGTGCCGTCCATACTGCTGGATGGAGAGGGGTGGCGTGTCAAACAACTGAGCTCTAGTTCTCAACACTTTCACACGTTGCCATAAGTTGAGGTTCAACATACTGCTCCGGTTGAGTAGAGTGTAGCCGTCAAAGCTGGAACCAGTAGCACTCAGGTGAGAAGAACGGGAAGCAGTTATACCCAGTCCGCTGGCACTGTCCTACGGGCACCAGCCTATCTGGCTGCCACGCCTGAATGTTTGCAACCGCGGCAGAGCTAGGCAGGCGCAATTGTGTAGCAATAAAACCTGCATAACCTGGCCAAATTTCACGGGTGTACAAGAAACCACGGGGGATTTACAAAGAGATGTTCAACAAGAACATCCGGAGGTCTGCCTGCAACAACATTGCGGAATTCTTCCTAAGAAGCCTTGAAAGCAGTGAAACGCTCCTATGTTGCAATAACTCATAACCTCATTCTGAGTGTTCCCGGCAGAGGTCATTCGGCTGAACACAACCGTGGACTAATTAGAGCCAGATGTAGGCAGTGCCGTCCATAGTGCTGGATGGACAGTGGTGGCGTGCCAAACAACTGAGCTCTAGTTCTCAACACTTTCACAGAGTGCCATAACTTGAGGTTCAACTAACTGCTCCGGTTGAGTAGAGTGTAGCCGTCAAAGCGGGAATCAGTAGCAATCAGGTGAGAAGAAAGGGAAGCACATATACCCAGTCCGCTGGCAGTGTCCTACGGGGACCAGACTATCTGGCTGCCACGCCTGAATATTTGCAATCGTGGCAGAGCTACCCAGGCACAATTGTGCAGCAATGCAAACTGCATAACCTGGCCAAATTTCACGGGTGTAGAAGAAACCACGGGGGATTTACAAGGAGATGTTCACCCGGAACAGTCGGAGGCCTGCCGGCACCAAGATTCCTGAATTCTTGCTAAGAAGCCTTGAAAGCAGTGAAATGCTCCTATGTTGCAATAACTCAGAAACTTATTCTGATTGTTCCCGGCAGAGGTCATTCGGATGAATACAACCATTTACTAATTACAGCCAGATGTAGGCAGTGCCGTCCATAGTGCTGGATGGAGAGGGGTGGCGTGTCAAACAACTGAGCTCTAGTTCTCAACACTTTCACACATAGCCATAAGTAGAGGTTCAACTTACTGCTCCGGTTTAGTAGAGTGTAGCTGTTAAAGCTGGAATCAGTAGAACTCAGGTGATAAGAACGGGCAGCAGATATACCCAGTCCGCTGGCAGTGTCCTACGGGCACCACACTATCTGGCTGCCACCCCTGAATGTTTGCAACCGCGTCAGAGCTTGGTAGGCGGAATTGTGCAGCAATGCAAACGGCATAACCTGGAAAATTTCACGGGTGTACAAGAAACCACGGGGGATTTACAAGGAGATGTTCACCCGGAACAGCCGGAGGCCTGCCGGCAGCAAGATTCCGGTATTCTCCCTAAGAAGCCTTGAAAGCAGTGAAACGCTCCTAGGTTGCAATAACTCAGAAACTCATTCTGAGTGTTCCTGGCCGAGGTCATTCGGCTGAACACAACCGTGGACTAATTAGAGCCAGATGTAGGCAGTGCCCTCCATAGTGCTGGATGGACAGTGGGGGCGTGCCAAACAACTGAGCTCTAGTTCTCAACACTTTCACACATTGCCATAAGTTGAGGTTCAACTTACTGCTCCGGTTGAGTAGAGTGTAGCCGTCAAAGCTGGAATCAGTAGCACTCAGGTGAGAAGAAGGGGAAGCAGATATACCCAGTTTGCTGGCAGTGTCCTACGGGGACCAGCCTATCTGGCTGCCACGCCTGAATGTTTGCAACCGGGGCAGAGCTAAGCAGGAGGAATTGTGCAGCAATGCAAACTGTATAACCTGGAAAAATTTCACGGGTTTACAACAAACCACGGGGGATTTACACGGAGATATTCACCCGGAACAGCCGGAGGCCTGCCGACAGCAAGATTCCGGAATTCTTCCTAAGAAGCCTTGAAAGCAGTGAAACGCTCCTATATTGCAAGAACTCAGAACCTCATTCTGAGTGTTCCCGGCAGAGGTCATTCAGCTGAACACAACCATGGACTTATTAGAGCCAGATGTAGGCAGTGCCGTCCATAGTGATGGATGGACAGTGGTGGCGTGCCAATCAACTGAGCTCTATTTCTCAACACTTTCACAAACTGCCATAAGTTGAGGTTCAACTTACTGCTCCGGTTGAGTAGAGTGTAGCCGTCAAAGCTGGAATCAGTAGCACTCAGGTGAGAAGAACGGGAAGCACATATACCTAGTCCGCAGGCAGTGTCCTACTGTGACCAGCCTATCTGGCTGCCACGCCTGAATGTTTGCAACCGCGGCCGAGGTAGGCAGGCCCAATTGTGCAGCAATGCAAATGGCATAACCTGGCCAAATTATACATCTGTTCAAGAAACAACGGGGGATTTACAAGGAGATGTTCACCCGGAACAGCCGGAGGCCTCTCGCAGTAAGATTCGGGAATTCTTCCTAAGAAGCCTTTAAAGCAGTGAAACGCTCCTATGTTTCAGTACGTCAGAACTTCTGTCTGAATGTTCTGGGGAGAGGTCATTTGGCTGAACACAACCGTGGACTAATTAGAGCCAGATGTAGGCAGTGCCGGACACAGTTCTGGATGGACAGTGGTGGCGTCTCAAACAACTAAGCTCTACTTCTCACCACTTTCACAAAGTGCCATGAGTTGACATTCAACTTGCTGCTCCGGTTAAGTAGAGTATAAGCGTCAAAGCTGGAATCAGTAGCACTCAGTTGAGAAGAACCGGTAGCAGATAAACCCAGTCCGCTGGCAGTGTCCTACGGGGACCTACTTATCTGGCTGCCACGCCTGAATGTTTGCAAACGCGGCAGAGCTAGGCAGGCACAATTATGCAGCAATGCAAACTGCATTACCTAGCCAAATGTCACCGGTATACAAGAAACCACGGGGATTTACAAGGAGATGTTCACCCAGAACACCCGGAGGCCTGCCCGCAGCAAGATTCCGATATTCTTCCTAAGAAACCTTGAAAGCAGTGAAACGCTCCTATGTTGCAATAACTCATAACCTCATTCTGAGTGTTCCCGGCAGAGGTCATTCGGCTGAACACAACCGTGGACTAATTAGAGCCAGATGTAGGCAGTGCCGTCCATAGAGCTGGATGGACAGTGGTGGCGTGCCAAACAACTGAGCTCTAGTTCTCAACACTTATACAAAGTCCCATAAGTTGAGGTTCAAATTACTGCTCCGGTTGAGTAGAGTGTAGCCGTCAAAGCTGGAATCAGTAGCACGCAGGTGAGACGAAAGGGAAGCAGATATACCCAGTCCGCTGGCAGTGTACTACGGGGACCAGCCTATCTGGCTGCCATGCCTGAATGTTTGCAACCGCGGCAGAGCTAGGGAGGCGCTCTTGTGCAGTATTGCAAACTGCATAACCTGGCCAAATTTCACGGGTGTACAAGAAACCATGGGGGATTTACAAAGAGATGTTCACCCGGAACAGCCGGAGGCCTGCCGGCAGCAAGATTCCAGAATTCTCCCTAAGAAGCCTTGAAAGCAGTGAAACGCTCCTATGTTGCAATAACTCAGGAACTCATTCTGAGTGTTCCCGGCAGAGGTCATTCGGCTGAACACAACCGTGGACTAATTAGAGCCAGATGTAGGCAGTGCCGTCCATAGTGCTGGATGGACAGTGGTGGCGTGCCAAACAACTGAGCTCTAGTTCTCAACACTTTCACAGAGTGCCATAACTTGAGGTTCAACTAACTGCTCCGGTTGAGTAGAGTGTAGCCGTCAAAGCGGGAATCAGTAGCACTCAGGTGAGAAGAAAGGGAAGCACATATACCCAGTCCGCTGGCAGTGTCCTACGGGGACCAGCCTATCTGGCTGCCACGCCTGAATGTTTGCAACCGCGGCAGAGCTAGGCAGGCGCAATTGTGCAGCAATGCAAACTGCATAACCTGGCCAAATTATACGTCTGTTCAAGTAACAACGGGGGATTTTCAAGGAGATGTTCACCCGGAACAGCCAGAGGCCTGCCGCCAGCAAGATTCCGGAATTCTCCCTAAGAAACCTTGAAAGCAGTGAAACGCTCCTATGTTGCAATAACTCAGACACTCATTCTGAGTGTTCCTGGCCGAGGTCATTCTGCTGAACACAACCGTGGACTAATTAGATCCAGATGTAGGCAGTGCCGTCCATATTTCTGGATGGACAGTGGTGGCTGCCAAACAACTGAGCTCTAGTTCTCAACACTTTCACAAAGTGCCATAAGTTGGGATTCAACTTACTGCTCCCGTTGAGTAGAGTGTATCTGTCAAAGCTGGAATCAGTAGCACTAAGGTGAGAAGAACGGGAAGCAGATATATCCAGTCCGCTGGCAGTGTCCTACGGGCACCAGCCTATCTGGCTGCCACGCCTGAATGTTTGCCACCGCGGCAGAGCATGGTAGGTGCAATTGTGCAGGAATGCAAACGGCATAACCTGGCCAAATATCACGGGTGTACAAGAAACCACGGGGGATTTACAAGGAGATGATCACCCGGAACAGCCGGAGGCCTGCCGGCAGCAAGATTCCGGAATTCTCCATAAGAAGCCTTGAAAGCAGTGACACGCTCCTATGTTGCAATAACTCAGAAATTCATTCTGAGTGTTCCTGGCCGAGGTCATTCGGCTGAACACAACCGTGGACTAATTAGAGCCAGATGTAGACAGTGCCGTCCATATTGCTGGATGGAGAGGGGTGGCGTGTCAAACAACTGAGCTCTAGTTCTCAACACTTTCACACGTTGCCATAAGTTGAGGTTCAACATACTGCTCCGGTTGAGTAGAGTGTACCTGTCAAAGCTGGAATAAGTAGCACTCAGGTGAGAAGAACGGGAAACAGATATATCCAGTCCGCTGGCAGTGTGTTACGGGCACCAGCCTATCTGGCTGCCACGCCTGAATGTTTGCAACCCCGGCCGAGCTATTCAGGCGCAATTGTGCAGCAATGCAAACTGCATAACCTGGCCAAATTTTACGGGTGAACAAGAAACCACGGGGGATTTACAAGGAGATGTTCACCCGGAACAGCCGGAGGCCTCTGGCAGTAAGATTCGGGAATTCTTCCTAAGAAGCCTTTAAAGCAGTGAAACGCTCCTATGTTTCAGTACGTCAGAACTTCTGTCTGAATGTTCTCGGCAGAGGTCATTTGGCTGAACACAACCGTGGACAAATTAGAGCCAGATGTAGGCAGTGCCGGACATAGTTCTGGATGGACAGTGGTGGCGTCTCAAACAACTAAGCTCTAGTTCTCACCACTTTCACAAAGTGCCATGAGTTGACATTCAACTTACTGCTCCGGTTAAGTAGAGTATAAGCGTCAAAGCTGGAATCAGTAGCACTAAGTTGAGAAGAACCGGTAGTAGATAAACCCAGTCCAATGACAGTGTCCCACGGGGACCAGCCTATCAGCCTCCCACGCCTGAATGTTTGCAAACTCGGCAGAGCTAGGCAGGCACAATTGTGCAGCAATGCAAACTGCATAACCTGGCCAAATTTCACGGGTGTACAAGAAAGCACGGGGGATTTACAAGGAGATATTCACCCAGAACAGCCGGAGGCCTGCCGGCAGCAAGATTCCGGAATTCTTCCTAAGAAGCCTGGAAAGCAGTGAAACACTCCTATGTTGCAATAACTGAGAAACTCATTCTGAGTGTTCCCGGCAGAGGTCATTCGGCTGAACACAACCGTGGACTAATTCGAGCCAGATGTATGCAGTGACTTCCATAGTGCTGGATGGAAAGTGGTGGCGTGCCAAACAACTGAGCTCTAGTTCTCAACACTTATACAAAGTCCCATAAGTAGAGGTTCAACTTACTGCTCCGGTTGAGTAGAGTGTAGCCATCAAAGCTGGAATCAGTAGCACTCAGGTGAGAAGAATGGGAAGCAGATATACCCAGTCCGCTGGCAGTATCCTACGGGGACCTACTTATCTGGCTCCCACGCCTGAATGTTTGCATACCCGGCAGAGCTAGGCAGGCACAATTATGCAGCAATGCAAACTGCATTACCTGGCCAAATGTCACGGGTGTAAAAGAAACCACCGGGGATTTACAAGGAGATGTTCACCCAGAACACCCGGAGGCCTGCCCGCAGCAAGATTCCGATATTCTTCCTAAGAAACCTTGAAAGCAGTGAAACGCTCCTATGTTGCAATAACTCAGAAACTCATTCTGAGTGTTCCCGGCAGAGGTCATTCGGCTGAACACAACCGTGGACTAATTAGAGCCAGATGTAGGCAGTGCCGTCCATAGTGCTGGATGGACAGTGGTGGTGTGTCAAACAACTGAGCTCTAGTTCCAAAACTGTCACACATTGCCATAAGTTGAGCTTCAACTTACTACTCCGGTTGAGTAGAGTGTAGCTGTCAAAGCTGGAAGCAGTAGCACTCAGGTGAGAAGAACGGGAAGCAGATATACCCAGTCCGCTGGCAGTGTCCTACGGGGACCAGCCTATCTGGCTGCCACGCCTGAATGTTTGCAACCGCGGCAGGGCTAGGCAGGCGCAATTGTGCAGCAATGCAAACTGCATAACCTGGCCAAATTTCACGGGTGTACAAGAAACAACGGGGGATTTACAAGGAGATGTTCACCCGGAACAGCCGGAGGCCTGCCGTCAGCAAGATTCCGGAATTCTCCCTAAGAAGCCTTGAAAGCAGTGAAACGCTCCTATGTTGCAATAACTCAGAAACTCATTCTGAGTGTTCCTGGCAGATGTCATTCGGCTGAACACAACCGTGGACTAATTAGAGCCAGATTTAGGCAGTGCCATCCATAGTGCTGGATGGACAGTGGCGGCGTGCCAAACAACTGAGCTGTAGTTCTCAACACTTTCACACATTGCCATAAGTTGAGGTGCTCCGGTTGAGTAGAGCGTAGCCCTCAAAGCTGGAAGCAGTAGCACTCAGGTGAGAAGAACGGGAAGCAGATGTACCCAGTCCGCTGGCAGTGTCCTACCTGGACCAACCTATCTGGCTGCCACGCCTGAATGTGTGCAACTGCGTCAGAGCTAGGCAGGCGCAATTGTGCAGCAATGCAAACTACATAACCTGGCCAAATTTCACGGGTGTACAAGAAACCACGGGGGATTTACAAGAAGATGTTCATCAGGAAAAGCCGGAGGTCTGCCGGAAACAACATTGTGGAATTCTTCCTAAGAAGCCTTGAAAGCAGTGAAACGCTCCTAGGTTGCAATAACTCAGAACCTCATTCTGAGTGTTCCCAGCAGAGGTCATTCGGCTGATCACGACCGTGGACTAATTAGAGCCAGATGTAGGCAGTTCCGTCCATAGTGCTGGATGGACATTGGTGGAGTGCCAAACAACTGAGCTCTATTTCTCAACACTTTCACAGAGTTCCATAAGTTTAGGTTCAATTTACTGCTCTGGTTGAGTAGAGTGTAGGGGTCAAAGCTGGAATCTGTAGCACTCAGGTGAGAAGAACGGGAAGCAGATATACCCAGTCCGCTGGCAGTGTCCTAAGTGGACCAGCAATTCTGGCTGCCACGCCTGAGTGTTTGCAACCACCGTAGAGCTAGGCAGGCACAATTATGCATCAATGCAAACTGCATAACCTGGCCAAATTTCACGGTTGTACAAGAAACCACGGGGGATTTACAAGGTGATGTTCACCCAGAACAGACGCAGGCCTGCCGGCAGCAAGATTCCAGAATTCTTCCTAAGAATCTTGAATGCAGTGAAACGCTCCTATGTTGCAATAACTCAGAACCTCATTCTGAGTGTTCCCGGCATAGGTCATTTGGCTGAACACAACCGTGGACTAATTAGAGCCAGATGTAGGCAGTGCCGTCCATAGTGCTGGATGGACAGTGGTGGCGTGCAAAACAACTGAGCTCTAGGTCTTAACACTTTCACACATTGCCATAATTTGCGGTTCAAATTTCTGCTCCGGTTGAGTAGAGTGTAGCCGTCAAAGCGGGAATCAGTAGCACGCAGGTGGGAAGAAAGGGAAGCAGATATACCCAGTCCGCTGGCAGTGTAATACGGGGACCAGCCTATCTGGCTGCCACGCCTGAATTTTTGCAACTGCGGCAGAGCTAGCCAGGCCCAACTGTGCAGAAATGCAAACTGCATAACCTGGCCAAATTATATGTGTATTCAAGAAACCACGGGGGATTTACAAGGAGATGTTCACCCGGAACAGCCGGAGGCCTGCCGGCAGCAAGATTCTGGAATTCTTCCTAAGAAGCCTTGAAAGCAGTGAAACGCTCTTATGTTGCAACAACTCAGAACCTCATTCTGAGTGTTCCCGGCAGAGGTCATTCGGCTGAACACAAACGTGGACTAAATAGAGCCAGATGTAGGCAGAGTCGTCCATAAAACTGGATGGACAGTGTGGCATGTCAAACAACTGAGCTCTAGATCTCAACACTTTCACAAAGTCCCATAAGTGGAGGTTCAACTTACTGCTCCGGTTGAGAAGAGTGTAGCCGTCAAAGCTGGAATCAGTAGCACTCAGGTGAGAAGAACTGGAAGCACATATACCCAGTCCGCTGGCAGTGTCTTACGGGGACCAGCCTATCTGGGTGCCAAGCCTGAATATTTGCAACCGCGGCTGAGCTAGGCCGGCGCAATTGTGCAGCAATGCAAACTGCATAACCTGGCCAAATTTCACGGGTGTACAAGAAACCACGGGGGATTTACCAGGAGATGTTCACCCGGAACAGCTGGAGGCCTGCCGGCAGCAACATTCCGGAATTCTTTCTAAGACTCCTTGAAAGCAGTGAAACGCTCCTATGTTGCAATAACTCAGAACCTCATATTGAGTGTTTCTGGAAGAGGTCATTCGGCTGAACATAACCGTGGACTAATTAGAGCCAGATGTAAGCAGTGCCGTCAATAGTGCTGGATGGACAGTGGTGGCGTGCCAAAAAACAGCTCTAGTTCTCAACACTTTCACAAAGTGCCATAATTTGAGGTTCAACTAACTGCTCCGGTTGAGTAGAGTGTAGCTGGTATCAGTAGCACTCAGGAGAGAAGAACGGGAAGCAGATAGATCCATTCCGCTGGGAGTGTCCTAAGGGGACCAGACTATCTGGCTGCCACGCCTGAATGTTTGCAAACGCGGCAGAGCTAGGCAGGCACAATTAAGCAGCAATGCAAACTGCATTACCTGGCCAAATTTCACGGGTGTACAAGAAACCACGGGGGATTTACAAGGAGATGTTCACCCAGAGCACCCGGAGGCCTGCCCGTAGCAAGATTCCGATATTCATCCTAAGAAACCTTGAAAGCAGTGAAACGCTCCTATGTTGCAATAACTCATAACTTCATTCTGAGTGTTCCCGGCAGAGTTCATTCGGCTGAACACAACCATGGACTACTTAGAGCCAGATGTAGGCAGTGTCGTCCATAGTGCTGGACAGTGGTGGCGTGCCAAACAACTGAGCTCTAGTTCTTAACACTTTCACAAAGTGCCATAAGTTGAGGTTCAACTTACTGCTCTGGTAGAGTAGAGTGTACCCGTCAAAGCTGGAATCAGTAGCACTCAGGAGAGAACAACGGGAAGTAGATGTACCCAGTCCGCTGGCAGTGTCCTACGTGGACCAGCCTATATGGCTGCCACGCCTGAATGTTTGCAACCGCGGCAGAGCTAGGCAGGCGCAATTGTGCAGCAATGCAAACTACATAACCTGGCCAAATTTCACGGGTGTACAAGAAACCACGGGGGATTTACAAGGACATGTTCTTCAGGAAAAGCCGGAGGCCTGCCGGAAGCAAGATTCCAGAATGCTCCCTAAGATGTCTTGAAAGCAGTGAAACGCTCCTAGGTTGCAATAATTCAGAACCTCATTCTGAGTGTTCCCAGCAGAGGTCATTCCGCTGAACACAACCGTGGACTAATTAGAGCCAGATGTAGGCAGTGCCGTCCATAGTGCTGGATGGACAGTGGTGGCGTACCTAACAACTGAGCTCTAGTTCTCAAAACTTTCACACATTGCCATAAGTTGAGGTTCAAATTACTGCTCCGGTTGAGTAGAGTGTACCCGTCAAATCTGGAATCATTAGCACTCAGGAGAGAAGAACGGGAAGTAGATGTACCCAGTCCGCTGGCAGTGTCCTACGTGGACCAGCCTATATGGCTGCCACGCCTGAATGTTTGCAACCGCGGCAGAGCTAGGCAGGCGCAATTGTGCAGCAATGCAAACTGCATAACCTGGCCAAATTTTACGTGTGTACAAGAAACCACAGGTGATTTACAAGGAGATGTTCACCCGGAACACCCGGAGGCCTGCCGGAAGCAAGATTCCAGAATGCTCCCTAAGAAGTCTTGAAAGCAGTGAAACACTCCTATGTTGCAATAACTCAGAAACTCATTCTGAGTGTTCCCGGCAGAGGTCATTCGGCTGAACACAACCGTGGACTAATTAGAGCCAGATGTAGGCAGTGCCGTCCATAGTGCTGGATGGACAGTGGTGGCATGTCAAACAACTGAGCTCTAGATCTCAACACTTTCACAAAGTCCCATAAGTGGAGGTTCAACTTATTGCTCCGGTTGAGAAGAGTGTAGCCGTCAAAGCTGGAATCAGTAGCACTCAGGTGAGAAGAACGGGAAGCACATATACCCAGTCCGCTGGCAGTGTCCTACGGGGACCAGCCTATCTGGGTGCCACGCCTGAATGTTTGCAACCGCGGCTGAGCTAGGCCGGCGCAATTGTGCAGCAATGCAAACTGCATAAACTGGCCAATTTCACGGATGTACAAGAAACCACAACGGATTTACAAGGAGATGTTCACCCGGAACACCCATAGGCCTGCCGGCAGCAACATTATGGAATTCTCCCTAAGAAGCCTTGAAAACAGTGAAAGGCTCCTAAGTTGCAATAACTCAGAAACTCATTCAGATTGTTCCCGGCAGAGGTCATTCGGATGAACACAAGCGTTTACTAATTAGAGCCAGATGTAGGCAGTGCCGTCCATAGTGCTGGATAGAGAGGGGTGGTGTGCCAAACAACTGAAGTCTAGTTCTCAACACTTTCACAATGTGCCATAAGTTGAGGTTCAACTTAGTACTCCGGTTGAGTAGAGTGTAGCCGTCAAAGCTGGAATCAGTAGCACTCAGGTGAGAAGGACGGGAAGCAGATATACCCAGTCCGCTGGCAGTGTCCTACGTGGACCAGCCTATCTTGCTGCCACGCCTGAATGTTTGCAACCGCGGCAGAGCTAGGCAGGAGCAATTGTGCAGCAATGCAAACTGCATAACCTGGCCAAATTTCACGGGTGTACAAGAAACCACGGGGGATTTACAGGGAGATGTTCACCCAGAACAGACGGAGGCCTGCCGGCAGCAAGATTCCAGAATTCTCCCTAAGAAGCCTTGAAAGCAGTGAAACGCTCCTATGTTGCAATAACTCAGAAACTCATTCTGATTGTTCCCGGCAGAGGTCATTCGGATGAACACAACTGTGGACTTATTAGAGCCAGATGTAGTCATTGCCGTCCATTGTGCTGGATGGAGTGGGGTGGCGTGTCAAACAACTGAGCTCTAGTTCTCAACACTTTCACAAAGTGCCATAAGGTGAGGTTCAACTTACTGCTCCGGTTCAGTATAGTGTAGCCGTCAAAGCTGGAATCAGTAGCACTCAGGTGAGAAGAAATGGAAGCAGATATACCCAGAGCGCTGGCAGTGTCCTACGGGGACCAGCCTATCTGGCCGCCACGCCTGAATATTTGCAACCGCGGCAGCGCTAGGCAGGGGCAATTGTGCAGCAATGCAAACTGCATAACCTGGCCAAATTTCACGGGTGTACAAGAAAACACAGGGGATTTACAAGGAGATGTTCACCCGGAACAGCCGGAGGCCTGCCGGCAGAAAGATTCCAGAATGCTCCCTATGAAGCCTTGAAAGCAGTGAAACACTCCTATGTTGCAATAACTCAGAAACTCATTCTGAGTGTTCCCAGCAGAGGTCATTCTGCTGAACACAACCGTGGACTAATTAGAGCCAGATGTAGGCAGTGCCGTCCATAGTGCTGGATGGACAGTGGTGGCGTGTCAAACAACTGAGCTCTAGATCTCAACACTTTCACAAAGTCCCATAATTGGAGGTTCAACTTACTGCTCCGGTTAAGTAGAGTGTAGCCATCAAATTAGGAATCAGTAGCACTCAGGTGAGAAGAACGGGAAGCACATAAACCCAGTCCGCTGGCAGTGTCCTACGGGGACCATCCTATCTGGCTGCTACGCCTGAATGTTTGCAACCGCGGCTGAGCTAGGCAGGCGCAATTGTGCAGCAATGCAAACTGCATAAACAGGCCAAATTTCACGGATGTACAAGAAACCACGGGGATTTACAAGGAGATATTCACCCGGAACAGCCGGAGGCCTGCCGGCAGCAAGATTACGGAATTCTCCCTAAGAAGCCTTGAAAACAGTGAAAGGCTCCTATGTTGCAATAACTCAGAACCACATTCTGAGTGTTCCCGGCAGAGGTCATTCGGCTGAACACAACCATGGACTAATTAGAGCCAGATGTAGGCAGTGCTGTCCATAGTGCTGGATGGACAGTGGTGGCGTCCCACACAACTGAGCTCTAGTTCTCAACACTTTCACACACTGCCATAAGTTGAGGTTCAACTTACTGCTCCGGTTGAGTAGAGTGTAGCCGTCAAAGCTGGAATGAGTAACACTCAGGTGTGAAGAACGGGAAGCAGATATACCCAGTCCACTGGCAGTGTCCTACGTGGACCAGCCTGTCTGGCTGCCACGCCTGAATGTTTGCAAGCGCAGCAGAGCTAGGCAGTCGCAATTGTGCATCAATGCAAACTGCATAACCTGGCCAAATTTCTCGGGTGTACAAGAAACCCCGGGGGATTTACAAGGAGATGTTCACCCGGAACAGCTGAAGGCCTGCCGGCAGCAAGATTCCAGAATTCTCCCTAAGAAGCATTGAAAGCAGTGAAACGCTCCTATGTTGCAATAACTCAGAACCACATTCTGAGTGTTCCCGGCAGAGGTCATTCGGCTGAACACAACCGTGGACTAATTAGAGCCAGATGTAGTCAGTGCCCTCCATAGTGCTGGATGGACAGTGGGGGCGTGCCAAACAACTGAGCTCTAGTTCTCAACACTTTCACACATTGCCATGAGTTGAGGTTCAACTTACTGCTCCGGTTGAGTAGAGTGTAGCCGTCAAAGCTGGAATCAGTAGCACTCCGGTGAGAGGAACGGGCAGCAGATATACCCAGACGGCTGGCAGTGTCCTACGGGCACCAGCCTATCTGGCTGCCACGCCTGAATGTTTGCAACCGTGGCAGAGCTTGGTAGGCGCACTTGTGCAGCAATGCAAACGGCATAACCTGGCCAAATTTCACAGGTGTACAAGAAACCACGGGGGATTTACAAGGAGATGTTCACCCGGAACAGACGGAGGCCTGCCAACTGCAATATTCCAGAATTCTCCCTAAGAAGCCTTGAAAGCAGTGAAACGCTCCTATGTTGCAATAACTCAGAAACTCATTCTGATGGTTCCCGGCAGAGGTCATTTGGACGAACACAACCGTTTACTAATTAGAGCCAGATGTAGGCAGTGCCGTCCATACTGCTGGATGGAGAGGGGTGGCGTGTCAAACAACTGAGCTCTCGTTCTCAACACTTTCACACGTTGCCATAAGTTGAGGTTCAACTTACTGCTCCGGTTGAATAGAGTGTAGCCGTCAAACCTGGAATTAGTAGCACTCAGGTGTGAAGAACGGGAAGCAGATATACCCAGTCTGCTGGCAGTGTCCTACGTGGACCAGCCTGATTGGCTGCCATGCCTGAATGTTTGCAACCACAGCAGAGCTAGGCAGTCGCAATTGTGCAGCAATGCAAACGGCATAACCTGGCCAAATTTCACGGGTGTACAAGAAACCACGGGGGATTTATAAGGAGATGTTCACCCGGAACAGCCGAAGGCCTGCCGGCAGCAAGATTCCAGAATTCTCCCTAAGAAGCCTTGAAAGCAGTGAAACGCTCCTATGTTGCTATAACTCAGAAACTCATTCTGAGTGTTCCTGGCCGAGGTCATTCGGCTGAACACAACCGTTTACTAATTAGAGCCAGATGTAGGCAGTGCCCTCCATAGTGCTGGATGGACAGTGGTGGCGTACCTAACAACTGAGCTCTAGTTCTCAACACTTTCACACATTGCCATGAGTTGAGGTTCAACTTACTGCTCCGGTTGAGTAGAGTGCAGCCGTCAAAGCTGGAATCAGTAGCACTCAGGTGAGAAGAAGGGGAAGCAGATATACCCAGTTCGCTGGCAGTGTCCTACGGGGACCAACCTATCTGGCTGCCTTGCATGAATGTTTGCAACCAGGGCAGAGCTAAGCAGGAGGAATTGTGCAGCAAGGCAAACTGCATAACCTGGCCAAATTTCACGGGTGTACAAGAAACCACGGGGGATTTACCAGGAGATGTTCACCCGGAACAGCTGGAGGCCTGCCCGCAGCAAGATTCCGGAATTTTTCCTAAGAAGCCGTGAAAGCAGTGAAACGCTCCTATGTTGCAATAACTCAGAACCTCATATTGAGTGTTCCTGGAAGAGGTCATTCGGCTGAACACAACCGTGGACTAATTAGAGCCAGATGTAGGCAGTGCCGTCCATAGTGCTGGATGGACAGTGGTGGCTTGCCAAACAACTGAGCTCTAGTTCTCAACACTTTCACACATTGCTATAACTTGAGGTTCATCTTACTGCTCCGGTTGAGTAGAGTGTAGCCGTCAATGCTGGAATCAGTAGCACTCAGGTATAAAGAACGGGAAGCAGACATACCCAGTCCGCTGGCTGTGTCTTACGTGGACCAGACTGTCTGGCTGCCACGCCTGAATGTTTGCAACCGCAGCAGAGCTAGGCAGGCGCAATTGTGCAGCAATGCAAACTGCATAACCTGGCCAAATTTCCCGGGTGTACAAGAAACCAAGGGGGATTTACAAGGAGATGTCCACCCGGAACAGACGGAGGCCTGCGGGCAGCAAGATTCCAGAATGCTCCCTAAGAAGCCTTGAAAGCAGTGAAAAACTCCTATGTTGCAATAACTCAGAAACTCATTCTGAGTGTTCCCGGCAGAGGTCATTCGGCTGAACACAACCGTGGACTAATTAGAGCCAGATATAGCAGTGCCATCCATAGTGCTGGATGGACAGTGGTGGCGTGTCAAACAACTGAGCTCTAGATCTCAACACTTTCACAAAGTCCCATAAGTGGAGGTTCAACTTACAGCTCCGGTTGAGTAGAGTGTAGCCGTCAAAGCTGGAATCAGTAGCACTCAGGTGAGAAGAACGGGAAGCACATATACCCAGTGCGCTGGCAGTGTCCTTTGGGGACCAGCCTATCTGGCTGCCACGCCTGAATGTTTGCAACCGTGGCTGAGCTAGGCAGGCGGAATTGTGCAGCAATGCAAACTGCATAAACTCGCCAAATTTCACAGATGTACAAGAGACCACGGGGGATTTACAAGGAGATGTTCACCCGGAACAGCCGGAGGCCTGCTGGCAGCAAGATTACGGAATTCTTCCTAAGAAGCCTTGAAAACAATGAAAGGCTCCTATGTTGTAATAACTCAGAACCTCATTCTGAGTGTTCCCGGCAGAGGTCATTCGGCTGAACACAACCATGGACTAATTAGAGCCAGATGTAGGCAGTGCCTTCCATAGTGCTGGATGGACAGTGGTGGCGTGCCAAATAACTGAGCTCTCGTTCTCAACACTTTCACACATTGCTATAACTTGAGGTTCAACTTACTGCTCCGGTTGAGTAGAGTGTAGCCGTCAAAGCTGGAATCTGTAGCACTCAGGTGTAAAGAACGGGAAGCAGATATACCCAGTCCGCTGGCAGTGTCTTACGTGGACCAGACTGTCTGGCTGCCACGTCTGAATATTTGCAACCGCAGCAGAGCTAGGCAGGCGCAATTGTGCAGCAATGCAAACTGCATAACCTGGCCAAATTTCTCGGGTGTACAAGAAACCACGGGGGATTTACAAGGAGATGTTCACCCGGAACAGACGGAGGCCTGCCGGCCGCAAGATTACGGAATTCTCCCTAAGAAGCCTTGAAAACAGTGAAAGGCTCCTATGTTGCAATAACTCAGAACCTCATTCTGAGTGTTCCCGGCAGAGGTCATTCGGCTGAACACAACCGTGGACTAATTAGAGCCAGATGTAGGCAGTGCCGTCCATAGTGCTGGATGGACAGTGGTGGCGTCCCACACAACTGAGCTCTAGTTCTCAACACTTTCACACACTGCCATAAGTTGAGGTTCAAGTTACTGCTCCGGTTGAGTAGAGTGTAGCCGTCAAAGCTGGAATCAGTAGCTCTCAGCTGAGAAGAACGGGAAGCAGATATACCCTGTCCGCTGGCAGTGTCCTACGTGGACCAGCCTATCTGGCTGCCACGCCTGAATGTTTGCAACCGCGGCAGAGCTAGGCAGGCGCAATTGTGTAGCAATTCAAACTGCATAACTTGGCCAAATGTACGGGTGTACAAGAAACCACGGGGGATTTACAAGGAGATATTCACCCGGAACAGCCGGACCCCTGCCGGCAGCAAGATTCCGGAATTCTACCTAAGAAGCCTTGAAAGCAGTGAAATGCTCCTATGTTGCAACAACTCAAAACCTCATTCTGAATGTTCCCGGCAGAGGTCATTCGGCTGAACACAACCGTGGACTAATTCGAGCCAGATGTAGGCAGTGCCGTCCATAGTGCTGGATGGAGAGTGGTGGCTTGCCAAACAACTGAGCTATAGTTCTCAACACTTTCACATATTGCTATAACTTGAGGTTCATCTTACTGCTCCGGTTGAGTAGAGTGTAGCCGTCAATGCTGGAATCAGTAGCACTCAGGTGTAAAGAACTGGAAGCAGACATACCCAGTCCGCTGGCAGTGTCTTACGTGGACCAGACTGTCTGGCTGCCACGCCTGAATGTTTGCAACCGCAGCAGAGCTAGGCAGGCGCAATTGTGCAGCATTGCAAACTGCATAACCTGGCCAAATTTCCCGGGTGTACAAGAAACCAAGGGGGATTTACAAGGAAATGTCCACCCGGAAGAGACAGAGGCCTGCCGGCAGCAAGATTACGGAATTCTCCCTAAGAAGCCTTGAAAACAGTGAATGGCTCCTATGTTGCAATAACTCAGAACTTCATTCTGAGTGTTCACAGCAGAGGTCATTCGGCTGAACACAACCGTGGACTAATTAGAACCAGATGTAGGCAGTGCCATCCATAGTGCTGGATGGACAGTGGTGGCGTCCCACACAACTGAGATCTAGTTCTCAACACTTTCACACACTGCCATAAGTTGAGGTTCAACTTACTGCTCCGGTTGAGTAGAGTGTAGCCGTCAAAGCTAGAATCAGTAGCTCTCAGGTGAGAAGAACGGGAAGCAGATATACCCAGTCCGCTGGCAGTGTCCTACGGGCACCAGTCTATCTGGATGCCACGCCTGAATGTTTGCAACCCCGGCAGAGCTAGGCAGGCGCAATTGTGCAGCAATGCAAACTGCATAACTTGGCCAAATTTCACGGGTGTACAAGAAACCACGGGGGATTTACAAGGAGATATTCACCCGGAACAGCCGGAGGCCTGCCGGCAGCAAGATTCCGGAATTCTTCCTAAGAAGCCTTGAAAGCAGTGAAATGCTCCTATGTTGCAATAACTCAGAACCTCATTCTGAGTGTTCCCGGCAGAGGTCATTCGGCTGAACACAACCGTGGACTAATTAGAGCCATATGTAGGCAGTGACGTCCATAGTGGTGGATGGACAGTGGTGGCGTGCCAAACAACTGAGCTCTAGTTCTCAAAACTTTCACACATTGCCATAAGTTGAGGTTCAACTTACTGCTCCGTTTGAGTAGAGTGTGGCCGTCAAAGCTGGAATCAGTAGCACTCAGGTGTGAACAACGGGAAGCAGATGTACCCAGTCCGCTGGCAGTGTCCTACGTGGACCAGCCTATCTGGCTGACACGCCTGAATGTTTGCAACCGCGGCTGAGCTAGGCAGGCGCAATTGTGCAGCAATGCAAACTACATAACCTGGCCAAATTTCACGGTTGTACAAGAAACAACGGGGGATTTACAAGGAGATGTTCTTCAGGAAAAGCCGGAGGTCTGACGGCAACAACATTGCAGAATTGTATATAAGAAGCCTTGAAAGCAGTGAAACGCTCCTAGGTTGCAATAATTCAGAACCTCATTCTGAGTGTTCCCAGCAGAGGTCATTCTGCTGATCACAACCGTGGACTAATTAGAGCCAGATGTAGGCAGTGCCGTCCATAGTGCTGGATGGACAGTGGTGGCGTGCCAAACAACTGAGCTCTAGTTCTCAACACTTTCACAGAGTTCCATAAGTTTAGGTTCAACTTACTGCTCTGGTTGAGTAGAGTGTTGCCGTCAAAGCTGGAATCAGTAGCACTAAGGTGAGAAGAACGGGAAGCACATATACCCAGTCCGCTGGCAGTGTCCTACTGTGACCAGCCTATCCGGCTGCCAAGCCTGAATGTTTGCAACCGCGGCAGAGCTAGGCAGGCGCAATTGTGCAGCAATGCAAACTGCATAACCTGGCCAAATTTCCCGGGTGTACAAGAAACCAAGGGGGATTTACAAGGAGATGTCCACCCGGAACAGACGGAGGCCTGCGGGCAGCAAGATTCCAGAATGCTCCCTAAGAAGCCTTGAAAGCAGTGAAAAACTCCTATGTTGCAATAACCCAGAAACTCATTCTGAGTGTTCCCGGCAGAGGTCATTCGGCTGAACACAACCGTGGACTAATTAGAGCCAGATATAGCAGTGCCATCCATAGTGCTGGATGGACAGTGGTGGCGTGTCAAACAACTGAGCTCTAGATCTCAACACTTTCACAAAGTCCCATAAGTGGAGGTTCAACTTACAGCTCCGGTTGAGTAGAGTGTAGCCGTCAAAGCTGGAATCAGTAGCACTCAGGTGAGAAGAACGGGAAGCACATATACCCAGTGCGCTGGCAGTGTCCTTTGGGGACCAGCCTATCTGGCTGCCACGCCTGAATGTTTGCAACCGTGGCTGAGCTAGGCAGGCGGAATTGTGCAGCAATGCAAACTGCATAAACTCGCCAAATTTCACAGATGTACAAGAGACCACGGGGGATTTACAAGGAGATGTTCACCCGGAACAGCCGGAGGCCTGCTGGCAGCAAGATTACGGAATTCTTCCTAAGAAGCCTTGAAAACAATGAAAGGCTCCTATGTTGTAATAACTCAGAACCTCATTCTGAGTGTTCCCGGCAGAGGTCATTCGGCTGAACACAACCATGGACTAATTAGAGCCAGATGTAGGCAGTGCCTTCCAAAGTGCTGGATGGACAGTGGTGGCGTGCCAAACAACTGAGCTCTCGTTCTCAACACTTTCACACATTGCTATAACTTGAGGTTCAACTTACTGCTCCGGTTGAGTAGAGTGTAGCCGTCAAAGCTGGAATCTGTAGCACTCAGGTGTAAAGAACGGGAAGCAGATATACCCAGTCCGCTGGCAGTGTCTTACGTGGACCAGACTGTCTGGCTGCCACGTCTGAATATTTGCAACCGCAGCAGAGCTAGGCAGGCGCAATTGTGCAGCAATGCAAACTGCATAACCTGGCCAAATTTCTCGGGTGTACAAGAAACCACGGGGGATTTACAAGGAGATGTTCACCCGGAACAGACGGAGGCCTGCCGGCCGCAAGATTACGGAATTCTCCCTAAGAAGCCTTGAAAACAGTGAAAGGCTCCTATGTTGCAATAACTCAGAACCTCATTCTGAGTGTTCCCGGCAGAGGTCATTCGGCTGAACACAACCGTGGACTAATTAGAGCCAGATGTAGGCAGTGCCGTCCATAGTGCTGGATGGACAGTGGTGGCGTCCCACACAACTGAGCTCTAGTTCTCAACACTTTCACACACTGCCATAAGTTGAGGTTCAAGTTACTGCTCCGGTTGAGTAGAGTGTAGCCGTCAAAGCTGGAATCAGTAGCTCTCAGCTGAGAAGAACGGGAAGCAGATATACCCTGTCCGCTGGCAGTGTCCTACGTGGACCAGCCTATCTGGCTGCCACGCCTGAATGTTTGCAACCGCGGCAGAGCTAGGCAGGCGCAATTGTGTAGCAATTCAAACTGCATAACTTGGCCAAATGTACGGGTGTACAAGAAACCACGGGGGATTTACAAGGAGATATTCACCCGGAACAGCCGGACCCCTGCCGGCAGCAAGATTCCGGAATTCTACCTAAGAAGCCTTGAAAGCAGTGAAATGCTCCTATGTTGCAACAACTCAAAACCTCATTCTGAATGTTCCCGGCAGAGGTCATTCGGCTGAACACAACCGTGGACTAATTCGAGCCAGATGTAGGCAGTGCCGTCCATAGTGCTGGATGGAGAGTGGTGGCTTGCCAAACAACTGAGCTATAGTTCTCAACACTTTCACATATTGCTATAACTTGAGGTTCATCTTACTGCTCCGGTTGAGTAGAGTGTAGCCGTCAATGCTGGAATCAGTAGCACTCAGGTGTAAAGAACTGGAAGCAGACATACCCAGTCCGCTGGCAGTGTCTTACGTGGACCAGACTGTCTGGCTGCCACGCCTGAATGTTTGCAACCGCAGCAGAGCTAGGCAGGCGCAATTGTGCAGCATTGCAAACTGCATAACCTGGCCAAATTTCCCGGGTGTACAAGAAACCAAGGGGGATTTACAAGGAAATGTCCACCCGGAAGAGACAGAGGCCTGCCGGCAGCAAGATTACGGAATTCTCCCTAAGAAGCCTTGAAAACAGTGAATGGCTCCTATGATGCAATAACTCAGAACTTCATTCTGAGTGTTCACAGCAGAGGTCATTCGGCTGAACACAACCGTGGACTAATTAGAACCAGATGTAGGCAGTGCCATCCATAGTGCTGGATGGACAGTGGTGGCGTCCCACACAACTGAGATCTAGTTCTCAACACTTTCACACACTGCCATAAGTTGAGGTTCAACTTACTGCTCCGGTTGAGTAGAGTGTAGCCGTCAAAGCTGGAATCAGTAGCTCTCAGGTGAGAAGAACGGGAAGCAGATATACCCAGTCCGCTGGCAGTGTCCTACGGGCACCAGTCTATCTGGATGCCACGCCTGAATGTTTGCAACCCCGGCAGAGCTAGGCAGGCGCAATTGTGCAGCAATGCAAACTGCATAACTTGGCCAAATTTCACGGGTGTACAAGAAACCACGGGGGATTTACAAGGAGATGTTCTTCAGGAAAAGCCGGAGGTCTGACGGCAACAACATTGCAGAATTGTATATAAGAAGCCTTGAAAGCAGTGAAACGCTCCTAGGTTGCAATAACTCAGAACCTCATTCTGAGTGTTCCCAGCAGAGGTCATTCTGCTGATCACAACCGTGGACTAATTAGAGCCAGATGTAGGCAGTGCCGTCCATAGTGCTGGATGGACAGTGGTGGTGTGCCAAACAACTGAGCTCTAGTTCTCAACACTTTCACAGAGTTCCATAAGTTTAGGTTCAACTTACTGCTCTGGTTGAGTAGAGTGTTGCCGTCAAAGCTGGAATCAGTAGCACTAAGGTGAGAAGAACGGGAAGCACATATACCCAGTCCGCTGGCAGTGTCCTACTGTGACCAGCCTATCCGGCTGCCAAGCCTGAATGTTTGCAACCGCGGCAGAGCTAGGCAGGCGCAATTGTGCAGCAATGCAAACGGCATAAGCTGGCCAAATTATACGTCTGTTCAAGAAACCACGGGGGATTTACAAGGAGATGTTCACCCGGAACAGCCGGAGGCCTGCCAGCAGCAACATTCTGGAATTCTTCCTAAGAAGCCTTGAAAGCAGTGAAACGATCCTATGTTGCAACAACTCAGAACCTCATTCTGAGTGTTCCCGGCAGAGGTCATTTGGCTGAACACAACCGAGGACTAATTACAGCCAGATGAAGGCAGTGCCGTCCATAGTGCTGGATGGACAGTGGTGGCATGCCAAACAACTGAGCTCTAGTTCTCAAGACTTTCACACATTGCCATAAGTTGAGGTTCAACTTACTGCTCCGGTTGAGTAGAGTGTGGCCGTCAAAGGTGGCATCAGTAGCAATCAGGTGTGAACAAGGGGAAGCAGATAAACCCAGTCCGCTGGCAGTGTCCTACGTGGACCAGCCTGTCTGGCTGCCACGCCTGAATGTTTGCAACCGCAGCAGAGCTAGGCAGGCGCAATTGTGCATCAATGCAAACTGCATAACCTGGCCAAATTTCTCGGGTGTACAAGAAACCACGGGGGATTTACAACCTGATGTTCACCCGGAACAGACGGAGGCCTGCCGACTGCAATATTCCAGAATTCTCCCTAAGAAGCCTTGAAAGTAGTGAAACGCTCCTATGTTGCAATAACTCAGAAACTCATTCTGATGGTTCCCGGCAGAGGTCATTTGGATGAACACAACCGTTTACTAATTAGAGCCAGATGTAGGCAGTGCCGTCCATACTGCTGGATGGAGAGGGGTGGCGTGTCAAACAACTGAGCTCTAGTTCTCAACACTTTCACACGTTGCCATAAGTTGAGGTTCAACATACTGCTCCGGTTGAGTAGAGTGTAGCCGTCAAAGCTGGAACCAGTAGCACTCAGGTGAGAAGAACGGGAAGCAGTTATACCCAGTCCGCTGGCACTGTCCTACGGGCACCAGCCTATCTGGCTGCCACGCCTGAATGTTTGCAACCGCGGCAGAGCTAGGCAGGCACAATTGTGTAGCAATAAAACCTGCATAACCTGGCCAAATTTCACGGGTGTACAAGAAACCACGGGGGATTTACAAGGAGATGTTCAACAAGAACATCCGGAGGTCTGCCTGCAACAACATTGCGGAATTCTTCCTAAGAAGCCTTGAAAGCAGTGAAACGCTCCTATGTTGCAATAACTCATAACCTCATTCTGAGTGTTCCCGGCAGAGGTCATTCGGCTGAACACAACCGTGGACTAATTAGAGCCAGATGTAGGCAGTGCCGTCCATAGTGCTGGATGGACAGTGGTGGCATGCAAAAAAACTGAGCTCTAGTTCTCAACACTTATACAAAGTCCCATAAGTTGAGGTTCAAATTACTGCTCCGGTTGAGTAGAGTGTAGCCGTCAAAGCTGGAATCAGTAGCACGCAGGTGAGACGAAAGGGAAGCAGATATACCCAGTCCGCTGGCAGTGTACTACGGGGACCAGCCTATCTGGCTGCCATGCCTGAATGTTTGCAACCGCGGCAGAGCTAGGGAGGCGCTCTTGTGCAGTATTGCAAACTGCATAACCTGGCCAAATTTCACGGGTGTACAAGAAACCATGGGGGATTTACAAAGAGATGTTCACCCGGAACAGCCGGAGGCCTGCCGGCAGCAAGATTCCAGAATTCTCCCTAAGAAGCCTTGAAAGCAGTGAAACGCTCCTATGTTGCAATAACACAGGAACTCATTCTGAGTGTTCCCGGCAGAGGTCATTCGGCTGAACACAACCGTGGACTAATTAGAGCCAGATGTAGGCAGTGCCGTCCATAGTGCTGGATGGACAGTGGTGGCGTGCCAAACAACTGAGCTCTAGTTCTCAACACTTTCACAGAGTGCCATAACTTGAGGTTCAACTAACTGCTCCGGTTGAGTAGAGTGTAGCCGTCAAAGCGGGAATCAGTAGCACTCAGGTGAGAAGAAAGGAAGCACATATACCCAGTCCGCTGGCAGTGTCCTACGGGGACCAGACTATCTGGCTGCCACGCCTGAATATTTGCAACCGTGGCAGAGCTACGCAGGCACAATTGTGCAGCAATGCAAACTGCATAACCTGGCCAAATTTCACGGGTGTAGAAGAAACCACGGGGGATTTACAAGGAGATGTTCACCCGGAACAGTCGGAGGCCTGCCGGCACCAAGATTCCTGAATTCTTGCTAAGAAGCCTTGAAAGCAGTGAAATGCTCCTATGTTGCAATAACTCAGAAACTTATTCTGATTGTTCCCGGCAGAGGTCATTCGGATGAATACAACCATTTACTAATTACAGCCAGATGTAGGCAGTGCCGTCCATAGTGCTGGATGGAGAGGGGTGGCGTGTCAAACAACTGAGCTCTAGTTCTCAACACTTTCACACATAGCCATAAGTTGAGGTTCAACTTACTGCTCCGGTTTAGTAGAGTGTAGCTGTTAAAGCTGGAATCAGTAGAACTCAGGTGATAAGAACGGGCAGCAGATATACCCAGTCCGCTGGCAGTGTCCTACGGGCACCAGACTATCTGGCTGCCACGCCTGAATGTTTGCAACCGCGTCAGAGCTTGGTAGGCGGAATTGTGCAGCAATGCAAACGGCATAACCTCGAAAATTTCACGGGTGTACAAGAAACCACGGGGGATTTACAAGGAGATGTTCACCCGGAACAGCCGGAGGCCTGCCGGCAGCAAGATTCCGGTATTCTCCCTAAGAAGCCTTGAAAGCAGTGAAACGCTCCTAGGTTGCAATAACTCAGAAACTCATTCTGAGTGTTCCTGGCCGAGGTCATTCGGCTGAACACAACCGTGGACTAATTAGAGCCAGATGTAGGCAGTGCCCTCCATAGTGCTGGATGGACAGTGGGGGCGTGCCAAACAACTGAGCTCTAGTTCTCAACACTTTCACACATTGCCATAAGTTGAGGTTCAACTTACTGCTCCGGTTGAGTAGAGTGTAGCCGTCAAAGCTGGAATCAGTAGCACTCAGGTGAGAAGAAGGGGAAGCAGATATACCCAGTTTGCTGGCAGTGTCCTACGGGGACCAGCCTATCTGGCTGCCACGCCTGAATGTTTGCAACCGGGGCAGAGCTAAGCAGGAGGAATTGTGCAGCAATGCAAACTGTATAACCTGGCCAAATTTCACGGGTTTACAACAAACCACGGGGGATTTACAAGGAGATATTCACCCGGAACAGCTGGAGGCCTGCGGACAGCAAGATTCCGGAATTCTTCCTAAGAAGCCTTGAAAGCAGTGAAACGCTCCTATATTGCAAGATCTCAGAACCTCATTCTGAGTGTTCCCGGCAGAGGTCATTCAGCTGAACACAACCATGGACTTATTAGAGCCAGATGTAGGCAGTGCCGTCCATAGTGCTGGATGGACAGTGGTGGCGTGCCAATCAACTGAGCTCTATTTCTCAACACTTTCACAAACTGCCATAAGTTGAGGTTCAACTTACTGCTCCGGTTGAGTAGAGTGTAGCCGTCAAAGCTGGAATCAGTAGTACTCAGGTGAGAAGAACGGGAAGCACATATACCTAGTCTGCAGGCAGTGTCCTACTGTGACCAGCCTATCTGGATGCCACGCCTGAATGTTTGCAACCGCTGCCGAGGTAGGCAGGCCCAATTGTGCAGCAATGCAAACGGCATAACCTGGCCAAATTATACGTCTGTTCAAGAAACAACGGGGGATTTACAAGGAGATGTTCACCCGGAACAGCCGGAGGCCTCTCGCAGTAAGATTCGGGAATTCTTCCTAAGAAGCCTTTAAAGCAGTGAAACGCTCCTATGTTTCAGTAAGTCAGAACTTCTGTCTGAATGTTCTGGGGAGAGGTCATTTGGCTGAACACAACCGTGGACTAATTAGAGCCAGATGTAGGCAGTGCCGGACACAGTTCTGGATGGACAGTTGTGGCGTCTCAAACAACTAAGCTCTAGTTCTCACCACTTTCACAAAGTGCCATGAGTTGACATTCAACTTACTGCTCCGGTTAAGTAGAGTATAAGCGTCAAAGCTGGAATCAGTAGCACTCAGTTGAGAAGAACAGGTAGCAGATAAACCCAGTCCGCTGGCAGTGTCCTACGGGGACCTACTTATCTGGTTGCCACGCCTGAATGTTTGCAAACGCGGCAGAGCTAGGCAGGCACAATTATGCAGCAATGCAAACTGCATTACCTGGCCAAATGTCACCGGTGTACAAGAAACCACGGGGGATTTACAAGGAGATGTTCACCCAGAACACCCGGAGGCCTGCCCGCAGCAAGATTCCGATATTCTTCCTAAAAACCTTGAAAGCAGTGAAACGCTCCTATGTTGCAATAACTCATAACCTCATTCTGAGTGTTCCCGGCAGAGGTCATTCGGCTGAACACAACCGTGGACTAATTAGAGCCAGATGTAGGCAGTGCCGTCCATAGTGCTGGATGGACAGTGGTGGCGTGCCAAACAACTGAGCTCTAGTTCTCAACACTTATACAAAGTCCCATAAGTTGAGGTTCAAATTACTGCTCCGGTTGAGTAGAGTGTAGCCGTCAAAGCTGGAATCAGTAGCACGCAGGTGAGACGAAAGGGAAGCAGATATACCCAGTCCGCTGGCAGTGTACTACGGGGACCAGCCTATCTGGCTGCCATGCCTGAATGTTTGCAACCGCGGCAGAGCTAGGGAGGCGCTCTTGTGCAGTATTGCAAACTGCATAACCTGGCCAAATTTCACGGGTGTACAAGAAACCATGGGGGATTTACAAAGAGATGTTCACCCGGAACAGCCGGAGGCCTGCCGGCAGCAAGATTCCAGAATTCTCCCTAAGAAGCCTTGAAAGCAGTGAAACGCTCCTATGTTGCAATAACTCAGGAACTCATTCTGAGTGTTCCCGGCAGAGGTCATTCGGCTGAACACAACCGTGGACTAATTAGAGCCAGATGTAGGCAGTGCCGTCCATAGTGCTGGATGGACAGTGGTGGCGTGCCAAACAACTGAGCTCTAGTTCTCAACACTTTCACAGAGTGCCATAACTTGAGGTTCAACTAACTGCTCCGGTTGAGTAGAGTGTAGCCGTCAAAGCGGGAATCAGTAGCACTCAGGTGAGAAGAAAGGGAAGCACATATACCCAGTCCGCTGGCAGTGTCCTACGGGGACCAGCCTATCTGGCTGCCACGCCTGAATGTTTGCAACCGCGGCAGAGCTAGGCAGGCGCAATTGTGCAGCAATGCAAACTGTATAACCTGGCCAAATTATACGTCTGTTCAAGTAACAACGGGGGATTTACAAGGAGATGTTCACCCGGAACAGCCAGAGGCCTGCCGCCACCAAGATTCCGGAATTCTCCCTAAGAAACCTTGAAAGCAGTGAAACGCTCCTATGTTGCAATAACTCAGACACTCATTCTGAGTGTTCCTGGCCGAGGTCATTCTGCTGAACACAACCGTGGACTAATTAGAGCCAGATGTAGGCAGTGCCGTCCATATTTCTGGATGGACAGTGGTGGCTGCCAAACAACTGAGCTCTAGTTCTCAACACTTTCACAAAGTGCCATAAGTTGGGATTCAACTTACTGCTCCCGTTGAGTAGAGTGTAGCTGTCAAAGCTGGAATCAGTAGCACTCAGGTGAGAAGAACGGGAAGCAGATATATCCAGTCCGCTGGCAGTGTCCTACGGGCACCAGCCTATCTGGCTGCCACGCCTGAATGTTTGCAACCGCGGCAGAGCATGGTAGGTGCAATTGTGCAGCAATGCAAACGGCATAACCTGGCCAAATATCACGGGTGTACAAGAAACCACGGGGGATTTACAAGGAGATGTTCACCCGGAACAGCCGGAGGCCTGCCGGCAGCAAGATTCCGGAATTCTCCATAAGAAGCCTTGAAAGCAGTGACACGCTCCTATGTTGCAATAACTCAGAAATTCATTCTGAGTGTTCCTGGCCGAGGTCATTCGGCTGAACACAACCGTGGACTAATTAGAGCCAGATGTAGGCAGTGCCCTCCATAGTGCTGGATGGACAGTGGGGGCGTGCCAAACAATTGAGCTCTAGTTCTCAACACTTTTACACATTGCCATAAGTTGAGGTTCAACTTACTGCTCTGGTTGAGTAGAGTGTAGCCGTCAAAGGTGGAATCAGTAGCACTCAGGTGAGAAGAACGGGAAACAGATATATCCAGTCCGCTGGCAGTGTGTTACGGGCACCAGCCTATCTGGCTGCCACGCCTGAATGTTTGCAACCCCGGCCGAGCTATTCAGGCGCAATTGTGCAGCAATGCAAACTGCATAACCTGGCCAAATTTTACGGGTGAACAAGAAACCACGGGGGATTTACAAGGAGATGTTCACCCGGAACAGCCGGAGGCCTCTGGCAGTAAGATTCGGGAATTCTTCCTAAGAAGCCTTTAAAGCAGTGAAACGCTCCTATGTTTCAGTAAGTCAGAACTTCTGTCTGAATGTTCTCGGCAGAGGTCATTTGGCTGAACACAACCGTGGACAAATTAGAGCCAGATGTAGGCAGTGCCGGACATAGTTCTGGATGGACAGTGGTGGCGTCTCAAACAACTAAGCTCTAGTTCTCACCACTTTCACAAAGTGCCATGAGTTGACATTCAACTTACTGCTCCGGTGAAGTAGAGTATAAGCGTCAAAGCTGGAATCAGTAGCACTCAGTTGAGAAGAACCGGTAGTAGATAAACCCAGTCCAATGACAGTGTCCCACGGGGACCAGCCTATCAGCCTCCCACGCCTGAATGTTTGCAAACTCGGCAGAGCTAGGCAGGCACAATTGTGCAGCAATGCAAACTGCATAACCTGGCCAAATTTCACAGGTGTACAAGAAAGCACGGGGGATTTACAAGGAGATATTCACCCAGAACAGCCGGAGGCCTGCCGGCAGCAAGATTCCGGAATTCTTCCTAAGAAGCCTGGAAAGCAGTGAAACACTCCTATGTTGCAATAACTCAGAAACTCATTCTGAGTGTTCCCGGCAGAGGTCATTCGGCTGAACACAACCGTGGACTAATTAGAGCCAGATGTATGCAGTGACTTCCATAGTGCTGGATGGAAAGTGGTGGCGTGCCAAACAACTGAGCTCTAGTTCTCAACACTTATACAAAGTCCCATAAGTAGAGGTTCAACTTACTGCTCCGGTTGAGTAGAGTGTAGCCATCAAAGCTGGAATCAGTAGCACTCAGGTGAGAAGAATGGGAAGCAGATATACCCAGTCCGCTGGCAGTATCCTACGGGGACCTACTTATCTGGCTCCCACGCCTGAATGTTTGCATACCCGGCAGAGCTAGGCAGGCACAATTATGCAGCAATGCAAACTGCATTACCTGGCCAAATGTCACGGGTGTAAAAGAAACCACGGGGGATTTACAAAGAGATGTTCACCCAGAACACCCGGAGGCCTGCCCGCAGCAAGATTCCGATATTCTTCCTAAGAAACCTTGAAAGCAGTGAAACGCTCCTATGTTGCAATAACTCAGAAACTCATTCTGAGTGTTCCCGGCAGAGGTCATTCGGCTGAACACAACCGTGGACTAATTAGAGCCAGATGTAGGCAGTGCCGTCCATAGTGCTGGATGGACAGTGGTGGTGTGTCAAACAACTGAGCTCTAGTTCCAAAACTTTCACACATTGCCATAAGTTGAGCTTCAACTTACTACTCCGGTTGAGTAGAGTGTAGCTGTCAAAGCTGGAAGCAGTAGCACTCAGGTGAGAAGAACGGGAAGCAGATATACCCAGTCCGCTGGCAGTGTCCTACGGGGACCAGCCTATATGGCTGCCACGCCTGAATGTTTGCAACCGCGGCAGGGCTAGGCAGGCGCAATTGTGCAGCAATGCAAACTGCATAACCTGGCCAAATTTCACGGGTGTACAAGAAACAACGGGGGATTTACAAGGAGATGTTCACCCGGAACAGCCGGAGGCCTGCCGTCAGCAAGATTCCGGAATTCTCCCTAAGAAGCCTTGAAAGCAGTGAAACGCTCCTATGTTGCAATAACTCAGAAACTCATTCTGAGTGTTCCTGGCAGATGTCATTCGGCTGAACACAACCGTGGACTAATTAGAGCCAGATTTAGGCAGTGCCATCCATAGTGCTGGATGGACAGTGGGGGCGTGTCAAACAACTGAGCTGTAGTTCTCAACACTTTCACACATTGCCATAAGTTGAGGTTCAACTTATTGCTCCGGTTGAGTAGAGCGTAGCCCTCAAAGCTGGAAGCAGTAGCACTCAGGTGAGAAGAACGGGAAGCAGATGAACCCAGTCCGCTGGCAGTGTCCTACCTGGACCAACCTATCTGGCTGCCACGCCTGAATGTGTGCAACTACGTCAGAGCTAGGCAGGCGCAATTGTGCAGCAATGCAAACTACATAACCTGGCCAAATTTCACGGGTGTACAAGAAACCACGGGGGATTTACAAGAAGATGTTCATCAGGAAAAGCCGGAGGTCTGCCGGAAACAACATTGTGGAATTCTTCCTAAGAAGCCTTGAAAGCAGTGAAACGCTCCTAGGTTGCAATAACTCAGAACCTCATTCTGAGTGTTCCCAGCAGAGGTCATTCGGCTGATCACGACCGTGGACTAATTAGAGCCAGATGTAGGCAGTTCTGTCCATAGTGCTGGATGGACATTGGTGGAGTGCCAAACAACTGAGCTCTATTTCTCAACACTTTCACAGAGTTCCATAAGTTTAGGTTCAATTTACTGCTCTGGTTGAGTAGAGTGTAGGGGTCAAAGCTGGAATCTGTAGCACTCAGGTGAGAAGAACGGGAAGCAGATATACCCAGTCCGCTGGCAGTGTCCTAAGTGGACCAGCAATTCTGGCTGCCACGCCTGAGTGTTTGCAACCACCGTAGAGCTAGGCAGGCACAATTATGCATCAATGCAAACTGCATAACCTGGCCAAATTTCACGGTTGTACAAGAAACCACGGGGGATTTACAAGGTGATGTTCACCCAGAACAGACGCAGGCCTGCCGGCAGCAAGATTCCAGAATTCTTCCTAAGAATCTTAAATGCAGTGAAACGCTCCTACGTTGCAATAACTCAGAACCTCATTCTGAGTGTTCCCGGCAGAGGTCATTTGGCTGAACACAACCGTGGACTAATTAGAGCCAGATGTAGGCAGTGCCGTCCATAGTGCTGGATGGACAGTGGTGGCGTGCAAAACAACTGAGCTCTAGGTCTTAACACTTTCACACATTGCCATAATTTGCGGTTCAAATTTCTGCTCCGGTTGAGTAGAGTGTAGCCGTCAAAGCGGGAATCAGTAGCACGCAGGTGGGAAGAAAGGGAAGCAGATATACCCAGTCCGCTGGCAGTGTAATACGGGGACCAGCCTATCTGGCTGCCACGCCTGAATTTTTGCAACTGCGGCAGAGCTAGCCAGGCCCAACTGTGCAGAAATGCAAACTGCATAACCTGGCCAAATTATATGTGTATTCAAGAAACCACGGGGGATTTACAAGGAGATGTTCACCCGGAACAGCCGGAGGCCTGCCGGCAGCAAGATTCTGGAATTCTTCCTAAGAAGCCTTGAAAGCAGTGAAACGCTCCTATGTTGCAACAACTCAGAACCTCATTCTGAGTGTTCTCGGCAGAGGTCATTCGGCTGAACACAAACGTGGATTAAATAGAGCCAGATGTAGGCAGAGTCGTCCATAAAACTGGATGGACAGTGTGGCATGTCAAACAACTGAGCTCTAGATCTCAACACTTTCACAAAGTCCCATAAGTGGAGGTTCAACTTACTGCTCCGGTTGAGAAGAGTGTAGCCTTCAAAGCTGGAATCAGTAGCACTCAGGTGAGAAGAACTGGAAGCACATATACCCAGTCCGCTGGCAGTGTCTTACGGGGACCAGCCTATCTGGGTGCCAAGCCTGAATATTTGCAACCGCGGCTGAGCTAGGCCGGCGCAATTGTGCAGCAATGCAAACTGCATAACCTGGCCAAATTTCACGGGTGTACAAGAAACCACGGGGGATTTACCAGGAGATGTTCACCCGGAACAGCTGGAGGCCTGCCGGCAGCAACATTCCGGAATTCTTTCTAAGACTCCTTGAAAGCAGTGAAACGCTCCTATGTTGCAATAACTCAGAACCTCATATTGAGTGTTTCTGGAAGAGGTCATTCGGCTGAACATAACCGTGGACTAATAAGAGCCAGATGTAAGCAGTGCCGTCAATAGTGCTGGATGGACAGTGGTGGCGTGCCAAAAAACAGCTCTAGTTCTCAACACTTTCACAAAGTGCCATAATTTGAGGTTCAACTAACTGCTCCGGTTGAGTAGAGTGTAGCTGGTATCAGTAGCACTCAGGAGAGAAGAACGGGAAGCAGATAGATCCATTACGCTGGGAGTGTCCTAAGGGGACCAGACTATCTGGCTGCCACGCCTGAATGTTTGCAAACGCGGCAGAGCTAGGCAGGCACAATTAAGCAGCAATGCAAACTGCATTACCTGGCCAAATTTCACGGGTGTACAAGAAACCACGGGGGATTTACAAGGAGATGTTCACCCAGAGCACCCGGAGGCCTGCCCGTAGCAAGATTCCGATATTCATCCTAAGAAACCTTGAAAGCAGTGAAACGCTCCTATGTTGCAATAACTCATAACTTCATTCTGAGTGTTCCCGGCAGAGGTCATTCGGCTGAACACAACCATGGACTACTTAGAGCCAGATGTAGGCAGTGTCGTCCATAGTGCTGGACAGTGGTGGCGTGCCAAACAACTGAGCTCTAGTTCTTAACACTTTCACAAAGTGCCATAAGTTGAGGTTCAACTTACTGCTCTGGTAGAGTAGAGTGTACCCGTCAAAGCTGGAATCAGTAGCACTCAGGAGAGAACAACGGGAAGTAGATGTACCCAGTCCGCTGGCAGTGTCCTACGTGGACCAGCCTATATGGCTGCCACGCCTGAATGTTTGCAACCGCGGCAGAGCTAGGCAGGCGCAATTGTGCAGCAATGCAAACTACATAACCTGGCCAAATTTCACGGGTGTACAAGAAACCACGGGGGATTTACAAGGACATGTTCTTCAGGAAAAGCCGGAGGCCTGCCGGAAGCAAGATTCCAGAATGCTCCCTAAGAAGTCTTGAAAGCAGTGAAACGCTCCTAGGTTGCAATAATTCAGAACCTCATTCTGAGTGTTCCCAGCAGAGGTCATTCCGCTGAACACAACCGTGGACTAATTAGAGCCAGATGTAGGCAGTGCCGTCCATAGTGCTGGATGGACAGTGGTGGCGTACCTAACAACTGAGCTCTAGTTCTCAAAACTTTCACACATTGCCATAAGTTGAGGTTCAAATTACTGCTCCGGTTGAGTAGAGTGTACCCGTCAAATCTGGAATCATTAGCACTCAGGAGAGAAGAACGGGAAGTAGATGTACCCAGTCCGCTGGCAGTGTCCTACGTGGACCAGCCTATATGGCTGCCACGCCTGAATGTTTGCAACCGCGGCAGAGCTAGGCAGGCGCAATTGTGCAGCAATGCAAACTGCATAACCTGGCCAAATTTTACGTGTGTACAAGAAACCACAGGTGATTTACAAGGAGATGTTCACCCGGAACACCCGGAGGCCTGCCGGAAGCAAGATTCCAGAATGCTCCCTAAGAAGTCTTGAAAGCAGTGAAACACTCCTATGTTGCAATAACTCAGAAACTCATTCTGAGTGTTCCCGGCAGAGGTCATTCGGCTGAACACAACCGTGGACTAATTAGAGCCAGATGTAGGCAGTGCCGTCCATAGTGCTGGATGGACAGTGGTGGCATGTCAAACAACTGAGCTCTAGATCTCAACACTTTCACAAAGTCCCATAAGTGGAGGTTCAACTTATTGCTCCGGTTGAGAAGAGTGTAGCCGTCAAAGCTGGAATCAGTAGCACTCAGGTGAGAAGAACGGGAAGCACATATACCCAGTCCGCTGGCAGTGTCCTACGGGGACCAGCCTATCTGGGTGCCACGCCTGAATGTTTGCAACCGCGGCTGAGCTAGGCCGGCGCAATTGTGCAGCAATGCAAACTGCATAAACTGGCCAATTTCACGGATGTACAAGAAACCACGACGGATTTACAAGGAGATGTTCACCCGGAACACCCGGAGGCCTGCCGGCAGCAACATTATGGAATTCTCCCTAAGAAGCCTTGAAAACAGTGAAAGGCTCCTAAGTTGCAATAACTCAGAAACTCATTCAGATTGTTCCCGGCAGAGGTCATTCGGATGAACACAAGCGTTTACTAATTAGAGCCAGATGTAGGCAGTGCCGTCCATAGTGCTGGATAGAGAGGGGTGGTGTGCCAAACAACTGAAGTCTAGTTCTCAACACTTTCACAATGTGCCATAAGTTGAGGTTCAACTTAGTACTCCGGTTGAGTAGAGTGTAGCCGTCAAAGCTGGAATCAGTAGCACTCAGGTGAGAAGGACGGGAAGCAGATATACCCAGTCCGCTGGCAGTGTCCTACGGGCACCAGCCTATCTTGCTGCCACGCCTGAATGTTTGCAACCGCGGCAGAGCTAGGCAGGAGCAATTGTGCAGCAATGCAAACTGCATAACCTGGCCAAATTTCACGGGTGTACAAGAAACCACGGGGGATTTACAGGGAGATGTTCACCCAGAACAGACGGAGGCCTGCCGGCAGCAAGATTCCAGAATTCTCCCTAAGAAGCCTTGAAAGCAGTGAAACGCTCCTATATTGCAATAACTCAGAAACTCATTCTGATTGTTCCCGGCAGAGGTCATTCGGATGAACACAACTGTGGACTTATTAGAGCCAGATGTAGTCATTGCCGTCCATTGTGCTGGATGGAGTGGGGTGGCGTGTCAAACAACTGAGCTCTAGTTCTCAACACTTTCACAAAGTGCCATAAGGTGAGGTTCAACTTACTGCTCCGGTTCAGTATAGTGTAGCCGTCAAAGCTGGAATCAGTAGCACTCAGGTGAGAAGAAATGGAAGCAGATATACCCAGTCCGCTGGCAGTGTCCTACGGGGACCAGCCTATCTGGCCGCCACGCCTGAATATTTGCAACCGCGGCAGCGCTAGGCAGGGGCAATTGTGCAGCAATGCAAACTGCATAACCTGGCCAAATTTCACGGGTGTACAAGAAAACACAGGGGATTTACAAGGAGATGTTCACCCGGAACAGCTGGAGGCCTGCCGGCAGAAAGATTCCAGAATGCTCCCTATGAAGCCTTGAAAGCAGTGAAACACTCCTATGTTGCAATAACTCAGAAACTCATTCTGAGTGTTCCCAGCAGAGGTCATTCTGCTGAACACAACCGTGGACTAATTAGAGCCAGATGTAGGCAGTGCCGTCCATAGTGCTGGATGGACAGTGGTGGCGTGTCAAACAACTGAGCTCTAGATCTCAACACTTTCACAAAGTCCCATAATTGGAGGTTCAACTTACTGCTCCGGTTAAGTAGAGTGTAGCCATCAAATTAGGAATCAGTAGCACTCAGGTGAGAAGAACGGGAAGCACATAAACCCAGTCCCCTGGCAGTGTCCTACGGGGACCAACCTATCTGGCTGCTACGCCTGAATGTTTGCAACCGCGGCTGAGCTAGGCAGGCGCAATTGTGCAGCAATGCAAACTGCATAAACAGGCCAAATTTCACGGATGTACAAGAAACCACGGGGATTTACAAGGAGATATTCACCCGGAACAGCCGGAGGCCTGCCGGCAGCAAGATTACGGAATTCTCCCTAAGAAGCCTTGAAAACAGTGAAAGGCTCCTATGTTGCAATAACTCAGAACCTCATTCTGATTGTTCCCGGCAGAGGTCATTCGGCTGAACACAACCATGGACTAATTAGAGCCAGATGTAGGCAGTGCTGTCCATAGTGCTGGATGGACAGTGGTGGCGTCCCACACAACTGAGCTCTAGTTCTCAACACTTTCACACACTGCCATAAGTTGAGGTTCAACTTACTGCTCCGGTTGAGTAGAGTGTAGCCGTCAAAGCTGGAATGAGTAACACTCAGGTGTGAAGAACGGGAAGCAGATATACCCAGTCCACTGGCAGTGTCCTACGTGGACCAGCCTGTCTGGCTGCCACGCCTGAATGTTTGCAAGCGCAGCAGAGCTAGGCAGTCGCAATTGTGCATCAATGCAAACTGCATAACCTGGCCAAATTTCTCGGGTGTACAAGAAACCCCGGGGGATTTACAAGGAGATGTTCACCCGGAACAGCTGAAGGCCTGCCGGCAGCAAGATTCCAGAATTCTCCCTAAGAAGCATTGAAAGCAGTGAAACGCTCCTATGTTGCAATAACTCAGAAACTCATTCTGAGTGTTCCTGGCCGAGGTCATTCGGCTGAACACAACCGTGGACTAATTAGAGCCAGATGTAGTCAGTGCCCTCCATAGTGCTGGATGGACAGTGGGGGCGTGCCAAACAACTGAGCTCTAATTCTCAACACTTTCACACATTGCCATGAGTTGAGGTTCAACTTACTGCTCCGGTTGAGTAGAGTGTAGCCGTCAAAGCTGGAATCAGTAGCACTCCGGTGAGAGGAACGGGCAGCAGATATACCCAGACGGCTGGCAGTGTCCTACGGGCACCAGCCTATCTGGCTGCCACGCCTGAATGTTTGCAACCGTGGCAGAGCTTGGTAGGCGCACTTGTGCAGCAATGCAAACGGCATAACCTGGCCAAATTTCACAGGTGTACAAGAAACCACGGGGGATTTACAAGGAGATGTTCACCCGGAACAGACGGAGGCCTGCCAACTGCAATATTCCAGAATTCTCCCTAAGAAGCCTTGAAAGCAGTGAAACGCTCCTATGTTGCAATAACTCAGAAACTCATTCTGATGGTTCCCGGCAGAGGTCATTTGGACGAACACAACCGTTTACTAATTAGAGCCAGATGTAGGCAGTGCCGTCCATACTGCTGGATGGAGAGTGGTGGCGTGTCAAACAACTGAGCTCTCGTTCTCAACACTTTCACACGTTGCCATAAGTTGAGGTTCAACTAACTGCTCCGGTTGAATAGAGTGTACCCGTCAAACCTGGAATTAGTAGCACTCAGGTGTGAAGAACGGGAAGCAGATATACCCAGTCCGCTGGCAGTGTCCTACGTGGACCAGCCTGATTGGCTGCCATGCCTGAATGTTTGCAACCACAGCAGAGCTAGGCAGTCGCAATTGTGCAGCAATGCAAACGGCATAACCTGGCCAAATTTCACGGGTGTACAAGAAACCACGGGGGATTTATAAGGAGATGTTCACCCGGAACAGCCGAAGGCCTGCCGGCAGCAAGATTCCAGAATTCTCCCTAAGAAGCCTTGAAAGCAGTGAAACGCTCCTATGTTGCTATAACTCAGAAACTCATTCTGAGTGTTCCTGGCCGAGGTCATTCGGCTGAACACAACCGTTTACTAATTAGAGCCAGATGTAGGCAGTGCCCTCCATAGTGCTGGATGGACAGTGGTGGCGTACCTAACAACTGAGCTCTAGTTCTCAACACTTTCACACATTGCCATGAGTTGAGGTTCAACTTACTGCTCCGGTTGAGTAGAGTGCAGCCGTCAAAGCTGGAATCAGTAGCACTCAGGTGAGAAGAAGGGGAAGCAGATATACCCAGTTCGCTGGCAGTGTCCTAAGGGAACCAACCTATCTGGCTGCCTTGCATGAATGTTTGCAACCAGGGGAGAGCTAAGCAGGAGGAATTGTGCAGCAAGGCAAACTGCATAACCTGGCCAAATTTCACGGGTGTACAAGAGACCACGGGGGATTTACCAGGAGATGTTCACCCGGAACAGCTGGAGGCCTGCCCGCAGCAAGATTCCGGAATTTTTCCTAAGAAGCCTTGAAAGCAGTGAAACGCTCCTATGTTGCAATAACTCAGAACCTCATATTGAGTGTTCCTGGAAGAGGTCATTCGGCTGAACACAACCGTGGACTAATTAGAGCCAGATGTAGGCAGTGCCGTCCATAGTGCTGGATGGAGAGTGGTGGCTTGCCAAACAACTGAGCTCTAGTTCTCAACACTTTCACACATTGCTATAACTTGAGGTTCATCTTACTGCTCCGGTTGAGTAGAGTGTAGCCGTCAATGCTGGAATCAGTAGCACTCAGGTATAAAGAACGGGAAGCAGACATACCCAGTCCGCTGGCTGTGTCTTACGTGGACCAGACTGTCTGGCTGCCACGCCTGAATGTTTGCAACCGCAGCAGAGCTAGGCAGGCGCAATTGTGCAGCAATGCAAACTGCATAACCTGGCCAAATTTCCCGGGTGTACAAGAAACCAAAGGGGATTTACAAGGAGATGTCCACCCGGAACAGACGGAGGCCTGCCGGCAGCAAGATTCCGGAATTCTCCCTAAGAAGCCTTGAAAACAGTGAAAGGCTCCTATGTTGCAATAACTCAGAACCTCATTCTGAGTGTTCCCGGCAGAGGTCATTCGGCTGAACACAACCGTGGACTAATTTGAGCCAGATGTAGGCAGTGCCGTCCATAGTGCTGGATGGACAGTGGTGGCATCCCACACAACTGAGATCTAGTTCTCAACACTTTCACACACTGCCATAAGTTGAGGTTCAACTTACTGCTCCGGTTGAGTAGAGTGTAGCCGTCAAAGCTGGAATCAGTAGCTCTCAGGTGAGAAGAACGGGAAGCAGATATACCCAGTCCGCTGGCAGTGTCCTACGGGCACCAGTCTATCTGGCTGCCACGCCTGAATGTTTGCAGCCCCGGCAGAGCTAGGCAGGCGCAATTGTGCAGCAATGCAAACTGCATAACATGGCCAAATTTCACGGGTGTAAAAGAAACCACGGGGGATTTACAAGGAGATGTTCACCCAGAACACCCGGAGGCCTGCGGGCAGCAAGATTCCAGAATGCTCCCTAAGAAGCCTTGAAAGCAGTGAAAAACTCCTATGTTGCAATAACTCAGAAACTCATTCTGAGTGTTCCCGGCAGAGGTCATTCGGCTGAACACAACCGTGGACTAATTAGAGCCAGATATAGCAGTGCCATCCATAGTGCTGGATGGACAGTGGTGGCGTGTCAAACAACTGAGCTCTAGATCTCAACACTTTCACAAAGTCCCATAAGTGGAGGTTCAACTTACAGCTCCGGTTGAGTAGAGTGTAGCCGTCAAAGCTGGAATCAGTAGCACTCAGGTGAGAAGAACGGGAAGCACATATACCCTGTGCGCTTGCAGTGTCCTTTGGGGACCAGCCTATCTGGCTGCCACGCCTGAATGTTTGCAACCGTGGCTGAGCTAGGCAGGCGGAATTGTGCAGCAATGCAAACTGCATAAACTCGCCAAATTTCACAGATGTACAAGAGACCACGGGGGATTTACAAGGAGATGTTCACCCGGAACAGCCGGAGGCCTGCTGGCAGCAAGATTACGGAATTCTTCCTAAGAAGCCTTGAAAACAATGAAAGGCTCCTATGTTGTAATAACTCAGAACCTCATTCTGAGTGTTCCCGGCAGAGGTCATTCGGCTGAACACAACCATGGACTAATTAGAGCCAGATGTAGGCAGTGCCTTCCATAGTGCTGGATGGACAGTGGTGGCGTGCCAAACAACTGAGCTCTCGTTCTCAACACTTTCACACATTGCTATAACTTGAGGTTCAACTTACTGCTCCGGTTGAGTAGAGTGTAGCCGTCAAAGCTGGAATCTGTAGCACTCAGGTGTAAAGAACGGGAAGCAGATATACCCAGTCCGCTGGCAGTGTCTTACGTGGACCAGACTGTCTGGCTGCCACGTCTGAATATTTGCAACCGCAGCAGAGCTAGGCAGGCGCAATTGTGCAGCAATGCAAACTGCATAACCTGGCCAAATTTCTCGGGTGTACAAGAAACCACGGGGGATTTACAAGGAGATGTTCACCCGGAACAGACGGAGGCCTGCCGGCCGCAAGATTACGGAATTCTCCCTAAGAAGCCTTGAAAACAGTGAAAGGCTCCTATGTTGCAATAACTCAGAACCTCATTCTGAGTGTTCCCGGCAGAGGTCATTCGGCTGAACACAACCGTGGACTAATTAGAGCCAGATGTAGGCAGTGCCGTCCATAGTGCTGGATGGACAGTGGTGGCGTCCCACACAACTGAGCTCTAGTTCTCAACACTTTCACACACTGCCATAAGTTGAGGTTCAAGTTACTGCTCCGGTTGAGTAGAGTGTAGCCTTCAAAGCTGGAATCAGTAGCTCTCAGGTGAGAAAAACGGGAAGCAGATATACCCTGTCCGCTGGCAGTGTCCTACGTGGACCAGCCTATCTGGCTGCCACGCCTGAATGTTTGCAACCGCGGCAGAGCTAGGCAGGCGCAATTGTGTAGCAATTCAAACTGCATAACTTGGCCAAATGTACGGGTGTACAAGAAACCACGGGGGATTTACAAGGAGATATTCACCCGGAACAGCCGGACCCCTGCCGGCAGCAAGATTCCGGAATTCTACCTAAGAAGCCTTGAAAGCAGTGAAATGCTCCTATGTTGCAACAACTCAAAACCTCATTCTGAATGTTCCCGGCAGAGGTCATTCGGCTGAACACAACCGTGGACTAATTCGAGCCAGATGTAGGCAGTGCCGTCCATAGTGCTGGATGGAGAGTGGTGGCTTGCCAAACAACTGAGCTATAGTTCTCAACACTTTCACATATTGCTATAACTTGAGGTTCATCTTACTGCTCCGGTTGAGTAGAGTGTAGCCGTCAATGCTGGAATCAGTAGCACTCAGGTGTAAAGAACTGGAAGCAGACATACCCAGTCCGCTGGCAGTGTCTTACGTGGACCAGACTGTCTGGCTGCCACGCCTGAATGTTTGCAACCGCAGCAGAGCTAGGCAGGCGCAATTGTGCAGCATTGCAAACTGCATAACCTGGCCAAATTTCCCGGGTGTACAAGAAACCAAGGGGGATTTACAAGGAAATGTCCACCCGGAAGAGACAGAGGCCTGCCGGCAGCAAGATTACGGAATTCTCCCTAAGAAGCCTTGAAAACAGTGAATGGCTCCTATGTTGCAATAACTCAGAACTTCATTCTGAGTGTTCACAGCAGAGGTCATTCGGCTGAACACAACCGTGGACTAATTAGAACCAGATGTAGGCAGTGCCATCCATAGTGCTGGATGGACAGTGGTGGCGTCCCACACAACTGAGATCTAGTTCTCAACACTTTCACACACTGCCATAAGTTGAGGTTCAACTTACTGCTCCGGTTGAGTAGAGTGTAGCCGTCAAAGCTGGAATCAGTAGCTCTCAGGTGAGAAGAACGGGAAGCAGATATACCCAGTCCGCTGGCAGTGTCCTACGGGCACCAGTCTATCTGGATGCCACGCCTGAATGTTTGCAACCCCGGCAGAGCTAGGCAGGCGCAATTGTGCAGCAATGCAAACTGCATAACTTGGCCAAATTTCACGGGTGTACAAGAAACCACGGGGGATTTACAAGGAGATATTCACCCGGAACGACCGGAGGCCTGCCGGCAGCAAGATTCCGGAATTCTTCCTAAGAAGCCTTGAAAGCAGTGAAATGCTCCTATGTTGCAATAACTCAGAACCTCATTCTGATTCTTCCCGGCAGAGGTCATTCGGCTGAACACAATCGTGGACTAATTAGAGCCATATGTAGGCAGTGACGTCCATAGTGGTGGATGGACAGTGGTGGCGTGCCAAACAACTGAGCTCTAGTTCTCAAAACTTTCACACATTGCCATAAGTTGAGGTTCAACTTACTGCTCCGTTTGAGTAGAGTGTGGCCGTCAAAGCTGGAATCAGTAGCACTCAGGTGTGAACAACGGGAAGCAGATGTACCCAGTCCGCTGGCAGTGTCCTACGTGGACCAGCCTATCTGGCTGGCACGCCTGAATGTTTGCAACGGCGGCAGAGCTAGGCAGGCGCAATTGTGCAGCAATGCAAACTACATAACCTGGCCAAATTTCACGGTTGTACAAGAAACCACGGGGGATTTACAAGGAGATGTTCTTCAGGAAAAGCCGGAGGTCTGACGGCAACAACATTGCAGAATTGTATATAAGAAGCCTTGAAAGCAGTGAAACGCTCCTAGGTTGCAATAACTCAGAACCTCATTCTGAGTGTTCCCAGCAGAGGTCATTCTGCTGATCACAACCGTGGACTAATTAGAGCCAGATGTAGGCAGTGCCGTCCATAGTGCTGGATGGACAGTGGTGGCGTGCCAAACAACTGAGCTCTAGTTCTCAACACTTTCACAGAGTTCCATAAGTTTAGGTTCAACTTACTGCTCTGGTTGAGTAGAGTGTTGCCGTCAAAGCTGGAATCAGTAGCACTAAGGTGAGAAGAACGGGAAGCACATATACCCAGTCCGCTGGCAGTGTCCTACTGTGACCAGCCTATCCGGCTGCCAAGCCTGAATGTTTGCAACCGCGGCAGAGCTAGGCAGGCGCAATTGTGCAGCAATGCAAACGGCATAAGCTGGCCAAATTATACGTCTGTTCAAGAAACCACGGGGGATTTACAAGGAGATGTTCACCCGGAACAGCCGGAGGCCTGCCAGCAGCAACATTCTGGAATTCTTCCTAAGAAGCCTTGAAAGCAGTGAAACGATCCTATGTTGCAACAACTCAGAACCTCATTCTGAGTGTTCCCGGCAGAGGTCATTTGGCTGAACACAACCGAGGACTAATTACAGCCAGATGAAGGCAGTGCCGTCCATAGTGCTGGATGGACAGTGGTGGCATGCCAAACAACTGAGCTCTAGTTCTCAAGACTTTCACACATTGCCATAAGTTGAGGTTCAACTTACTGCTCCGGTTGAGTAGAGTGTGGCCGTCAAAGGTGGCATCAGTAGCATTCAGGTGTGAACAAGGGGAAGCAGATAAACCCAGTCCGCTGGCAGTGTCCTACGTGGACCAGCCTGTCTGGCTGCCACGCCTGAATGTTTGCAACCGCAGCAGAGCTAGGCAGGCGCAATTGTGCATCAATGCAAACTGCATAACCTGGCCAAATTTCTCGGGTGTACAAGAAACCACGGGGGATTTACAACCTGATGTTCACCCGGAACAGACGGAGGCCTGCCGACTGCAATATTCCAGAATTCTCCCTAAGAAGCCTTGAAAGTAGTGAAACGCTCCTATGTTGCAATAACTCAGAAACTCATTCTGATGGTTCCCGGCAGAGGTCATTTGGATGAACACAACCGTTTACTAATTAGAGCCAGATGTAGGCAGTGCCGTCCATACTGCTGGATGGAGAGGGGTGGCGTGTCAAACAACTGAGCTCTAGTTCTCAACACTTTCACACGTTGCCATAAGTTGAGGTTCAACATACTGCTCCGGTTGAGTAGAGTGTAGCCGTCAAAGCTGGAACCAGTAGCACTCAGGTGAGAAGAACGGGAAGCAGTTATACCCAGTCCGCTGGCACTGTCCTACGGGCACCAGCCTATCTGGCTGCCACGCCTGAATGTTTGCAACCGCGGCAGAGCTAGGCAGGCGCAATTGTGTAGCAATAAAACCTGCATAACTTGGCCAAATTTCACGGGTGTACAAGAAACCACGGGGGATTTACAAGGAGATGTTCAACAAGAACATCCGGAGGTCTGCCTGCAACAACATTGCGGAATTCTTCCTAAGAAGCCTTGAAAGCAGTGAAACGCTCCTATGTTGCAATAACTCATAACCTCATTCTGAGTGTTCCCGGCAGAGGTCATTCGGCTGAACACAACCGTGGACTAATTAGAGCCAGATGTAGGCAGTGCCGTCCATAGTGCTGGATGGACAGTGGTGGCATGCAAAAAAACTGAGCTCTAGTTCTCAACACTTATACAAAGTCCCATAAGTTGAGGTTCAAATTACTGCTCCGGTTGAGTAGAGTGTAGCCGTCAAAGCTGGAATCAGTAGCACGCAGGTGAGACGAAAGGGAAGCAGATATACCCAGTCCGCTGGCAGTGTACTACGGGGACCAGCCTATCTGGCTGCCATGCCTGAATGTTTGCAACCGCGGCAGAGCTAGGGAGGCGCTCTTGTGCAGTATTGCAAACTGCATAACCTGGCCAAATTTCACGGGTGTACAAGAAACCATGGGGGATTTACAAAGAGATGTTCACCCGGAACAACCGGAGGCCTGCCGGCAGCAAGATTCCAGAATTCTCCCTAAGAAGCCTTGAAAGCAGTGAAACGCTCCTATGTTGCAATAACACAGGAACTCATTCTGAGTGTTCCCGGCAGAGGTCATTCGGCTGAACACAACCGTGGACTAATTAGAGCCAGATGTAGGCAGTGCCGTCCATAGTGCTGGATGGACAGTGGTGGCGTGCCAAACAACTGAGCTCTAGTTCTCAACACTTTCACAGAGTGCCATAACTTGAGGTTCAACTAACTGCTCCGGTTGAGTAGAGTGTAGCCGTTAAAGCCGGAATCAGTAGCACTCAGGTGAGAAGAAAGGGAAGCACATATACCCAGTCCGCTGGCAGTGTCCTACGGGGACCAGACTATCTGGCTGCCACGCCTGAATATTTGCAACCGTGGCAGAGCTACGCAGGCACAATTGTGCAGCAATGCAAACTGCATAACCTGGCCAAATTTCACGGGTGTAGAAGAAACCACGGGGGATTTACAAGGAGATGTTCACCCGGAACAGTCGGAGGCCTGCCGGCACCAAGATTCCTGAATTCTTGCTAAGAAGCCTTGAAAGCAGTGAAATGCTCCTATGTTGCAATAACTCAGAAACTTATTCTGATTGTTCCCGGCAGAGGTCATTCGGATGAATACAACCATTTACTAATTACAGCCAGATGTAGGCAGTGCCGTCCATAGTGCTGGATGGAGAGGGGTGGCGTGTCAAACAACTGAGCTCTAGTTCTCAACACTTTCACACATAGCCATAAGTTGAGGTTCAACTTACTGCTCCGGTTTAGTAGAGTGTAGCTGTTAAAGCTGGAATCAGTAGAACTCAGGTGATAAGAACGGGCAGCAGATATACCCAGTCCGCTGGCAGTGTCCTATGGGCACCAGACTATCTGGCTGCCACGCCTGAATGTTTACAACCCCAGCAGAGCTAGGCAGGCGCAATTGTGCAGCAATGCAAACGGCATAACCTCGAAAATTTCACGGGTGTACAAGAAACCACGGGGGATTTACAAGGAGATGTTCACCCGGAACAGCCGGAGGCCTGCCGGCAGCAAGATTCCGGTATTCTCCCTAAGAAGCCTTGAAAGCAGTGAAACGCTCCTAGGTTGCAATAACTCAGAAACTCATTCTGAGTGTTCCTGGCCGAGGTCATTCGGCTGAACACAACCGTGGACTAATTAGAGCCAGATGTAGGCAGTGCCCTCCATAGTGCTGGATGGACAGTGGGGGCGTGCCAAACAACTGAGCTCTAGTTCTCAACACTTTCACACATTGCCATAAGTTGAGGTTCAACTTACTGCTCCGGTTGAGTAGAGTGTAGCCGTCAAAGCTGGAATCAGTAGCACTCAGGTGAGAAGAAGGGGAAGCAGATATACCAGTTTGCTGGCAGTGTCCTACGGGGACCAGCCTATCTGGCTGCCACGCCTGAATGTTTGCAACCGGGGCAGAGCTAAGCAGGAGGAATTGTGCAGCAATGCAAACTGTATAACCTGGCCAAATTTCACGGGTTTACAACAAACCACGGGGGATTTACAAGGAGATATTCACCCGGAACAGCTGGAGGCCTGCGGACAGCAAGATTCCGGAATTCTTCCTAAGAAGCCTTGAAAGCAGTGAAACGCTCCTATATTGCAAGATCTCAGAACCTCATTCTGAGTGTTCCCGGCAGAGGTCATTCAGCTGAACACAACCATGGACTTATTAGAGCCAGATGTAGGCAGTGCCGTCCATAGTGCTGGATGGACAGTGGTGGCGTGCCAATCAACTGAGCTCTATTTCTCAACACTTTCACAAACTGCCATAAGTTGAGGTTCAACTTACTGCTCCGGTTGAGTAGAGTGTAGCCGTCAAAGCTGGAATCAGTAGTACTCAGGTGAGAAGAACGGGAAGCACATATACCTAGTCTGCAGGCAGTGTCCTACTGTGACCAGCCTATCTGGCTGCCACGCCTGAATGTTTGCAACCGCTGCCGAGGTAGGCAGGCCCAATTGTGCAGCAATGCAAACGGCATAACCTGGCCAAATTATACGTCTGTTCAAGAAACAACGGGGGATTTACAAGGAGATGTTCACCCGGAACAGCCGGAGGCCTCTCGCAGTAAGATTCGGGAATTCTTCCTAAGAAGCCTTTAAAGCAGTGAAACGCTCCTATGTTTCAGTAAGTCAGAACTTCTGTCTGAATGTTCTGGGGAGAGGTCATTTGGCTGAACACAACCGTGGACTAATTAGAGCCAGATGTAGGCAGTGCCGGACACAGATCTGGATGGACAGTGGTGGCGTCTCAAACAACTAAGCTCTAGTTCTCACCACTTTCACAAAGTGCCATGAGTTGACATTCAACTTACTGCTCCGGTTAAGTAGAGTATAAGCGTCAAAGCTGGAATCAGTAGCACTCAGTTGAGAAGAACAGGTAGCAGATAAACCCAGTCCGCTGGCAGTGTCCTACGGGGACCTACTTATCTGGCTGCCACGCCTGAATGTTTGCAAACGCGGCAGAGCTAGGCAGGCACAATTATGCAGCAATGCAAACTGCATTACCTGGCCAAATGTCACCGGTGTACAAGAAACCACGGGGGATTTACAAGGAGATGTTCACCCAGAACACCCGGAGGCCTGCCCGCAGCAAGATTCCGATATTCTTCCTAAAAACCTTGAAAGCAGTGAAACGCTCCTATGTTGCAATAACTCATAACCTCATTCTGAGTGTTCCCGGCAGAGGTCATTCGGCTGAACACAACCGTGGACTAATTAGAGCCAGATGTAGGCAGTGCCGTCCATAGTGCTGGATGGACAGTGGTGGCGTGCCAAACAACTGAGCTCTAGTTCTCAACACTTATACAAAGTCCCATAAGTTGAGGTTCAAATTACTGCTCCGGTTGAGTAGAGTGTAGCCGTCAAATCTGGAATCAGTAGCACGCAGGTGAGACGAAAGGGAAGCAGATATACCCAGTCCGCTGGCAGTGTACTACGGGGACCAGCTTATCTGGCTGCCATGCCTGAATGTTTGCAACCGCGGCAGAGCTAGGGAGGCGCTCTTGTGCAGTATTGCAAACTGCATAACCTGGACAAATTTCACGGGTGTACAAAAAACCACGGGGGATTTACAAGGAGATGTTCACCCAGAACAGTCGAAGGCCTGCCGGCAGCAAGATTCCGGAATTCTTCCTAAGAAGCCTTGAATGCAGTGAAACGCTCCTATGTTGCAATAACTCAGAACCTCATTCTGAATGTTCCCGGCAGAGGTCATTCACCTGAACACAACCGTGGACTTATTATAGCCAGATGTAGGCAGTGCCGTCCATAGTGCTGGATGGACAGTGGTTGCGTGCCAATCAACTGAGCTCTATTTCTCAACACTTTCACAAACTGCCATAAGTTGAGGTTCAACTTACTGCTCCGGTTGAGTAGAGTGTAGCCGTCAAAGCTGGAATCAGTAGCACTCATGTGAGAAGAACGGGAAGCACATATACCCAGTCCGCACGCAGTGTCCTACTGTGACCAGCCTATCTGGCTGCCACGCCTGAATGTTTGCAACCGCGGCCGAGGTAGGCAGGCGCAATTGTGCAGCAATGCAAACCGCATAACCTGGCCAAATTATACGTCTGTTCAAGAAACAACGGGGGATTTACAAGGAGATGTTCACCCGGAACAGCCGGAGGCCTGCCAGCAGCAACATTCCGGAATTCTTCCTACGAAGCCTTGAAAGCAGTGAAACGATCCTATGTTGCAACAACTCAGAACCTCATTCTGAGTGTTCCCGGCAGAGGTCATTTGGCTGAACACAACCGTGGACTAATTACAGCCAGATGAAGGCAGTGTCGTCCATAGTGCTGGATGGACAGTGGTGGCATGCCAAACAACTGAGCTCTAGTTTTCAACACTTTCACACATTGCCATAAGTTGAGGTTCAACTTACTGCTCCGGTTGAGTAGAGTGTGGCCGTCAAAGCTGGAATCAGTAGCACTCAAGTGTGAACAACGGGAAGCAGATATACCCAGTCCGCTGGCATTGTCCTACGTGGACCAGCCTGTCTGGCTGCCACGCCTGAATGTTTGCAACCGCAGCAGAGCTAGGCAGGCGCAATTGTGCAGCAATGCAAACTGCATAACCTGGCCAAATTTCTCGGGTGTACAAGAAACCACGGTGGATTTACAAGGAGATGTTCACCCGGAACAGATGGAGGCCTGCCGACAGCAAGATTCCAGAATTGTCCCTAAGAAGCCTTAAAAGCAGTGAAACGCTCCTATGTTGCAATAACTCAGAAACTCATTCTGATGGTTCGCGGTAGAGGTCATTCGGATGAACACAACCGTTTACTAATTAGAGCCAGATGTATGCAGTGCCGTCCATATTGCTGGATGGAGAGGGGTGGCGTGTCAAACAACTGAGCTCTAGTTCTCAACACTTTCACACGTTGCCATTAGTTGAGGTTCAACATACTGCTCCGGTTGAGTAGAGTGTAGCTGTCAAAGCTGGAATGAGTAGCACTCAGGTGAGAAGAACGGGAAGCAGATATATCCAGTCCGCTGGCAGTGTGTTACGGGCACCAGCCTATCTGGCTGCCACGCCTGAATGTTTGCAACCCCGGCCGAGCTATTCAGGCGCAATTGTGCAGCAATGCAAACTGCATAACCTGGCCAAATTTTACGGGTGAACAAGAAACCACGGGGGATTTACAAGGAGATGTTCACCCGGAACAGCCGGAGGCCTCTGGCAGTAAGATTCGGTAATTCTTCCTATGAAGCCTTTAAAGCAGTGAAACGCTCCTATGTTTCAGTAAGTCAGAACTTCTGTCTGAATGTTCTCGGCAGAGGTCATTTGGCTGAACACAACCGTGGACTAATTAGAGCCAGATGTAGGCAGTGCCGGACACAGTTCTGGATGGACAGTGGTGGCGTCTCAAACAACTAAGTTCTAGTTCTCACCACTTTCACAAAGTGCCATGAGTTGACATTCAACTTACTGCTCCGGTTAAGTAGAGTATAAGCGTCAAAGCTGGAATCAGTAGCACTCAGTTGAGAAGAACCGGTAGCAGATAAACCCAGTCCAATGACAGTGTCCCACGGGGACCAGCCTATCAGCCTCCCACGCCTGAATGTTTGCAAACTCGGCAGAGCTAGGCAGGCGCAATTGTGCAGCAATGCAAACTGCATTACCTGGCCAAATGTCACGGGTGTACAAGAAACCACGGGGGATTTACAAGGAGATATTCACCCAGAACAGCCGAAGGCGTGCCGGCAGCAAGATTCCGGAATTCTTCCTAAGAAGCCTTGAAAGCAGTGAAACAATCCTATGTTGCAATAACTCAGAAACTCATTCTGAGTGTTCCCGGCAGAGGTCATCGGCTGAACACAACCGTGGACTAATTAGAGCCAGATGTAGGCAGTGCCGTCCATAGTGCTGCATGGAAAGTGGTGGCGTGCCAAACAACTGAGCTCTAGTTCTCAACACTTATACAAAGTCCCATAAGTAGAGGTTCAACTTACTGCTCGGGTTGAGTAGAGTGTAGCCGTCAAAGCTGGAATCAGTAGCATTCAGGTGAGAACAATGGGAAGCAGATATACCCAGTCCGCTGGCAGTGTCCTACGGGGACCTACTTATCTGGCTGCCACCCCTGAATGTTTGCAAACGCGGCAGAGCTAGGCAGGCACAATTATGCAGCAATGCAAACTGCATTACCTGGCCAAATGTCACGGGTGTACAAGAAACCACGGGGGATTTACAAGGAGATGTTCTCCCGGAACAGCCGGAGGCCTGCCGTCAGCAAGATTCCGGAATTCTCCCTAAGAAGCCTTGAAAGCAGTGAAACGCTCCTATGTTGCAATAACTCAGAAACTCATTCTGAGTGTTCCTGGCAGATGTCATTCGGCTGAACACAACCGTGGACTAATTTGAGCCAGATGTAGGCAGTGCCATCCATAGTGCTGGATGGACAGTGGTGGCGTGTCAAACAACTGAGCTCTAGTTCTCAACACTTTCACACATTGCCATAAGTTGAGGTTCAACTTATTGCTCCCGTTGAGTAGAGGGTAGCCCTCAAAGCTGGAAGCAGTAGCACTCAGGTGAGAAGAACGGGAAGCAGATGTACCCAGTCCGCTGTCAGTGTCCTACGTGGACCAACCTATCTGGATGCCATGCCTGAATGTTTGCAACTGCGGCAGAGCTAGGCAGGCGCAATTGTGCAGCAATGCAAACTACATAACCTGGCCAAATTTCACGGGTGTACAAGAAACCACGGGGGATTAACAAGAAGATATTCATCAGGAATAGCCGGAGGTCTGCCGGCAACAACATTGCGGAATTCTTCCTAAGAAGCCTTGAAAGCAGTGAAACGCTCCTAGGTTGCAATAACTCAGAACCTCATTCTGAGTGTTCCCAGCAGAGGTCATTCGGCTGATCACAACCGTGGACTAATTAGAACCAGATGTAGGCAATTCCGTCCATAGTGCTGGATGGACAGTGGTGGAGTGCCAAACAACTCAGCTCTATTTTCAACACTTTCACAGAGTTCCATAAGTTTAGGTTCAATTTACTGCTCTGGTTGAGTAGAGTGTAGCCGTCAAAGCTGGAATCTGTAGCACTCAAGTGAGAAGAACGGGAAGCAGATATACCCAGTCCGCTGGCAGTGTCCTACGTGGACCAGCATTTCTGGCTGCCACGCCTGAGTGTTTGCAACCATCGTAGAGCTAGGTAGGCACAATTATGCATCAATGCAAACGGCATAACCTGGCCAAATTTCAAGGTTGTACAAGAAACCAAGGGGGATTTACAAGGTGTGTTCACCCACAACAGATGCAGGCCTGCCGGCAGCAAGATTCCAGAATTCTTCCAAAGAATCTTGAATGCAGTGAAACGCTCCTATGTTGCAATAACTCAGAACCTCATTCTGAGTGTTCCCGGCAGAGGTCATTTGGCTGAACACAACCGTGGACTAATTAGAGCCAGATGTAGGCAGTGCCGTCCATAGTGCTGGATGGACAATGGTGGCGTGCAAAACAACTGAGCTCTAGTTCTTAACACTTTCACACATTGCCATAAGTTGAGTTCAAATTTCTGCTCCGGTTGAGTAGAGTGTAGCCGTCAAAGCGGGAACCAGTAGCACGCAGGTGGGAAGAAAGGGAAGCAGATATACCCAGTCCGCTGGCAGTGTAATAGGGGGACCAGCCTATCTGGCTGCCACGCCTCAATTTTTGCAACTGCGGCAGAGCTAGCCAGGCGCAACTGTGCAGAAATGCAAACTGCATAACCTGGCCAAATTATATGTGTATTCAAGAAACCACGGGGGATTTACAAGGAGATGTTCACCCGGAACAGCCGGAGGCCTGCCGGCAGCAAGATTCTGGAATTCTTCCTAAGAAGCCTTGAAAGCAGTGAAACGCTCCTATGTTGCAACAACTCAGAACCTCATTCTGAGTGTTCCCGGCAGAGGTCATTCGGCTGAACACAACCGTGGACTAATTAGAGCCAGATGTAGGCAGTGCTGTCCATAGTGCTGGATGGACAGTGGTGGCATGTCAAACAACTGAGCTCTAGATCTCCACACTTTCACAAAGTCCAATAAGTGGAGGTTCAACTTACTGCGCCGGTTGAGAAGAGTGTAGCCGTCAAAGCTGGAATCAGTAGCACTCAGGTGAGAAGAACGGGAAGCACATATACCCAGTCCGCTGGCAGTGTCCTACGGGGACCAGCCTATCTGGGTGCCACGCCTGAATATTTGCAACCGCGGCTGAGCTAGGCCGGCGCAATTGTGCAGCAATGCAAACTTCATAAACTGGCCAAATTTCACGGATGTGCAAGAAACCACGAGGGATTTACAAGGAGATGTTCACCCGGAACAGCCGGAGGCCTGCCGGCAGCAACATTACGGAATTCTCCCTAAGAAGCCTTGAAAGCAGTGAAACGCTCCTATGTTGCAATAACTCAGAAACTCATTCTGAGTGTTCCCAGCAGAGGTCATTCGGCTGAACACAAGCGTGGACAAATTAAGCCAGATGTAGGCAGTGCCGTCCATAGTGCTGGATGGACAGTGGTGGCGTCCCACACAACTGAGCTCTAGTTCTCAACACTTTCACACATTGAATAAGTTGAGGTTCAAGTTACTGCTCCGTTTGAGTAGAGTGTAGCCGTCAAAGCTGGAATCAGTAGCACTCAGGTGAGAAGAATGGGAAGCAGATATACCCAGTCCGCTGACAGTGTCCTACGGGGACCTACTTATCTGGCTGACACCCCTGAGTCTTTGCAACCGCGGCAGAATTTGGCAGGGCGAATTGTGCAGCAATGCAAACTGCATAACCTGGCCAAATTTCACGGGTGTACAAGAAACCACGGGGGATTTACCAGGAGATGTTCACCCGGAACAGCTGGAGGCCTGCCGGCAGCAACATTCCGGAATTCTTTCTAAGACTCCTTGAAAGCAGTGAAACGCTCCTATGTTGCAATAACTGAGAACCTCATATTGAGTGTTCCTGAAAGAGGTCATTAGGCTGAACATAACCGTGGACTAATTAGAGCCAGATGTAAGCAGTGCCGTCAATAGTGCTGGATGGACAGTGGTGGCATGCCAAAAAACTGAGCTCTAGTTCTCAACACTTTCACAAAGTGCCATAATTTGAGGTTCAACTTACTGCTCCGGTTGAGTAGAGTGTAGCCGTCACAGCTGGAATCAGTAGCACTCAGGAGAGAAGAATGGGAAGCAGATAGATCCATTCCGCTGGGAGTGTCCTACGGGGACCAGACTATCTGGCTGCCAAGCCTGAATGTTTGCAAACGCGGCAGAGCTAGGCAGGCACAATTAAACAGCAATGCAAACTGCATTACCTGGCCAAATTTCACGGGTGTACAAGAAACCACGGGGGATTTACAAGGAGATGTTCACCCAGAACACCCGGAGGCCTGCCCGTAGCAAGATTCCGATATTCATCCTAAGAAACCGTGAAAGCAGTGAAACGCTCCTATGTTGCAAAAACACATAACCTCATTCTGAGTGTTTCCGGCAGAGGTCATTCGGCTGAACACAACCGTGGACTAATTAGAGACAGATGTAGGCAGTGCCGTCCATAGTGCTGGATGGACAGTGGTGGCGTACCTAACAACTGAGCTCTAGTTCTCAAAACTTTCACACATTGCCATAAGTTGAGGTTCAAATTACTGCTCCGGTTGAGTAGAGTGTAGCCGTCAAACCTGGAATCAGGAGCACGCAGGTGAGAAAAAAGGTAAGCAGATATACCCAGTCTGCTGGCAGTGTACTACGGGGACCAGCCTATCTGGCTGCCACGCCTGAATGTTTGCAACCCCGGCAGAGCTAGGCAGGCGCAACTGTGCAGAAATGCAAACTGCATAACCTGGGCAAATTATACGTGTATTCAAGAAACCACGGGGGATTTACATGGAGATATTCACCTGGAACGGCCAGAGGCCAGCCGGCAGCAAAATTCCGGAATTCTTCCTAAGAAGCCTTGAAAGCAGTGAAACGCTCCTAGCTTGCAATAACTCAGAACCTCATTCTGAGTGTTCACAGCAGATGTCATTCTGCTGATCACAACCGTAGACTAATTAGAGCCAGATGTAGGCAGTGCCGTCCATAGTGCTGGATGGACTGTGGTGGCGTGCCAAACAACTGAGCTCTAGTGCTCAACACTTTGACAAAGTCCCGTAAGTTGAGGTTCAACTTACTGCTCCGGTAAAGTATAGTGTAGCCGTCAAAGCTGGAATCAGTAGCACTCAGGTGAGAACGGGAAGCAGATATACCCAGTCCGCTGGCAGTGTCCTATGGGGACCAGCCTATCTGGATGCTACGCCTGAATATTTTCAACCGCGGCAGCGCTAGGCAGGCGCAATTGTGCAGCAATGCAAACTGCATAACCTGGCCAAATTTTACGTGTGTACAAGAAACCACGGGTGATTTACAAGGAGATGTTCACCCGGAACACTCGGAGGCCTGCCGGCAGCAAGATTCCAGAATGCTCCCTAAGAAGCCTTGAAAGCAGTGAAACACTCCTATGTTGCAATAACTCAGAAACTCATTCTGAGTGTTCCCGGCAGAGCTCATTCGGCTGAACACAACCGTGGACTAATTAGAGCCAGATGTAGGCAGTGCCGTCCATAGTGCTGGATGGACAGTGGTGGCATGTCAAAAAACTGAGCTCTAGATCTCAACACTTTCACAAAGTCCCATAAGTGGAGGTTCAACTTAATGCTCCGGTTGAGAAGAGTGTAGCCGTCAAAGCTGGAATCAGTAGCACTCAGGTGAGAAGAACGGGAAGCACATATACCCAATCCGCTGGCAGTGTCCTACGGGGACAAGCCTATGTGGGTGCCACGCCTGAATGTTTGCAACCGCGGCTGAGCTAGGCCGGCGCAATTGTGCAGCAATGCAAACTGCATAAACTGGCCAAATTTCACGGATGTACAAGAAACCACGAGGGATTTACAAGGAGATGTTCACCCGGAACAGCCGGAGGCCTGCCGGCAGCAACATTACGGAATTCTCCCTAAGAAGCCTTGAAAACAGTGAAAGGCTCCTAAGTTGCAATAACTCAGAAACTCATTCAGATTGTTCCCGGCAGAGGTCATTCGGATGAACACAACCGTTTACTAATTAGAGCCAGATGTAGGCAGTGCCGTCCATAGTGCTGGATGGAGAGGGGTGGCGTGCCAAACAACTGAGGTCTAGTTCTCAACACTTTCACAATGTGCCATAAGTTGAGGTTCAAATTAGTACTCCGGTTGAGTAGAGTGTAGCCGTCAAAGCTGGAATCAGTAGCACTCAGGTTAGAAGATCGGAAAGCAGATATACCCAGTCCGCTGGCAGTGTCCTACGGGCACAAGCCTATCTTGCTGCCACGCCTGAATGTTTGCAACCGCGGCAGAGCTAGGCAGGAGCAATTGTGCACCAATGAAACTGCATAACCTGGCCAAATTTCACGGGTGTACAAGAAACCACGGGGGATTTACAGGGAGATGTTCACCAGGAACAGACAGAGGCCTGCCGGCAGCAAGATTCCAGAATTCTCCCTAAGAATCCTTGAAAGCAGTGAAACGCTCCTATGTTGCAATAACTCAGAAACTCATTCTGATTGTTCCCGGCAGAGGTCATTCGGATGAACACAACTGTGGACTTATTAGAGCCAGATGTAGTCATTACCGTCCATTGTGCTGGATGGAGAAGGGTGGCGTGTCAAACAACTGAGCTCTAGTTCTCAACACTTTCACAAAGTGCCATAAGGTGAGGTTCAATTACTGCTCCGGTTGAGTAGAGTGTAGCCATCAAAGCTGGAATAAGTGGCACTCAGGTGAGAAGAACGGGAAGCAGATATACCCAGTCTGCTGGCAGTGTCCTACAGGGACCAGCCTATCTGGCTGACACGCCTGAATGTTTGCAACCGAGGCAAAGCTAGGAAGGCGCAATTGTGCAGCAATGCAAACTGCATACCTTGGCCAAATTTCACGGGTGTACAAGAAACCACGTGGGATTTACAAGGAGATATTCACCAGGAACAGTCGGAGGCCTGCCGGCAGCAAGATTCCGGAATTCTTCCTAAGAAGCCTTGAGAGCAGTGAAACGCTCCTATATTGCAATAACTCATAACCTCATTCTGAGTGTTCCCAGCAGAGGTCATTCGGTTGAACACAACCGTGGACTTATTAGAGCCAGATGTAGCCAGTGCCGTCCATAGTGCTGGATCAACTGTGGTGGCGTGCCAAACAACTGATCTCTAGTTCTCAAAACTTTCACAAAGTGCCATAAGTTGAGGTTCATATTACTGCTGCGGTTGAGTAGAGTGTAGCCATCAAAGCTGGAATCAGTAGCACTCAGGTGAGAAGAACGGGAAGCAGATATACGCAGTCCGCTGGCAGTGTCCTACGGGTACCAACCTATCTGGCTGCCACGCCTGAATGTTTGCAACCGCGGCAGAGCTACGCAGGCGCAATTGTGCATCAGTGCAAACTGCATAACTTGGCCAAATTTCACGGGTGTACAAGAAACCAAGGGGGATTTAGAAGGAGATATTCACCAGGAACAGTCGGAGGCCTGCCGGCAGCAAGATTCCAGAATTCTCCCTAAGAAGCCTTGAAAGCAGTGAAACGCTCCTATGTTGCAATAACTCAGAAACTCATTCTGAGTGTTCCCAGCAGAGGTCATTCGGCTGAACACAAGCGTGGACTTATTAGAGCCAGATGTAGGCAGTGCCGTCCATAGTGCTGGATGGACTGTGGTGGCGTGCCAAACAACTGAGCTCTAGTTCTCAACACTTTGACAAAGTCCCATAAGTTGAGGTTCAACTTACTGCTCCGGTTCAGTATAGTGTAGCCGTCAAAGCTGGAATCAGTAGCACTCAGGTGAGAACAACTGGAAGCAGATATACCCAGTCCGCTGGCAGTGTCCTACGGGGACCAGCCTATCTGGCCGCCACGCCTGAATATTTGCAACCGCGGCAGCGCTAGGCAGGGGCAATTGTGCAGCAATACAAACTGCATAACCTGGCCAAATTTCACGGGTGTACAAGAAAACACAGGGGATATACAAGGAGATGTTCACCCGGAACACCCGGAGGCCTGCCGGCAGCAAGATTCCAGAATGCTCCCTAAGAAGCCTTGAAAGCAGTGAAACACTCCTATGTTGCAATATCTCAGAAACTCATTCTGAGTGTTCCCAGCAGAGGTCATTCTGCTGAACACAACCGTGGAATAATTAGAGCCAGATGTAGGCAGTGCCGTCCATAGTGCTGGATGGACAGTGGTGGCGTGTCAAACAACTGAGCTCTAGTTCTCAACACTTTCACACACTGCCATAAGTTGAGCTTTAACTTACTGCTCCGGTTGAGTAGAGTGTAGCCGTCAAAGCCGGAATGAGTAACACTCAGGTGTGAAGAACGGGAAGCAGATATACCCAGTCCGCTGGCAGTGTGCTACGTGGACCAGCCTGTCTGGCTGCCACGCCTGAATGTTTGCAAGCGCGGCAGAGCTAGGCAGTCGCAATTGTGCAGCAATGCAAACTGCATAACCTGGCCAAATTTCTCGGGTGTACAAGAAACCCCGGGGGATTTACAAGGAGATGTTCACCTGGAAGAGCCGGAGGCCTGCCGGCAGCAACATTACGGAATTCTCCCTAAGAAGCCTTGAAAGCAGTGAAACGCTCCTATGTTGCAATAACTCAGAAACTCATTCTGATTGTTCCCGGCAGAGGTCATTCGGATGAACACAACCATTTACTAATTAGAGCCAGATGTAGGCAGTGCCGTCCATAGTGCTGGATGGAAAGGGGTGGCGTGTCAAACAACTGAGCTCTAGTTCTCAACACTTTCACACATTGCCATAAGTTGAGTTCAACTTACTGCTCTGGTTTAGTAGAGTGTAGCTGTCAAAGCTGGAATCAGTAGCACTCAGGTGAGAAGAACGAACAGCAGATATACCCAGTCCGCTGGCAGTGTCCTACGGGCACCAGCCTATCTGGCTGCCACGCCTGAATGTTTGCAACCGCGGCAGAGCTTGGTAGGCGCAATTGTGCAGCAATGCAAACGGCATAACCTGGCCAAATTTCACGGGTGTACAAGAAACCACGGGGGATTTACAAGGAGATGTTCACCCGGAACAGCCGAAGGCCTGCCGGCAGCAAGATTCCAGAATTCTCCCTAAGAAGCCTTGAAAGCAGTGAAACGCTCCTATGTTGCAATAACTCAGAAACTCATTCTGAGTGTTCCTGGTCGAGGTCATTCGGCTGAACACAACCGTGGAGTAATTAGAGACAGATGTAGGCAGTGCCCTCCATAGTGCTGGATGGACAGTGGGGGCGTGCCAAACAACTGAGCTCTAGTTCTCAACACTTTCACACATTGCCATGAGTTGAGGTTCAACTTACTGCTCCCGTTGAGTAGAGTGCAGCCGTCAAAGGTGGAATCAGTAGCACTCAGGTGAGAAGAAGGGGAAGCAGATATACCCAGTTCGCTGGCAGTGTCCTACGGGAACCAGCCTATCTGGCTGCCGTGCTTGAATGTTTGCAACCGGGGCAGAGCTAAGCAGGAGGAATTGTGCAGCAATGCAAACTGCATAACCTGGCCAAATTTCACGGGTTTACAACAAACCACGGGGGATTTACAAGGAGATATTCACCCAGAACAGCCGGAGGCCTGCCGACAGCAAGATTCCGGAATTCTTCCTAAGAAGCCTGGAAAGCAGTGAAACGCTCCTATGTTGCAACAACTCAGAACTTCATTCTGAGTGTTCCCGGCAGAGGTCATTCAGCTGAACACAACCATGGACTTATTAGAGCCAGATGTAGGCAGTGCCGTCCATAGTGCTGGATGGACAGTGGTGGCTGCCAAACAACTGAGCTCTAGTTCTCAACACTTTCACAGAGTTCCATAAGTTTAGGTTCAACTTACTGCTCTGGTTGAGTAGAGTGTTGCCGTCAAAGCTGGAATCAGTAGCACTCAGGTGAGAAGAACGGGAAGCACATTTACCCAGTCCGCTGGCAGTGTCCCACTGTGACCAGCCTATCCGGCTGCCACACCTGAATGTTTGCAACCGCGGCAGAGCTAGGCAGGCGCAATTGTGCAGCAATGCAAACGGCATAAGCTGGCCAAATTATACCTCTGTTCAAGAAACCACGGGGGATTTACAAGGAGATGTTCACCCGGAACAGCAGGAGGCCTGCAAGCAGCAACATTCCGGAATTCTTCCTAAGAAGCCTTGAAAGCAGTGAAACGATCCAATGTTGCAACAACTCAGAACCTCATTCTGAGTGTTCCCGGCAGAGGTCATTTGGCTGAACACAACCGCGGACTAATTACAGCCAGATGAAGGCAGTGCCGTCCTTAGTGCTGTATGGACAGTGGTGGCATGCCAAACAACTGAGCTCTAGTTTTCAACACTTTCACACATTGCCATAAGTTGAGGTTCATCTTACTGCTCCGGTTGAGTAGAGTGTGGCCGTCAAAGCTGGAATCAGTAGCACTCAGGTGTGAACAACGGGAAGCAGATATACCCAGTCCGCTGGCAGTGTCCTTCGTGGACCAGCCTGTCTGGCTGCCACGCCTGAATGTTTGCAACCGCAGCAGAGCTAGGCAGGCGCAATTGTGCAGCAATTCAAACTGCATAACCTGGCCAAATTTTACGGGTGAACAAGAAACCACGGGGGATTTACAAGGAGATGTTCACCCGGAACAGCCGGAGACCTCTGGCAGTAAGATTCGGGAATTCTTCCTAAGAAACCTTGGAAGCAGTGAAACGCTCCTATGTTGCAATAACTCATAACCTCATTCTGAGTGTTCCCGGCAGAGGACATTTGGCTGAACACAACCGTGGACTAATTAGAGCCAGATGTAGGCAGTGCCGGACACAGTTCTGGATGGACAGTGGTTGCGTGCCAAACAACTGAGCTCTAGTTCTCAAAACTTTCACACATTGCCATGAGTTGAGGTTCAAATTACTGCTCCGGTTGAGTAGAGTGTAGCCGTCAAAGCTGGAATCAGTAGCACGCAGGTGAGACGAAAGGGAAGCAGATATACCCAGTCCGCTGGCAGTGTTCTACGGGGACCAGCCTATCTTGCTGCCATGCCTGAATGTTTGCAACCGCGGCAGAGCTAGGGAGGCGCTATTGTGCAGTATTGCAAACTGCATAACCTGGCCAAATTTCACGGGTGTACAAGAAACCATGGGGGATTTACAAGGAGATGTTCACCCAGAACACACGGAGGCCTGCCGGCAGCAAGATTCCAGAATTCTCCCTAAGAAGCCTTGAAAACACTGAAACGCTCCTATGTTGCAATAACTCAGAAACTCATTCTGAGTGTTCCCGCCAGAGGTCATTCGGCTGAACACAACCGTGGACTAATTAGAGCCAGATGTAGGCAGTGCCCTCCATAGTGCTGGATGGACAGTGGTGGTGTGTCAAACAACTGAGCTCTAGTTCCAAAACTTTCACACATTGGCATAAGTTGAGCTTCAACTTACTGCTCCGGTTGAGTAGAGTGTAGCTGTCAAAGCTGGAAGCAGTAGCACTCAGGTGAGAAGAACGGGAAGCAGATATACCCAGTCAGCTGGCAGTGTCCTACGGGGACCAGCAATTCTGTCTGCCACGCCTGAGTGTTTGCAACCACCGTAGAGCTAGGCAGGCACAATTATGCATCAATGCAAACTGCATAACCTGGCCAAATTTCACGGTTGTACAAGAAACCACGGGGGATTTACAAGGAGATGTTCACCCAGAACAGACGCAGGCCTGCCGGCAGCAAGATCCCGGAATTCTCCCTAAGAAGCCTTGAAAACAGTGAAACGCTCCTATGTTGCAATAACTCAGAAACTCATTCTGAGTGTTCCTGGCAGAGGTCATTCAGCTGAACACAACCGTGTACTAATTAGAGCCAGATGTAAGCAGTGCCGTCAATAGTGCTGGATGGACAGTGGTGGCATGCCAAAAAACTGAGCTCTAGTTCTCTACACTTTCACACATTGCCATAAGTTGAGGTTCACCTTATTGCTCCGGTTGAGTAGAGTGTAGCCCTCAAAGCTGGAAGTAGTAGCACTCAGGTGAGAAGAACGGGAAGCAGATGTACCCAGTCCACTGGCAGTGTCCTACGTGGACCAACCTATCTGGCTGCCACGCCTGAATGTTTGCAACTGCGGCAGAGCTAGGCAGGCACAATTGTGCAGCAATGCAAACTACATAACCTGGCCAAATTTCACGGATGTACAAGAAACCACGGGGGATTTGCAAGAAGATGTTCATCAGGAAAAGCCGGAGGTCTGCCGGCAACAACATTGCGGAATTCTTCCTAAGAAGCCTTGAAAGCAGTGAAACGCTCCTAGGTTGCAATAACTCAGAACCTCTTTCTGAGTGTTCCCAGCAGAGGTCATTCGGCTGATCACAACCGTGGACTAATTAGAGCCAGATGTAGGCAGTTCCGTCCATAGTGCTGGATGGACAGTGGTGGAGTGCAAAACAACTGAGCTCTATTCTCAACACTTTCACAGAGTTCCATAAGTTTAGGTTCAACTTACTGCTCTGGTTGAGTAGAGTGTAGCCGTCAAAGCTGGAATCAGTAGAACTCAGGTGAGAAGAACGGGAAGCAGATATACCTAGTCCGCTGGCAGTGTCCTACGTGGACCAGCAATTCTGGCTGCCACGCCTGAATGTTTGCAACCGCGGCAGAGCTACTCAGGAGCAATTGTGCACCAATGCAAACTGCATAACCTGGCCAAATTTCACGGGTGTACAAGAAACCACGGGGGATTTACAGGGAGATGTTCACCCGGAACAAACGTAGGCCTGCCGGCAGCAAGATTCCAGAATTCTCCCTAAGAAGCCTTGAAAGCAGTGTAACGCTCCTATGTTGCAACAACTAAGAACCTCATTCTGAGTGTTCCCGGCAGAGGTCATTCGGTTGAACACAACCGTGGAATATTAGAGCCAGATGTAGCCAGTGCCGTCCATAGTGCTGGATGAACTGTGGTGGCGTGACAAACAACTGAGATCTAGTTCTCAACACTTTCACAAAGTGCCATAAGGTGAGGTTCAACTTAATGCTCCGGTTCAATAGAGTGTAGCCGTCAAAGCTGGAACAAGTAGCACTCAGGTGAGAAGAACGGAAAGCAGATATACCCAGTCTGCTGGCAGTGTCCTACGGGGACCAGCCTATCTGGCTGCCTCGCCTGAATGTTTGCAACCGCGGTACAGCTAGGCAGGCGCAATTGTGCAGAAATGCAAACTGCATAACCTGGCCAAATGTCACGGGTGTACAAGAAACCACGGGGGATTTACAAGGAGATATTCAACCAGAACAGCCGGAGGCCTGCCCACAGCAAGATTCCGGAATTCTTCCTAAGAAGCCTTGAAAGCAGTGAAACACTCCTATGTTGCAATAACTCAGAACCTCATTCTGAGTGTTTCCGGCAGAGGTCATTCGGCTGAACACAACCGTGGACTAATTAGGGCCAGATGTATGCAGTGCCGTCCATAGTCCTGGATGGACAGTGGTGGCGTGCCAAACAACTGAGCTCTAGTTCTCAACACTTTCACAAAGTCCCATAAGTAGAGGTTCAAATTACTGCTCCGGTTGAGTACAGTGTAGCCGTCAAGCTGGAATCAGTAGCACTCAGGTGAGAAGTACGGGAAGCAGATATACCCAGTCCGCTGGCAGTGTCCTATAGGGACCAGCCTATCTGGCTGCCACGCCTGAATGTTTGCAGCCGCGGCAGAGCTAGGTAGGCGCAATTGTGCAGCAATGCGAACTGCATAACCTGGCCAAATTTCACGGGTGTACAAGAAACCACGGGGGATTTACAAGGAGATGTTCACCCAGAACAGCCGGAGGCCTGCCGGCAGCAAGATTCCAGAATTCTCCCTAAGAAGCCTTGAAAGTAGTGAAACGCTCCTATGTTGCAATAACTCAGAAACTCATTCTGAGTATTCCCAGCAGAGGTCATTCGGCTGAACACAAGCGTGGACAAATTAAGCCAGATGTAGGCAGTGCCGTCCATAGTGCTGGATGGACAGTGGTGTCGTGTCAAACAACTGAGCTCTAGTTCTCAACACTTTCACACATTGTCATAAGTTGAGGTTCAAGTTACTGCTCCGGTTGAGTAGAGTGTAGCCGTCAAAGCTGGAATCAGTATCACTCAGGTGAGAAGAATGGGAAGCAGATATACCCAGTCAGCTGACAGTGTCCTACTGGGAACTACTTATCTGGCTGCCACGCCTGAGTCTTTGCAACTGGTGCAGAATTTGGCAGGGCGAATTGTGCAGCAATGCAAACTGCATAACCTGGCCAAATTTCACGGGTGTACAAGAAACCACGGGGGATTTACCAGGAGATGTTCACCCGGAACACCTGGAGGCCTTCCTGCAGCAACGTTCCGGAATTCTTTCTAAGACTCCTTGAAAGCAGTGAAACGCTCCTATGTTGCAATAACTCAGAACCTCATGTTGAGTGTTACTGGAAGAGGTCATTCGGCTGAACATAACCGTGGACTAATTAGAGCCAGATGTAAGCAGTGCCGTCAATAGTGCTGGATGGACAGTGGTGGCGTGCCAAAAAACTGAGCTCTAGTACTCAACACTTTCACAAAGTGCCATAATTGGAGGTTCAACTAACTGCTCCGGTTCATTAGAGTGTAGCCTTCAAAGCTGGAATCAGTAGCACTCAGGTGAGAATAACGGGAAGCAGATATAACCAGTCCGTTGGCAGTGTCCTAAGGGGACCAGCCTATCTGGCTCCCAGGCCTGAACGTTTGCAAACGCGGGAGAGCTTGGCAGGCGCAATTGTGCAGCAATGCAAACTGCATAACCTGGCCAAATTTCACGGGTGGACAAGAAACCACGGGGGATTTACAAGGAGATGTTCACCCCGAACAGACGGTTGCCTATCGGCAGCAAGTATCCTGAATCCTTCCTAAGAAGCATTAAAAGCAGTGAAAAGCTCCTATGTTGCAATCACTTAGAAACTCATTCTGAGTGTTCCCGGCAGAGGTCATTCGGCTGAACATAACCGTGGACTCATTAGAGCCAGATATAGGCAGTGCTGTCCATAGAGCTGGATGGACAGTGGTGGCGTGCCAAACAACTGCGCTCTAGTTTTCAACACTTTCACAAAGTGCCATAAGTTGAGGTTCAACTTACTGCTCCGGGTGACTAGAGTGTAGCCGTCATAGCTGGAATCAGTACCACTCAGGTGAGAAGAGTGGGAAGCAGATATACCCAGTCCACTGTCAGTGTCCTAATGGGACCAAAATATCTCGCTGCCACGCCTGAATGTTTGCAACCATGGCAGAGTTTGCCAGGCGCACATGTGCAGCAATGCAAACTGCATCACCTGGCCAAATTTCACGAGTGTACGAGAAACCACGGGGGATTTATAAGGAGATGTTCACCCGGAACATCCGGAGGCCAGCCATCAGTAAGATTCCGGAATTCTTCCAAAGAAGCTGTGAAAGTACTGAAAAGTTCCTATGTTGCAGTAACTCAGAACCTCATTCTGAGTGTTCCCGGCCGAGGTCATTCGGCTAAACACAACCGTGGACTAATTAGAGCCAGATGTAGGCAGTGCCATCCATAATGCTGAATGGACAGTGGTGGCATGCCAAACAACTGCGCTCTAGTTCTCAACACTTTCACAAAGTGCCATAAGTTGAGGTTCAACTTACTGCTCGGGTTGAGTAGAGTGTAATCGGCAAAGGTGGAATCAGTAGCACTCAGGGGAGGAGAACGGGAAGCAGATATACCCAGTCCGCTGGCAGTGTCCTAAGGGGACCAGCCTATCTGGCTGCCACGCCTGAATGTTTGTAACCTCGGCAGAGCTAGGCATGCTCAATTGTGCAGCAATTCAAACTGCATAACCTGGCCAAATTTCACAGGTGTACAAGAAACCACGGTGGTTTTACAAGGAGATGTTCACCCGGAACAGCCGGTTGCCTGCCGGCAGCAAGTTATCGGAATCCTTCCTAAAAAGCCTTGAAAGCAGTAAAACGCTCCTATGTTGCAATAACTCAGAACCTCATTCTGAGTGTTCCCGGCAGAGGTCATTCGACTCAACACAACCGTGGACTAATTAGAGCCAGATATATGCAATGCCTTTCATAGTGCTGGATGGAATGTGGTGGCCTGCCAAACAACTGAGCTCTAGTTCACAACCCTTTCACAAAGTGCCACAAGTTGAGGTTCATCTTACTGCTCGGGTTGAGTAGAGTGTAGCCGTCAAAGCTGGAAACAGTAGCACTCAGGTGAGAAAAACGGGAAGCAGATATACCCAGTCCGCTGGCAGTGTCCTACAGGGACCAAACTTTCTGGTTGCCACGCCTGAATGTTTGCAACCGCGGTAGAGCTAGGCAGGCGGGATTGTGCAGCAATGCAAACTGCATAATCTTGCCAAATTTCACGATTTTACAAGAAACCACGGGGGATTTACAAGGAGATGGTTACCCGGAACTGTCGGAGGCCTGCCGGCACCAACATTCTGGAATTCTGCCTGAGAAGCCTTGAAAGCAGTAAAACACTCCTATGTTGCAATAACTCAGAACCTCATTCTGAGTGTTCCCGGCAGAGGTCTTTATGCTGAACAAACCCGTGGACTAATTAGAGGCAGATATACGCAGTGCCGTCCATAGTGCTGGATGGACAGTGGTGGCGTGCCAAACAACTGAGCTCTAGTTCTCAACACTTTCACAAAGGGCCATAAGTTGAGGTTAAACTTACTGCTCCAGTTGAGTAGAGTGTAACCCTCAAAGCTGTAATCAGTAGCACTCAGGTGAGAAGAACGGGAAGCAGATATAACCAGTCCGCTGGCAGTTTCCTACATGGACCAGCCTATATGGCTGCCACGCCTGAATGTTTGCAACCGCGGCAGAGCTAGGCAGGCGCAATTGTGCAGCATTGCAAACTGCATAACCTGGCCAAATTGCACGGGTTTACAAGAAACCACGGGGGATTTACAAGGAGATGTTTACCCGGAACTGCTGGAGGCCTGCCGGCACCAACATTCTGGAATTATGCCTCAGAAGCCTTGAAAGCAGTGAAACGCTCCTATGTTGCAATAACTCAGAACCTCATTCTGAGTGTTCCCGGCAGAGGTCATTCGGCTGAACACAACCGTAAACTCATTAGAGCCTGATATATGCAGTGCCGTCCATAGTGCTGGATGGACAGTGGTGGCGTGCCAAACAACTGAGTTCTAGTTCTCAACACTTTCACAAAGGGCACTAAGTTGAGGTTCACCTTACTGCTCCGGTTGAATAGAGTGTAACCGTCAAACTGAATCAGTAGCATTCAGGTGAGAAGAACAGGAAGCAGATATACCCAGTCCGCTGGCAATGTCCTACGGGGACCCGCCTATCTGGCTGCCACGCCTGAATGTTTGCAACCGTGGCAGAGGTAGGCAGGCACAATTGTGCAGCAATGCAAACTGCATCATCTGGCCAAATTTCACGGGTGTACAAGAATCCACGGGGTATTTACAAGGAGATGTTCACCCGGAACAGCCAGAGGCCTGCCAGCAGCAAGATTCCGGAATCCTTCCTGAGAAGCCTTGAAAGCAGTGAAACGCTCATATGTTGCAGTAACTCAGAACCTCATTCTGAGGGTTCCCTGCAGAGGTCATTCGGCTGAACACAACCATGGACTAATTAGAGCCAGATGTAGGCAGAGCCGTCCATAATGCTGGATGGACACTGGTGCCGTGTCAAACAACTGAGTTCTAGTTCTCAACACTTTCACAAAGTGCCATAATTTAAGGTTCACCTTACTGCTCCGGTTGAGTAGAGTGTAGCCGTCAAATCTGGAATCATTAGCACTCAGGTGAGAAGTATGGGAAGGAGATATACCCCGTCTGCTGGCAGTGTCCTACTGGGACTAGCCTATCTGGCTGCCATGCCTGAATGTTTGCAACCGCGGCAGAGCTAGGCAGGCACAATTGTGCAGCAATGCAAACTGCATAACCTGGCCAAATTTCACGGGTGTACAGGAAACCACGGGGGATTTACAAGGAGATGTTCACCCGGAACAGCCGGAGGCCTGCCATCAGTAAGATTCCGGAATTCTTCCTAAGAAGCCGTGAAAGTACTGAAACGCTCCTATGTTGCAGTAACTCAGAACCTCATTCTGAGTGTTCCCGGCAGATGACATTTGGCTGAACACAACCGTGGACTAATTAGAGCCAGATGTAGGCAGTTCCGTCCATAGTGCTGGATGGACAGTAGTGGAGTGCCAAACAACTGAGCTCTAGTTCTCAACACTTTCACAAAGGGCCATAAGTTGAGGTTCATTTAACTGTTCCGGTTGAGTAGAGTGTAGCCGTCAAAGCTGGAATCAGTAGCACTCAGGTGAGAAGACCGGGAAGCAGATATACCCAGTCCGCTGGCAGGGTCCTACGGGGACCAGCCTTCTGTCTGCCACGCCTGAATGTTTAGAACCGCGGGAGAGCTAGGCAGGCGCAATTGTGTAGCAGTTCAAACTGCATAACCTGGCCAAATTGCTCGGGTTTACAAGAAACCATGGGGGATTTACAAGGAGATGGTTACCTGGAACTGCCGGAGGCCTGCCGGCACCAACATTCTGGAATTCTGCCTGAGAAGCCTTGAAAGCAGTGAAACGCTCCTATGTTGCAATAACTCAGAACCTCATTCTGAGTGTTCCCTGCAGAGGGCATTCGGCTGAACACAACCGTGGACTCATTAGAGGCAGATATAGGCAGTGCCGTCCATAGTGCTGGATGGACAGTGATGGCGTGCCAAACAACTGAGCTCTAGTTCTCAACACTTTCACAAAGTGCCATCAGTTGAGGTTCAACTAACTGCACCGGTTGAGTAGAGTGTAGCCCTCAAAGCTGGAATCAGCAGCACTCAGGTGAGGATAACGGATAGCAGATATACACAGTCCACTGGCAGTGTCCCACTGGGACCAGCCTTTCTGGCTGCCTTGCCTGAATGTTTGCAAGTGCGGCAGAGCTAGGCTAGCACAATAGTGCAGCAATGCAAACTGCATAACCTGGCCAAATTTCACGTGTGTACAAGTAACCACGGAGGATTTAAAAGGAGATGTTCACCCGGAACAGCTTGAGGCCTGCCGGCAACAACATTCGGGAATTCTTCCTAAGAAGCCTTGAAAGCACTGAAACGCTCCTATGTTGCAGTAACTCATAACCTCGTTATGATTGTTCCCAGCAGAGGTCATTCGGCTGAACACAACCGTGGACTAATTAGAGCAAGATGTAGGCAGTTCCTTCCATAGTGCTCGATGGACAGTGGTGGCGTGTCAAACAACTGATCTCTAGTTCTCAACACTTTCACAAAGTGCCATAAGTTGAGGTTCAACTTACTGCTCCGGTTGAGTAGAGTGTAGCAGACAAATCTGGAATCAGTAGCACTCTGGTGTGAAGAATGGGAAGCAGATATACCCAGTGAGCTGGCAGTGTCCTACGGGGACCAGCCTATCTTGCTGCCACGCCTGAATGTTTGCAACCGCGGCAGAGCTAGGCAGGCGCCATTGTGCAGCAATGCAAACTGCATAACCTGGCCAAATTTCACAGCTGTACAAGAAACCACGGGGGATTTACAAGGAGATGTTCACCCGGAACAGCCGGTGGCCTGCCGGCAGCAAGATTCCGGAATTCTTCCGAAGAAGCCTTGAAAGCAGTGGAACGCTCTTAGGTTGCAATAACTCAGAACCTCATTCTGGCGTTCCGGGCAAGGGTCATTCGGCTGAACACAACCGTGGACTAATTAGAGCCAGATGTAAGCAGTGCCGTCCATCGTGCTGGATGGACAGTGGTGAGGTGCCAAACAACTGAGCTCTAGTTCTCAACACTTTCACAAAATGCCATAAATTGAGGTTTAACTTACTGCTCCGGTTAAGTAGAGTGTAGCCGTCAAAGCTGGATTCAGTAGTACTCAGGTCAGAAGAACGGGAAGCTGATATACCCAGTCCGCTGGCAGTATCCTACGGGGACCAGCCTATCTGGCTTCCACGCCTGAATGTTTGCAACCGCCGCAGAGCTAGGCAGGCCCAATTGTGCAGCAATGCAAACTGCATAACGAGGCCAAATTTCACGGGTGTACAAGAAACCACGGGGGATTTACAAGGAGATTTTCACCGGAAACAGCCGGAGGACTGACAGCAGCAATTGTGAAGCAATGCAAACTGCAGAACCTGGCCAAATTTCACGGGTATACACGAAACCACTGGGATTTACAAGTAGATGTTAACCCGGAACAGCCAGAGGCATGCTGGCAGCATGATTCCACAATCCTTCCTAAGAAGCCTTGATTGCAGTGAAAAGCTCCGATGTTTCAATACCTCAGAACCTCATTCTGAGTTTTCTGGGCAGAGGTTATTCTGCTGAACACAACCCTGGACTAATTAGAGCCAGATGTAGGCAGTGCCCTCCATAGTGCTGGATGGACAGTGGTGGCGTGCCAAACAACTGAGCTCTAGTTCTCAACACTTTCACAAAGTGCCATAAGTTGAGGTTCAAATTACTGCTCTGGTTGAGTAGATTGTAGCCGTCAAAGCTGGAATCAGTAGCACTCAGATGAGAAGAACGGAAGCAGATATACCCAGTCCGCTGGAAGTGCCCTACGGTGACCAGGCTATCTGGCTGCAACGCCTGGATGTTTGCAACCGCAGCAGAGCTAGGTAGGCACAATTGTGCAGCAATGCAAACTGCATAACCTGGCCAAATTTCACGGGTGTACAAGAAACCACGAGGGATTTTCAAGTAGATGTTCACCCGGAAAACCCGGAGGCCTGCCGGCAGCAAGATTCCGTAATTCTTCCTAAGAAGCCTTGAAAGCAGTGAAACGCTCCTATGTTGCAGTAACTGAGAACCTCATTCTGAGTTTTCTGGGCAGAGGTCATTTGGCTGAACACAAGCGTGCACTAATTAGAGCCAAATGTAGGCAGTGCCGTCAATAGTGCTGGATAGACTGTGCTGGCGTGCCAAACAACTTAGCTGTAATTCTCAACACTTTCAAAAAGTGCCATAAGTTGAGGTTCAACATACTGCTCCGGCTGAGTAGAGTGTAGCCGTCAAAGCTGGAATCAGTAGCACTCAGGTGAGAAGAACGGGAAGCAGATATACCCAACCCGCTCGCAGTGTCCTACGGGGATCAGCCTATCTGGCTGCCACGCCTGAATGATTGCAACCGCGGCAGAGCTAGGGAGACTCAATTGTGCAGCAATGCAAACTGCATAACCTGGCCAAATTTCACTGGTGTACAAGAAACCACGGGGGATTTACAAGGAGATATTCACCCGGAACAGCCCGAGGCCTGCCGGCACCAACATTCTGGAATTCTGCCTGAGAAGCCTTGAAAGCAGTGAAACGCTCCTATGTTGCAATAACTCTGAACCTCATTCTGAGTGTTCCCGGCAGAGGTCATTCGGCTGAACACAACCTTGGACTAATTAGAGCCAGATGTAGGCAGTGCCGTCCACAGTGCTGGAGGGACAGTGGTGGCGTGCCAAACAACTGAGCTCTAGTTATCAACATTTTCACAAAATGCCATTAGTGGAAGTTCAACTTACTGCTCCGGTTGAGTACAGTGTAGCCGCCAAAGCTGGAATCAGTAGCACTCAGATGAGAAGAAAGGGAAGCAGATATACCAGTATGCTTGCAGAGTCCTACGGGGACCAGCCTATCTGGCTGCCATACCTGAATGTTTGCAACCGCGGCAGAGCTAGGCAGGCGCAATTGTGCAACAATGCAAACTGCATAACCTGGCCAAATTTCACGTGTGTAAAAGAAACCACGGGCGATTTTCAAGGAGATGCTCACCCGGAAGAGCCGGAGGTATGCCGGCAGCAAGATTCCAGAATCCTTCCTAAGAAGCCTTGAAAGCAGTGAAACGCTCCTATGTTGCAATAACTCAGAACCTCATTCTGAGTGTTCCCGGCAGAGGTCATTCGGCTGAACACAACCTTGGACTAATTAGAGGCAGATGTATGCAGTGCCGTCCATAGTGCTGGATGGACAGTTGTGGCGTGCCAAACAACTGAGCTCTAGTTCTCAACACTTTCACAAAGGGCCATAAGTTGAGGTTCAACTTACTGCTCCAGTTGAGTAGAGTGTAGCCGTCAAAGCTGGAATCAGTAGCACTCATGTGAGAAGAACGGGAAGCAGATATACGTAGTCCGCTGGCAGTGTCCTACTGGGACCAGCATATCTGGCTGCCGCGACTGAATGTTTGCAACCGCGGCAGAGATAGGAATGCACAATTGTGCAGCAATTCAACCTGCATAACCTGGCCAAATTTCACGGGTGTACAAGAATCCATGGAGGATTTACAAGGAGATGTTCACCGGGAACTGACGGAGGCCTGCTGGCTGTAAGATTCCGGAGTCCTTCCTAAGAAGCCTTGAAAGCAGAGAAACGCTCCTATGTTGCAATAACTCACAACCTCATTCTGAGTGTTCCCGCAGAGATTATTCAGCTGAACACAACCGTGGACTAATTAGAGCCCGATGTAGGCAATGCCGTCCATAGTGCTGGATGGACAGTGGTGGCGTGCCATACAACTGCGCTCTAGTTCTGAACACTTTCACAAAGTGCCATAAGTTGAGGATCAACTTACTGCTACGGTTGAGTAGAGTGTAGCCCTCAAAGCTGGAATCAGTAGCACTCAGGTGAGAAGAACGGGAAGCAGATATACCCAGTCCGCTGGCAGTGTCCTACGGGGACCAGCTTATCTGGCTGCCACGCCTGAATGTTTGCAACTGCAGCAGAGATGGTCAGGCGCATTTGTGCAGCAATGCAATCTGCATAACCTGGCCAAATTTCACGGTTGTACAAGAAACATCGGGGGATTTACAAGGAGATGTTCACCCGGAACAGCCGGAGGCCTGCCGGCAGCAACATTCCGGAATCATTCCTAAGAAGCCTTGAAAGCAGTGAAATGCTCCTATGTTGAAATAACTCAGAACCTCATTTTGAGTGTTCCCGGCATAAGTCATTCAGCTGAACACAATCGTGGATTAATTAGAGCCAGATGTAGGCAGTGCTGTCCAGAGTGCTGGATGGGCAGTGGTGGCGTGCCAAACAACTGAGCCCTAGTTCTCAACACTTTCACAAAGTGCCACAAGTTGATGTTCAACTTACTGCTCCGGTTGAGTAGATTCTAGCCGTCAAAGCTGGAATCCGTAGCACTCAGGTGAGAAGAACGGGAAGCAGATATACCGAGTCCGCTGGCAGTGTCCTACTGAGAACAGCCTATCTGGCTGCCACGCATGAGTGTTTGCAACAGTGGCAGAGCTAGGGAGGCACAATTGTGCAGCAATTCAAACTGCATCACCTGGCCAAAATTCACGGGTGTACAAGAAACCACAGCGGATTTACAAGGAGATGTTCACCAGGAAAAGCTGGAAGCCTGCCTGCAGCAAGATTCCGGAATCCTTCCTAAGAAGCCTTGAAAGCAGTGAAACGCTCCTATGTTGCAATAACTCCGAACCTCATTCTGAGGGTTCCCGGCAGAGGTCATTCAGCTGAACACAACCTTTGACTAATTAGAGCCAGATAAATGCAGGGCCGTTCATAGTCCTGGATGGACAGTGGTGGCGTGCCAAACAACTGAGCTCTAGTTCTCAACCCTTTCACAAAGTGCCATAAGTTGAGGTTCAACTTACTGCTCCGGTTGAGTAGAGTGTAGCCGTCAAAGCTGGAATCAGTAGCACTCTTGTGAGAAGAACGGGAAGCAGATATACGTAGTCCGCTGGCAGTGTCCTACTGGGACCAGCATATCTGGCTGCCGCGACTGAATGTTTGCAACCGCGGCAGAGATAGGAATGCACAATTGTGCAGCAATTCAACCTGCATAACCTGGCCAAATTTCACGGGTGTACAAGAATCCATGGAAGATTTACAAGGAGATGTTCACCGGGAACTGACGGAGGCCTGCTGGCTGTAAGATTCCGGAGTCCTTCCTAAGAAGCCTTGAAAGCAGAGAAACGCTCCTATGTTGCAATAACTCACAACCTCATTCTGAGTGTTCCCGCAGAGTTTATTCAGCTGAACACAACCGTGGACTAATTAGAGTCCGATGTAGGCAGTGCCGTCCATAGTGCTGGATGGACAGTGGTGGCGTGCCATACAACTGCGCTCTAGTTCTGAACACTTTCACAAAGTGCCATAAGTTGAGGATCAACTTACTGCTACGGTTGAGTAGAGTGTAGCCCTCAAAGCTGGAATCAGTAGCACTCAGGTGAGAAGAACGGGAAGCAGATATACCCAGTCCGCTGGCAGTGTCCTACGGGGACCAGCTTATCTGGCTGCCACGCCTGAATGTTTGCAACTGCAGCAGAGATGGTCAGGCGCATTTGTGCAGCAATGCAATCTGCATAACCTGGCCAAATTTCACGGTTGTACAAGAAACATCGGGGGATTTACAAGGAGATGTTCACCTGGAACAGCCGGAGGCCTGCCGGCAGCAACATTCCGGAATCATTCCTAAGAAGCCTTGAAAGCAGTGAAATGCTCCTATGTTGAAATAACTCAGAACCTCATTTTGAGTGTTCCCGGCAGAAGTCATTCAGCTGAACACAATCGTGGATTAATTAGAGCCAGATGTAGGCAGTGCTGTCCAGAGTGCTGGATGGGCAGTGGTTTCGTGCCAAACAACTGAGCCCTAGTTCTCAACACTTTCACAAAGTGCCACAAGTTGATGTTCAACTTACTGCTCCGGTTGAGTAGATTCTAGCCGTCAAAGCTGGAATCCGTAGCACTCAGGTGAGAAGAACGGGAAGCAGATATACCGAGTCCGCTGGCAGTGTCCTACTGAGAACAGCCTATCTGGCTGCCACGCATGAGTGTTTGCAACAGTGGCAGAGCTAGGGAGGCACAATTGTGCAGCAATTCAAACTGCATCACCTGGCCAAAATTCACGGGTGTACAAGAAACCACAGCGGATTTACAAGGAGATGTTCACCAGGAAAAGCTGGAAGCCTGCCTGCAGCAAGATTCCGGAATCCTTCCTAAGAAGCCTTGAAAGCAGTGAAACGCTCCTATGTTGCAATAACTCCGAACCTCATTCTGAGGGTTCCCGGCAGAGGTCATTCAGCTGAACACAACCTTTGACTAATTAGAGCCAGATAAATGCAGGGCCGTTCATAGTCCTGGATGGACAGTGCTGGCGTGCCAAACAACTGAGCTCTAGTTCTCAACCCTTTCACAAAGTGCCATAAGTTGAGGTTCAACTTACTGCTCCGGTTGAGTAGAGTGTAGCCGTCAAAGCTGGAATCAGTAGTACTCAGTTCAGAAAAACGGGAAGCTGATATAACCAGTCAGCTGGCAGTGTCCTACGGGGACCAGCCTATCTGGCTGCCATGCATGAATGTTTGCAACCAGGGCAGAGCTTGGCAGGCGCAATTGTGCAGCAATGCAAGCTGCATAACCTGGCCAAATTTCCTGGGTGTACAAGAATAAACGGGGGATTTACAAGGAGATGTTCACCAGGAACAGCCGGAGGCCTGCAATCAGTAATATTCCGGAATTCTTCCTAAGAAGCCGTGAAAGTACTGAAACGCTCCTATGTTGCAGTAACTCAGAACCTCATTCTGAGTGTTCCCGGCAGAGGTCATTCGGCTAAACACAACCGTGGACACATAAGAGCCAGATATAGGCAGTGCCGTCCATAGTGCTGGATGGACAGTGGTGGCATGCCAAATAACTGAGCTCTAGTTCTCAACACTTTCACAAAGTGCCATAATTTGAGGGTCAACTTTCTGCTCCGGTTGAGTAGAGTTTAGCCATCAAAGCTGGAATCAGTAGCACTCAGGTGAGAATGGGAAGCAGATATACCCAGTCAGCTGGCAGTGTCATATGAGGCCCAGCCTATCTGGCTGCCACGACTGAATGTTTGCAACCGCGGCAGAGCTAGGCAGGTACAATTGTGCAGCAATGCAAACTGCATCACCTGGCCAAATTTTACGGGTGTACAAGAAACCAACGGGGATTTACCAGGAGATGTTCACCCGGAACAGCCAGAGGCCTGGCTGCAGCAAGATTCCTGAATTCTTCCTAAGAAGCCTTGAAAGCAGTGAAATGCTCCTATGTTTCAATATCTCAGAACTTCATTCTGAGTTTTCCCGGCAGAGGTCATTCGGCTGAACACAATCGTGGACTAATTAGAGCCCGAAGTAGGCAGTGCCGTCCATAGTGCTGGATGGACAGTGGTGGCGTTCCTAACAACTGAGCTCTAGTTCTCAACACTTTCACAAAATGCCATAAGTTGAGGTTCAGCGTACTGCTGCGGTTGAGTAGAGTGTAGCCGTCAAAGCTGGAATCAGTAGCACTCAGGTGAGAAGAACGGGAAGCCGATATACCCAGTCCGCTGGCAGTGTCCTACGGGGACCAGCCTATCTTGCTGCCACGCCTGAATGTTTGCAACCGCGGCAGAGCTAGTCAGGCGCAATTGTGCAGGAATGCAAACTGCATAACCTGGCCATATTTCACGGGTGTACAAGAAACCACGGGGGATTTACAAGGAGACGTTCACCCGGAACAGCTGGAGGCCTGCCGGCAGCAAGATTCCAGAATTCTCCCTAAGAAGCCTTTAAAGCAGTGAAACACTCCTATGTAGCAATAACTCAGAACCTCATTCTGAGTGTTCCCGGCAGAAGTCATTCGGCTGAACACAACCGTGGACTAATTAGAGTCAGATGTAGGCAGTGCCGTCCATAGTGTTGGAAGGAAAGTGATGGCATGCCAAACAACTGAGCTCTAGTTCTCAACACTTTCACAAAGTGCCATCAGTTGAGGTTCAACTTACTGCTCGGATTGAGTACAGTGCAGCCGTCAAACCTGGAATCAGTAGCACTCAGGTGAGAAGAACGGGAAGCCGATATACCCAGTCCGCTGGCAGTGTCCTATGGGGACCAGCCTATCTGGCTGCCACGATTGAATATTTGCAACCGCGGCAGAGCTAGTCAGGCGCAATTGTGCAGCAATGCAAACTGCATAACCTGGCCAAATTTCAGTGGTGTACAAGAAACCACGGTGGATTTGCAAGGAGATGTTCACCTGAACAGCCGTAGGCCTGCCTGCAGCAAGATTCCGGAATTCTTCCTAAGTAGCCTTGAAAGTAGTGAAACGCTACTATGTTGAAGGATCTCAGAACCTCATTCTGAGTGCTTCCGGCAGAGTTCATTCAGCTGAACACAACCGTGGACTAATTAGATCCAGATATAGGCACTGCCGTCCAGACTGCTGGATGGACAGTGGTGGCGTGAGAAACAACTGAGCTCTAGTTCTCAACACTTTCACAAAGTTCCATATGTTGAGTTTCAACTTACTGCTCCGGTTGAGTAGAGTGTAGCCGTCAAAGCGAGAATCAGTAGCACTCAGGTGAGGACGGGAAGCAGATATACCCTGTCAGCTGGCAGTGTCCTACAGGGACCAGTCTATCTAGCTGCCACTCCTCAATGTTTGCAACCCCGGCAGTCCTTGGCAGGCGCAATTGTGCAGCAATGGAAACTGCATAACCTGGCCAAAATTCTGGGGTGTAAAAGAAACCACCGGGGATTTACAAGGAGATGTTCACCCCGAAGAGCCGGAGGCCTGCCGGCAGCAAGACTCCGTTATTCTTCCTTAGAAGACTTGAAAGCAGTGAAAAGCTCCTATGTTGCAATAACTCAGAACCTCATTATGATTGTTCCCGGCAGAGGTCATTCGGCTGAACACAACCGTGGACTAATTAGAGCCAGATGTAGGCAGTGCCGTCCATAGTCCTGGATGGAGATTGGTGGTGTGCCAAACAACTGAGCTCTAGTTCACAACACTTTCACAAAGTGCCATCAGTTGAGGTTCATCTCACTGCTCCGGTTGAGTAGAGTGTAGCCGTCAAAGCTGGAATCAGTAGCACTCAGGTGAGAAGAACTGGAAGCAGATATACCCAATCCGCTGGCGGTGTCCTACGGGGACCAGCCTCTCTGGTTGCCACGGCTGAATGTTTGCAACCGCGGCACAGCTAGGCTGGCGCAATTGTGCAGCAAGGGAAACTGCATAACCTGGCCAAATTTCACGGGTGTACAAGAAACCACGGGGGATTTACAAGGAGATGTTCACCCGGAACAGCCGGAGGCCTGCCGGCATCAACATTCCGGAATTTTTCCTAAGAAGCCTTGAAAGCAGTGAAACGCTCCTATGTTGCAATAACTCAGACCCTCATTCTCAGTGTTCCCAGCAGAGGTCATTCGGCTGAACACAACCATGGACTAATTTGAGCCAGATGTAGGCAGTGCAGTCCACAGTGATGGATGGATAGTGGTGGCGTACCAAACAACTGAGCTCTAGTTCTCAACACTTTCACAAAGTGCCATCAGTTGAGGTTCAACTAACTGCTCCGGTTGAGTAGAGTGTAGCCCTCAAAGCTGGAATCAGCAGCACTCAGGTGAGGATAACGGATAGCAGATATACACAGTCCACTGGCAGTGTCCCACTGGGACCAGCCTTTCTGGCTGCCTTGCCTGAATGTTTGCAAGTGCGGCAGAGCTAGGCTAGCACAATAGTGCAGCAATGCAAACTGCATAACCTGGCCAAATTTCACGTGTGTACAAGTAACCACGGAGGATTTAAAAGGAGATGTTCACCCGGAACAGCTTGAGGCCTGCCGGCAACAACATTCGGGAATTCTTCCTAAGAAGCCTTGAAAGCACTGAAACGCTCCTATGTTGCAGTAACTCATAACCTCGTTATGATTGTTCCCGGCAGAGGTCATTCGGCTGAACACAACCGTGGACTAATTAGAGCCAGATGTAGTCAGTTCCTTCCATAGTGCTCGATGGACAGTGGTGGCGTGTCAAACAACTGATCTCTAGTTCTCAACACTTTCACAAAGTGCCATAAGTTGAGGTTCAAATTACTGCTCCGGTTGAGTAGAGTGTAGCAGACAAATCTGGAATCAGTAGCACTCTGGTGTGAAGAATGGGAAGCAGATATACCCAGTGAGCTGGCAGTGTCCTACGGGGACCAGCCTATCTTGCTGCCACGCCTGAATGTTTGCAACCGCGGCAGAGCTAGGCAGGCGCCATTGTGCAGCAATGCAAACTGCATAACCTGGCCAAATTTCACAGCTGTACAAGAAACCACGGGGGATTTACAAGGAGATGTTCACCCGGAACAGCCGGAGGCCTGCCGGCAGCAAGATTCCGGAATTCTTCCGAAGAAGCCTTGAAAGCAGTGGAACGCTCTTAGGTTGCAATAACTCAGAACCTCATTCTGGCGTTCCCGGCAAGGGTCATTCGGCTGAACACAACCGTGGACTAATTAGAGCCAGATGTAGGCATTGCCGTCCATCGTGCTGGATGGACAGTGGTGAGGTGCCAAACAACTGAGCTCTAGTTCTCAACACTTTCACAAAATGCCATAAATTGAGGTTTAACTTACTGCTCCGGTTAAGTAGAGTGTAGCCGTCAAAGCTGGAATCAGTAGTACTCAGGTCAGAAGAACGGGAAGCTGATATACCCAGTCCGCTGGCAGTGTCCTGCGGGGACCAGCCTATCTGGCTTCCACGCCTGAATGTTTGCAACCGCCGCAGACCTAGGCAGGCCCAATTGTGCAGCAATGCAAACTGCATAACCTGGCCAAATTTTAGGGTTGTACAAGAAACCACGGGGGATTTATGAGGAGATGTTCACCCCAAACAGCCCGAGGCCTGCCGCAAGCAAGATTCCGGAATTCTTTCGAAGAAGCCTTGAAAGCAGTGAAATGCTCCTATGTTGCAGTAACTCAGAACCTCATTCTGAGTGTTCCCGCAGAGGTCATTCGGCTGAACACAACCGTGGACTAATTAGAGCCAGATGTAGGCAGTGCCGTCCATAGTGCTGGATAGACAGTGGTGGCGGGCCAAACAACAGAGCTCAAGTTCTCAACACTTTCACAAATTGCCATCAGTTGAGGTCCAACTTACTGCTCCCGTTGAGTAGAATGTAGCCGTCAAAGCTGGAATCAGTAGCACTCAGGTGAGAACGGGAAGCAGATATACCCAGTCCGCTGGCAGTGTCCTACGGGGACCAGCCTATCTGGCTGCCACGCCTGAATGTTTGCAACCGCCGCAGAGCTAGGCAGGCCCAATTGTGCAGCAATGCAAACTGCATAACGAGGCCAAATTTCACGGGTGTACAAGAAACCACGGCGGATTTACAAGGAGATTTTCACCGGAAACAGCCGGAGGACTGACAGCAGCAATTGTGAAGCAATGCAAACTGCAGAACCTGGCCAAATTTCACGGGTATACACGAAACCACTGGGATTTACAAGTAGATGTTCACCCGGAACAGCCAGAGGCATGCTGGCAGCATGATTCCACAATCCTTCCTAAGAAGCCTTGTTAGCAGTGAAAAGCTCCGATGTTTCAATACCTCAGAACCTCATTCTGAGTTTTCTGGGCAGAGGTCATTCTGCTGAACACAACCCTGGACTAATTAGAGCCAGATGTAGGCAGTGCCCTCCATAGTGCTGGATGGACAGTGGTGGCGTGCCAAACAACTGAGCTCTAGTTCTCAACATTTTCACAAAGTGCCATAAGTTGAGGTTCAAATTACTGCTTCGGTTGAGTAGATTGTAGCCGTCAAAGCTGGAATCAGTAGCACTCAGATGAGAAGAACGGAAGCAGATATACCCAGTCCGCTGGAAGTGCCCTACGGCGACCAGGCTATCTGGCTGCAACGCCTGGATGTTTGCAACCGCAGCAGAGCTAGGTAGGCACAATTGTGCAGCAATGCAAACTGCATAACCTGGCCAAATTTCACGGGTGTACAAGAAACCACGAGGGATTTTCAAGTAGATGTTCACCCGGAAAACCCGGAGGCCTGCCGGCAGCAAGATTCCGTAATTCTTCCTAAGAAGCCTTGAAAGCAGTGAAACGCTCCTATGTTGCAGTAACTGAGAACCTCATTCTGAGTTTTCTGGGCAGAGGTCATTTGGCTGAACACAACCGTGCACTAATTAGAGCCAAATGTAGGCAGTGCCGTCAATAGTGCTGGATAGACTGTGATGGCGTGCCAAACAACTTAGCTGTAATTCTCAACACTTTCAAAAAGTGCCATAAGTTGAGGTTCAACATACTGCTCCGGCTGAGTAGAGTGTAGCCGTCAAAGCTGGAATCAGTAGCACTCAGGTGAGAAGAACGGGAAGCAGATATACCCAACCCGCTCGCAGTGTCCTACGGGGATCAGCCTATCTGGCTGCCACGCCTGAATGATTGCAACCGCGGCAGAGCTAGGGAGACTCAATTGTGCAGCAATGCAAACTGCATAACCTGGCCAAATTTCACTGGTGTACAAGAAACCACGGGGGATTTACAAGGAGATATTCACCCGGAACAGCCCGAGGCCTGCCGGCACCAACATTCTGGAATTCTGCCTGAGAAGCCTTGAAAGCAGTGAAACGCTCCTATGTTGCAATAACTCTGAACCTCATTCTGAGTGTTCCCGGCAGAGGTCATTCGGCTGAACACAACCTTGGACTAATTAGAGCCAGATGTAGGCAGTGCCGTCCACAGTGCTGGAGGGAAAGTGGTGGCGTGCCAAACAACTGAGCTCTAGTTATCAACATTTTCACAAAATGCCATTAGTGGAAGTTCAACTTACTGCTCCGGTTGAGTACAGTGTAGCCGACAAAGCTGGAATCAGTAGCACTCAGATGAGAAGAAAGGGAAGCAGATATACCCAGTATGCTTGCAGTGTCCTACGGGGACCAGCCTATCTGGCTGCCATACCTGAATGTTTGCAACCGCGGCAGAGCTAGGCAGGCGCAATTGTGCAACAATGCAAACTGCATAACCTGGCCAAATTTCACGTGTGTAAAAGAAACCACGGGCGATTTTCAAGGAGATGCTCACCCGGAAGAGCCGGAGGTATGCCGGCAGCAAGATTCCAGAATCCTTCCTAAGAAGCCTTGAAAGCAGTGAAACGCTCCTATGTTGCAATAACTCAGAACCTCATTCTGAGTGTTCCCGGCAGAGGTCATTCGGCTGAACACAACCTTGGACTAATTAGAGGCAGATGTATGCAGTGCCGTCCATAGTGCTGGATGGACAGTTGTGGCGTGCCAAACAACTGAGCTCTAGTTCTCAACACTTTCACAAAGGGCTATAAGTTGAGGTTCAACTTACTGCTCCAGTTGAGTAGAGTGTAGCCGTCAAAGCTGGAATCAGTAGCACTCATGTGAGAAGAACGGGAAGCAGATATACGTAGTCCGCTGGCAGTGTCCTACTGGGACCAGCATATCTGGCTGCCGCGACTGAATGTTTGCAACCGCGGCAGAGATAGGAATGCACAATTGTGCAGCAATTCAACCTGCATAACCTGGCCAAATTTCACGGGTGTACAAGAATCCATGGAGGATTTACAAGGAGATGTTCACCGGGAACTGACGGAGGCCTGCTGGCTGTAAGATTCCGGAGTCCTTCCTAAGAAGCCTTGAAAGCAGAGAAACGCTCCTATGTTGCAATAACTCACAACCTCATTCTGAGTGTTCCCGCAGAGATTATTCAGCTGAACACAACCGTGGACTAATTAGAGCCCGATGTAGGCAGTGCCGTCCATAGTGCTGGATGGACAGTGGTGGCGTGCCATACAACTGCGCTCTAGTTCTGAACACTTTCACAAAGTGCCATAAGTTGAGGATCAACTTACTGCTACGGTTGAGTAGAGTGTAGCCCTCAAAGCTGGAATCAGTAGCACTCAGGTGAGAAGAACGGGAAGCAGATATACCCAGTCCGCTGGCAGTGTCCTACGGGGACCACCTTATCTGGCTGCCACGCCTGAATGTTTGCAACTGCAGCAGAGATGGTCAGGCGCATTTGTGCAGCAATGCAATCTGCATAACCTGGCCAAATTTCACGGTTGTACAAGAAACCTCGGGGGATTTACAAGGAGATGTTCACCCGGAACAGCCGGAGGCCTGCCGGCAGCAACATTCCGGAATCATTCCTAAGAAGCCTTGAAAGCAGTGAAATGCTCCTATGTTGAAATAACTCAGAACCTCATTTTGAGTGTTCCCGGCAGAAGTCATTCAGCTGAACACAATCGTGGATTAATTAGAGCCAGATGTAGGCAGTGCTGTCCAGAGTGCTGGATGGGCAGTGGTGGCGTGCCAAACAACTGAGCCCTAGTTCTCAACACTTTCACAAAGTGCCACAAGTTGATGTTCAACTTACTGCTCCGGTTGAGTAGATTCTAGCCGTCAAAGCTGGAATCCGTAGCACTCAGGTGAGAAGAACGGGAAGCAGATATACCGAGTCCGCTGGCAGTGTCCTACTGAGAACAGCCTATCTGGCTGCCACGCATGAGTGTTTGCAACAGTGGCAGAGCTAGGGAGGCACAATTGTGCAGCAATTCAAACTGCATCACCTGGCCAAAATTCACGGGTGTACAAGAAACCACAGCGGATTTACAAGGAGATGTTCACCAGGAAAAGCTGGAAGCCTGCCTGCAGCAAGATTCCGGAATCCTTCCTAAGAAGCCTTGAAAGCAGTGAAACGCTCCTATGTTGTAATAACTCTGAACCTCATTCTGAGGGTTCCCGGCAGAGGTCATTCAGCTGAACACAACCTTTGACTAATTAGAGCCAGATAAATGCAGGGCCGTTCATAGTCCTGGATGGACAGTGCTGGCGTGCCAAACAACTGAGCTCTAGTTCTCAACCCTTTCACAAAGTGCCATAAGTTGAGGTTCAACTTACTGCTCCGGTTGAGTAGAGTGTAGCCGTCAAAGCTGGAATCAGTAGTACTCAGGTCAGAAAAACGGGAAGCTGATATAACCAGTCAGCTGGCAGTGTCCTACGGGGACCAGCCTATCTGGCTGCCATGCATGAATGTTTGCAACCAGGGCAGAGCTTGGCAGGCGCAATTGTGCAGCAATGCAAGCTGCATAACCTGGCCAAATTTCCTGGGTGTACAAGAATAAACGGGGGATTTACAAGGAGATGTTCACCAGGAACAGCCGGAGGCCTGCAATCAGTAATATTCCGGAATTCTTCCTAAGAAGCCGTGAAAGTACTGAAACGCTCCTATGTTGCAGTAACTCAGAACCTCATTCTGAGTGTTCCCGGCAGAGGTCATTCGGCTCAACACAACCGTGGACACATAAGAGCCAGATATAGGCAGTGCCGTCCATAGTGCTGGATGGACAGTGGTGGCATGCCAAACAACTGAGCTCTAGTTCTCAACACTTTCACAAAGGGCCATAATTTGAGGGTCAACTTTCTGCTCCGGTTGAGTAGAGTTTAGCCATCAAAGCTGGAATCAGTAGCACTCAGGTGAGAATGGGAAGCAGATATACCCAGTCAGCTGGCAGTGTCATATGAGGCCCAGCCTATCTGGCTGCCACGACTGAATGTTTGCAACCGCGGCAGAGCTAGGCAGGCGCAATTGTGCAGCAATGCAAACTGCATCACCTGGCCAAATTTTACGGGTGTACAAGAAACCAACGGGGATTTACCAGGAGATGTTCACCCTGAACAGCCAGAGGCCTGGCTGCAGCAAGATTCCTGAATTCTTCCTAAGAAGCCTTGAAAGCAGTGAAATGCTCCTATGTTTCAATATCTCAGAACTTCATTCTGAGTTTTCCCGGCAGAGGTCATTCGGCTGAACACAATCGTGGACTAATTAGAGCCCGAAGTAGGCAGTGCCGTCCACAGTGCTGGATGGACAGTGGTGGCGTTCCTAACAACTGAGCTCTAGTTCTCAACACTTTCACAAAATGCCATAAGTTGAGGTTCAGCGTACTGCTGCGGTTGAGTAGAGTGTAGCCGTCAAAGCTGGAATCAGTAGCACTCAGGTGAGAACAACGGGAAGCCGATATACCCAGTCCGCTGGCAGTGTCCTACGGGGACCAGCCTATCTGGCTGCCACGCCTGAATGTTTGCAACCGCGGCAGAGCTAGTCAGGCGCAATTGTGCAGGAATGCAAACTGCATAACCTGGCCATATTTCACGGGTGTACAAGAAACCACGGGGGATTTACAAGGAGACGTTCACCTGGAACAGCTGGAGGCCTGCCGGCAGCAAGATTCCAGAATTCTCCCTAAGAAGCCTTGAAAGCAGTGAAACGCTCCTATGTTGCAATAACTCAGAAACTGATTCTGAGTGTTCCCGGCAGAGGTCATTCGGCTGAACACTACCTTGGACTAATTAGAGCCATATGTAGGCAGTGCCGTCCATAGTGCTGGATGGACAGTGGTGGCGTGCCAAACAACTGAGCTCTAGGTCTCAACACTTTCACAAAGTGCCATAAGTTGAGGGTCAACTTTCTGCTCCGGTTGAGTAGAGTTTAGCCATCAAAGCTGGAATCAGTAGCACTCAGGTGAGAATGGGAAGCAGATATACCCAGTCAGCTGGCAGAGTCATATGGGGCCCAGCCTATCTGGCTGCCACGACTGAATGTTTGCAACCGCGGCAGAGCTAGGCAGGCGCAATTGTGCAGCAATGCAAAATGCATCACCTGGCCAAATTTTACGGGTGTACAAGAAACCAACGGGGATTTACCAGGAGTTGTTCACCAGGAACAGCGAGAGGCCTGGCTGCAGCAAGATTCCTGAATTCTTCCTAAGACCCTGGAAAGCAGTGAAATGCTCCTATGTTTCAATAACTCAGAACTTCATTCTGAGTTTTCCCAGCAGAGGTCATTCGGCTGAACACAATCGTGGACTAATTAGAGCCCGAAGTAGGCAGTGCCGTCCATAGTGCTGGATGGACAGTTATGGAGTGCCAAACAACTGAGCTCTAGTTCTCAACACTTTCACAAAGTGCCATCAGTTGAGGTTCAATTTACTGCTCCGGTTGAGTAGAGTGTAGCCGTCAAATCTAGAATCAGTAGCACTCAGGTGAGAAAAACGGGAAGCAGATATACCCAGTCCGCTGGCACTGTCCTAAGGGGACCAGCGTACCTGGCTTCCACGCCTGAATGTTTGCATCTGCGGCAGAGCTACGCAGGCGCAATTGTGCTGCAATGCAAACTGCATAACCTGGACAAATTCATGGGTTGTACAAAAAACCACGGGGGATTTACCAGGAGATGTTCACCCGGAACAGCCGGAGGCCTGCCGGCAGCAAGACTCTGGAATTCTTCCTAAGAAGCCTTGAAAGCAGTGAAACGCTCCTATGTTGCAATAACTCAGAACCTCATTCTGAGTGTTTCCGGCAGAGGTCATTCGGCTGAACACAACCATGGACTAATTAGAGTCAGATGTAGGCAGTGCCATCCATAGTGCTGGATGGACAGTGGTGGCGTGCCAAACAACTGAGCTCTAGTTCTCACACTTTCAAAAAGTGCCATCAGTTTAGGTTCAACTTACTGCTCCGGTTGAGTAGAGTGTAGCCATCATTGATGGAATCAGTACCACTCAGGTGAGAAAAACATGACGCAGATATACCCAATCCACTGTCAGTGTCCTACGGGGACCAGCCTATCTGGCTGCCACGCCTGAATGTTTGCAACCGCGGCAGAGCTAGGCAGGCGCAATATTGCAGCAAGGCAAACTGCATAACCTGGCCAAATTTCACGGGTGTACAAGAAACCAACGGGGATTTACAAGGAGATGTTCACCTGGAACAGCCGGTGGCCTGCCGACAGCAAGGTTACGGAATTCCTCCTAAGAAGCCTTGAAAGCAGTGAAACGCTCCTATGTTGCAATAACTCAGAATCTCATTCTGAGTGTTCCCGGCAGAGATCATTAGGCTGAACACAACTGTGGACTAATTAGAGCAAGATGTAAGCAGTGCCGTCCATAGTGCTGGATGGACAGTGGTGGCGTGCCAAACAACTGAGCTCTAGTTCTCAACACTTTCACAAAGTGCCATCAGTTGAGGTTCAACTTACTGCTCCGGTTGAGTAGAGTGTAGCCGTCAAAGCTGGAATCAGTAGCACTCAGGTGAGAAGAACGGGAAGCAGATATACCCAGTCCGCTGGCAGTGTCCTACGGGGACCAGCCTATCTGGCTGCCACGCCTGAATGTTTGCAAGCGCCGCAGAGCTAGGCAAGCGCTATTGTGCAGCAATGCAAACTGCATAACCTGGCCAAATTTCACGGGTAGACAAGAAACTATGGGGGATTTAGAAGGAGATGTTCACCCGGACCATCCGGAGGCCTGCCGCCAGCAAAAATCCGGAATTCTTCCTAAGAAGCCTTGAAAGCAATGAAAGGCTCCTATGTTGCAATAATTCAGAACCTCATTCTGAGGGATCCCGGCAGAGGTCATTCGGCTGAACACAACCGTGGACTAATTAGAGCCAGATGTAGGCAGTGCCGTCCATAGTGCTGGGTGGACAGTGGTGGCGTGCCAAACAACTGAGCTCTAGTTCTCAACACTTTCACAAAGTGCCGTCAGTTGAGATTCAACTTACTGCTCCGGTTGAGTAGAGTGTAGCCGTCAAAGCGGGAATCAGTAGCACTCAGGTGAGAACGGGAAGCAGATATACCCATTCCGCTGGCAGTGTCCTAATGGGACCAGTCTATCTAGCTGCCACGCCTGAATGTTTGCAACCCCAGCGGAGCTAGGCAGTCGCAATTGTGCAGCAATGCAAACTGCATAACCTGGCCAAATCTCAGGGGTGTAAAAGAAACGACCGGGGATTTACAATGAGATGTTCACCCGGAACAGCCAGAGGCCTGCCAGCAGCAAGATTCCAACCGGAATTCTTCCTAAGAAGCCTTGAATGCAGTGAAACACTCCTATGTAGCAATAACTCAGAACCTCATTCTGAGTGTTCCCGGCAGAAGTCATTCGGCTGAACACAACCGTGGACTAATTAGAGCCAGATGTAGGCAGTGCCGTCCATAGTGCTGGGTGGACAATGGTGGCGTGCCAAACAACTGAACTCTAGTTCTCAACACTTTCACAAAGTGCCGTCAGTTGAGATTCAACTTACTGCTCCGGTTGAGTAGAGTGTAGCCGTCAAAGCGGGAATCAGTAGCACTCAGGTGAGAACGGGAAGCAGATATATCCATTCTGCTGGCAGTGTCCTAATGTGACCAGTCTATCTAGCTGCCACGCCTGAATGTTTGCAACCCCAGCAGAGCTAGGCAGGCGCAATTGTGCAGCAATGCAAACTGCATAACCTGGCCAAATCTCAGGGGTGTAAAAGAAACCACCGGGGATTTACAATGAGATGTTCACCCGGAACAGCCGGAGGCCTGCCGGCAGCAAGATTCCATCCGGAATTCTTCCTAAGAAGCCTTGAATGCAGTGAAACACTCCTATGTAGCAATAACTCAGAACCTCATTCTGAGTGTTCCCAGCAGAAGTCATTCGGCTGAACACAACCGTGGACTAATTAGAGTCAGATGTAGGCAGTGCCGTCCATAGTGTTGGATGGACAGTGATGGCATGCCAAACAACTGAGCTCTAGTTCTCAACACTTTCACAAAGTGCCATCAGTTGAGGTTCAACTTACTGCTCGGATTGAGTACAGTGCAGCCGTCAAACCTGGAATCAGTAGCACTCAGGTGAGAAGAACGGGAAGCCGATATACCCAGTCCGCTGGCAGTGTCCTATGGGGACCAGCCTATCTGGCTGCCACGATTGAATATTTGCAACCGCGGCAGAGCTAGTCAGGCGCAATTGTGCAGCAATGCAAACTGCATAACCTGGCCAAATTTCAGTGGTGTACAAGAAACCACGGTGGATTTGCAAGGAGATGTTCACCGGAACAGCCGTAGGCCTTCCTGCAGCAAGATTCCGGAATTCTTCCTAAGTAGCCTTGAAAGTAGTGAAACGCTACTATGTTGAAGGATCTCAGAACCTCATTCTGAGTGCTTCCGGCAGAGTTCATTCGGCTGAACACAACCGTGGACTAATTAGAGTCAGATGTAGGCAGTGCCGTCCATAGTGTTGGATGGACAGTGATGGCATGCCAAACAACTGAGCTCTAGTTCTCAACACTTTCACAAAGTGCCATCAGTTGAGGTTCAACTAACTGCACCGGTTGAGTAGAGTGTAGCCCTCAATGCTGGAATCAGCAGCACTCAGGTGAGGATAACGGATAGCAGATATACACAGTCCACTGGCAGTGTCCCACGGGGACCAGCCTTTCTGGCTGCCTTGCCTGAATGTTTGCAAGTGCGGCAGAGCTAGGCTAGCACAATAGTGCAGCAATGCAAACTGCATAACCTGGCCAAATTTCACGTGTGTACAAGTAACCACGGAGGATTTAAAAGGAGATGTTCACCCGGAACAGCTTGAGGCCTGCCGGCAACAACATTCGGGAATTCTTCCTAAGAAGCCTTGAAAGCACTGAAACGCTCCTATGTTGCAGTAACTCATAACCTCGTTATGATTGTTCCCGGCAGAGGTCATCCGGCTGAACACAACCGTGGACTAATTAGAGCCAGATGTAGGCAGTTCCTTCCATAGTGCTCGATGGACAGTGGTGGCGTGTCAAACAACTGATCTCTAGTTCTCAACACTTTCACAAAGTGCCATAAGTTGAGGTTCAACTTACTGCTCCGGTTGAGTAGAGTGTAGCAGACAAATCTGGAATCAGTAGCACTCTGGTGTGAAGAATGGGAAGCAGATATACCCAGTGAGCTGGCAGTGTCCTACGGGGACCAGCCTATCTTGCTGCCACGCCTGAATGTTTGCAACCGCGGCAGAGCTAGGCAGGCGCCATTGTGCAGCAATGCAAACTGCATAACCTGGCCAAATTTCACAGCTGTACAAGAAACCACGGGGGATTTACAAGGAGATGTTCACCCGGAACAGCCGGAGGCCTGCCGGCAGCAAGATTCCGGAATTCTTCCGAAGAAGCCTTGAAAGCAGTGGAACGCTCTTAGGTTGCAATAACTCAGAACCTCATTCTGGCGTTCCCGGCAAGGGTCATTCGGCTGAACACAACCGTGGACTAATTAGAGCCAGATGTAGGCAGTGCCGTCCATCGTGCTGGATGGACAGTGGTGAGGTGCCAAACAACTGAGCTCTAGTTCTCAACACTTTCAGAAAATGCCATAAATTGAGGTTTAACTTACTGCTCCGGTTAAGTAGAGTGTAGCCGTCAAAGCTGGAATCAGTAGTACTCAGGTCAGAAGAACGGGAAGCTGATATACCCAGTCCGCTGGCAGTGTCCTACAGGGACCAGCCTATCTGGCTTCCACGCCTGAATGTTTGCAACCGCCGCAGAGCTAGGCAGGCCCAATTTTGCAGCAATGCAAACTGCATAACGAGGCCAAATTTCACGGGTGTACAAGAAACCACGGGGGATTTACAAGGAGATTTTCACCGGAAACAGCCGGAGGACTGACAGCAGCAATTGTGAAGCAATGCAAACTGCAGAACCTGGCCAAATTTCACGGGTATACACGAAACCACTGGGATTTACAAGTAGATGTTCACCCGGAACAGCCAGAGGCATGCTGGCAGCATGATTCCACAATCCTTCCTAAGAAGCCTTGATAGCAGTGAAAAGCTCCGATGTTTCAATACCTCAGAACCTCATTCTGAGTTTTCTGGGCAGAGGTCATTCTGCTGAACACAACCCTGGACTAATTAGAGCCAGATGTAGGCAGTGCCCTCCATAGTGCTGGATGGACAGTGGTGGCGTGCCAAACAACTGAGCTCTAGTTCTCAACACTTTCACAAAGTGCCATAAGTTGAGGTTCAAATTACTGCTTCGGTTGAGTAGATTGTAGCCGTCAAAGCTGGAATCAGTAGCACTCAGATGAGAAGAAAGGAAGCAGATATACCCAGTCCGCTGGAAGTGCCCTACGGCGACCAGGCTATCTGGCTGCAACGCCTGGATGTTTGCAACCGCAGCAGAGCTAGGTAGGCACAATTGTGCAGCAATGCAAACTGCATAACCTGGCCAAATTTCACGGGTGTACAAGAAACCACGAGGGATTTTCAAGTAGATGTTCACCCGGAAAACCCGGAGGCCTGCCGGCAGCAAGATTCCGTAATTCTTCCTAAGAAGCCTTGAAAGCAGTGAAACGCTCCTATGTTGCAGTAACTGAGAACCTCATTCTGAGTTTTCTGGGCAGAGGTCATTTGGCTGAACACAACCGTGCACTAATTAGAGCCAAATGTAGGCAGTGCTGTCAATAGTGCTGGATAGACTGTGGTGGCGTGCCAAACAACTTAGCTGTAATTCTCAACACTTTCAAAAAGTGCCATAAGTTGAGGTTCAACATACTGCCCCGGCTGAGTAGAGTGTAGCCGTGAAAGCTGGAATCAGTAGCACTCAGGTGAGAAGAACGGGAAGCAGATATACCCAACCCGCTCGCAGTGTCCTACGGGGATCAGCCTATCTGGCTGCCACGCCTGAATGATTGCAACCGCGGCAGAGCTAGGGAGACTCAATTGTGCAGCAATGCAAACTGCATAACCTGGCCAAATTTCACTGGTGTACAAGAAACCACGGGGGATTTACAAGGAGATATTCACCCGGAACAGCCCGAGGCCTGCCGGCACCAACATTCTGGAATTCTGCCTGAGAAGCCTTGAAAGCAGTGAAACACTCCTATGTTGCAATAACTCTGAACCTCATTCTGAGTGTTCCCGGCAGAGGTCATTCGGCTGAACACAACCTTGGACTAATTAGAGCCAGATGTAGGCAGTGCCGTCCACAGTGCTGGAGGGACAGTGGTGGCGTGCCAAACAACTGAGCTCTAGTTATCAACATTTTCACAAAATGCCATTAGTGGAAGTTCAACTTACTGCTCCGGTTGAGTACAGTGTAGCCGCCAAACCTGGAATCAGTAGCACTCAGATGAGAAGAAAGGGAAGCAGATATACCCAGTATGCTTGCAGTGTCCTACGGGGACCAGCCTATCTGGCTGCCATACCTGAATGTTTGCAACTGCGGCAGAGCTAGGCAGGCGCAATTGTGCAACAATGCAAACTGCATAACCTGGCCAAATTTCACGTGTGTAAACGAAACCACGGGCGATTTTCAAGGAGATGCTCACCCGGAAGAGCCGGAGGTATGCCGGCCGCAAGATTCCAGAATCCTTCCTAAGAAGCCTTGAAAGCAGTGAAACGCTCCTATGTTGCAATAACTCAGAACCTCATTCTGAGTGTTCCCGGCAGAGGTCATTCGGCTGAACACAACCTTGGACTAATTAGAGGCAGATGTATGCAGTGCCGTCCATAGTGCTGGATGGACAGTTGTGGCGTGCCAAACAACCGAGCTCTAGTTCTCAACACTTTCACAAAGGGCCATAAGTTGAGGTTCAACTTACTGCTCCAGTTGAGTAGAGTGTAGCCGTCAAAGCTGGAATCAGTAGCACTCATGTGAGAAGAACGGGAAGCAGATATACGTAGTCCGCTGGCAGTGTCCTACTGGGACCAGCATATCTGGCTGCCGCGACTGAATGTTTGCAACCGCGGCAGGGATTGGAATGCACAATTGTGCAGCAATTCAACCTGCATAACCTGGCCAAATTTCACGGGTGTACAAGAATCCATGGAGGATTTACAAGGAGATGTTCACCGGGAACTGACGGAGGCCTGCTGGCTGTAAGATTCCGGAGTCCTTCCTAAGAAGCCTTGAAAGCAGAGAAACGCTCCTATGTTGCAATAACTCACAACCTCATTCTGAGTGTTCCTGCAGAGATTATTCAACTGAACACAACCGTGGACTAATTAGAGCCCGATGTAGGCAGTGCCGTCCATAGTGCTGGATGGACAGTGGTGGCGTGCCATACAACTGCGCTCTAGTTCTGAACACTTTCACAAAGTGCCATAAGTTGAGGATCAACTTACTGCTACGGTTGAGTAGAGTGTAGCCCTCAAAGCTGGAATCAGTAGCACTCAGGTGAGAAGAACGGGAAGCAGATATACCCAGTCCGCTGGCAGTGTCCTACGGGACCAGCTTATCTGGCTGCCACGCCTGAATGTTTGCAACTGCAGCAGAGATGGTCAGGCGCATTTGTGCAGCAATTCAATCTGCATAACCTGGCCAAATTTCACGGTTGTACAAGAAACCTCGGGGGATTTACAAGGAGATATTCACCCGGAACAGCCGGAGGCCTGCCGGCAGCAACATTACGGAATCATTCCTAAGAAGCCTTGAAAGCAGTGAAATGCTCCTATGTTGAAATAACTCAGAACCTCATTTTGAGTGTTCCCGGCAGAAGTCATTCAGCTGAACACAATCGTGGATTAATTAGAGCCAGATGTAGGCAGTGCTGTCCAGAGTGCTGGATGGGCAGTGGTGGCGTGCCAAACAACTGAGCCCTAGTTCTCAACACTTTCACAAAGTGCCACAAGTTGATGTTCAACTTACTGCTCCGGTTGAGTAGATTCTAGCCGTCAAAGCTGGAATCCGTAGCACTCAGGTGAGAAGAATGGGAAGCAGATATACCGAGTCCGCTGGCAGTGTCCTACTGAGAACAGCCTATCTGGCTGCCACGCATGAGTGTTTGCAACAGTGGCAGAGCTAGGGAGGCACAATTGTGCAGCAATTCAAACTGCATCACCTGGCCAAAATTCACGGGTGTACAAGAAACCACAGCGGATTTCCAAGGAGATGTTCACCAGGAAAAGCTGGAAGCCTGCCTGCAGCAAGATTCCGGAATCCTTCCTAAGAAGCCTTGAAAGCAGTGAAACGCTCCTAAGTTGCAATAACTCCGAACCTCATTCTGAGGGTTCCCGGCAGAGGTCATTCAGCTGAACACAACCTTTGACTAATTAGAGCCTGATAAATGCAGGGCCGTTCATAGTCCTGGATGGACAGTGGTGGCGTGCCAAATAACTGAGCTCTAGTTCTCAACCCTTTCACAAAGTGCCATAAGTTGAGGTCCAACTAACTGCTCCGGTTGAGTAGAGTGTAGCCGTCAAAGCTGGAATCAGTAGTACTCAGGTCAGAAAAACGGGAAGCTGATATAACCAGTCAGCTGGCAGTGTCCTACGGGGACCAGCCTATCTGGCTGCCATGCATGAATGTTTGCAACCAGGGCAGAGCTTGGCAGGCGCAATTGTGCAGCAATGCAAGCTGCATAACCTGGCCAAATTTCCCGGGTGTGCAAGAATAAACGGGGGATTTACAAGGAGATGTTCACCAGGAACAGCCGGAGGCCTGCAATCAGTAATATTCCGGAATTCTTCCTAAGAAGCCGTGAAAGTACTGAAACGCTCCTATGTTGCAGTAACTCAGAACCTCATTCTGAGTGTTCCCGGCAGAGGTCATTCGGCTCAACACAACCGTGGACACATAAGAGCCAGATATAGGCAGTGCCGTCCATAGTGCTGGATGGACAGTGGTGGCATGCCAAACAACTGAGCTCTAGTTCTCAACACTTTCACAAAGTGCCATAATTTGAGGGTCAACTTTCTGCTCCGGTTGAGTAGAGTTTAGCCATCAAAGCTGGAATCAGTAGCACTCAGGTGAGAATGGGAAGCAGATATACCCAGTCAGGTGGCAGTGTCATATGAGGCCCAGCCTATCTGGCTGCCACGACTGAATGTTTGCAACCGCGGCAGAGCTAGGCAGGCGCAATTGTGCAGCAATGCAAACTGCATCACCTGGCCAAATTTTACGGGTGTACAAGAAACCAACGGGGATTTACCAGGAGATGTTCACCCTGAACAGCCAGAGGCCTGGCTGCAGCAAGATTCCTGAATTCTTCCTAAGAAGCCTTGAAAGCAGTGAAATGCTCCTATGTTTCAATATCTCAGAACTTCATTCTGAGTTTTCCCGGCAGAGGTCATTCGGCTGAACACAATCGTGGACTAATTAGAGCCCGAAGTAGGCAGTGCCGTCCATAGTGCTGGATGGACAGTGGTGGCGTTCCTAACAACTGAGCTCTAGTTCTCAACACTTTCACAAAATGCCATAAGTTGAGGTTCAGCGTACTGCTGCGGTTGAGTAGAGTGTAGCCGTCAAAGCTGGAATCAGTAGCACTCAGGTGAGAAGAACGGGAAGCCGATATACCCAGTCCGCTGGCAGTGTCCTACGGGGACCAGCCTATCTGGCTGCCACGCCTGAATGTTTGCAACCGCGGCAGAGCTAGTCAGGCGCAATTGTGCAGGAATGTAAACTGCATAACCTGGCCATATTTCACGGGTGTACAAGAAACCACGGGGGATTTACAAGGAGACGTTCACCCGGAACAGCTGGAGGCCTGCCGGCAGCAAGATTCCAGAATTCTCCCTAAGAAGCCTTGAAAGCAGTGAAACGCTCCTATGTTGCAATAACTCAGAAACTGATTCTGAGTTTTCCCGGCAGAGGTCATTCGGCTGAACACAACCGTGGACTAATTAGAGCCATGTGTAGGCAGTGCCGTCCATAGTGCTGGATGGACAGCGGTGGCGTGCCAAACAACTGAGCTCTAGTTCTCAACACTTTCACAAAGTGCCATAAGTTGAGGGTCAACTTTCTGCTCCGGTTGAGTAGAGTTTAGCCATCAAAGCTGGAATCAGTAGCACTCAGGTGAGAATGGGAAGCACATATACCAAGTCAGCTGGCAGAGTCATATGGGGCCCAGCCTATCTGGCTGCCACGACTGAATGTTTGCAACCGCGGCAGAGCTAGGCAGGCGCAATTGTGCAGCAATGCAAACTGCATAACCTGGCCAAATCTCAGGGGTGTAAAAGAAACCAACGGGGATTTACCAGGAGTTGTTCACCAGGAACAGCCAGAGGCCTGGCTGCAGCAAGATTCCTGAATTCTTCCTAAGAAGCCTGGAAAGCAGTGAAATGCTCCTATGTTTCAATATCTCAGAACTTCATTCTGAGTTTTCCCAGCAGAGGTCATTCGGCTGAACACAATCGTGGACTAATTAGAGCCCGAAGTAGGCAGTGCCGTCCATAGTGCTGGATGGACAGTTATGGAGTGCCAAACAACTGAGCTCTAGTTCTCAACACTTTCACAAAGTGCCATCAGTTGAGGTTCAACTTACTGCTCCGGTTGAGTAGAGTGTAGCCGTCAAATCTAGAATCAGTAGCACTCAGGTGAGAAAAACGGGAAGCAGATATACCCAGTCCGCTGGCACTGTCCTAAGGGGACCAGCGTACCTGGCTGCCACGCCTGTATGTTTGCATCCGCGGCAGAGCTACGCAGGCGCAATTGTGCTGCAATGCAAACTGCATAACCTGGACAAATTCATGGGTTGTACAAAAAACCACGGGGGATTTACCAGGAGATGTTCACCCGGAACAGCCGGAGGCCTGCCGGCAGCAAGACTCTGGAATTCTTCCTAAGAAGCCTTGAAAGCAGTGAAACGCTCCTATGTTGCAATAACTCAGAACCTCATTCTGAGTGTTTCCGGCAGAGGTCATTCGGCTGAACACAAGGGTGGACTAATTAGGGACAGATGTAGGCAGTGCCGTCCATAGTTGTGGATGGACAGTGGTGGCGTGCCAAACAACTGAACTCTAGTTCTCAACACTTTCACAAATTGCCACAAGTTGAGGTTCAACTTACTGCTCCGGTTGAGTGGAGTGTAGCCGTCAAAGCTGGAATCAGTAGCACTCAGGTGAGTAGAACGGGAAGCAGATATACCCAGTCTGCTGGCAGTGTCCTACGGAGACCAGCTTCTCTGGCTGCCAGGCCTGAATGTTTGAAACCGCGGCAGAGCTATGCAGGCGGAATATTGTGCAGCAATGCAAACTGCATAACCTGGCCAAATTTCATGGGTGTACAAGAAACCACGGGGGACTTACAAGGAGATTTTCACCCGGAACACCCCGAGGCCTGCCGGCAGCAAGATTCTGGAATTCTTCCCAAGAAACCTTGAAAGTAGTCAAACCCTCCTATGTTGCAATAACTCAGAAACTGATTCTGAGTGTTCCCGGCAGAGGTCATTCGGCTGAACACAACCATGGACTAATTAGAGTCAGATGTAGGCAGTGCCATCCATAGTGCTGGATGGACAGTGGTGGCGTGCCAAACAACTGAGCTCTAGTTCTCACACTTTCAAAAAGTGCCATCAGTTTAGGTTCAACTTACTGCTCCGGTTGAGTAGAGTGTAGCCATCATTGATGGAATCAGTACCACTCAGGTGAGAAAAACATGACGCAGATATACCCAATCCACTGTCAGTGTCCTACGGGGACCAGCCTATCTGGCTGCCACGCCTGAATGTTTGCAACCGCGGCAGAGCTAGGCAGGCGCAATATTGCAGCAAGGCAAACTGCATAACCTGGCCAAATTTCACGGGTGTACAAGAAACCAATGGGGATTTACAAGGAGATGTTCACCTGGAACAGCCGGTGGCCTGCCGACAGCAAGGTTACGGAATTCCTCCTAAGAAGCCTTGAAAGCATTGAAACGCTCCTATGTTGCAATAACTCAGAATCTCATTCTGAGTGTTCCCGGCAGAGGTCATTCGGCTGAACACAACTGTGGACTAATTAGAGCAAGATGTAAGCAGTGCCGTCCATAGTGCTGGATGGACAGTGGTGGCGTGCCAAACAACTGAGCTCTAGTTCTCAACACTTTCACAAAGTGCCATCAGTTGAGGTTCAACTTAGTGCTAAAGTTGAGTAGAGTGTAGCCGTCAAAGCTGGAATCAGTAGCACTCAGGTGAGAAGAACGGGAAGCAGATATACACATTCCGCTGGCAGTGTCCTATGGGGACAGCCTATCTGGCTGCCACGCCTGAATGTTTGCAAGCGCCGCAGAGCTAGGCAAGCGCTATTGTGCAGCAATGCAAACTGCATAACCTGGCCAAATTTCACGGGTAGACAAGAAAATATGGGGGATTTAGAAGGAGATGTTCACCCGGAGCATCCGGAGGCCTGCCGCCAGCAAAAATCCGGAATTCTTCCTAAGAAGCCTTGAAAGCAATGAAAGGCTCCTATGTTGCAATAATTCAGAACCTCATTCTGAGGGATCCCGGCAGAGGTCATTCGGCTGAACACAACCGTGGACTAATTAGAGCCAGATGTAGGCAGTGCCGTCCATAGTGCTGGGTGGACAGTGGTGGCGTGCCAAACAACTGAGTTCTAGTTCTCAACACTTTCACAAAGTGCCTTCAGTTGAGATTCAACTTACTGCTCCGGTTGAGTAGAGTGTAGCCGTCAAAGCGGGAATCAGTAGCACTCAGGTGAGAAAGGGAAGCATATATACCCATTCCGCTGGCAGTGTCCTAATGGGACCAGTCTATCTAGCTGCCACGCCTGAATGTTTGCAACCCCAGCGGAGCTAGGCAGGCGCAATTGTGCAGCAATGCAAACTGCATAAAATGGCCAAATCTCAGGGGTGTAAAAGAAACCACCAGGGATTTACAATGAGATGTTCACCCGGAACAGCCAGAGGCCTGCCGGCAGCAAGATTCCATCCGGAATTCTTCCTAAGAATCCTTGAATGCAGTGAAACACTCCTATGTAGCAATAACTCAGAACCTCATTCTGAGTGTTCCCGGCAGAAGTCATTCGGCTGAACACAACCGTGGACTAATTAGAGCCAGATGTAGGCAGTGCCGTCCATAGTGCTGGGTGGACAGTGGTGGCGTGCCAAACAACTGAACTCTAGTTCTCAACACTTTCACAAAGTGCCGTCAGTTGAGATTCAAATTACTGCTCCGGTTGAGTAGAGTGTAGCCGTCAAAGCGGGAATCAGTAGCACTCAGGTGAGAACGGGAAGCAGATATATCCATTCCGCTGGCAGTGTCCTAATGGGACCAGTCTATCTAGCTGCCACGCCTGAATGTTTGCAACCCCAGCAGAGCTAGGCAGGCGCAATTGTGCAGCAATGCAAACTGCATAACCTGGCCAAATCTCAGGGGTGTAAAAGAAACCACCGTGGATTTACAATGAGATGTTCACCCGGAACAGCCGGAGGCCTGCCGGCAGCAAGATTCCATCCGGAATTCTTCCTAAGAAGCCTTGAATGCAGTGAAACACTCCTATGTAGCAATAACTCAGAACCTCATTCTGAGTGTTCCCGGCAGAAGTCATTCGGCTGAACACAACCGTGGACTAATTAGAGTCAGATGTAGGCAGTGCCGTCCATAGTGTTGGATGGACAGTGATGGCATGCCAAACAACTGAGCTCTAGTTCTCAACACTTTCACAAAGTGCCATCAGTTGAGGTTCAACTTACTGCTCAGATTGAGTACAGTGCAGCCGTCAAACCTGGAATCAGTAGCACTCAGGTGAGAAGAACGGGAAGCCGATATACCCAGTCCGCTGGCAGTGTCCTATGGGGACCAGCCTATCTGGCTGCCACGATTGAATATTTGCAACCGCGGCAGAGCTAGTCAGGCGCAATTGTGCAGCAATGCAAACTGCATAACCTGGCCAAATTTCAGTGGTGTACAAGAAACCACGGTGGATTTGCAAGGAGATGTTCACCGGAACAGCCGTAGGCCTGCCTGCAGCAAGATTCCGGAATTCTTCCTAAGTAGCCTTGAAAGTAGTGAAACGCTACTATGTTGAAGGTTCTCAGAACCTCATTCTAAGTGCTTCCGGCAGAGTTCATTCAGCTGAACACAACCGTGGACTAATTAGATCCAGATGTAGGCACTGCCGTCCAGACTGCTGGATGTACAGTGGTGGCGTGAGAAACAACTGAGCTCTAGTTCTCAACACTTTCACAAAGTTCCATATGTTGAGTTTCAACTTACTGCTCCGGTTGAGTAGAGTGTAGACGTCAAAGCTGGAATCAGTAGTACTCAGGTCAGAAAAACGGGAAGCTGATATAACCAGTCAGCTGGCAGTGTCCTACGGGGACCAGCCTATCTGGCTGCCATGCATGAATGTTTGCAACCAGGGCAGAGCTTGGCAGGCGCAATTGTGAAGCAATGCAAGCTGCATAACCTGGCCAAATTTCCTGGGTGTACAAGAATAAACGGGGGATTTACAAGGAGATGTTCACCAGGAACAGCCGGAGGCCTGCAATCAGTAATATTCCAGAATTCTTCCTAAGAAGCCGTGAAAGTACTGAAACGCTCCTATGTTGCAGTAACTCAGAACCTCATTCTGAGTGTTCCCGGCAGAGGTCATTCGGCTGAACACAACCGTGGACACATAAGAGCCAGATATAGGCAGTGCCGTCCATAGTGCTGGATGGACAGTGGTGGCATGCCAAACAACTGAGCTCTAGTTCTCAACACTTTCACAAAGTGCCATAATTTGAGGGTCAACTTTCTGCTCCGGTTGAGTAGAGTTTAGCCATCAAAGCTGGAATCAGTAGCACTCAGGTGAGAATGGGAAGCAGATATACCCAGTCAGCTGGCAGTGTCATATGAGGCCCAGCCTATCTGGCTGCCACGACTGAATGTTTGCAACCGCGGCAGAGCTAGGCAGGCGCAATTGTGCAGCAATGCAAACTGCATCACCTGGCCAAATTTTACGGGTGTACAAGAAACCAACGGGGATTTACCAGGAGATGTTCACCCTGAACAGCCAGAGGCCTGGCTGCAGCAAGATTCCTGAATTCTTCCTAAGAAGCCTTGAAAGCAGTGAAATGCTCCTATGTTTCAATATCTCAGAACTTCATTCTGAGTTTTCCCGGCAGAGGTCATTCGGCTGAACACAATCGTGGACTAATTAGAGCCCGAAGTAGGCAGTGCCGTCCATAGTGCTGGATGGACAGTGGTGGCGTTCCTAACAACTGAGCTCTAGTTCTCAACACTTTCACAAAATGCCATAAGTTGAGGTTCAGCGTACTGCTGCGGTTGAGTAGAGTGTAGCCGTCAAAGCTGGAATCAGTAGCACTCAGGTGAGAAGAACGGGAAGCCGATATACCCAGTCCGCTGGCATTGTCCTACGGGGACCAGCCTATCTGGCTGCCACGCCTGAATGTTTGCAACCGCGGCAGAGCTAGTCAGGCGCAATTGTGCAGGAATGCAAACTGCATAACCTGGCCATATTTCACGGGTGTACAAGAAACCACGGGGGATTTACAAGGAGACGTTCACCTGGAACAGCTGGAGGCCTGCCGGCAGCAAGATTCCAGAATTCTCCCTAAGAAGCCTTGAAAGCAGTGAAACGCGCCTATGTTGCAATAACTCAGAAACTGATTCTGAGTGTTCCCGGCAGAGGTCATTCGGCTGAACACTACCGTGGACTAATTAGAGCCATATGTAGGCAGTGCCGTCCATAGTGCTGGATGGACAGTGGTGGGGTGCCAAACAACTGAGCTCTAGTTCTCAACACTTTCACAAAGTGCCATAAGTTGAGGGTCAACTTTCTGCTCCGGTTGAGTAGAGTTTAGCCATCAAAGCTGGAATCAGTAGCACTCAGGTGAGAATGGGAAGCAGATATACCCAGTCAGCTGGCAGAGTCATATGGGGCCCAGCCTATCTGGCTGCCACGACTGAATGTTTGCAACCGCGGCAGAGCTAGGCAGGCGCAATTGTGCAGCAATGCAAAATGCATCACCTGGCCAAATTTTACGGGTGTACAAGAAACCAACGGGGATTTACCAGGAGTTGTTCACCAGGAACAGCCAGAGGCCTGGCTGCAGCAAGATTCCTGAATTCTTCCTAAGAAGCCTGGAAAGCAGTGAAATGCTCCTATGTTTCAATATCTCAGAACTTCATTCTGAGTTTTCCCAGCAGAGGTCATTCGGCTGAACACAATCGTGGACTAATTAGAGCCCGAAGTAGGCAGTGCCGTCCATAGTGCTGGATGGACAGTTATGGAGTGCCAAACAACTGAGCTCTAGTTCTCAACACTTTCACAAAGTGCCATCAGTTGAGGTTCAACTTACTGCTCCGGTTGAGTAGAGTGTAGCCGTCAAATCTAGAATCAGTAGCACTCAGGTGAGAAAAACGTGAAGCAGATATACCCAGTCCGCTGGCACTGTCCTAAGGGGACCAGCGTACCAGGCTGCCACGCCTGAATGTTAGCATCCGCGGCAGAGCTACGCAGGCGCAATTGTGCTGCAATGCAAACTGCATAACCTGGAGAAATTCATGGGTTGTACAAAAAACCACGGGGGATTTACCAGGAGATGTTCACCCGGAACAGCCGGAGGCCTGCCGGCAGCAAGATTCTGGAATTCTTCCTAAGAAGCCTTTAAAGCAGTGAAACGCTCCTATGTTGCAATAACTCAGAACCTCATTCTGAGTGTTTCCGGCAGAGGTCATTCGGCTGAACACAACCATGGACTAATTAGAGCCAGATGTAGGCAGTGCCATCCATAGTGCTGGATGGACAGTGGTGGCGTGCCAAACAACTGAGCTCTAGTTCTCACACTTTCAAAAAGTGCCATCAGTTTAGGTTCAACTTACTGCTCCAGTTGAGTAGAGTGTAGCCATCATTGATGGAATCAGTACCACTCAGGTGAGAAAAACATGACGCAGATATACCCAATCCACTGTCAGTGTCCTACGGGGACCAGCCTATCTGGCTGCCACGCCTGAATGTTTGCAACCGCGGCAGAGCTAGGCAGGCGCAATATTGCAGCAAGGCAAACTGCATAACCTGGCCAAATTTCACGGGTGTACAAGAAACCAACGGGGATTTACAAGGAGATGTTCACCTGGAACAGCCGGTGGCCTGCCGACAGCAAGGTTACGGAATTCCTCCTAAGAAGCCTTGAAAGCAGTGAAACGCTCCTATGTTGCAATAACTCAGAATCTCATTCTGAGTGTTCCCGGCAGAGGTCATTAGGCTGAACACAACTGTGGACTAATTAGAGCAAGATGTAAGCAGTGCCGTCCATAGTGCTGGATGGACAGTGGTGGCGTGCCAAACAACTGAGCTCTAGTTCTCAACACTTTCACAAAGTGCCATCAGTTGAGGTTCAACTTACTGCTCCGGTTGAGTAGAGTGTAGCCGTCAAAGCTGGAATCAGTAGCACTCAGGTGAGAAGAACGGGAAGCAGATATACCCAGTCCGCTGGCAGTGTCCTACGGGGACCAGCCTATCTGGCTGCCACGCCTGAATGTTTGCAAGCGCCGCAGAGCTAGGCAAGCGCTATTGTGCAGCAATGCAAACTGCATAACCTGGCCAAATTTCACGGGTAGACAAGAAACTATGGGGGATTTAGAAGGAGATGTTCACCCGGACCATCCGGAGGCCTGCCGCCAGCAAAAATCCGGAATTCTTCCTAAGAAGCCTTGAAAGCAATGAAAGGCTCCTATGTTGCAATAATTCAGAACCTCATTCTGAGGGATCCCGGCAGAGGTCATTCGGCTGAACACAACCGTGGACTAATTAGAGCCAGATGTAGGCAGTGCCGTCCATAGTGCTGGGTGGACAGTGGTGGCGTGCCAAACAACTGAGCTCTAGTTCTCAACACTTTCACAAAGTGCCGTCAGTTGAGATTCAACTTACTGCTCCGGTTGAGTAGAGTGTAGCCGTCAAAGCGGGAATCAGTAGCACTCAGGTGAGAACGGGAAGCAGATATACCCATTCCGCTGGCAGTGTCCTAATGGGACCAGTCTATCTAGCTGCCACGCCTGAATGTTTGCAACCCCAGCGGAGCTAGGCAGGCGCAATTGTGCAGCAATGCAAACTGCATAAAATGGCCAAATCTCAGGGGTGTAAAAGAAACCACCGGGGATTTACAATGAGATGTTCACCCGGAACAGCCAGAGGCCTGCCAGCAGCAAGATTCCAACCGGAATTCTTCCTAAGAAGCCTTGAATGCAGTGAAACACTCCTATGTAGCAATAACTCAGAACCTCATTCTGAGTGTTCCCGGCAGAAGTCATTCGGCTGAACACAACCGTGGACTAATTAGAGCCAGATGTAGGCAGTGCCGTCCATAGTGCTGGGTGGACAATGGTGGCGTGCCAAACAACTGAACTCTAGTTCTCAACACTTTCACAAAGTGCCGTCAGTTGAGATTCAACTTACTGCTCCGGTTGAGTAGAGTGTAGCCGTCAAAGCGGGAATCAGTAGCACTCAGGTGAGAACGGGAAGCAGATATATCCATTCCGCTGGCAGTGTCCTAATGTGACCAGTCTATCTAGCTGCCACGCCTGAATGTTTGCAACCCCAGCAGAGCTAGGCAGGCGCAATTGTGCAGCAATGCAAACTGCATAACCTGGCCAAATCTCAGGGGTGTAAAAGAAACCACCGGGGATTTACAATGAGATGTTCACCCGGAACAGCCGGAGGCCTGCCGGCAGCAAGATTCCATCCGGAATTCTTCCTAAGAAGCCTTGAATGCAGTGAAACACTCCTATGTAGCAATAACTCAGAACCTCATTCTGAGTGTTCCCAGCAGAAGTCATTCGGCTGAACACAACCGTGGACTAATTAGAGTCAGATGTAGGCAGTGCCGTCCATAGTGTTGGATGGACAGTGATGGCATGCCAAACAACTGAGCTCTAGTTCTCAACACTTTCACAAAGTGCCATCAGTTGAGGTTCAACTTACTGCTCGGATTGAGTACAGTGCAGCCGTCAAACCTGGAATCAGTAGCACTCAGGTGAGAAGAACGGGAAGCCGATATACCCAGTCCGCTGGCAGTGTCCTATGGGGACCAGCCTATCTGGCTGCCACGATTGAATATTTGCAACCGCGGCAGAGCTAGTCAGGCGCAATTGTGCAGCAATGCAAACTGCATAACCTGGCCAAATTTCAGTGGTGTACAAGAAACCACGGTGGATTTGCAAGGAGATGTTCACCGGAACAGCCGTAGGCCTTCCTGCAGCAAGATTCCGGAATTCTTCCTAAGTAGCCTTGAAAGTAGTGAAACGCTACTATGTTGAAGGATCTCAGAACCTCATTCTGAGTGCTTCCGGCAGAGTTCATTCAGCTGAACACAACCGTGGACTAATTAGATCCAGATGTAGGCACTGCCGTCCAGACTGCTGGATGGACAGTGGTGGCGTGAGAAACAACTGAGCTCTAGTTCTCAACACTTTCACAAAGTTCCATATGTTGAGTTTCAACTTACTGCTCCGGTTGAGTAGAGTGTAGCCGTCAAAGCGAGAATCAGTAGCACTCAGGTGAGGACGGGAAGCAGATATACCCTGTCAGCTGGCAGTGTCCTACAGGGACCAGTCTATCTAGCTGCCACTCCTCAATGTTTGCAACCCCGGCAGTCCATGGCAGGCGCAATTGTGCAGCAATGGAAACTGCATAACCTGGCCAAAATTCTGGGGTGTAAAAGAAACCACCGGGGATTTACAAGGAGATGTTCACCCCGAAGAGCCGGAGGCCTGCCGGCAGCAAGACTCCGTTATTCTTCCTTAGAAGACTTGAAAGCAGTGAAAAGCTCCTATGTAGCAATAACTCAGAACCTCATTCTGAGTGTTCCCGGCAGAGGTCATTCGGCTGAACACAACCGTGGACTAATTAGAGTCAGATGTAGGCAGTGCCGTCCATAGTGTTGGATGGACAGTGATGGCATGCCAAACAACTGAGCTCTAGTTCTCAACACTTTCACAAAGTGCCATCAGTTGAGGTTCAACTAACTGCACCGGTTGAGTAGAGTGTAGCCCTCAAAGCTGGAATCAGCAGCACTCAGGTGAGGATAACGGATAGCAGATATACACAGTCCACTGGCAGTGTCCCACGGGGACCAGCCTTTCTGGCTGCCTTGCCTGAATGTTTGCAAGTGCGGCAGAGCTAGGCTAGCACAATAGTGCAGCAATGCAAACTGCATAACCTGGCCAAATTTCACGTGTGTACAAGTAACCACGGAGGATTTAAAAGGAGATGTTCACCCGGAACAGCTTGAGGCCTGCCGGCAACAACATTCGGGAATTCTTCCTAAGAAGCCTTGAAAGCACTGAAACGCTCCTATGTTGCAGTAACTCATAACCTCGTTATGATTGTTCCCGGCAGAGGTCATTCGGCTGAACACAACCGTGGACTAATTAGAGCAAGATGTAGGCAGTTCCTTCCATAGTGCTCGATGGACAGTGGTGGCGTGTCAAACAACTGATCTCTAGTTCTCAACACTTTCACAAAGTGCCATAAGTTGAGGTTCAACTTACTGCTCCGGTTGAGTAGAGTGTAGCAGACAAATCTGGAATCAGTAGCACTCTGGTGTGAAGAATGGGAAGCAGATATACCCAGTGAGCTGGCAGTGTCCTACGGGGACCAGCCTATCTTGCTGCCACGCCTGAATGTTTGCAACCGCGGCAGAGCTAGGCAGGCGCCATTGTGCAGCAATGCAAACTGCATAACCTGTCCAAATTTCACAGCTGTACAAGAAACCACGGGGGATTTACAAGGAGATGTTCACCCGGAACAGCCGGAGGCCTGCCGGCAGCAAGATTCCGGAATTCTTCCGAAGAAGCCTTGAAAGCAGTGGAACGCTCTTAGGTTGCAATAACTCAGAACCTCATTCTGGCGTTCCCGGCAAGGGTCATTCGGCTGAACACAACCGTGGACTAATTAGAGCCAGATGTAGGCAGTGCCGTCCATCGTGCTGGATGGACAGTGGTGAGGTGCCAAACAACTGAGCTCTAGTTCTCAACACTTTCACAAAATGCCATAAATTGAGGTTTAACTTACTGCTCCGGTTAAGTAGAGTGTAGCCGTCAAAGCTGGAATCAGTAGTACTCAGGTCAGAAGAACGGGAAGCTGATATACGCAGTCCGCTGGCAGTGTCCTACAGGGACCAGCCTATCTGGCTTCCACGCCTGAATGTTTGCAACCGCCGCAGAGCTAGGCAGGCCCAATTGTGCAGCAATGCAAACTGCATAACGAGGCCAAATTTCACGGGTGTACAAGAAACCACGGGGGATTTACAAGGAGATTTTCACCAGAAACAGCCGGAGGACTGACAGCAGCAATTGTGAAGCAATGCAAACTGCAGAACCTGGCCAAATTTCACGGGTATACACGAAACCACTGGGATTTACAAGTAGATGTTCACCCGGAACAGCCAGAGGCATGCTGGCAGCATGATTCCACAATCCTTCCTAAGAAGCCTTGATAGCAGTGAAAAGCTCCGATGTTTCAATACCTCAGAACCTCATTCTGAGTTTTCTGGGCAGAGGTCATTCTGCTGAACACAACCCTGGACTAATTAGAGCCAGATGTAGGCAGTGCCCTCCATAGTGCTGGATGGACAGTGGTGGCGTGCCAAACAACTGAGCTCTAGTTCTCCACCCTTTTTACAAATTGCCATAAGTTGAGGTTCAACTTACTGCTCCGGTTGAGTAGAGTGTAGCCGTCAAAGCTGGAATCAGTAGTACTCAGGTCAGAAAAACGGGAAGCTGATATAACCAGTCAGCTGGCAGTGTCCTACGGGGACCAGCCTATCTGGCTGCCATGCATGAATGTTTGCAACCAGGGCAGAGCTTGGCAGGTGCAATTGTGCAGCAATGCAAGCTGCATAACCTGGCCAAATTTCACGGGTGTGCAAGAATAAACGGGGGATTTACAAGGAGATGTTCACCAGGAACAGCCGGAGGCCTGCAATCAGTAATATTCCGGAATTCTTCCTAAGAAGCCGTGAAAGTACTGAAACGCTCCTATGTTGCAGTAACTCAGAACCTCATTCTGAGTGTTCCAGGCAGAGGTCATTCGGCTGAACACAACCGTGGACACATAAGAGCCAGATATAGGCAGTGCCGTCCATAGTGCTGGATGGACAGTGGTGGCATGCCAAACAACTGAGCTCTAGTTCTCAACACTTTCACAAAGTGCCATAATTTGAGGGTCAACTTTCTGCTCCGGTTGAGTAGAGTTTAGCCATCAAAGCTGGAATCAGTAGCACTCAGGTGAGAATGGGAAGCAGATATACCCAGTCAGCTGGCAGTGTCATATGAGGCCCAGCCTATCTGGCTGCCACGACTGAATGTTTGCAACCGCGGCAGAGCTAGGCAGGCGCAATTGTGCAGCAATGCAAACTGCATCACCTGGCCAAATTTTACGGGTGTACAAGAAACCAACGGGGATTTACCAGGAGATGTTCACCCTGAACAGCCAGAGGCCTGGCTGCAGCAAGATTCCTGAATTCTTCCTAAGAAGCCTTGAAAGCAGTGAAATGCTCCTATGTTTCAATATCTCAGAACTTCATTCTGAGTTTTCCCGGCAGAGGTCATTCGGCTGAACACAATCGTGGACTAATTAGAGCCCGAAGTAGGCAGTGCCGTCCATAGTGCTGGATGGACATTGGTGGCGTTCCTAACAACTGAGCTCTAGTTCTCAACACTTTCACAAAATGCCATAAGTTGAGGTTCAGCGTACTGCTGCGGTTGAGTAGAGTGTAGCCGTCAAAGCTGGAATCAGTAGCACTCAGGTGAGAAGAACGGGAAGCCGATATACCCAGTCCGCTGGCAGTGTCCTACGGGGACCAGCCTATCTGGCTGCCACGCCTGAATGTTTGCAACCGCGGCAGAGCTAGTCAGGCGCAATTGTGCAGGAATGTAAACTGCATAACCTGGCCATATTTCACGGGTGTACAAGAAACCACGGGGGATTTACAAGGAGACGTTCACCCAGAACACCTGGAGGCCTGCCGGCAGCAAGATTCCAGAATTCTCCCTAAGAAGCCTTGAAAGCAGTGAAACGCTCCTATGTTGCAATAACTCAGAAACTGATTCTGAGTGTTCCCGGCAGAGGTCATTCGGCTGAACACAACCGTGGACTAATTAGAACCATGTGTAGGCAGTGCCGTCCATAGTGCTGGATGGACAGTGGTGGCGTGCCAAACAACTGAGCTCTAGTTCTCAACACTTTCACAAAGTGCCATAAGTTGAGGGTCAACTTTCTGCTCCGGTTGAGTAGAGTTTAGCCATCAAAGCTGGAATCAGTAGCACTCAGGTGAGAATGGGAAGCACATATACCCAGTCAGCTGGCAGAGTCATATGGGGCCCAGCCTATCTGGCTGCCACGACTGAATGTTTGCAACCGCGGCAGAGCTAGGCAGGCGCAATTGTGCAGCAATGCAAAATGCATCACCTGGCCAAATTTTACGGGTGTACAAGAAACCAACGGGGATTTACCAGGAGTTGTTCACCAGGAACAGCCAGAGGCCTGGCTGCAGCAAGATTCCTGAATTCTTCCTAAGAAGCCTGGAAAGCAGTGAAATGCTCCTATGTTTCAATATCTCAGAACTTCATTCTGAGTTTTCCCAGCAGAGGTCATTCGGCTGAACATAATCGTGGACTAATTAGAGCCCGAAGTAGGCAGTGCCGTCCATAGTGCTGGATGGACAGTTATGGAGTGCCAAACAACTGAGCTCTAGTTCTCAACACTTTCACAAAGTGCCATCAGTTGAGGTTCAACTTACTGCTCCGGTTGAGTAGAGTGTAGCCGTCAAATCTAGAATCAGTAGCACTCAGGTGAGAAAAACGGGAAGCAGATATACCCAGTCCGCTGGCACTGTCCTAAGGGGACCAGCGTACCTGGCTGCCACGCCTGAATGTTTGCATCCGCGGCAGAGCTACGCAGGCGCAATTGTGCTGCAATGCAAACTGCATAACCTGGACAAATTCATGGGTTGTACAAAAAACCATGGGGGATTTACCAGGAGATGTTCACCCGGAACAGCCGGAGGCCTGCCGGCAGCAAGACTCTGGAATTCTTCCTAAGAAGCCTTGAAAGCAGTGAAACGCTCCTATGTTGCAATAACTCAGAACCTCATTCTGAGTGTTTCCGGCAGAGGTCATTCAGCTGAACACAAGGGTGGACTAATTAGAGACAGATGTAGGCAGTGCCGTCCATAGTTGTGGATGGACAGTGGTGGCGTGCCAAACAACTGAACTCTAGTTCTCAACACTTTCACAAATTGCCACAAGTTGAGGTTCAACTTACTGCTCCGGTTGAGTGGAGTGTAGCCGTCAAAGCTGGAATCAGTAGCACTCAGGTGAGTAGAACGGGAAGCAGATATACCCAGTCTGCTGGCAGTGTCCTACGGAGACCAGCCTATCTGGCTGCCAGGCCTGAATGTTTGAAACCGCGGCAGAGCTATGCAGGCGGAATATTGTGCAGCAATGCAAACTGCATAACCTGGCCAAATTTCATGGGTGTACAAGAAACCACGGGGGACTTACAAGGAGATTTTCACCCGGAACACCCGGAGGCCTGCCGGCAGCAAGATTCTGGAATTCTTCCCAAGAAACCTTGAAAGTAGTCAAACCCTCCTATGTTGCAATAACTCAGAAACTGATTCTGAGTGTTCCCGGCAGAGGTCATTCGGCTGAACACAACCATGGACTAATTAGAGTCAGATGTAGGCAGTGCCATCCATAGTGCTGGATGGACAGTGGTGGCGTGCAAAACAACTGAGCTCTAGTTCTCACACTTTCAAAAAGTGCCATCAGTTTAGGTTCAACGTACTGCTCCGGTTGAGTAGAGTGTAGCCATCATTGATGGAATCAGTACCACTCAGGTGAGAAAAACATGATGCAGATATACCCAATCCACTGTCAGTGTCCTACGGGGACCAGCCTATCTGGCTGCCACGCCTGAATGTTTGCAACCGCGGCAGAGCTAGGCAGGCGCAATATTGCAGCAAGGCAAACTGCATAACCTGGCCAAATTTCAGTGGTGTACAAGAAACCACGGTGGATTTGCAAGGAGATGTTCACCCCGAAGAGCCGGAGGCCTGCCGGCAGCAAGACTCCGTAATTCTTCCGAAGAAGCCTTGTAAGCAGTGGAACGCTCTTAGGTTGCAATAACTCAGAACCTCATTCTGGCGTTCCCGGCAAGGGTCATTCCGCTGAACACAACCGTGGACTAATTAGAGCCAGATGTAGGCAGTGCCGTCCATCGTGCTGGATGGACAGTGGTGAGGTGCCAAACAACTGAGCTCTAGTTCTCAACACTTTCACAAAATGCCATAAATTGAGGTTTAACTTACTGCTCCGGTTAAGTAGAGTGTAGCCGTCAAAGCTGGAATCAGTAGTACTCAGGTCAGAAGAACGGGAAGCTGATATACCCAGTCCGCTGGCAGTGTCCTACGGGGACCAGCCTATCTGGCTTCCACGCCTGAATGTTTGCAACCACCGCAGAGCTAGGCAGGCCCAATTGTGCAGCAATGCAAACTGCATAACCTGGCCAAATTTTAGGGTTGTACAAGAAACCACAGGGGATTTATGAGGAGATGTTCACCCCAAACAGCCCGAGGCCTGCCGCAAGCAAGATTCCGGAATTCTTTCGAAGAAGCCTTGAAAGCAGTGAAATGCTCCTATGTTGCAGTAACTCAGAACCTCATTCTGAGTGTTCCCGCAGAGGTCATTTGGCTGAACACAACCGTGGACTAATTAGAGACAGATGTAGGCAGTGCCGTCAGAGTGCTGGAGGGACAGTGGTGGCGTGCCAAACAACTGAGCTCTAGTTCTCTACACTTTCACAAAGTGCCATAAGTTGAGGTTCACCTCACTGCTCCGGGTGAGTAGAGTGTAGCCGACAAAGCTGGAATCAGTAGAACTCAGGTGAGAAGAACGCGAAGGAGATGTACCCAGTCCGCTGGCAGTGTCCTACGGGGACCAGCCTATGTGGCTGCTACGCGTGAATGTTTTCAACAATGGCACACCTATTAAACAAATTTCCTAGACCATTAACTTCTGTTTCTAGGTGCTCCTCTACACCCATTATCCTTAAATTGGGCCTTCTGATGGTGTCCTCCAGGTGTTGGATAGACCTATCATATTTCTTGGACTTGTCTTGGATGGTTGTATGTTCTTTCTCTATAATATCTAGGCTGTCTTCAATCCCTGAGATTCGATCTTCTGCATGGTCTAACCTGCTGTCAAGACTCTCTACTTTGTTTTTTATCTCTTTTCCTTCTAATTGGTCAGCTTTGATGGCTTCAAGTTCTTTGTTGAAGCTCTGTTTTAGGTCTTGTATGAATTTCTTTACTTCCTTAATTTGGTGTTCAGTGTTTGTTCTCAAATCACTTAGTTGATTGGTTATGGTTTCTTTGGACTCCCATTCCTTCTGTTGGGTTCCATTCAGCATTCCCTTTGTGGTCTCCCTGACTTCCTTCAGCTCTTTGTTAATGGATTCCATGAATGTCTTTAGTGATCTTTGTGTATTCTCTACCTGGTCTCTTAATTCGTGAATTACTCTTTGATTAGTTTCCTCCCTTCTGTGGGATTCCTGCAGTTCTCTTTGAGTGTTCTCTGCCTGCTCACGCCATTCCTCCCTTTCTCTTTGAGTATTCTCAAGTTGTTCACGCAAATCCTGTATCTGTTTTTGAGAAGCTTCCTCACGCTGATGATATTCCTGTATAAACTTCTGGGATGCCTCCTCTCTCTCCCTATCACGCTCATACAGAGTCCTTTGTACATTGTCAAACTTCTCATTTATCATGTTTGCTATTAGTGTTTGTAGAGCTATTTGGGAACTCTCCTCTGGATTATTCTTTATCTGTTCTAATCCCTGATTATCAAGGTTGGGAATTGAGATACCCGAATTTGCCATTTTTCTTGTGTTTTTCCGGCTTACTCGGCCCATTTGAGATAAAGATTGCACCAGTTTTGTGCTAGAACACTATCTTAAGGCAACCATCAATCAGGTCGAAATTTTCTGAATAGAGACCCGGAAGCACAACTGTAGAGAGCTGCGAGAGGCCGCACCTGGAAGATGGTGCCAGCTTCCGCCCTCCGCCTTCCCGATGGCGAGTGCTCTCTGTGGTAAACAACTCCTGATATGGCTAAGGCAAAGAATCTGGCTTGCTTCTGCGCACCTGAACCTATTGGTGGTTCCCACGTGGCGTATCAGGGTTGGCGACCCAGCGGGTACTTAAGGCTGTGGGGAATTCTCCCCGGGGTTGGGGTCAGAAGATTACTAAAAGGTCCTGAATAAACTGCGGAGAGAAGAGTCCGGTGTCGCGTCGTCATTACCGGCCGAGGCGGTAGCGACACGTGGTGGCCCGTACGGGGACTCAGCCACAACCCCAACGAGGACTCAGAACTCTCTGTGGTCAGGGTGGTGCACCGGTAAGTTCCCAGGTAAAAGGGGAATCCGCCACAAGAGCGGGGATAAGTCCCTAGGTAAAAGGGGAATCCGCCACAAGAGCGGGGATAAGTCCCCAGGTAAAAGGGGAATCCGCCACAAGAGCGGGGAGTAAGTTCCCAAGTAAAAGGGGAATCCGCCACAAGAGCGGGGGGATTTTTGCTCTTCTCGGTAGATAAAGAGAGAGTGAGAACCCGGGGCTAGTCAGTAGAGTAGCCAAACGTGAAAGTAAAAGCTTGTTTACCAGCTTTAAATGTTTGAAACATGGGCGCTTCTTTTTCGCACCCAATTTTTTTGGCTCTCAATGAGCTACTGCACTCAAAAAAGTTAAAAATAAAAAAGAGTACTTTAGAGAGATTTTTGAATGAATGTGACACCGTTGCCCCATGGTTCGCTGTCTCTGGAAGCCTCACGGTGGCCTCTTGGGAGAAACTAGGGAGGGACCTAGATTTTGCCTCTGAACAAGGAACTCTTAAGAGCGGAGTGAGACCAATATGGAAACTGGTAAGAGGCTGTCTCGAGGACCAGCGTTGCAGTGAGGCGGTAGAGAATGGTCAGGCCGCCTTAGAAATGCTGCAGGAAGAAAGATCAGAAAGGGCAGACAGCGAAAAGGAGGAGAGCAGGGGGGGGGTCATGCCCTGATTTTGCCGAACTAGAGACCTCTGAGTCTACAGACTCAGAGGAATTACAATCAATCATAGAACAAATAGAAAAAACAAAGATAAGAAAGAGGAGGAAATGGAAGGAGAGAGAGGACCCAGATAAAGACGAATGCACGCCCTCCGTGCACCGCCCCACACCTTCGGCCCCTCCGCTCTATGCGGAGGACCCTGGAAGTGGCAGCCCCGGCTGTTCTTTCAGCCCAGGAGTGTGGAAAGCGGTCAGAACCGAGTTACATCTAGCCTGTCCAATATTTCAGGATCCACAGGGACAGCGGTATCATGAACCCTTAGATTTTAAGGTGATAAAATCTTTAGCTGAGTCTGTGCGGACATACGGAATCACGGCCTCCTTTACTGTAGCCCAGGTGGAGGCCCTAAACAGACACTGCATGACACCCGGTGATTGGAGTGGGCTCGCACGAGCTTGTTTGAGCCCAGGTCAGTATTTAGATTGGAAGGCCTTTTTGATTGAATTTGCTAGTGAAGAGGCTGCGGCCAATCAGGCTGGGGGAAACCCAGCTTGGGATAGAGATATGCTGCTTGGACAGGGGAGATTCGCCAATCAGCAGATAGGCTACCCGGTCCAAGTTTATGAACAAATCAATAAAATTGGCATAAAGGCATGGAAGGCCTTACCAAATAAAGGCGAGGTGAGTGGCAATCTCACCAAAATCCTGCAGGGCTCTATGGAGCCGTTTTCGGACTTTGTTGCTCGTATGGTTGAGGCCGCTGGCAGAATTTTTGGTGACCCAGACGCAGCCATGCCATTAATTAAACAGCTTGTTTACGAGCAGTGCACTAAGGAATGCAGAGCCGCCATAACCCCATATAAGAATAGGGGACTAGAAGCATGGATGAAAGTATGCAGAGAGCTGGGCGGACCACTAACTAATGCTGGATTAGCTGCTGCTGTGGTGCAATTAACCCAGAAGAAAGGAGGAGGCTCAGGTGCGTGCTTTAGTTGCGGCAAGATGGGACACATAAAGCGTAATTGCCCTGAAAGAGGAAGTGTGATAGAAACAGGAAAGGGACAACAGCCTAAGCGGCTTGGGCTGTGCCCTAGATGTAAAAGGGGGAAGCACTGGGCAGTTGAATGCCGATCTGTGAAAGACATCAACGGTCGAACCTTAACGCAGGCCCATTCAAAAAACGGGCAGCAGGGCCCCCGCCCTCAGGGCCCGCAAATATATGGGGCAGTCGAGAACCAGGACAGGAACCCAGAACAGTGGCCGACCCTCCGGCACCCCAAGGACCACGGAGAGCCACTGCGGGCTCAGCAGGACTGGACCTCCGTGCCACCACCAGACTCGTATTAACTCCCCGAATGGGGGTCCAGTTAGTTGACACAGACTTCCAAGGACCCCTTGAGCCTGGCACGGTGGGATTGTTGATAGGGAGGTCATCCACAATTCTGCGGGGCCTTAAGGTGCATCCTGGTGTGATTGACCCAGACTATACTGGAATTGTAAAGATTATGGTTGAATCTCCTAAAGGAATTTTAGCCATCTCCCCAGGAGACAGAATTGCTCAGCTTTTGATTTTACCCAGTTTACATGACCATTTTGCGGCTCAGCCCAAGCTAAGAGGAAAAGGGGGTTTTGGATCCACGGGAACAGACTTAACATTCCTGTCTCTTGATTTGGACCAAAGACCAGTTCTTGAACTCAATGTTGATAATAAGAAAATTTTGGGCCTTTTGGATACTGGGGCAGACAGGAGCATTATTGCCAGAAAAGATTGGCCATCAGGATGGCCTGTACAAGCGTCCTCCCAAACCTTACAAGGTCTGGGATATGCTAAGGCCCCTGACATGAGTGCGAGACAGCTGCACTGGAGTGATGAAGAAGGACATTCCGGTATAATACAGCCTTATGTGTTAGAGCTCCCGGTTTCCTTATGGGGCAGAGACCTTATGAAAGAAATGGGATTTAAATTAAGTAATGACTATTCCCCTGCATCACAGGACATGATGGTGCGTATGGGTTATCACCCCAGTTTTGGACTAGGTAAATTTCTACGAGGGAACAAGGAGCCTATTAAAGTGTACCAGAGAAACCACAGGCAGGGCTTGGGTTTTTCCTAGGGGCCACTGGGGGAGGGATCCCCATATCCTGGAAAACAGAGGAGCCGGTGTGGGTGCCTCAGTGGCCACTTTCCTCTGAAAAATTAACTGCCGCCAGGACATTAGTACAGGAACAGTTAACCCAAGGACACATTAAACCATCAGTATCCCCGTGGAATACACCCATTTTTGTTATTAAAAAGAAGTCTGGAAAATGGCGTTTATTACACGATTTGCGAGCCATCAATAACCAGATGCAAATTATGGGCCCCGTACAACGAGGCCTACCTTTGCTTTCTTCCCTGCCGGCCTTTTGGCCCATTATTGTGATTGATATAAAGGATTGTTTTTTTTCCATTCCCCTGCATGATCAAGACAGTGTGAGGTTTGCTTTTACTATTCCCTCCTGCAATCATGAGGAGCCAGATAAAAGATATGAGTGGGTAGTTTTGCCTCAGGGGATGGCCAATAGTCCTACTATGTGCCAACTTTATGTGGATGAAACTCTTGCCCCTCTTAGACAAAAATATCCCAAATTAAGATGCATTCATTATATGGATGATATTTTACTAACAGCAAAGAGTAAACATATGCTGGAAAAGGCGTATGTGGATTTAATTGAGATGCTAAAGCACAGAGGACTGTCTATAGCTCCTGAAAAAGTACAGCAGGACCAGGTTATAGATTACTTAGGAGCGAAAATATGTAAAAATTGCGTTACTCCACAAAAGGTAGAGTTGAGAAAAGATAATCTAAAAACCTTAAATGATTTTCAAAAATTGTTAGGAGATATTAATTGGGTTAGAAGCTATTTAAAGCTACCAAATTATGAGTTGAGACCCCTTTATGCTATATTACAAGGAGACTCTGCTTTGGATTCTCCTAGACAGTTAACCAAAGAGGCAAGAGAGACTTTACATAAGATAGAAGAGAGATTACAGAATGCCTTCTTACAGAGAATACAGGAAGACAAGAGTATTACCCTGTGTATACTCCCTACCTTGTCTCAACCTACTGGGTTGTTGTGGCAAGAAGGCCCGTTGTTTTGGATTCACCCGAAAATATCACCGGCCAAGTCCATTGAATATTACCCTACTGCTGTGGCTGGTGTTGCACTCTCTGGAATTCAACAATGCTTACAGTATTTTGGAATTGCCCCGTCTATCATTATAGTTCCTTACACCAGCCATCAAGTTCAAACTTTGTGTGCTACTATAGATGATTGGGCTATTTTACAATGTAGCTTTACTGGACAAATAGACAACCACTTTCCAAAACACCCCCTTTTGAGGTTTTTCAAGGAACACCCAATTATCTTTCCTAAGGTAACGGCTTCTCAACCTATTGTAAGTGCCCCTAATGTATTTACTGATGGCTCAAAAACGGGATGTGGTGTATACATGGTTGAGGCACAACGACCGGTACAACACCAGTTTCAGCCCGGTGCTCCTCAGATGGTAGAGTTAAAAATTGTTATAAAAGTTTTTGAAGCATGCCCGTTTTCTTTTAATTTAATATCTGATTCTGCTTATGTTATTAATGCTCTCAAGGTTTTAGAGGTTGCCGGACCTATTAAGAGTTCCAGTCCGGTTGGTCCATTGTTTCAACAATTACAACAGTTGATTTGGCAGAGAAAATCATGCTTTTATCCCTTGCATATTCGGGCTCATACGGGCCTGCCAGGACCCCTGGGCAAAGGAAATGATGTAGTGGATCAATGGACCAGACAAGAATGGGTATTTATTAACTCTGCCTTAGACAGAGCCAAAACCTTTCATAAAACATTTCATGTTAATGCAAAGGCACTACAACAAAAATTTCAAATTTCTCGAGCTGATGCGAGACAGGTGATATTAGACTGTCCTCGATGTGTAATTTATCAGCATCCGCCTAGTGTTGGGGTTAATCCCCGGGGTTTGCTCCCGCTAAAAGTTTGGCAGATGGATGTGACTCACATCTCTGAGTTTGGACACCAAAAATATGTACATGTGTCTGTGGACACCTGTTCAGGTGTTATACATGCCACGCCCTCGGCTGGAGAAAAGGCACGCAATGCTATTGCCCATTGTTTGGAGGCCTGGGCAGCCTGGGGAAAACCTTATCAACTTAAGACTGACAATGGACCTGCGTACACAGGACAACAGTTTGCCTCCTTTTGTCATCAAATGGAGGTGCAGCTTATACATGGTTTGCCTTACAATCCCCAAGGCCAAGGCATTGTGGAACGTGCTCACCGCACGATAAAAGAGTGCCTACAAAAACAAAAGGGGGGAATTGGCCATGGCCGTACCCCAAAGGAAAGACTTTCTCTTGCTTTATTTACTATTAATTTTTTAAATTTGGATGCTCAGAGTCAATCCGCAGCAGATAGACATAATGAACCTTATGGCCCAGCAAAAGGGATGGTAAAATGGAAGGATGTCTTGACAGGGCTCTGGCGTGGGCCCGATCCCGTACTGACATGGGCACGAGGCTCTGTTTGTGTTTTTCCTCAGGACCAACAAGATCCGGTGTGGGTGCCTGAACGCCTCACTAGAAAAGCCCAGTGTGAAGAGGCACGAGATGCGGGGGGTGATGGTCCTCCTGCTCATCCTTGCAATGGTGCAACTGGGAAGACCAGTACCGAGATGGGGAACCCTGTCTGTGTTCCCGAGACCGATGCCCGTATGACATGATGCATAACTGTTTCCTTGATTACAGCCTCTTCGGGTTCTGGTGCCGTGACTGGTGTTGTGGCAACTGCTACGGGTTGCGGCGGCCAAAGTGTTAAACCTAAATCTTCTATTGCTCACAGGCCTACCTCTGTGCGTGTATCCCCCATTTTTGTTCATTGTGAGTATGGAAGAACTTACCTTGTGCATTAACCCAATGCTGGAATGCCTCAAAGTTTAAATATGCCTTAGTTACCCGAATGCCTCGTTGGGTGCCTGTGCCTGAGGATGCTCCTAATGCTATGACCCAATCATCTTAAGGAGAGGGGCTGGGAAGGTGGCTCAGTGGTAGAGCGCTTGCCTTGCATGCCTGAGGCCCTGGGTTCGATTCCTCAGCACCACATAAGCAAAAAGAAATAAAAAAAGCTGGAAGTGACGCTGTGACTCAAGTGGTAGAGCGCTGGCCTTGAGCTGAAGAGCTAAGGGACAGCGCCCAGGCCCAGAGTTCAGGCCTAGGAAAAAACCTATTCAAAAAACGCTGCAAATTTGTCTAAACAGTTGTTTAGTTATCTTTTAGGTAATTGAACTGGGGAGTTTGACAGCCTGATGGAACAGCTCAGGCTTGCCATCGTCATGGTGAACTCGACCCGAGTGGATGCCGGATTGGCGGAGGGGTTATCTTCATGGATCTCCACTGCTATGAATCATCTTACAGAGGGGGCGGGTTTGGGAGCCCTGATAGGCCTCCTGGTGTTAGCCTCCTTGGTATGTCTGTGGTGCATTTGCCAAATTAGAGGTTCTCAGCGTCGCAGTGCAGCCATGATTATCCAAGCCTTTACAGTCATTGGAGCAGGTCAGTCCCCCCAAGCGTGGCTTGCCACCCTAAAACAATGAACACAGATTGCAAAGCCAAAGTACTGCAGTCGAGAGGCATGAGTTTTGCCCTCGAGGAGAGCATGTTTGATTGCACACGGGTTCGATTCGCCTTTTCCCGTCCTTGTGAAAAACGAATCAATGGACAGGCTGAGTCATCCCTAGAGAAGGCGCCCTCTGGGAGAAGGCTTGTATGCAGTCCTTGCAATTGCACAACAGGGATCAGACCTCTGTTCTCATCTGTGTTCTTTAAACAAAAAAGGGGGAACTGTAGAGAGCTGCGAGAGGCCGCACCTGGAAGATGGTGCCAGCTTCCGCCCTCCGCCTTCCCGATGGCGAGTGCTCTCTGTGGTAAACAACTCCTGATATGGCTAAGGCAAAGAATCTGGCTTGCTTCTGCGCACCTGAACCTATTGGTGGTTCCCACGTGGCGTATCAGGGTTGGCGACCCAGCGGGTACTTAAGGCTGTGGGGAATTCTCCCCGGGGTTGGGGTCAGAAGATTACTAAAAGGTCCTGAATAAACTGCGGAGAGAAGAGTCCGGTGTCGCGTCGTCATTACCGGCCGAGGCGGTAGCGACACACAACAAATCAAAGAAAGGTTGGACAAATGGGATTGCATAAGGTTGCAGAGCTTCTGCAGGGCAAATGACATAGCTGGCAAGATCAATAGAAAGCCCACCGATTGGGAGAAGATCTTTACTAGCCATACAACGGACAAGGGTCTCATATCTAAAATATACTTGGAACTCAAAAAATTAAACCACCCAACAACAAATCCTCAAAGAAACAACTGCCCAATAAATAAGTGGGCGAAAGACTTAAAGAGAAGCTTCTCTGAAGAAGAAAGAAGGATGGCCAATAGACACATGAAGAAATGTTCAACATCCCTAGCCATAAAAGAAATGCAAATCAAAACAACATTGAGATATCACCTCACTCCAGTTAGAACAGCAAAAATCAAGAACTCTAATAACAACAGATGCTGGAGGGGATGTGGACTGAAAGGAACCTTACTTCATTGTTGGTGGGAATGTAAACTTGTTCAACCACTTTGGAAAGCAGTATGGAGGTTCCTCAAAAGACTTCACATAGATCTCCCCTATGATCCAGCAATCCCACTTTTGGGCATTTACCCAAATGTTTACAAACAAGACCACACTAAAGCTACCAGCACAACTATGTTTATTGCAGCATTATTTACCATAGCTAAGATATGGAACCAACCCAGATGCCCCTCAGTAGATGAATGGATCAAGAAAATGTGGTATATATACACAATGGAATTCTATGCCTCCATCAGAAAGAATGACATTTCCCCATTTGTTAGGAAATGGAAAGGTTTGGAAAAAATTATATTAAGTGAAGTAAGCCAGGCCCAAAGAAGCATAGGTCCCATGGTTTCCCTTATTTGCAATATCTAGTATAGGTATGAGTCAAGCGGAAAAGGCCAGATAATGTGATGTTAGGAAAATGAAACCTTAAATATGTATTTTAATGTTTTCGTTTCTTTCATGCATGTGTTTCTAATGCATTTATAAGATTATTTCTTTGTTGCTTTGTATGTCCCTCCCCCACAGTGTAACCCCCGCTTTCACTATATTTGATGTTAGTATAACATGTGGAGGAGATGGGGACAAACAAGTCGTTTAAGGATTCAGGTGGACCTGTTGCAACAATGAGAAGTACAAAATGTCATGTCAAAACCAGCTTTACAATTTCGGTGTGGGGGGGGAGGGGGGTATAATTGGGTGGGGGGAGGGGGGTAAAATTGGGTGGGGGGAGGGGGGAGGCGGGGAAGGGAAGTGAAGGGTAAACAAAGGAGGAGGCTGCAATGCTTGGTAAGAAATGTATGCATTATCCTGCCCATGTAATTGTTGCCCCTCTGTACAGTATGTTCTCAAATAAAATAAAATACAATTAAAAAAAAAATTATAAAAAAAAAAAAAAAAAAAAAAAAAAACAATGGCACACCTAGGCAGACGCAATTCTGCAGCAATGCAAACTGCATAACCTGGCCAAATTTCACGTGTTTACAAGAAACCACCGGAGATTTACAAGGAGATGTTTACCCGGAACAGCCCGAGGCCTGCGGCACCAACATTCTGGAATTCTGCCTGAGAAGCCTTGAAAGCAGTCAAACGCTCCTATGTTACAGTAACTCAGAACCTCATTCTGAATGTTCCCAGCAGAGGTCATTTGGCTGAACACAACCGTGGACTAATTAGAGCCAGATATAGGCAGCGCCTTTCATAGTTCTGGATGGACAGTGGTGTCGGGCCAAACAACTGAGCTCTAGTTCTCCACACTTTCACAAAGTGCCAAAAGTTGAGGTTCAACTTACTGCTCCTATTGAGTAGAGTGTAGCCATCAAAGCTGGAATCAGTAGCACTCAGTTGAGAAGAACGTGACGCAGATATAGCCAGTCCTCTGGCAGTGTCCTACTGGGACCAGCCTATCTGGCGCCCACGCCTAAATGTTTGCAAGCACGGCAGAGCTATGCAGGCGCAATTGTGCAGCAATGCAAACTGCAAAATCTGGCCAAATTTCAAGGGTGTACAAGAAACCACGGGGGATTTACAAGGAGATGTTCACCAGGAACAGCCGGAGGCCTGCCGGCAGCAAGATTCCGGAATCCTTCCTAAGAAGCCTTGAAAACAGTGAAACGCTCAAATGTTGCAATAAATCTGAACCTCATTCTGAGTGTTCCCGGCAGAGGTCATTCTGCTGAACACAACCGTGCACTAATTAGAGCCAGATGTAGGCAGTGCCGTCCATAGTGCTGGATGGACAGTGGTGGCGTGCCAAACAACTGAGCTCTAGTTCTCAACACTTTCACAAAGTGCCATAAGTGGAGGTTCAACTTACTGCTTCGGTTGAGTAGAGTGTAGTCGTCAAAGCTGGAATCAGTAGCACTCAGATGAGTAGAACGGGAAGCAGATATACCCAGTTGGCTGGCAATGTCCTACCGGGACCAGCCTATCTGGCTGGCACGCCTGAATGTTTGCAACGGCCGCAGAGCCAGGCAGGAACAATTGTGCAGCAATGCATGCTGCATAACCTTGCCAAATATCACGAGTGTACAAGAAACCACGGGGGATTTACAAGATGTTCATCCAGAACAGCTGGAGGCCTTCCGGCTACAAGATTCTGGAAATCTTAATGTGAAGCCTTGAAAGCATTGAAACGCTCTTATGTTGCAATGACTCAGAACCTCATTCTGAGTGTTCCCGGCAGAGGTCATTCGGCTGAACACAACAGTGGACTAATTAGAGCCAGATGTATGCAGTACAGTCCATAGTGCTGGATGGACAGTGGTGGCGTGCCAAACAACTGATCTCTAGTTCTCAACATTTTCACTAAGTGCCATAAGTTGAAGTTCTACTTACAGCTCCGGTTGAGCAGAGTGTACCCGTCAAAGCTGGAAAAAGTAGCACTCAGGTGAGAAGAACTGGAAGCAGATATACCCAGTCCACTCTCAGTGTCCTACGGGGACCAGCCTATCTGGCTGCCACGCCTTAATGTTTGCAAATGCGGCAGAGCTAGGCAGGCGCAATTGTGCAGCAATGCAAACTGCATAACCTGGCCAAATTTCACGGGAGTACAAGAAACCACGGCAGATTTACAAGAGATGTTCACCCGGAACAGTCTGAATCCTGCCGGCAGCAAGATTCCGGAATTCTTCCTAAGAAGCCTTAAAAGCTATGAAAGCACCTATGTTACCGTAAATCATATCCTCATTCTGAGTGCTCCAGGCAGAGGTAATTAGAATGAAAAGAACCGTTGACTAATTAGAGCCAGATGTATGCAGTGCAGTCCATAGTGCTGGATGGACAGTGGTGGCGTGTCAAACAACAGAACTCTAGTTCTCAACACTTTCACAAAGTGTCATAATTTGAGGTTCAACTTACTGCTCCGGTTGAGTAGAGTGTAGCCTTCAAAGCTGGTATCAGTAGCACTCAGGTGAGTAGAACGGGAAGCAGATATACACAATCTGTTGGCAGTGTCCTACGGGGACCAGCCTATCTGGCTGCGACTCCTGAACGTTTGAAATCGTGGCAGATCTATGCAGGCGCAATCGTGCAGCAATGCAAACTGCATCACCTGGCCAAATTTTACGGGTGTACAAGAAACCAAGGGGGATTAACAAGGAGATGTTCACCCGGAAAAGCCGGAAGCCTGCCCGCAGCAAGATTCCGGAATCCTTCCTAAGAAGCCCTGAAAGCAATGAAAATCTCCTATGTTGCAATAACTCAGAACCTCATTCTGAGGGTTCCCGGCAGATGTCATTCGGCTGAACACAACCTTTGACTATTTAGAGCCAGATGAAGGCAGGGACGGTCATAGTGCTGGATGGACAGTGGTGGCGTGCCAAACAACTGAGCTCTAGTTCTCAACACTTTCACAAAGTGTCACAAGTTGAGGTTCAACTTACTGCTCCAGTTGAGGAGAGTGTAGACATCAAAGCTGGAATCAGTAGCACTCAGGTGAGAAGAACGGGAAGCAGATATACCCAGTCTGCTGGCAGTGCCCTACGGGGACCAGCCTATCTGGCTGCCACGCCTGAATGTTTGCAATCACGGCAGAGCTAGACAGGCGCAATTGTGCAGCAATGCAAGCTGCATAACCTGGCCAAATTTCACGGGTGTACAAGAATCCACAGTTGATTTAAAAGGAGATGTTCACCAGAAACAGCCAGAGACCTGCCATCAGTAATATTCCGGAAATCTTCCTAAAAGCCGTGAAAGTACTGTAACGCTCCTATGTTGCAGTAACTCAGAACCTCATTCTGAGTGTTCCTGGCAGAGGCCATTCGGCTGAACACAACCGTGGACTCATTAGAGCCAGATATAGGCAGTGCCGTCCATAGTGCTTGATGGACAGTGGTGGCCTGCCAAACAACTGAGCTCTAGTTCTCAACACTTTCAAAAAGTGCCATAAGTAGTGGTTCACCTTACTGCTCCGGTTGAGTAGAGTGTAACCGTCAAAGCTGGAATCAGTAGCACTCAGGTGAGAAGAACGGGAAGCAGATAAACCCAGTCCGCTGGCAGTGTCCAACGGGCACCAGCCTATTTGGCTGCCACGCCTGAATGTTTGCGACTGCGGCAGAGGTAGGCAGTCGCAATTGTGCAGCAATGCAAGCTGCATAACCTGGCCAAATTTCACGGGTGTACAAGAAACCACGGGGGATTTACAAGGAGATGTTCACCCGGAACAGCCGGAGGCCTGCCGGCAGCAATATTCGGTAATCCTTCCTAAGAAGCCTAGAAAGCATTGAAACGCTACTATGTTGATATAACTCCGAACCTCGTTCTGAGTGTTCCCGACAGAGGTCATTCAGCTCAACACAACCGTGGACTAATTAGAGACAGATGTAGGCAGTGCTGTCCATAGTGCTGGATGGAAAGTGGTGGCGTGCCAAACAACTGAGCTGTAGTTCTCAACACTTTCACAAAGGGCCATAATTTGAGGTTCAACTAACTGCTCCGGTTAAGTAGAATGTAGCCATGAAAGCTGGAAACATTAGCACTCAGGTGAGAAGAACGGGAAGCAGATATACCCAGTCCGATGGCAGTGTCCTACGGGGACGAGCCTATCTGGCTCCCACGCCTGAATGTTTGCAACCGTGGAAGAGCTAGGCAGGCGAAATTGTGCAGCAATGCAAACTGCATAACCTGGCCAAATTTCACGGGTGTACAAGAAACCACGGAGGATTTACAAGGAGATGTTCACCCGGAACTGCCGCAGGTCTGCCGGCAGCAAGATTCCGGAATTCTTCCTTAGAAGCATGAAAGCATTGAAACATTCCTATATTGCAATGACTCAGAACCTCATTCTGAGTGTTCCTGGCAGAAGTCATTCGGCTGAACACAAGTGTGGACTAATTAGAGCCAGATGTTGGCAGTGCAGTTCATAGTGCTGGATGGACAGTGGTGGCGTGCCAAACAACTGAGCTCTAGTTCTCAACACTTTCACAAAGTGCCATATATGCAGGTTCACCTTACTGCTCCAGTTGAGTAGAGTGTACCCGTCAAACCTGGAATGAGTAGCACTCAGCTGAGAAGTACGGGAAGCAGATATACACATTCCACTGGCAGTGTCCTACGGGGACCAGCCTATCTGGCGGCCACGCCTGAATGTTTGCAACCGCGGCAGAGGTAGGCAGGCCAATTGTGCAGCAATGAATACTGCATAACCTGGCCAAATTTCACGGGTGAAAAGAAACCACGGGGGATTTACAAGGAGATGTTCACCCGGAACAGCCGGAGGGCTGCCGGCAGCAAGATTCCGGAATTCTTCCTAAGAAGCCTTAAAAGCAGTGAAACGCTCCTATGGTACAGTAACTCAGAACCTCATTCAGAGTGTTCCCGGCAGAGGTCATTCGGCTAAACACAACCGTCGACTAATTAGAGCCAGATGTAGGCAGTTCCGTCCATAGTGCTGGATGGACAGTGGTGGCATGCCAAACAACTGCGCTCTAGTTCTCAACACTTTCACAAAGTGCCATAAGTTGAGGTTCAACTTAATGCTCCGGGTGAGTAGAGTGTAGAAGACAAAGCTGGAATCAGTAGCACTCAGGTGAGAAGAATGGGAAGCAGATATACCTAGTCCACTGGCAGTGTCCTACGGGGACCAGACTATCTGATTGCCACGCCTGAATGTTTGCAACCCCGGCAGAGCTAGGCAGGTGTGAATGTGCAGCAATGCAAACTGCATAACCTGGCCAAATTTCACGGGTGTACAAGAAACCACGGGGGATTTACGAGGAGATGTTCACCCGAAACAGCCGGAGGCCTGCGGGCTGCAAGATTCCGGAATTCTTTCTAAGAAGCCTTGAAAGCAGTGAAACACTCCTATGTTGCAGTAACTCAGAACCTCATTCTGAGTGTTCCCGGCAGAGGTCATTCGGCTGAACACAACCGTGGACTCATTAGAGCCAGATTTATGCAGTGCCTTCCATAGTGCTGGATGGACAGTGGTGGCGTGCCAAACAACTGCGCTCTAGTTCTAAACACTTTCACAAAGTGCCACAAGTTGAGGTTCAACTTACTGCTCCGGTTGAGTAGATTGTAGTCGTCAAGGCTGGAATCAGTAGGACTCAGGTGAGAAGAACGGGAAGCAGATATATCCAGTCCGCTGGCAGTGTCCTACGGGGACCAGCCTATCTGGCTGCCACACCTGAATGTTTGCAACCTCGAAAGAGGTATTCAGGCGCAATTGTGTAGCAATGCAAACTGCATCACCTGGCCAAATTTCACGGGTGTACAAGAATCCACGGGGGATTTACTAGGAGATGTTCTCTCGGAACAGCCGGAGGCCTGCCAGCAGCAAGATTCCGGCATCCTTCATAAGAAGCCTTGAAAGCAGTGAATAGCTCCTATGTTACAATAACTCAGAAACTCATTCTGAGTGTTCCCGGCAGAGGTCATTGGGGTGAACACAAGCGTGGACTAATTAGAGCCAGATGTAGGCAGTGCCGTCCATAGTGCTAGATGGACAGTGTTGGCGTGCCAAACAACTGAGCCCTAGTTCTCAACACTTTCACAAATTGCCATAAGTTGAGATTCTACTTACTGCTCCGGTTGAGTAGATTGTAGCCGTCAAAGCTGGAATCAGTAGCACTCAGGTGAGAAGAACGGGAAGCAGATATATCCAGTCCCCTGGGAGTGTCCTACGGGGACCAACCTTTCTGGCTGCCACGCCTGAATGTTTGCAACCGCCGCAGAGCTATGCAGGCACAATAGTGCAGCAATGCAAACTGCATCCCCTTGCCAAATTTCCATGGTGTACAGGAATACACGGGGGATTTACAAGGAGATGTTCCCGCGGAACAGCCTGAGGCCTTCCGGCAGTAAGATTCCGGAATCCTTCCTAAGAAGCCTTGAAAGCATTGAAACGCTCCAATGTTGCAATAACTCAGACCCTCATTCTGAGTGTTCCCGGCAGAGGTCATTGGGCTAAACACAACCGTGGACTAATTAGAGCCAGATGTAGGCAGTGCCGTCCATAGTGCTGGATGGACATTGGTGGCGTGCCAAACAACTGCGCTCTAGTTCTCAACACTTTCACAAAGTGCCATAAGTTGAGGTTCAACTTACTGCTCCGGGTGAGTAGAGTGTAGCGGTCAAAGGTGAAATCAGTAGCACTCAGGTGAGAAGAACGGGTAGCAGATATACCCAGTCCGCTGGCAGTGTCCTACGGGGACCAGCCTATCTGGCTGCGACTCCTGAATGTTTGAAATCGCGGCAGATCTACGCAGGCGCAATCGTGCAGCAATGCAAACTGCATCACCTGGCCAAATTTCATGGGTGTACAAGAAACCACGGGGGAATTACAAGGAGATGTTCACCCGGAAAAGCCGGAAGCCTGCCCGCAGCAAGATTCCGGAATCCTTCCTAAGAAGCCCTGAAAGCAGTGAGAATCTCCTATGTTGCAATAACTCAGAACCTCATTCTGAGGGTTCCCGGCAGATGTCATTCGGCTGAACACAACCTTTGACTATTTAGAGCCAGATGAAGGCAGGGACGGTCATAGTGCTGGATGGACAGTGGTGGCGTGCCAAACAACTGAGCTCTAGTTCTCAACACTTTCACAAAGTGTCACAAGTTGAGGTTCAACTTACTGCTCCAGTTGAGTAGAGTGTAGACATCAAAGCTGGAATCAGTAGCACTCAGGTGAGAAGAAAGGGAAGCAGATATACCCAGTCCGCTGGCAGTGCCCTACGGGGACCAGCCTATCTGGCTGCCACGCCGGAATGGTTGCAACCACGGCAGAGCTAGGCAGGCGCAATTGTGCAGCAATGCAAGCTGCATAACCTGGCCAAATTTCACGGGTGTACAAGAATCCACAGTTGATTTAAAAGGAGATGTCCACCAGGAACAGCCAGAGGCCTGTCATCAGTAATATTCCGGAAATCTTCCTAAAAGCCGTGAAAGTACTGTAACGCTCCTATGTTGCAGTAACTCAGAACCTCATTCTGAGTGTTCCTGGCAGAGGTCATTCGGCTGAACACAACCGTGGAATCATTAGAGCCAGATATAGGCAGTGCAGTCCATAGTGCTGGATGGACAGTGGTGGCCTGCCAAACAACTGAGCTCTAGTTCTCAACACTTTCAAAAAGTGCCATAAGTAGTGGTTCACCTTACTGCTCCCGTTGAGTAGAGTGTAACCGTCAAAGCTGGAATCAGTAGCACTCAGGTGAGAAGAACGGGAAGCAGATAAACCCAGTCCGCTGGCAGTGTCCAACTGGGACCAGCCTATCTGGATGCCACGCCTGAATATTTGCAAACGCGGCAGAGCTAGGCAGTCGCAATTGTGCAGCAATGCAAACTGTATAACCTGGCCAAATTTCACGGGTGTACAAGAAACGACGGGGGATTTACAAGGAGATGTTCACCCGGAAGAGCCTGTGGCCTGCTGGCTGCAAGATTCCGGAATTCTTCCTAAGAAGCATTGAAACCAGTGAAACGTTCTTATGTTACAGTAACTCAGAACCTCATTCTGAGTGTTCCCGGCAGAGGTCATTCGGCTGAACACAACCGTGGACTAATTAGAGCCGGATGTAGGCAGTGCCGTACAGAGTGATGGATGGACAGTGGTGGCGTGCCAAAGAACTGAGCTCTAGTTCTCAACACTTTCACAAAGTGCCATGAGTTGAGGTTCTACTTATATCTCCGGTTGAGTAGTGTGTACCCGTCAAAGCTGGAATCAGTAGTACTCATGTGAGAAGAACAGGAAGTAGATATACCCAGGCCGCTGGCAGTGTCCTATGGGGACCAGCCTATCTGGCTGCCACGCCTGAATGTTTGCAACTGCAGCAGAGCTAGGCAGGCAATATTGTGCAGCAATGCAAACTGCATAACCTGGCCAAATTTCACGGGAGTACAAGAAACCACGGCGGATTTATAAGGAGATGTTCACCCGGAACAGTCGGAATCCTGCCGGCAGCAAGATTCCGGAATTATTCCTAAGAAGCCTTGAAAGCAGTGAAACGCTCGTATGTTACCGTAAATCATAAACTCATTCTGACTGCACCAGGCAGATGTCATTTGGATGAAAACAACCGTTGAATAATTAGAGCCAGATGTATCCAGTGCCGTCCATAGTGCTGGATATACAGTGGTGGCGTGTCAAAAAACAGAACTCTAGTTCTGCCTCCCGGCAGCAAGATTCCGGAATTCTTCCTAAGAAGCCTTGAAAGCAGTATAACGCTCCTATGTTGCCATAACTCAGAACCTCATTCTGAGTGTTCCTGGCAGAGGTCATTCGGCTGAACACAACCGTGGACTAATTAGATGCAGATGTAAGCAGTGCCGTCCATAGTGCTGGATTGACAGTGGTGGCGTGCCAAACAAATGAGCTCTATTTCTCAACACTTTCACAAGAGCCATAAGTTGAGGTTCAACTTACTGGTCCAGGTGACTAGAGTGTAGCGGTCAACGCTCGAATCACTGGCACTCAGGTGAGAAGAACGGGAAGCAGAAATACCTAATCCGTCGGCAGTGTCCTACGGAGACCAGCCTATCTGTCTGCCACGCCTGAATGTTTGCAACCGTGGCAGAGCTAGGCAGGCGCAAATGTGCAGCAATGCACGCTGCATAACCTGGCCAAATATCATGAGTGTACAAGAAACCACTGGGGACTGACAAGGAGATGTTCACCCGGAACAGCCAGAGGCCTGCCTGCAGCAAGAGTACGGAAAGCTTCCTAAGAAGACTTGAAAGCAGTGAAACGTCTAATGTTGCAATAACTCAGACCCTCATTCTGAGTGTTCACGGCAGAGGTCTTTCGGATGAACACAAACGTGGACTAATGAGAGCCAGATGTAGGCAGTGCCGTCCATAGTGATTGATGGACAGTGGTGGCGTGCCAAACAACAGAACTCTAGTTCTCAAGACTTTCACATAGTGCCATAAGTTGAGGTTCAACTTACTGCTCCGGTTGAGTAGAGTGTAGCCGTCAAAGCTGGTATCAGTAGCACTCAGGTGAGTAGATCGGGAAGCAGATATACCCAGTCGGCTGGCAGTGTCCTACGGGGACCAGCCTATCTGGCTGCCACGCCTGAATGTTTGCAACCGCGGCAGAGTTAGGCAAGCACAATTGTGCAGCAATGCACGCTGCATAACCTGGCCAAATATCAGGAGTGTACAAGAAACCACGGGGGATTTACAAAGAGATGTTCACCCGGAGCAGCCGGAGACCTGCCAGCAGCAATATTCCGGAATCCTTCCTAAGAAGCCTTGAAAACAGTGAAACGCTCAAATGTTGCAATAACTCTGAACCTCATTCTGAGTGTTCCCGGCAGAGGTCATTCTGCTGAACACAACCGTGGACTAATTAGAGGCGGATGTAGGCAGTGCCGTCCAGAGTGCTGGATGGACAGTGGTGGTGAGCCAAACAACTGAGCTCTAGTTCTCAACACTTTCACAAAGTGCCATAAATTGAGGTTCAACTTACTGCTCCGGTTGAATAGAGTGTAGCCGTCAAAACTGGAATCAGTAGCACTCAGGTGAGAAGAACGGAAAGCAGATATACCCAGTCCGCTGGCAGTGTCCTACGGGGACAAGCCTATCTGGCTGCCACCCCTGAATGTTTGCAACTGCGGCAGAGCTAGGCAGGCGTGATTGTGCAGCAATGCAAGCTGCATAACGTGGCCAAATTTCACGGGTGTACAAGAAACCACGGGGGATTTACGAGGAGATGTTCACCCGGAACAGCCGGAGGCCTGCCGGCAGCAATATTCGGTAATCCTTCCTAAGAATCCTAGAAAGCATTGAAACGCTACTATGTTGATATAAATCCGAACCTCATTCTGAGTGTTCCAGGCAGAGGTCATTCGGCTCAACAAAACCGTGGACTAATTAGAGACAGATGTAGGCAGTGCCGTCCATAGTGCTGGATGGAAAGTGGTGGCGTGCCAAACAACTGAGCTCTAGTTCTCAACACTTTCACAAAGGGCCATAATTTGAGGTTCAACTAACTGCTCCTGTTAAGTAGAATGTAGCCGTCAAAGCTGGAATCAGTAGCACTCAGGTGAGAAGAACGGGAAGCAGATATACCCAGTCCGCTGGCATTGTCCTACGGGGACGTGCCTATCTGGCTCCCACGCCTGAATGTTTGCAACCGTGGCAGAGCTAGGCAGGCGCAATTGTGCAGCAATGCAAACTGCATAACCTGGCCAAATTTCACGGGTGTACAAGAAACCACGGGGGATTTACAAGGAGATGTTCACCCGGAACAACCGGAGGCCTGCCGGCAGCAAGATTCCGGAATTCTTCCTGAGAAGCATGAAAGCAGTGAAACGCTCCTATGTTACAGTAACTCAGAACCTCATTCTGAGTGTTCTGGGCAGAGGTCATTCGGCTGAACACAACCGTGGACTTTTTAGAGACAGATATAGGCAGTGACTTTCATAGTGCTGGATGGACATTGGTGGCGTGCCAAACAACTGAGCTCTAGTTTTAAACAATTTCACAAAGTGGCACAAGTTGAGGTTCACCTTACTGCTCCGGTTGAGTAGAGTGTAGCCGTCAAAGCTGGAATCAGTAACACTCAGGTGAGAAGAATGGGAAGCAGATATACCCAGTCCGCTGGGAGTGTCCTACAGGAACCAGCCTATCTGGCTGCCACGCCTGAATATTTGCAACCGCTTCAGAGCTACTCAGGCGTAATTGTGCAGCATTGCAAACTGCATAACCTGGCCAAATTTCACGGGTGTACAAGAAACCACGGGGGATTTACAAGGAGATGTTCACCCGGAAGAGAAGGAGGCCTGACGGCACCAACATTCTGGAATTCTACCTGAGAAGCATTGAAAGCAGTGAAACGCTCCTATGTTCCAATAATTCAGAACGTCATTATGTGTGTTCCAGGCAGAGGTCTTTGGGCTGAACACAAGCGTGCATTAATTAGAGCCAGATGTAGTCAGTGCCGTCCATAGTGCTGGATGGACAGTGGTGGCGGGCCAAACAACTGAGCTCTAGTTCTCAACACTTTCACAAAGTGCCATGAGTTGAGGTTCAACTTACTGTTCCGTTTGAGTAGAGTGTAGCCGTCAAAGCTGGAATCAGTAGCACTCAGGTGAGGATAACGGGAAGCAGATATACCCAGTCCGCTGGCAGTGTCCTACGGGGACCAGCCTATCTGGCTGCCACGCCTGAATGTTTGCAACCGCAGCGGAGCTAGTTAGTCGCCATTGTGCAGAAATGCAAGCTGCATAACCTGGCCAAATTTCACGGATGTACAAGAAACTACGGGGGATTTACAAGGAGATGTTCACCCGGAACAGCCCGAGGCCTGCGGCACCAACATTCTGGAATTATGCCTGAGATGCTTTGAAAGCAGTGAAACGCTCCTATATTGCAATAACTCAGAACCTTATTCTGAGTCTTCCCGGCAGAGGTCATCGGCTGAACACAACTGTGGACTAATTAGAGCCAGAAGTAGGCAGTGCCGTCCATAGTGCTGGATGGACAGTGGTGGTGTGCGAAACAACTGAGCTCTAGTTCTCAATACTTTCACAAAGGGCCATAATTTGAGGTTCAACTAACTGGTCCGTTTGAGTAGAGTGTAGCCGTCAAAGCTGGAATCAGTAGCACTCAGGTGAGAAGAACGGGAAGTAGATATACCCAGTCCGCTGGCAGTGACTTATGGGGACCAGCCTATCTGGATGCCAAGCCTGAATGTTTGCAACCGCGGCAGACCTAGGCAGGCGCAATTGTGCAGCAATGCAAACTGCATCGCCTTGCCAAATTTCCCGGGTGTACAAGAATCCAAGGGGGATTTACAAGGAGATGTTCACTCGGAACAGCCAGAGGCCTGCCGGCAGTAAGATTCCGGAATTCTTCCTAAGAAGCCGTGAAAGTACTGAAACGCTCCTATGTTTCAGTAACTCAGAACCTCATTCTGAGTGTTCCCGATACAGGTCATTTGGCTAAACACAACCGTGGAATAATTAGACCCAGATGTAGGCAGTGCCGTCCATAGTGCTGGATGGACAGTGATGTCGTGCCAAACAACTGCGCTCTAGTTCTCAACACTTTCACAAAGTGCCATAAGTTGAGGTTCAACTTACTGCACCGGGTGAGTAGAGTGTAGGGGTCAAAGCTCGAATCAGTAGTTCTCAGGTGAGAAGAACGGGAAGCAGATATACCCAATCCGCGGGCAGTGTCCTACGGGGACCAACCTATCTGGGTGCCACGCCTGAATGTTTGCAACTGCTGCAGAGCTAGGCAGGAGCAATTGTGCAGCAATGCACGCTGCATAACCTGGCCAAATATCACGAGTGTACAAGAAACCACGGGGGATTTACAAGATGTTCACCCGGAACAGCCGGAGGCCTGCCGGCAGCAAGATTACAGAATCCTTCCTAAGAAGCCTTGACAACAGTGAAACGCTCCAATGTTGCAATAACTCAGACCCTCATTCTGGGTGTTCCCGGCAGAGGTCATTCGGCTGAACACAACCGTGGACTAATTAGATCTACATGTAAGCTGTGCTGTCCATAGTGCTGGATGGACAGTGGTGGCGTGCCAAACAACTGAGCTCTAGTTCTCTACACTTTCACAAAGTGCCATAAGTTGAGGTTCAACTTACTGCTCCAGTTGAGTAGAGTGTAGCCGTCAAAGCTGGAATGAATAGCACTCAGCTGAGAAGTACGGGAAGCAGATATACCCAGTCCGCTGGCAGTGTACTACGGGGACCTCCCTATCAGGCTCCAACGCCTCAATGTTTGCAACCGCGGCAGAGATAGTCAGGCGCAATTGTGCAGCAATGCACGCTGCATAACCTGGCCAAATATCCCGAGTGTACGAGAAACCACGGGGGATTTACAAGGAGATGTTCACCCGGAACAGCCGGAGGCCTTCCGGCAACAAGATTCCAGAAATCTTAATGTGAATCCTTGAAAGCATTGAAACATTCTTATGTTGCCATGACTCAGAACCTCATTCTGAGTGTTCCTGGCAGAAGTCATTTGGCTGAACACAAGTGTGGACTAATTAGAGCCAGATGTTGGCACTGCCGTTCATAGTGCTGGATGGACAGTGGTGGCGTGCCAAACAACTGAGCTCTAGTTCTGAACACTTTCACAAATTGCCATAAGTTGAGGTTCACCTTACTGCTCCGGTTGAGTAGAGGGTACCCGTCAAACCTGGAATGAGTAGCACTCAGCTGAGAAGTACGGGAAGCAGATATACCCATTCCGCTGGCAGTGTCCTACGGGGCCCAGCCTATCTGGCCGCCACGCCTGAATGTTTGCAACCGCGGCAGAGCTAGGCAGGCCAATTGTGCAGCAATGAATAGTGCATAACCTGGCCAAATTTCACGGGTGTAAAAGAAACCACGGGGGATTTACAAGGAGATGTTCACCCGGAACAGCCGGAGGCCTCCCGGCAGCAAGATTCCGGAATTCTTCCTAAGAAGCCTTGAAAGCAGTATAACACTCCTATGTTGCCATAACTCAGAACCTCATTATGAGTGTTCCCGGCAGAGGTCATTCGGCTGAACACAACCGTGGACTAATTAGATGCAGATGTAAGCAGTGCCGTCCATAGTGCTGGATTGACAGTGGTGGCGTGCCAAACAAATGAGCTCTATTTCTCAACACTTTCACAAGAGCCATAAGTTGAGGTTCAACTTACTGGTCCAGGTGACTAGAGTGTAGCGGTCAACGCTCGAATCACTGGCACTCAGGTGAGAAGAACGGGAAGCAGAAATACCTAATCCGTCGGCAGTGTCCTACGGAGACCAGCCTATCTGTCTGCCACGCCTGAATGTTTGCAACCGTGGCAGAGCTAGGCAGGCGCAAATGTGCAGCAATGCACGCTGCATAACCTGGCCAAATATCACGAGTGTACAAGAAACCACCGGGGACTGACAAGGAGATGTTCACCCGGAACAGCCAGAGGCCTGCCTGCAGCAAGATTACGGAAACCTTCCTAAGAAGACTTGAAAGCAGTGAAACGTCTAATGTTGCAATAACTCAGACCCTCATTCTGAGTGTTCCCGGCAGAGGTCTTTCGGATGAACACAAACGTGGACTAATGAGAGCCAGATGTAGGCAGTGCCGTCCATAGTGATTGATGGACAGTGGTGGCGTGCCAAACAACTGAGCTCTAGTTCTCTACACTTTCACAAAGTGCCATAAGTTGAGGTTCAACTTACTGCTCCGTTTGAATAGAGTGTAGCCGTCAAAGCTGGAATCAATAGCACTCAGGTGAGTAGAACGGGAAGCAGATATACCCAGTCCGCTGGCAGTGTCCTACGAGGACCAGCCTTTCTGGCTGTCACGCCTGAATGTTTGCAACCGTCGCAGAGATAGGCAGGGGCAATTGTGCAGCATTGCAAACTGCATAACCTGGCCAAATTTCACGGGTGTACAAGAAACCACGGGGGATTTACAAGGAGATGTTCATGCAGAACAGCCGGAGGCCTTCCGGCAGAAAGATTCCGGAATCCTTCCTAAGAAGCCTTGAAAGCAGTGAAACGCTACTATGTTGAAATAACTCAGAACCTCATTCTGAGTGTTCCCGGCAGAGGTCATTCGACTGAATACAACCGTGGACTAATTAGAGCCAGATGTATGCAGTGCTATCCATAGTGCTGGATGGATCGTGGTGGCGTGCCAAACAACTGACCTCTAGTTCTCAACACTTTCACAAAGTGCCATAAGTTGCGGTTTAACTTACTGCTCAGGTTGAGTACATTGTAGCCGTCAAAGCTGGAATCAGTAGCACTCAGGTGAGAAGAACGGGAAGCAGATATACCCAGTCAGCTGGCAGTGTAATACTGGGACCAGCCTATCTGGCTGCCACGCCTGAATGTTTGCAAGTGCTGCAGAGTTAGGCAGGCGCAATTGTGCAGGAATGAAAACTGTATAACCTGGCCAAATTTCACGGGTGTACAAGAAACCACGGGCGATATACAACGAGATGTTCACCCAGAACAGCATGAGGCCTGCGGGCAGCAAGATTCCGGAATTCTTCCTAAGAAGCCTTGAAAGCAGTGAAACGCTCCGATGTTGCAGTAATTCAGAACCTCAATCTGAGGGTACCCGGCAGAGATCATTCGGCTGAATACAACCGTGGACTGATTAGAGCCAGATGTAGGCAGTGCCGTCCATAGTGCTGGATGGACAGTGGTGGCCAGCAAAACAACTGAGCTCTAGTTCTCAACACTTTCACAAAGTGCCATAAGTTGAGGTTCAACTTAGTTCTCTGTTTGAATAGAGTGTAGCCGTCAAACCTGGGACCATTAGCACTCAGGTGAGAAAAACGGAAGCAGATATACCGAATCCGCTGGACGTGTCCTACGGGGACCAGCCTATCTGGCTGCCACGCCTGAATATTTGCAACCGCGGCAGAGCTAGGCAGGCGCAATTGTGCAGCAATGCAAACTGCATAACCTGGCCAAATTTTACGGGTGTACAAAAAACCACGGGGGATTTTCAAGTAGATGTTCACCCGGAACAGCCGCAGGCCTGCCGGCAGAAAAATTCCGGAATTTTTCCTAGGAAGCCTTGAAAGCAGTGAAAAGCTACTATGTTGCAGTAACTCAGAACCTCATTCTGAGTGTTCCCGGCAGAGGTCATTCGGCTGAACACAACCGTGGACTAATAAGAGCCAGATGTAGGCAGTGCCGTCCATAGTGCTGGATGGACAGTGGTGGCGTGCCAAACAACTGAGCTCTAGTTCTCAACACTTTCACAAAGGTCCATAAGTTGAGGTTCAACTTACTGCTCCGGTTGAGAAGAGTGTAGCCTTCAAAGCTGGTATCAGTAGCACTAAGGTGAGTAGATCGGGAAGCAGATATACCCAGTCCACTGGCAGTGTCCTACTGGGACCAACCTATCTGGCTGTCATGCCTGATTGCAACGGCGGCAGAGCTAGTCAGGCGTGATTGTGCAGCAAAGCAAGCTGCATAACCTGGCCAAATTACACGGGTGTACAAGAGACCACGGGGAATTTACAAAGAGATGTTCACCCGGAACAGCCGGAGGCCTGCCGGCAGCAAGATCCCGGAGTTCTTCCTGACAAGCCTTGAAAGCAGTGAAAGGCTCCTATGGTACAGTCACTCAGAACCTCATTCTGAGAGTTCCCGGCAGAGGTCATTCGGTTGAACACAACCGTTTAGAAATTAGAGCCAGATGTAGGCAGTGCCGTCCATAGTGCTGGATGGACAGTGGTGGCGTGCCAAACAACTGAGCTCTAGTTCTCAACACTTTCACAAAGTGCCATAAGTTGAGGTTCAACTTACTGCTCCTGTTGAATAGAGTGTAGCCGGGGAAGCTGGAATAAGTAGCCCTCACGTGAGAAGAACGGGAAGCAGATATACACAGTCCGCTGGCAGTGTCCTACAGGGACCAGCCTATCGGGCTGCCACGCCTGAATGTTTGCAACCACGGCAGAGGAAGGCAGGCGCAATTGTGCAGCAATGCAAACTTCATATCCTGGCCAAATATCACGGGTGTACAAGAAACCACGGGGGATTTACAGGGAGATATTCACCCGGAACAACCGGAGGCCTGCCGGCTGAAAGATTCCTGAATTCTTCCTAAGAAGCCTTGAAAGCAGTGAAACGCTCTTATGTTACAGTAACTCAGAACATCATTCTGAGTGTTCCCGGCAGATGTCATTCGGCTGAAAACAACCGTGGACTAATTAGAGGCAGATGTAGGCAGTACCGTCCATAGTGCTGGATGGACAATGGTGGCGTGCCAAACAACTGAGTTCTAGTTCTCAACACTTTCACAAAGTGTCATAAGTTGAGGTTCTACTTACAGCTCCGGTTGAGTAGAGTGTACCCGTCAAAGATGGAATCAGTAGCACTCAGGTGAGAAGAACGGGAAGCAGATATACCCAGTCCGCTGGTAGTGTCCTACGGGGACAAGCCAAGCTGGCTTCCACCCCTGAATGTTTGCAACTGCGGCAGAGCTAGGCAGCCGCAATTGTGCAGCAATGCAAACTGCATAACCTAGCCAAATTTCACGGGTGTACAAGAAACCACGGAGGATTTACAAGGAGATGTTCACCCGGTACAGCCGGAGGCCTGCCGGCAGCAAGATTCCGGAATTCTTCCTAAGAAGCCTTGAAAGCAGTGAAATGCTCCTATGTTACCGGAACTCATAACCTCATTCTGAGTGTTCCAGGCCGAGGTCATTGGGATGAACACAACCGTTTACTAATTAGAGCCAGATGTATGCAGTTCCGTCCATAGAGCTGGATAGACAGTGATGGCATGTCAAACAACAGAACTCTAATTCTCAACACTTTCACAAAGTGCCATAAGTTGAGGTTCAACTTACTGCTCCGGTTGAGTAGAGTGTAGCCTTCAAAGCTGGTATCAGTAGCACTCAGGTGAGTAGAACGGGAAGCAGATATACCCAGTCCGCTGGGAGTGTCCTACGGGGACCAGCCTTTCTGGCTGCCAAGCCTGAATGTTTGCAACCGCCGCAGAGCTATGCATGCGCAATTGTGCAGCAATGCAAACTGCATCCCCTTGCCAAATTTCCATGGTGTACAGGAATCCACGGGTGATTTAAAAGGAGATGTTCACCCGGAACAGCCGGAGGCCTTCCGGCAGTAAGATTCCGGAATCCTTCCTAAGAATCCTTGAAAGCATTGAAACGCTCCAATGTTGCAATAACTCAGACCCTCATTCTGAGTGTTCCCGGCAGAGGTCATTGGGCTAAACACAACCGTGGACTAATTAGAGCCAGATGTAGGCAGTGCTGTCCATAGTGCTGGATGGACAGTGGTCGCGGGCCAAACAACTGAGCTCTAGATCTCAACACATTAACAAAGTGCCATATGTGGATTTTCATCTCACTGCTCCGGTTGAGTAGAGTGTAGCCGTCAAAGTTGGAATAAGTAGCACTCAGGTGTGAAGAACGGGAAGCAGATATACCCAGTCCGCTGGCAGTGTCCTACGGCGACCAGCCTATCTGGCTGCCACGCCTGAATGTTTGCAACCGCGGCAGAGCAAGGCAGGGGCAATTGTGCAGCAATACAAACTGCATAACCTGTCCATATTTCACGGGTGTACAAGAAACCACGGGGGATTTACAAGGAGATGTTCATGCAGAACAGCCGGAGGCCTTCCGGCAGAAAGATTCCGGAATCCTTCCTAAGAAGGCTTGAAAGCAGTGAAACGCTACTATGTTGAAATAACTCAGAACCTCATTCTGAGTGTTCCCGGCAGAGGTCATTCGACTGAATACAACCGGGGACTAATTAGAGCCAGATGTATGCAGTGCTATCCATAGTGCTGGATGGATCGTGGTGGCGTGCCAAACAACTGACCTCTAGTTCTCAACACTTTCACAAAGTGCCATAAGTTGCGGTTTAACTTACTGCTCGGGTTGAGTACATTGTAGCCGTCAAAGCTGGAATCAGTAGCACTCAGGTGAGAAGAACGGGAAGCAGATATACCCAGTCAGCTGGCAGTGTAATACTGGGACCAGCCTATCTGGCTGCCACGCCTGAATGTTTGCAAGTGCTGCAGAGTTAGGCAGGCGCAATTGTGCAGGAATGAAAACTGCATAACCTGGCCAAATTTCACGGGTGTACAAGAAACCACGGGCGATATACAACGAGATGTTCACCCAGAACAGCATGAGGCCTGCGGGCAGCAAGATTCCGGAATTCTTCCTAAGAAGCCTTGAAAGCAGTGAAACGCTCCGATGTTGCAGTAATTCAGAACCTCAATCTGAGGGTACCCGGCAGAGGTCATTCGGCTGAATACAACCGTGGACTGATTAGAGCCAGATGTAGGCAGTGCCGTCCATAGTGCTGGATGGACAGTGGTGGCCAGCAAAACAACTGAGCTCTAGTTCTCAACACTTTCACAAAGTGCCATAAGTTGAGGTTCAACTTAGTGCTCTGTTTGAATAGAGTGTAGCCGTCAAACCTGGGACCATTAGCACTCAGGTGAGAAAAACGGAAGCAGATATACCGAATCCGCTGGACGTGTCCTACGGGGACCAGCCTATCTGGCTGCCACGCCTGAATATTTGCAACCGCGGCAGAGCTAGGCAGGCGCAATTGTGCAGCAATGCAAACTGCATAACCTGGCCAAATTTCACGGGTGTACAAAAAACCACGGGGGATTTTCAAGTAGATGTTCACCCGGAACAGCCGCAGGCCTGCCGGCAGAAAAATTCCGGAATTTTTCCTAGGAAGCCTTGAAAGCAGTGAAAAGCTCCTATGTTGCAGTAACTCAGAACCTCATTCTGAGTGTTCCCGGCAGAGGTCATTCGGCTGAACACAACCGTGGACTAATAAGAGCCAGATGTAGGCAGTGCCGTCCATAGTGCTGGATGGACAGTGGTGGCGTGCCAAACAACTGAGCTCTAGTTCTCAACACTTTCACAAAATGCCTTAAGTTGAGGTTCAACTTACTGCTCCTGTTCAGTAGAGTGTAGCCGTCAAAGGTGGAATCAGTAGCACTCAGGTGACACAAACGGGAAGCAGATCTAGCCTGTCCCCTGGCAGTGTCCTACGGGTACCAGCCTATGTGGCTGCCACGCCTGAATGTTAGCAATCGCGGCAAAGCTAGCCAGGAGAAATTGTGCAGCAATTCAAACTGCATAACCAGGCCAAATTTCACGGGTGTACAAGAAACCACGGGGGATTTACAAGGAGATGTTCACCCGGAACAGCCGGAGACCTGCCTGCACCAACATTCTGGAATTCTGCCTGAGAAGCCTTGAAAGCAGTGAAACGCTCCTATGATGCAATAATTCAGAACCTCATTCTGAGTGTTCCCGGCAGAGGTCTTTCGGCTGAACACAACCATGGATTAATTAGAGCCAGATGTAGTCAGTGCCGTCCATAGTGCTGGATGGACAGTGGTGGCGTGCCAAACAACTGAGCTCTAGTTCTCAACACTTTCAAAAAGTGCCATAAGTGGAGTTTCAACTTAGTGCAACGGTTGAGTAGAGTGTAGCCGTCAAAGCTGGAATCAGTAGCACTTAGGTGAGAAGAACGGAAGCAGATATACCCAGTCAGCTGGCAGTGTCCTACGGTGACCAGCCTATATGGCTGCCACGCCTGAATGTTTGCAACCGCGCTAGAGCTAGACAGGCAAAATTGTGCAGCAATGCAAACTGCATAACCTGACCAAATTGCACGGGTGTACAAGAAACCACGGGGGATTTACAAGGCAATGTTCACGTGTCACAGCTGGAGGCCTGCCAGCAGCAAAAATTGGAATTCTTTCTAAGAAGCCTTGAAAGCAGTGAAACGCTCCAATGTTGCAGTAACTCAGAACCTCATTCTGAGTGTTCCCGGCAGAGGTCATTCGGCTCAATACAACCGTGGACTGATTAGAGCCAGATGTAGGCAGAGCCGTCCATAGTGCGGGATTGACAGTGGTGGCCTGCAAAACAAATGAGTTCTAGTTCTCAACACTTTCACAAAGGGCCATAATTTGAGGTTCAACTAACTCCTCCGGTTCAGTAGAGTGTAGCCGTGAAAGCTGGAATCAGTAGAACTCAGGTGAGAATAACGGGAAGCAGATATAACCAGTCCGTTGGCAGTGTCCTAAGGGGACCAGCCTATCTGGCTCCCACGCCTGAATGTTTGCAAACGCGGGAGAGCTTGGCAGGCGCAATTGTGCAGCAATGCAAACTGCATAACCTGGCCAAATTTCACGGTTGTACAAGAAACCACGGTGGATTTACAAGGAGATGTTCACCCCGAACAGCCGGTTGCCTACCGGCAGCAAGTTTCCTGAATCCTTCCTAAGAATCCTTGAAAGCAGTGAAACGCTCCTATGTTCCAATAACTCAGAACCTTATTCTGAGTGTTCCCGACAGAGGTCATTCGGCTGAACACAACCGTGGACTCATTAGAGCCAGATATAGGCAGTGCTGTCCATAGAGCTGGATGGACAGTGGTGGCGTGCCAAACAACTGCGCTCTAGTTCTCAACACTTTCACAAAGTGCCATAAGTTGAGGTTCAACTTACTGCTCCGGGTGACTAGAATGTAGCCGTCATAGCTGGAATCAGTACCACTCAGGTGAGAAGAATGGGAAGCAGATATACCCAGTCCACTTGCAGTGTCCTAATGGGACCAGAATATCTCGCTGCCACGCCTTAATGTTTGCAATCACGGCAGAGTTTGCCAGGTGCAATTGTGCAGCAATGCAAACTGCATCACCTGGCCAAATTTCACGAGTGTTCGAGAAACCACGGGGGATTTATAAGGATATGTTCACTCGGAACATCCTGAGGCCTGCCATCAGTAAGATTCCGGAATTCTTCCTAAGAAGCCGTGAAAGGACTGAAAAGTTCCTATGTTGCAGTAACTCAGAACCTCATTCTGAGTTTTCCCGGCAGAGGTCATTCGGCTAAACACAACCGTGGACTAATTAGAGCCAGATGTAGGCAGTGCCGTCCATAATGCTGGATGGACAGTGGTGGCATGCCAAACAACTGCGCTCTAGTTCTCAACACTTTCACAAAGTGCCATAAGTTGAGGTTCAACTTACTGCTCGGGTTGAGTAGAATGTAATCGTCAAAGGTGGAATCAGTAGCACTAAGGGGAGGAGAACGGGAAGCAGATATACCCAGTCCGCTGGCAGTGTCCTACGGGGACCAGCCTATCTGGCTGCCACGCCTGAATGTTTGCAACCGCGGCAGAGCTAGGCATGCTCAATTGTGCAGCAATTCAAACTGCATAACCTGGCCAAATTTCACGGGTGTACAAGAAACCACGGTGGTTTTACAAGGAGATGTTCACCTGGAACAGCCCGTTGCCTGCCGGCAGCAAGTTATCGGAATCCTTCCTAAAAAGCCTTGAAAGAAGTAAAACGCTCCTATGTTGCAATAACTCAGAACCTCATTCTGAGTGTTCCCGGCAGAGGTCATTCGACTCAACACAACCGTGGACTAATTAGAGCCAGATATAGGCAATGCATTTCATAGTGCTGGATGGAATGTGGTGGCCTGCCAAACAACTGAGCTCTAGTTCTCAAAACTCTCACAAAGGGCCATAATTTGAGGTTCAACTAACTGCTCCGGTTCAGTAGAGTGTAGCCGTCAAAGCTGGAATCAGTACCACTCAGGTGAGAAGAACTGTAAGCAGATATACCCAGTCTGCCCGCAGTGTCCAACGGGGACCAGCCTATCAGGCTTCCACCCCTGAATGTTTGCATCCGTGGCAGAGCTAGGCAGGCGCAATTGTGCAGCAATGCAAACTGCATCACCTGGCCAAATTTCACGGGTGTACAAGAATCCACGGGGGATTTACAAGGAGATGTTCACTAGGAACAGCCGGAGGCCTGCCATCAGTAAGATTCCGGAATACTTCCTAAGAATCCGTGAAAGTACTGAAACGCTCCTATGTTGCTGTAACTCAGAACCTCATTCTGAGTGTTCCCGGCAGAGGTCATTTGGCCGAACACGACCATGGACTCATTAGAGCCAGATATATGAAGTGCCGTCCATAGTGCTGGATGGACAGTGGTGGTGTGAAAAAACATCTGAGCTCTAGTTCTCAACACTTTCACAAAGTGCCATAAGGTGCGGTTCAACTTACTCCTCCGGTTGAGTAGAGTGTAACCGTCAAAGCTGGAATCAGTAGCACTCAGGTGTGAAGAACGGGAAGCAGATATACCCAGTTCGCTGGCAGTGTCCTACGAGGACTAGCCTTCTGGCTGCCATGCTTGAATGTTTTGATCCGCGGCAGAGCTAGGCAGGCGCAATTGTGCAGCAATGCAAACTGCATAACCTGGCCAAATTGCACGGGTTTACAAGAAACCACGGGGTATTTAAAAGGAGATGTTTACCCGGAACTGCCGGAGGCCTGCCGGCACCAACATTCTGGATTTCTGCCTGAGAAGCCTTGAAAGCAGTGAAACCCACCTATGTTGCAATAACTAAGAACCTCATTGTGAGTGTTTCCGGCAGAGGTCATTCGGCTGAACACAACCATGGACTAATTAGAGCCTTATGTAAGCAGTGCCGTCCATAGTGCTGGATGGACAGTGGTGGCATGCCAAACAACTGCGCTCTAGTTCTCAACCCTTTCACAAAGTGCCATAAGTTGAGGTTCACCTTACTGCTCCGGTTGAGTAGAGTGTAACCGTCAAAGCTGGAATCAGTAGCACTCAGGAGAGAAGAATGGGAAGCAGATATACCCAGTTCCCTGGCAGTGTCCTACGGGGACCAGCCTATCTGGCAGCCACGCCTGAATGTTTGCAACCGCGGCAGAGCTAGGCAGGCGCAATTGTGCAGCAATGCATACTGCATAACCTGGCCAAATTTCACGGGTGTACAAGAATCCAAGGGGATTTACAAGGAGATGTTCACCAGGAACAGCCGGAGCCCTGCCATCAGTAAGATTCCGGAATTCTTCCTAAGAAGCCGTGAAACTACTGAAACGCTCCTATATTGTAGTAACTCAGAACCTCATTCTGAGTGTTCCCGGCAGAGGTAATTCGGCTCAACACAACCGTGGACTAATTAGAGAGAGATGTAGGCAGTGCCGTACATAGTGCTGGATGGACAGTGGTGGCGTGCCAAACAACTGAGCTCTAGTTCTCAACACTTTCTCAAAGGGCCATAATTTGAGGTTCAACTAACTGATCCGGTTCAGTAGAGTGTAGCCTTCAAAGCTGGAATCAGTAGCACTCAGGTGAGAAGAACGGGAAGGAGATATACCCAGTCCGCTGGCAGTGTCCTACGGGGACCAGCCTATCTGCCTGCCACGCCTGAATGTTTGCAACCGTGGCAGACCTAGGCAGACGCAATTGTGCAGCAATGCATACTGCATAACCTGGCCAAATTTCACGGGTGTACAAGAAACCACGGGGGATGTACAAGGAGATGTTCACCTGGAACAGCCGGAGGGCTGCCGGCACCAACATTCAGGAATTCTGCCTTAGAAGACTTGAAAGCAGTGAAATGCTCCTATGTTGCAATAAATCAGAACCTCATTCTGAGTGTTCCCAGCAGATGTCATTCGGCTGAACACAACCCTGGACTACTTAGAGCCAGATGTAGGCAGTGCCTTCCATAGTGCTGGATGGACAGTGGTGGCTTGCCAAACAACTGCGCTCTAGTTCTCAACCCTTTCACAAAGTGCCACAAGTTGAGGTTCAACATACTGCTACGGTTGAGTAGAGTGTAGCCGTCAAAGCTGGAATCAGTAGCACTCAGGTGAGAAGAACGGGAAGCAGATATACCCAGTTCGCTGGCAGTGTCCTACGGAGACCAGCCTATCTGGCTGCCACGCCTGAATGTTTGCAACCGCGGCAGAGCTAGGCAGGGGGAATTGTGCAGCAATGCAAACTGCATGACCTGGCCAAATTTCATGGATGTACAATAAACGACAGGGGATTTACAAGGAGATGTTCACCCGGAATAGCCGGTGGCCTGCCCGCAGCAAGTTTCCGGATTCCTTCCTAAGATGCCTTGAAAGCAGTGAAACACTCCTATGTTGCAATAACTCAGAACCTCATTCTGAGTGTTCCCGGCAGAGGTCATTATGCTGAACACAACCGTGGACTAATTAGAGGCAGATATAGTCAGTGCCTTTCATAGTGCTGGATGGACAGTGGTGGCGTGCCAAACAACTGAGCTCTAGTTCTCAACCCTTTCAGAAAGTGCCACAAGTTGAGGTTCATCTTACTGCTCGGGTTGAGTAGTATATCTGTCAAAGCTGGAATCAGTAGCACTCAGGTGAGAAAAACGGGAAGCAGATATACCCAGTCCGCTGGCAGTGTCCTACAGGGACCAACCTTTCTGGTTGCCACGCCTGAATGTTTGCAAAGGCGGTAGAGCTAGGCAGGCGGGATTGTGCACCAATGCAAACTGCATAATCTTGCAAAATTTCACGGGTGTACAAGAAACAAAGGGGGATTTACAAGGAGATGTTCAGCCGGAACAACCGGAGGCCTGCCGGCACCAACAATCTGGAATTCTGCCTGAGAAGCCTTGAAAGCAGTGAAACGCTCCTATGTTGCAATAACTCAGAACCTCATTCTGAGTGTTCCCGGCAGAGGTCATTCGGCTGAACACAACCGAGGACTAATTAGAGCCAGATGTAGGCAGTGCCGTCCATAGTGCTGGATGTACAGTGGTGGCGTGCCGAACAACTGCGCTCTAGTTCTCAACACTTTCACAAAGTGCCACAAGTTGAGGTTCAACTTACTGCTCCGGTTGAGCAGAGTGTAGCCCTCAAAGCTGGAATAAGTAGCACTCAGGTGAGATGTATGGGAAGCAGATATACTCCGTCTGCTGACAGTGTCCTACGGGGACTAGCCCATCTGCCTGCCATGCCTGAATGTTTGCAACCGCGGTAGAGCTAGGCAGGTGCAATTGTGCAGCAATGCAAACTGCATAACCTGGCCAAATTGCACGGGTGTACAAGAAACCACGGGGGATTTACAAGGAGATGTTCACCCGGAACAGCCGGAGGCCTGCCATCAGTAAGATTCCGGAATTCTTCCTAAGAAGTCGTGAAAGTACTGAAAAGCTCCTATGTTGCAGTAACGCAGAACCTCATTCTGAGTGTTCCCAGCAGAGGTCATTCGGCTGAACACAACCGTGGACTAATTAGAGCCAGATATAGGCAGTGCCTTTCATAGTGCTCGATGGAGAGTGGTGGCGAGCCAAACAACTGAGCTCTAGTTCTCAACACTTTCACAAAGGGCCATAATTTGAGGTTCATCTAACTGCTCCGGTTCAGAAGAGTGTAGCCGTCAAAGCTGGAATCAGTAGCACTCAGGTGAGAAGAACGGGAAGCAGATATACCCAGTCCGCTGGCAGTGTCCAATAGGGACCAGCGTATTTGGCTGCCACGCCTGAATGTTTGCAAACGCGGCAGAGCTAGGTAGGCGCAATTGTGCAGCAATGCAAACTGCATCATCTGGCCAAAATTCACGGGTGTACAAGAATCCAAGGGGGATTTACAAGGAGATGTTCACCCGGAACAGTCGGAGGCCTGCCAGCAGCAAGATTCTGGAATCCTTCCTAAGAAGCCTTGAAAGCAGTGAAACGCTCCTATGTTGCAGTAACTCAGAACCTCATTCTGAGGGTTCCCTGCAGAGGTCATTCGGCTGAACACAACCATGGACTAATTAGAGCCAGATGTAGGCAGTGCCGTCCATAGTGCTGGATGGACACTGGTGCCGTCCCAAACAACTGAGCTCTATATCTCAATACTTTCACAAAATGCCATAATTTGAGGTTCAACGTAGTGCTCCGGTTGAGTAGAGTGTTGTCGTCAAAGCTGGAATCAGTAGCACTGAGGTGAGAAGTATGGGAAGCAGATATACCCCGTCCGCTGGCAGTGTCCTACGGGGACTAGCCTATCTGGCTGCCATGCCTGAATATTTGCCACCGTGGCAGAGCTAGGCAGGCGCAATTGTGCAGCAATGCAAACTGCAAAACCTGGCCAAATTGCACGGGTTTACAAGAAACCACGGGGGATTTACAAGGAGATGTTCACCCGGAATAGCCGGAGGCTTGCCCTCCGTAAGATTCCGGAATTCTTCCTAAGAAGCCGTGAAAGTACTGAAACGCTCCTATGTTGCAGTAACTCAGAACCTCATTTTGAGTGTTCCTCGGCACAGGTCATTTGGCTGAACAAAACCGTGGACTCATTAGAGCCAGATGTAGGCAGTGCTGTCCATAGTGCTGGATGGATAGTGGTGGCGTGCCAATCAACGGAGCTCTAGTTCTCAATGCTTTCACAAAGAGCCATAAGTTGAGGTTCACCTTACTGCTGAGGTTGAGTAGAGTGGAACCGTCAAAGCTGGAATCAGTAGCACTCAGGTGAGAAGAACGGGAAGCAGATATTCCCAGTCCGCTGGCAGTGTCCTACGGGGACCAGACTATCTGGCTGCCACGCCTGAATGTTTGGAACCGCGGCAGAGCTAGTCAGGCGCAATTGTGCAGCAATGCAAACTGCATAACCTGGCCAAATTTCACGGGTGTACAAGAAACCACGGGGGATTTACAAGGAGATGTTCACCCGGAACACCAGGAGGCCTGCCGGCAAAAGATTCCCGAATTCTTCCTAAGAAGCCTTGAAAGGAGTGAAACGCTCCTTTGTTGCAGTAACTCAGAAGCTCATTCTGAGTGTTCCGGGCAGAGGTCATTCTGCAGACCACAACCGTGGACTAATTAGAGCCAGATGTAAGCAGTGCCGTCCATAGTGCTGGATGGACAGTGGTGGCGTTCCAAACAACTGAGCTCTAGTTCTCAACACTTTCACAAAGTGCCATAAGTTGAGGTTCAACTTACTGCTCCCGTTGAGTAGAGTGTAGCCGTCAAAGCTGGAATCAGTAGCACTCAGGTGAGAAGAACGGGAAGCAGACATACCCAGTCCGATGACAGTGTCTTACGGGGAGCAGCCTTTCTGGCTGCCACGCCTGAATGTTGCAACCGCCGCAGAGCTAGGCAGGCTCAATTGTGCAGCAATGCAAACTGCATAACCTGGCCAAATTTCACGGGTGTACAAGAAACCACGGGGGATTTACAAGGAGATGTTCACCCGGAACAGCCGCAAGCCTGCCAGAACCAACATTCTGGAATTCTGCCTGAGAAGCCTTGAAAGCAGTGAAACCCACCTATGTTGCAATAACTAAGAACCTCATTCTGAGTGTTTCCGGCAGAGGTCATTCGGCTGAACACAACCATGGACTAATTAGAGCCTGATGTAAGCAGTGACGTCCATAGTGCTGGATGGACAGTGGTGGCATGCCAAACAACTGTGCTCTAGTTCTCAACCCTTTCACAAAGTGCCATAAGTTGAGGTTCACCTTACTGCTCCGGTTGAGTAGAGTGTAAAAGTCAAAGCTGGAATCAGTAGCACTCAGGAGAGAAGAACGGGAAGCACATATACCCAGTCCCCTGGCAGTGTCCTACTGGGACCAGCCTATCTGGCTGCCACGCCTGAATGTTTGCAACCGCGGCAGAGCTAGGCAGGCGCAATTGTGCAGCAATGCATACTGCATAACCTGGCCAAATTTCACTGGTGTACAAGAATCCAAGGGGATTTACAAGGAGATGTTCACCCGGAACAGCCGGAGCCCTGCCAACAGTAAGATTACGGAATTCTTCCTAAGAAGCCGTGAAACTACTGAAAAACTCCTATATTGTAGTAACTCAGAACCTCATTCTGAGTGTTCCCGGCAGAGGTAATTCGGCTCAACACAACCGTGGACTAATTAGAGAGAGATGTAGGCAGTGCCGTACATAGTGCTGGATGGACAGTGGTGGCGTGCCAAACAACTGAGCTCTAGTTCTCAACACTTTCACAAAGGGCCATAATTTGAGGTTCAACTAACTGATCCGGTTCAGTAGAGTGTAGCCTTCAAAGCTGGAATCAGTAGCACTCAGGTGAGAAGAACGGGAAGGAGATATACCCAGTCCCCTGGCAGTGTCCTACGGGGACCAGCCTATCTGCCTGCCACGCCTGAATGTTTGCAACCTTGGCAGACCTAGGCAGATGCAATTGTGCAGCAATGCATACTGCATAACCTGGCCAAATTTCACGGGTGTACAAGAAACCACGGGGGATGTACAAGGAGATGTTCACCTGGAACAGTCGGAGGGCTGCTGGCACCAACATTCTGGAATTCTGCCTTAGAAGCCTTGAAAGCAGTGAAATGCTCCTATGTTGCAATAAATCAGAACCTCATTCTGAGTGTTCCCAGCAGATGTCATTCGGCTGAACACAACCCTGGACTACTTAGAGCCCGATGTAGGCAGTGCCTTCCATAGTGCTGGATGGACAGTGGTGGCTTGCCAAACAACTGCGCTCTAGTTCTCAACCCTTTCACAAAGTGCCACAAGTTGAGGTTCAACATACTGCTACGGTTGAGTAGAGTGTAGCCGTCAAAGCTGGAATCAGTAGCACTCAGGTGAGAAGAACAGGAAGCAGATATACCCAGTCCGCTGGCAGTGTCCTACGGAGACCAGCCTATCTGGCTGCCACGCCTGAATGTTTGCAACCGCGGCAGAGCTAGGCAGGGGGAATTGTGCAGCAATGCAAACTGCATGACCTGGCCAAATTTTATGGATGTACAATAAATGACGGGGGATTTACAAGGAGATGTTCACCTGGAATAGCCGGTGGGCTGCCCGCATCAAGTTTCCGGAATCCTTCCTAAGAAGCCTTGAAAGCAGTGAAACACTCCTATGTTGCAGTAACTCAGAACCTCATTCTGAGTGTTCGCGGCAGAGGTCATTATTCTGAAGACAACCGTGGACTAATTAGAGGCAGATATAGGCAGTGCCTTTCATAGTGCTGGATGGACAGTGGTGGCGTGCCAAACAACTGAGCTCTAGTTCTCAACCCTTTCAGAAAGTGCCACAAGTTGAGGTTCATCTTACTGCTCGGGTTGAGTAGAGTGTAGCTGTCAAAGCTGGAATCAGTAGCACTCAGGTGAGAAAAACGGGAAGCAGATATACCCAGTCCGCTGGCAGTGTCCTACAGGGACCAACCTTTCTGGTTGCCACGCCTGAATGTTTGCAAAGGCGGTAGAGCTAGGCAGGCGGGATTGTGCACCAATGCAAACTGCATAATCTTGCAAAATTTCACGGGTTTACAAGAAACCAAGGGGGATTTACTAGGAGATGTTTACCCGGAACATCCGGAGGCCTGCCGGCACCAACATTCTGGAATTCCGCCTGAGAAGCCTTGAAAGCAGTGAAATGCCGCTATGTTGCAATAACTCAGAATCTCATTTTGAGTGTTCCCTGCAGAGGTCATTCGGCTGAACACAACCGTGGACTAATTAGAGGCAGATATAGGCAGTGCCGTCCATAGTGATGGATGGACAGTGGTGGCGTGCCAAACAACTGAGCTCTATTTCTCAACACTTTCACAAAGTGCCATAAGTTGAGCTTCACCTTACTGCTCCGGTTGAGTAGAGTGTAGCCGTCAAAGCTGGAATCACTAGCACTGAGGTGAGAAGAACGGGAAGCAGATATACCCAGTCCGCTGGCAGTGTCCTACGGGGACCAGCCTATCTGCCTGCCACGCCTGAATATTTGCAACCGCGGCAGAGCTAGGCAGGCGGGATTGTGCAGCAATGCAAACTGCATAATCTTGCAAAATTTCACGGGTGTACAAGAAACAAAGGGGGATTTACAAGGAGAAGTTCACCCGGAACAGCCGGAGGCTTGCCATCAGTAAGATTCCGGAATTCTTCCTAAGAAGTCGTGAAAGTACTGAAAAGCTCCTATGTTGCAGTAACTCAGAACCTCATTCTGAGTGTTCCCAGCAGAGGTCATTCGGCTGAACACAACCGTGGACTAATTAGAGCCAGATATAGACAGTGCCTTTCATAGTGCTGGATGGACAGTGGTGGCGTGCCAAACAACTGAGCTCTAGTTCTCAACACTTTCACAAATTGCCACAAGTTGAGGTTCATCTTACTGCTCGGATTGAGTAGAGTTTAGCCGTCAAAGCTGGAATCAGTAGCACTCAGGTGAGAAAAACGGGAAGCAGATATACCCAGTCCGCTGGCAGTGTCCTACAGGGACCAACCTTTCTGGTTGCCACGCCTGAATGTTTGCAACCGCGGTAGAGCTAGGCAGGCGGGAATGTGCAGCAATGCAAACTGAATAATCTTGCCAAATTTCACGATTTTACAAGAAACCACGGGGGATTTACAAGGAGATGGTTACCCCGAACTGCCGGAGGCCTGCGGGCACCAACATTCTGGAATTCAACCTGAGAAGCCTTGAAAGCAGTGAAACGCTCCTATGTTGCAATAACTCAGAACCTCATTCTGAGTGTTCCCGGCAGAGGTCATTTGGCTGAACACAACCGTGGACTAATTAGAGCCAGATGTAGGCAGTGCCGTCCATAGTGCTGGATGGACAGTGGTGGCGTGCCAAACAACTGAGCTCTAGTTCTCAACACTTTCACAAAGGGCCATAAGTTGAGGTTCAACTTACTGCTCCGGTTGAGTAGAGTGTAGCCGTCAAAGCTGGAATCAGTAGCACTCAGGTGAGAAGAACGGGAAGCAGATATACCCAGTCCGCTGGCAGTGTCCAATGGGGACCAGCGTATTTGGCTGCCACGCCTGAATGTTTGCAAACGCGGCAGAGCTGGGTAGGCGCAATTGTGCAGCAATGCAAACTGCATTACCTGGCCAAATTTCATGGGTGTACAATAAACGACGGTGGATTTACAAGGAGATGTTCACCCGGAACAGCCTGTGGCCTGCCCGCAGCAAGTTTCCGGAATCCTTCCTAAGAAGCCTTGAAAACAGTGAAACGCTCCTATGTTGCAATAACTCAGAACCTCATTCTGAGTGTTCCCTGCAGAGGTCATTCGGGAGAACAAAACCGTGGACTAAATAGAGCAAGATATAGGCAGTGCCTTAAATAGTGCTGGATGGACAGTGGTGGCGTGCCAAACAACTGAGCTCTAGTTGTCAATCCTTTCACAAAGTGCCACAAGTTGAGGTTCATCTTACTCCTCGGGTTGAGTAGAGTGTAGCCGTCAAAGCTGCAATCAGTAGCACTCAGGTGAGAAAAACGGGAAGCAGATATACCCAGTCCGCTGGCAGTGACTACAGGGACCAACCTTTCTTGTTGCCACGCATGAATGTTTGCAACCGCGGTAGAGCTAGGCAGGCGGGATTGTGCAGCAATGCAAACTGCATAATCTTGTCAAATTTCACGATTTTACAAGAAACCACAGGGGATATACCAGGAGATGGTTACCCGGAACTGCCGGAGGCCTGCCGGCACCAACATTCTGGAATTCTGCCTGAGAAGCCTTGAAAGCAGTGAAACGCTCCTATGTTGCAATAACTCAGAACCTCATTCTGAGTGTTCCCGGCAGAGTTCATTCGGCTGAACACAACCGTGGACTAAATAGAGCCAGATATAGGCAGTGCCGTCCATAGTGCTGGATGGACAGTGGTGGCGTGCCAAACAACTGAGCTCTAGTTCTCAACACTTTCACAAAGGGCCATAAGTTGAGGTTAACCTTACTGCTCCGGTTGAGTAGAGTGTAACCCCGGAAGCTGGAATCAGTAGCACTCAGGTGAGAAGAACGGGAAGCAGATATACCCAGTCCGCTGGCAGTGTCCTACGGGGACCAGCCTATCTGGCTGCCAGGCCTGAATGTTTGCAACCGCGGCAGAGCTAGGCAGGCGCAATTGTGCAGCAATGCAAACTGCATAACCTGGCCAAATTGCACGGGTTTACAAGAAACCACGGGGGATTTACAAGGAGATGTTTACCCGGAACTGCTGGAGGCCTGCCGGCACCAACATTCTGGAATTATGCCTCAGAAGTCTTGAAAGCAGTGAAACGCTCCTATGTTGCAATAACTCACAACCTCATTCTGAGTGTTCCCGGCAGAGGTCATTCGGCTGAACACAACCGTGGACTCATTAGAGCCTGATATATGCAGTGCCGTCCATAGTGCTGGATGGACAGTGGTGGCGTGCCAAACAACTGAGCTCTAGTTCTCAACACTTTCACAAAGGGCACTAAGTTGAGGTTCACCTTACTGCTCCCGTTGAGTAGAGTGTAACCGTCAAAGCTGGAATCAGTAGCACTCAGGTGAGAAGAACGGGAAGCAGATATACCCATTCCGCTGGCAATGTCCTACGGGGACCAGCCTATCTGGCTGCCACGCCTGAATGTTTGCAACCGTGTCAGAGGTAGGCAGGCACAATTGTGCAGCAATGCAAACTGCATCATCTGGCCAATTTCACGGGTGTACAAGAATCCACGGGGGATTTAAAGGAGATGTTCACCCGGAACAGCCGGAGGCCTGCCAGCAGCAAGATTCCGGAATCCTTCCTGAGAAGCCTTGAAAGCAGTGAAACGCTCATATGTTGCAGTAACTCAGAACCTCATTCTGAGGGTTCCCTGCAGAGGTCATTCGGCTGAACACAACCATGGACTAATTAGAGCCAGATGTAGGCAGTGCCGTGCATAGTGCTGGATGGACACTGGTGCCGTGTCAAACAACTGAGTTCTAGTTCTCAACACTTTCACAAAGTGCCATAATTTGAGGTTCACCTTACTGCTCCGGTTGAGTAGAGTATAGCCTTCAAACCTGGAATCAGTAGCACTCAGGTGAGATGAACGGGAAGCAGATATACCCAGTCCGCTGGCAGTGCCTACGGGGACCAGCCTATGTGGCTGCCACGCCTGAATGTTTGGAACCGTGGCAGAGCTAGGCAGGCGCAATTGTGCAGCAATGCAAACTTCATAACCTGGCCAAATGTCACGGGTGTACAAGAAACCACGGGGGATTTACAAGGAGATGTTTACCCGGAACAGCCGTAGGCCTGCCGGCAGCAAGATTCCGGAATTCTTCTCGGGAGGCCTTGAAAGCAGTGAAACGCTCCTATGTTACAGTAACTCAGGACCTCATTCTGAGTGTTCCCGGCAGAGGACATTCGGCTGAACACAACCGTGGACTCATTAGAGCCAGATATATGAAGTGCGGTCCATAGTGCTGGATGGACAGTGGTGAAGTGGAAAAACAACTGAGCTCTAGTTCTCAACACTTTCACAAAGTGCCATAAGTTGCGGTTCAACTTTCTCCTCCGGTTGAGTAGAGTGTAACCGTCAAAGCTGGAATCAGTAGCAGTCAGGTGAGAAGAACGGGAAGCAGATATACCCAGTTCGCTGGCAGTGTCCTACGGGGACCAGCCTTCTGTCTGCCACGCCTGAATGTTTGGAACCGCGGGAGAGCTAGGCAGGCGCAATTGTGTAGCAGTTCAAACTGCATAACCTGGCCAAATTGCTCGGGTTTACAAGAAACCACGGGGGATTTACAAGGAGATGGTTACCCGGAACTGCCGGAGGCCTGCCGGCACCAACATTCTGGAATTCTGCCTGAGAAGCCTTGAAAGCAGTGAAACGCTCCTATGTTGCAATAACTCAGAACCTCATTCTGAGTGTTCCCGGCAGAGGTCATTCGGCTGAACACAACCGTGGACTCATTAGAGCCTGATATATGCAGTGCCCTCCATAGTGCTGGATGGACAGTGGTGGCGTGCCAAACAACTGAGCTCTAGTTCTCAACACTTTCACAAAGTGCCATAAGTTGAGCTTCACCTTACTGCTCAGGTTGAGTAGAGTGTAACCGTCAAAGCTAGAATCAGTAGCACTCAGGTGAGAAGAACGGGAAGCAGATATTCCCAGTCCGCTGGCAGTGTCCTACTTGGACCAGCCTATCTGGCTGCCACGCCTGAATGTTTGGAACGGCGGCAGAGCTAGCCATGCGCAATTGTGCCGCAATGCAAACTGCATAACCTGGCCAAATTGCACGCGTTTACAAGAAACCACGGGGGATTTACAAGGAGATGTTTACCCGGAACTGCCGGAGGCCTGCCGGCACCAACATTCTGGAATTCTGCCTGAGAAGCCTTGAAAGAAGTGAAACGCACCTATGTTGCAATAACTCAGAATCTCTTTCTGAGTGTTCCGGGCAGAGGTCATTCAGCTGAACACAACCGTGGACTAATTAGAGACAGATGTAAGCAGTGCCGTCCATAGTGCTGGATGGACAGTGGTGGCGTGCCAAACAACAGAGCACTAGTTCTCAACACTTTCACAAAGTGCCATAAGTTGTGGTTCAACTTACTGCTCCGGTTGAGTAGAGTGTAGCCTTCAAACCTGGAATCAGTAGCACTCAGTTGAGAAGAACGGGAATCAGATATAACCAGTCTGCTGGCAATGACATACGGGGACCAGCTTATCTGGCTGCCACGCCTGAATGTTTGCAACCGCGGCAGAGGTAGGCAGGCACAATTGTGCAGCAATGCAAACTGCATCATCTGGCCAAAATTCACGGGTGTACAAGAATCCAAGGGGGATTTACAAGGAGATGTTCACCCGGAACAGCCGGAGGCCTGCCAGCAGCAAGATTCTGGAATCCTTCCTAAGAAGCCTTGAAAGCAGTGAAACGCTCCTATGTTGCAGTAACTCAGAACGTCATTCTGAGGGTTCCCTGCAGAGGTCATTCGGCTGAACACAACCATGGACTAATTAGAGCCAGATGTAGGCAGTGCCGTCCATAGTGCTGGATGGACACTGGTGCCGTCCCAAACAACTGAGCTCTAATTCTCAATACTTTCACAAAATGCCATAATTTGAGGTTCAACGTAGTGCTCCGGTTGAGTAGAGTGTTGTCGTCAAAGCTGGAATCAGTAGCACTGAGGTGAGAAGTATGGGAAGCAGATATACCCCGTCCGCTGGCAGTGTCCTACGGGGACTAGCCTATCTGGCTGCCATGCCTGAATATTTGCCACCGTGGCAGAGCTAGGCAGGCGCAATTGTGCAGCAATGCAAACTGCAAAACCTGGCCAAATTGCACGGGTTTACAAGAAACCACGGGGGATTTACAAGGAGATGTTCACCCGGAATAGCCGGAGGCTTGCCCTCCGTAAGATTCCGGAATTCTTCCTAAGAAGCCGTGAAAGTACTGAAACGCTCCTATGTTGCAGTAACTCAGAACCTCATTTTGAGTGTTCCTCGGCACAGGTCATTTGGCTGAACAAAACCGTGGACTCATTAGAGCCAGATGAAGGCAGTACCGTCCATAGTGCTGGATGGATAGTGGTGGCGTGCCAATCAACGGAGCTCTAGTTCTCAATGCTTTCACAAAGAGCCATAAGTTGAGGTTCACCTTACTGCTGAGGTTGAGTAGAGTGGAACCGTCAAAGCTGGAATCAGTAGCACTCAGGTGAGAAGAACGGGAAGCAGATATTCCCAGTCCGCTGGCAGTGTCCTACGGGGACCAGACTATCTGGCTGCCACGCCTGAATGTTTGGAACCGCGGCAGAGCTAGTCAGGCGCAATTGTGCAGCAATGCAAACTGCATAACCTGGCCAAATTTCACGGGTGTACAAGAAACCACGGGGGATTTACAAGGAGATGTTCACCCGGAACAGCAGGAGGCCTGCCGGCAAAAGATTCCCGAATTCTTCCTAAGAAGCCTTGAAAGGAGTGAAACGCTCCTTTGTTGCAGTAACTCAGAAGCTCATTCTGAGTGTTCCGGGCAGAAGTCATTCGGCAGACCACAACCGTGGACTAATTAGAGCCAGATGTAAGCAGTGCCGTCCATAGTGCTGGATGGACAGTGGTGGCGTTCCAAACAACTGAGCTCTAGTTCTCAACACTTTCACAAAGTGCCATAAGTTGAGGTTCAACTTACTGCTCCCGTTGAGTAGAGTGTAGCCGTCAAAGCTGGAATCAGTAGCACTCAGGTGAGAAGAACGGGAAGCAGACATACCCAGTCCGATGACAGTGTCTTACGGGGAGCAGCCTTTCTGGCTGCCACGCCTGAATGTTGCAACCGCCGCAGAGCTAGGCAGGCTCAATTGTGCAGCAATGCAAACTGCATAACCTGGCCAAATTTCACGGGTGTACAAGAAACCACGGGGGATTTACAAGGAGATGTTCACCCGGAACAGCCGCAAGCCTGCCAGAACCAACATTCTGGAATTCTGCCTGAGAAGCCTTGAAAGCAGTGAAACCCACCTATGTTGCAATAACTAAGAACCTCATTCTGAGTGTTTCCGGCAGAGGTCATTCGGCTGAACACAACCATGGACTAATTAGAGCCTGATGTAAGCAGTGCCTTCCATAGTGCTGGATGGACAGTGTTGGCATGCCAAACAACTGCGCTCTAGTTCTCAACCCTTTCACAAAGTGCCATAATTTGAGGTTCACCTTACTGCTCCGGTTGAGTAGAGTGTAACCGTCAAAGCTGGAATCAGTAGCACTCAGGAGAGAAGAACGGGAAGCAGATATACCCAGTCCCCTGGCAGTGTCCTACGGGGACCAGCCTATCTGGCTGCCACGCCTGAATGTTTGCAACCGCGGCAGAGCTAGGCAAGCGCAATTGTGCAGCAAAGCAAGCTGCATAACCTGGCCAAATTTCACTGGTGTACAAGAATCCAAGGGGATTTACAAGGAGATGTTCACCCGGAACAGCCGGAGCCCTGCCAACAGTAAGATTACGGAATTCTTCCTAAGAAGCCGTGAAACTACTGAAAAACTCCTATATTGTAGTAACTCAGAACCTCATTCTGAGTGTTCCCGGCAGAGGTCATTCGGCTGAACACAACCGTGGACTAATTAGAGAGAGATGTAGGCAGTGCCGTACATAGTGCTGGATGGACAGTGGTGGCGTGCCAAACAACTGAGCTCTAGTTCTCAACACTTTCACAAAGGGCCATAATTTGAGGTTCAACTAACTGATCCGGTTCAGTAGAGTGTAGCCTTCAAAGCTGGAATCAGTAGCACTCAGGTGAGAAGAACGGGAAGGAGATATACCCAGTCCCCTGGCAGTGTCCTACGGGGACCAGCCTATCTGCCTGCCACGCCTGAATGTTTGCAACCTTGGCAGACCTAGGCAGATGCAATTGTGCAGCAATGCATACTGCATAACCTGGCCAAATTTCACGGGTGTACAAGAAACCACGGGGGATGTACAAGGAGATGTTCACCTGGAACAGTCGGAGGGCTGCCGGCACCAACATTCTGGAATTCTGCCTTAGAAGCCTTGAAAGCAGTGAAATGCTCCTATGTTGCAATAAATCAGAACCTCATTCTGAGTGTTCCCAGCAGATGTCATTCGGCTGAACACAACCCTGGACTACTTAGAGCCCGATGTAGGCAGTGCCTTCCATAGTGCTGGATGGACAGTGGTGGCTTGCCAAACAACTGCGCTCTAGTTCTCAACCCTTTCACAAAGTGCCACAAGTTGAGGTTCAACATACTGCTACGGTTGAGTAGAGTGTAGCCGTCAAAGCTGGAATCAGTAGCACTCAGGTGAGAAGAACGGGAAGCAGATATACCCAGTCCGCTGGCAGTGTCCGACGGAGACCAGCCTATCTGGTTGCCACGCCTGAATGTTTGCAACCGCGGCAGAGCTAGGCAGGGGGAATTGTGCAGCAATGCAAACTGCATGACCTGGCCAAATTTTATGGATGTACAATAAACGACGGGGGATTTACAAGGAGATGTTCACCCGGAATAGCCGGTGGCCTGCCCGCAGCAAGTTTCCGGAATCCTTCCTAAGAAGCCTTGAAAGCAGTGAAACACTCCTATGTTGCAGTAACTCAGAACCTCATTCTGAGTGTTCGGGGCAGAGGTCATTATTCTGAAGACAACCGTGGACTAATTAGAGCCAGATGTAGGCAGTGCCTTTCATAGTGCTGGATGGACAGTGGTGGCGTTCCAAACAACTGAGCTCTAGTTCTCAACCCTTTCAGAAAGTGCCACAAGTTGAGGTTCATCTTACCGCTCGGGTTGAGTAGAGTGTAGCTGTCAAAGCTGGAATCAGTAGCACTCAGGTGAGAAAAACGGGAAGCAGATATACCCAGTCCGCTGGCAGTGTCCTACAGGGACCAACCTTTCTGGTTGCCACGCCTGAATGTTTGCAAAGGCGGTAGAGCTAGGCAGGCGGGATTGTGCACCAATGCAAACTGCATAATCTTGCAAAATTTCACGGGTTTACAAGAAACCAAGGGGGATTTACAAGGAGATGTTCAGCCGGAACAGCCCGAGGCCTGCCGGCACCAACAATCTGGAATTCTGCCTGAGAAGCCTTGAAAGCAGTGAAACGCTCCTATGTTGCAATAACTCAGAACCTCATTCTGAGTGATCCTGGAAGAGGTCATTCGGCTGAACACAACCGAGGACTAATTAGAGCCAGATGTAGGCAGTGCCTTCCATAGTGCTGGATGTACAGTGTTGGCGTGCCAAACAACTGCGCTCTAGTTCTCAACACTTTCACAAAGTGCCACAAGTTGAGGTTCAACTTACTGCTCCGGTTCAGTAGAGTGTAGCCGTCAAAGCTGGAATAAGTAGCACTCAGGTGAGAAGTATGGGAAGCAGATATACTCTGTCTGCTGGCAGTGTCCTACGGGGACTAGCCTATCTGGCTGCCATGCCTGAATGTTTGCAACCGCGGTAGAGCTAGGCAGGCGCAATTGTGCAGCAGTGCAACCTGCATAACCTAGCCAAATTGCACGGGTGTACAAGAAACCACGGGGGACTTACAAGGAGATGTTCACCCGGAAAAGCCGGAGGCCTGCCATCAGTAAGATTCCGGAATTCTTCCTATGAAGCCGTGAAAGTACTGAAACGCTCCTATGTTGCAGTAACTCAGAACCTCATTCTGAGTGTTCCCGGCAGAGGTCATTCGGCTGAACACAACCGTGGAGTCATTAGAGCCAGATATATGCAGTGCCGTCCACAGTGCTGGATGGACAGTGGTGGCGCGGCAAACAACTGAGCTCTAGTTCTAAACACTTTCACAAAGTGCCATAAGTTGAGCTTCACCTTACTGCTCCGGTTGAGTAGAGTGTAACAGTCAAAGCTGGAATCAGTAGCACTCAGGTGAGAAGAACGGGAAGCAGATATTCCCAGTCCGCTGCCAGTGTCCTACGGGGACCAGCCTATCTGGCTGCCACGCCTGAATGTTTGGAACCGCGGCAGAGCTACGCAGGCACAATTGTGCAGCAATGAAAACTGCATACCCTGGCCAAATTTCACGGGTGTACAAGAAACCAAGGGGGATTTACTAGGAGATGTTTACCCGGAACACCCGGAGGCCTGCCGGCACCAACATTCTGGAATTCCGCCTGAGAAGCCTTGAAAGCAGTGAAATGCCGCTATGTTGCAATAACTCAGAATCTCATTTTGAGTGTTCCCTGCAGAGGTCATTCGGCTGAACACAACCGTGGACTAATTAGAGGCAGATATAGGCAGTGCCGTCCATAGTGATGGATGGACAGTGGTGGCGTGCCAAACAACTGAGCTCTATTTCTCAACACTTTCACAAAGTGCCATAAGTTGAGCTTCACCTTACTGCTCCGGTTGAGTAGAGTGTAGCCGTCAAAGCTGGAATCACTAGCACTGAGGTGAGAAGAACGGGAAGCAGATATACCCAGTCCGCTGGCAGTGTCCTACGGGGACCAGCCTATCTGCCTGCCACGCCTGAATATTTGCAACCGCGGCAGAGCTAGGCAGGCGGGATTCTGCAGCAATGCAAACTGCATCATCTTGCAAAATTTCACGGGTGTACAAGAAACAAAGGGGGATTTACAAGGAGAAGTTCACCCGGAACAGCCGGAGGCTTGCCATCAGTAAGATTCCGGAATTCTTCCTAAGAAGTCGTGAAAGTACTGAAAAGCTCCTATGTTGCAGTAACTCAGAACCTCATTCTGAGTGTTCCCAGCAGAGGTCATTCGGCTGAACACAACCGTGGACTAATTAGAGCCAGATATAGACAGTGCCTTTCATAGTGCTGGATGGACAGTGGTGGCGTGCCAAACAACTGAGCTCTAGTTCTCAACACTTTCACAAATTGCCACAAGTTGAGGTTCATCTTACTGCTCGGATTGAGTAGAGTTTAGCCGTCAAAGCTGGAATCAGTAGCACTCAGGTGAGAAAAACGGGAAGCAGATATACCCAGTCCGCTGGCAGTGTCCTACAGGGACCAACCTTTCTGGTTGCCACGCCTGAATGTTTGCAACCGCGGTAGAGCTAGGCAGGCGGGAATGTGCAGCAATGCAAACTGAATAATCTTGCCAAATTTCACGATTTTACAAGAAACCACGGGGGATTTACAAGGAGATGGTTACCCCGAACTGCCGGAGGCCTGCGGGCACCAACATTCTGGAATTCAACCTGAGAAGCCTTGAAAGCAGTGAAACGCTCCTATGTTGCAATAACTCAGAACCTCATTCTGAGTGTTCCCGGCAGAGGTCATTTGGCTGAACACAACCGTGGACTAATTAGAGCCAGATGTAGGCAGTGCCGTCCATAGTGCTGGATGGACAGTGGTGGCGTGCCAAACAACTGAGCTCTAGTTCTCAACACTTTCACAAAGGGCCATAAGTTGAGGTTCAACTTACTGCTCCGGTTGAGTAGAGTGTAGCCGTCAAAGCTGGAATCAGTAGCACTCAGGTGAGAAGAACGGGAAGCAGATATACCCAGTCCGCTGGCAGTGTCCAATGGGGACCAGCGTATTTGGCTGCCACGCCTGAATGTTTGCAAACGCGGCAGAGCTGGGTAGGCGCAATTGTGCAGCAATGCAAACTGCATTACCTGGCCAAATTTCATGGGTGTACAATAAACGACGGTGGATTTACAAGGAGATGTTCACCCGGAACAGCCTGTGGCCTGCCCGCAGCAAGTTTCCGGAATCCTTCCTAAGAAGCCTTGAAAACAGTGAAACGCTCCTATGTTGCAATAACTCAGAACCTCATTCTGAGTGTTCCCTGCAGAGGTCATTCGGGAGAACAAAACCGTGGACTAAATAGAGCAAGATATAGGCAGTGCCTTAAATAGTGCTGGATGGACAGTGGTGGCGTGCCAAACAACTGAGCTCTAGTTGTCAATCCTTTCACAAAGTGCCACAAGTTGAGGTTCATCTTACTCCTCGGGTTGAGTAGAGTGTAGCCGTCAAAGCTGCAATCAGTAGCACTCAGGTGAGAAAAACGGGAAGCAGATATACCCAGTCCGCTGGCAGTGACTACAGGGACCAACCTTTCTTGTTGCCACGCATGAATGTTTGCAACCGCGGTAGAGCTAGGCAGGCGGGATTGTGCAGCAATGCAAACTGCATAATCTTGCCAAATTTCACGATTTTACAAGAAACCACAGGGGATATACCAGGAGATGGTTACCCGGAACTGCCGGAGGCCTGCCGGCACCAACATTCTGGAATTCTGCCTGAGAAGCCTTGAAAGCAGTGAAACGCTCCTATGTTGCAATAACTCAGAACCTCATTCTGAGTGTTCCCGGCAGAGTTCATTCGGCTGAACACAACCGTGGACTAAATAGAGCCAGATATAGGCAGTGCCGTCCATAGTGCTGGATGGACAGTGGTGGCGTGCCAAACAACTGAGCTCTAGTCCTCAACACTTTCACAAAGGGCCATAAGTTGAGGTTAACCTTACTGCTCCGGTTGAGTAGAGTGTAACCCCGGAAGCTGGAATCAGTAGCACTCAGGTGAGAAGAACGGGAAGCAGATATACCCAGTCCGCTGGCAGTGTCCTACGGGGACCAGCCTATCTGGCTGCCAGGCCTGAATGTTTGCAACCGCGGCAGAGCTAGGCAGGCGCAATTGTGCAGCAATGCAAACTGCATAACCTGGCCAAATTGCACGGGTTTACAAGAAACCACGGGGGATTTACAAGGAGATGTTTACCCGGAACTGCTGGAGGCCTGCCGGCACCAACATTCTGGAATTATGCCTCAGAAGCCTTGAAAGCAGTGAAACGCTCCTATGTTGCAATAACTCACAACCTCATTCTGAGTGTTCCCGGCAGAGGTCATTCGGCTGAACACAACCGTGGACTCATTAGAGCCTGATATATGCAGTGCCGTCCATAGTGCTGGATGGACAGTGGTGGCGTGCCAAACAACTGCGCTCTAGTTCTCAACACTTTCACAAAGTGCCACAAGTTGAGGTTCAACTTACTGCTCCGGTTCAGTAGAGTGTAGCCGTCAAAGCTGGAATAAGTAGCACTCAGGTGAGAAGTATGGGAAGCAGATATACTCTGTCTGCTGGCAGTGTCCTACGGGGACTAGCCTATCTGGCTGCCATGCCTGAATGTTTGCAACCGCGGTAGAGCTAGGCAGGCGCAATTGTGCAGCAGTGCAAACTGCATAACCTAGCCAAATTGCACGGGTGTACAAGAAACCACGGGGGACTTACAAGGAGATTTTCACCCGGAAAAGCCGGAGGCCTGCCATCAGTAAGATTCCGGAATTCTTCCTAAGAAGCCGTGAAAGTACTGAAACGCTCCTATGTTGCAGTAACTCAGAACCTCATTCTGAGTGTTCCCGGCAGAGGTCATTCGGCTGAACACAACCGTGGAGTCATTAGAGCCAGATATATGCAGTGCCGTCCACAGTGCTGGATGGACAGTGGTGGCGCGGCAAACAACTGAGCTCTAGTTCTAAACACTTTCACAAAGTGCCATAAGTTGAGCTTCACCTTACTGCTCCGGTTGAGTAGAGTGTAACAGTCAAAGCTGGAATCAGTAGCACTCAGGTGAGAAGAACGGGAAGCAGATATTCCCAGTCCGCTGCCAGTGTCCTACGGGGACCAGCCTATCTGGCTGCCACGCCTGAATGTTTGGAACCGCGGCAGAGCTACGCAGGCACAATTGTGCAGCAATGAAAACTGCATACCCTGGCCAAATTTCACGGGTGTACAAGAAACCAAGGGGGATTTACTAGGAGATGTTTACCCGGAACATCCGGAGGCCTGCCGGCACCAACATTCTGGAATTCCGCCTGAGAAGCCTTGAAAGCAGTGAAATGCCGCTATGTTGCAATAACTCAGAATCTCATTTTGAGTGTTCCCTGCAGAGGTCATTCGGCTGAACACAACCGTGGACTAATTAGAGGCAGATATAGGCAGTGCCGTCCATAGTGCTGGATGGACAGTGGTGGCGTGCCAAACAACTGAGCTCTATTTCTCAACACTTTCACAAAGTGCCATAAGTTGAGCTTCACCTTACTGCTCCGGTTGAGTAGAGTGTAGCCGTCAAAGCTGGAATCACTAGCACTGAGGTGAGAAGAACGGGAAGCAGATATACCCAGTCCGCTGGCAGTGTCCTACGGGGACCAGCCTATCTGCCTGCCACGCCTGAATATTTGCAACCGCAGCAGAGCTAGGCAGGCGGGATTGTGCAGCAATGCAAACTGCATAATCTTGCAAAATTTCACGGGTGTACAAGAAACAAAGGGGGATTTACAAGGAGAAGTTCACCCGGAACAGCCAGAGGCTTGCCATCAGTAAGATTCCGGAATTCTTCCTAAGAAGTCGTGAAAGTACTGAAAAGCTCCTATGTTGCAGTAACTCAGAACCTCATTCTGAGTGTTCCCAGCAGAGGTCATTCGGCTGAACACAACCGTGGACTAATTAGAGCCAGATATAGACAGTGCCTTTCATAGTGCTGGATGGACAGTGGTGGCGTGCCAAACAACTGAGCTCTAGTTCTCAACACTTTCACAAATTGCCACAAGTTGAGGTTCATCTTACTGCTCGGATTGAGTAGAGTTTAGCCGTCAAAGCTGGAATCAGTAGCACTCAGGTGAGAAAAACGGGAAGCAGATATACCCAGTCCGCTGGCAGTGTCCTACAGGGACCAACCTTTCTGGTTGCCAAGCCTGAATGTTTGCAACCGCGGTAGAGCTAGGCAGGCGGGAATGTGCAGCAATGCAAACTGAATAATCTTGCCAAATTTCACGATTTTACAAGAAACCACGGGGGATTTACAAGGAGATGATTACCCCGAACTGCCGGAGGCCTGCGGGCACCAACATTCTGGAATTCAACATGAGAAGCCTTGAAAGCAGTGAAACGCTCCTATGTTGCAATAACTCAGAACCTCATTCTGAGTGTTCCCGGCAGAGGTCATTTGGCTGAACACAACCGTGGACTAATTAGAGCCAGATGTAGGCAGTGCCGTCCATAGTGCTGGATGGACAGTGGTGGCGTGCCAAACAACTGAGCTCTAGTTCTCAACACTTTCACAAAGGGCCATAAGTTGAGGTTCAACTTACTGCTCCGGTTGAGTAGAGTGTAGCCGTCAAAGCTGGAATCAGTAGCACTCAGGTGAGAAGAACGGAAAGCAGATATAACCAGTCCGCTGGCAGTGTCCAATGGGGACCAGCGTATTTGGCTGCCACGCCTGAATGTTTGCAAACGCGGCAGAGCTGGGTAGGCGCAATTGTGCAGCAATGCAAACTGCATTACCTGGCCAAATTTCATGGGTGTACAATAAACGACGGTGGATTTACAAGGAGATGTTCACCTGGAACAGTCTGTGGCCTGCCCGCAGCAAGTTTCCGGAATCCTTCCTAAGAAGCCTTGAAAACAGTGAAACGCTCCTATGTTGCAATAACTCAGAACCTCATTCTGAGTGTTCCCTGCAGAGGTCATTCGGGAGAACAAAACCGTGGACTAAATAGAGCAAGATATAGGCAGTGCCTTAAATAGTGCTGGATGGACAGTGGTGGCGTGCCAAACAACTGAGCTCTAGTTGTCAATCCTTTCACAAAGTGCCACAAGTTGAGGTTCATCTTACTCCTCGGGTTGAGTAGAGTGTAGCCGTCAAAGATGGAATCAGTAGCACTCAGGTGAGAAAAACGGGAAGCAGATATACCCAGTCCGCTGGCAGTGACTAAAGGGACCAACCTTTCTTGTTGCCACGCATGAATGTTTGCAACCGCGGTAGAGCTAGGCAGGCGGGATTGTGCAGCAATGCAAACTGCATAATCTTGCCAAATTTCACGATTTTACAAGAAACCACAGGGGATATACCAGGAGATGGTTACCCGGAACTGCCGGAGGCCTGCCGGCACCAACATTCTGGAATTCTGCCTGAGAAGCCTTGAAAGCAGTGAAACGCTCCTATGTTGCAATAACTCAGAACCTCATTCTGAGTGTTCCCGGCAGAGTTCATTCGGCTGAACACAACCGTGGACTAAATAGAGCCAGATATAGGCAGTGCCGTCCATAGTGCTGGATGGACAGTGGTGGCGTGCCAAACAACTGAGCTCTAGTTCTCAACACTTTCACAAAGGGCCATAAGTTGAGGTTAACCTTACTGCTCCCGTTGAGTAGAGTGTAACCCCGGAAGCTGGAATCAGTAGCACTCAGGTGAGAAGAACGGGAAGCAGATATACCCAGTCCGCTGGCAGTGTCCTACGGGGACCAGCCTATCTGGCTGCCAGGCCTGAATGTTTGCAACCGCGGCAGAGCTAGGCAGGCGCAATTGTGCAGCAATGCAAACTGCATAACCTGGCCAAATTGCACGGGTTTACAAGAAACCACGGGGGATTTACAAGGAGATGTTTACCCGGAACTGCTGGAGGCCTGCCGGCACCAACATTCTGGAATTATGCCTCAGAAGCCTTGAAAGCAGTGAAACGCTCCTATGTTGCAATAACTCACAACCTCATTCTGAGTGTTCCCGGCAGAGGTCATTCGGCTGAACACAACCGTGGACTCATTAGAGCCTGATATATGCAGTGCCGTCCATAGTGCTGGATGGACAGTGGTGGCGTGCCAAACAACTGAGCTCTAGTTCTCAACACTTTCACAAAGGGCACTAAGTTGAGGTTCACCTTACTGCTCCCGTTGAGTAGAGTGTAACCGTCAAAGCTGGAATCAGTAGCACTCAGGTGAGAAGAACGGGAAGCAGATATACCCATTCCGCTGGCAATGTCCTACGGGGACCAGCCTATCTGGCTGCCACGCCTGAATGTTTGCAACCGTGTCAGAGGTAGGCAGGCACAATTGTGCAGCAATGCAAACTGCATCATCTGGCCAATTTCACGGGTGTACAAGAATCCACGGGGGATTTAAAGGAGATGTTCACCCGGAACAGCCGGAGGCCTGCCAGCAGCAAGATTCCGGAATCCTTCCTGAGAAGCCTTGAAAGCAGTGAAACGCTCATATGTTGCAGTAACTCAGAACCTCATTCTGAGGGTTCCCTGCAGAGGTCATTCGGCTGAACACAACCATGGACTAATTAGAGCCAGATGTAGGCAGTGCCGTGCATAGTGCTGGATGGACACTGGTGCCGTGTCAAACAACTGAGTTCTAGTTCTCAACACTTTCACAAAGTGCCATAATTTGAGGTTCACCTTACTGCTCCGGTTGAGTAGAGTATAGCCTTCAAACCTGGAATCAGTAGCACTCAGGTGAGATGAACGGGAAGCAGATATACCCAGTCCGCTGGCAGTGCCTACGGGGACCAGCCTATGTGGCTGCCACGCCTGAATGTTTGGAACCGTGGCAGAGCTAGGCAGGCGCAATTGTGCAGCAATGCAAACTTCATAACCTGGCCAAATGTCACGGGTGTACAAGAAACCACGGGGGATTTACAAGGAGATGTTTACCCGGAACAGCCGTAGGCCTGCCGGCAGCAAGATTCCGGAATTCTTCTCGGGAGGCCTTGAAAGCAGTGAAACGCTCCTATGTTACAGTAACTCAGGACCTCATTCTGAGTGTTCCCGGCAGAGGACATTCGGCTGAACACAACCGTGGACTCATTAGAGCCAGATATATGAAGTGCGGTCCATAGTGCTGGATGGACAGTGGTGAAGTGGAAAAACAACTGAGCTCTAGTTCTCAACACTTTCACAAAGTGCCATAAGTTGCGGTTCAACTTTCTCCTCCGGTTGAGTAGAGTGTAACCGTCAAAGCTGGAATCAGTAGCAGTCAGGTGAGAAGAACGGGAAGCAGATATACCCAGTTCGCTGGCAGTGTCCTACGGGGACCAGCCTTCTGTCTGCCACGCCTGAATGTTTGGAACCGCGGGAGAGCTAGGCAGGCGCAATTGTGTAGCAGTTCAAACTGCATAACCTGGCCAAATTGCTCGGGTTTACAAGAAACCACGGGGGATTTACAAGGAGATGGTTACCCGGAACTGCCGGAGGCCTGCCGGCACCAACATTCTGGAATTCTGCCTGAGAAGCCTTGAAAGCAGTGAAACGCTCCTATGTTGCAATAACTCAGAACCTCATTCTGAGTGTTCCCGGCAGAGGTCATTTGGCTGAACAAAACCGTGGACTCATTAGAGCCAGATGTAGGCAGTGCCGTCCATAGTGCTGGATGGATAGTGGTGGCGTGCCAATCAACGGAGCTCTAGTTCTCAATGCTTTCACAAAGAGCCATAAGTTGAGGTTCACCTTACTGCTGAGGTTGAGTAGAGTGGAACCGTCAAAGCTGGAATCAGTAGCACTCAGGTGAGAAGAACGGGAAGCAGATATTCCCAGTCCGCTGGCAGTGTCCTACGGGGACCAGACTATCTGGCTGCCACGCCTGAATGTTTGGAACCGCGGCAGAGCTAGTCAGGCGCAATTGTGCAGCAATGCAAACTGCATAACCTGGCCAAATTTCACGGGTGTACAAGAAACCACGGGGGATTTACAAGGAGAGGTTCACCCGGAACAGCCGGAGGCCTGCCGGCAAAAGATTCCCGAATTCTTCCTAAGAAGCCTTGAAAGGAGTGAAACGCTCCTTTGTTGCAGTAACTCAGAAGCTCATTCTGAGTGTTCCGGGCAGAGGTCATTCGGCAGACCAGAACCGTGGATTAATTAGAGCCAGATATAGGCAGTGTCTTTCATAGTGCTGGATGGACAGTGGTGGCGTTCCAAACAACTGAGCTCTAGTTCTCAACACTTTCACAAAGTGCCATAAGTTGATGTTCAACTAACTGCTCCGGTTGAGTAGAGTGTAACTGTCAAAGCTGGAATCAGTAGCACTCAGGTGAGAAAAACGGGAATCAGATATACCCAGTCCGTTGGGAGTGTCCAACGGGGACCAGCCTATCTGACTCACACGCCTGAATGTTTGCAACCGCGGCAGAGCTAGGCAGGCGGAATTGTGCAGCAATGCCAACTGCATAACCTGGCCAAATTTCACGGATGTACAAGAAACCACGGTGGATTTACAAGGAGATGTTCACCAGGAACAGACGGAGTCCTGCCGGCAGCAAGATTCCGGAATTCTTCCTGAGAAAACTTAAAAGCAGTGAAACGTTCCTATGTTGCAGTAACTCAGAACCTCATTCTGAGTGTTGCCGGCCGAGATCATTCGGCTGAACACAACCGTGGACTAATTAGAGCCAGATGTAGGCAGTGTCTTTCATAGTGCTGGATGGACAGTGGTGGCGTGCCAAACAACTCAGCTCTAGTTCTCAACACTTTCTCGAAGTGCCATAAGTTGAGGTTCAACTTACTGCTCCGGTTGAGTAGAGTATAGCCGTCAAAGCTGGAATCAGTGGCACTCAGGTGAGAAGAACGGGACGCAGATAGACCCAGTCTGCTGGCACTGTCCTACGGGGACCAGCCTATCTGGCTGCAACGCTTGAATGTTTGCAAACACTGCAGAGCTAGTCAGGCGCAATTGTGCAGCAATGCACGCTGCATAACCTGGCCAAATATCACGGGTGTACAAGAAACCATGGGGATTTACAAGGAGATGTTCACCCGGAACAGCCGCAGGCCTGCCATAAGCAAGATTTCAGAATCCTACCTAAGAAGCCTTGAAAGCAGTGAAACGCTCCTATGTTGCAATAACTCAGAAACTCATTCTGAGCGTTCCCGGCAGAGATCATTCGGCTGAACACAACCGTGGACTAATTAGAGCCAGATGTAAGCAGTGCCGTCCATAGTGCTGGATGGACAGTGGTGGCTTACCAAACAACTGAGCTCTAGTTCTCAACACTTTCACAAAGTGCCATAAGTTGAGGGTCAACTTACTGCTCCCGTTGAGTAGAGTGTAGCCGTCAAAGCTGGAATCAGTAGCACTCAGGTGAGAAGAACGGGAAGCAGACATACCCAGTCCGATGACAGTGTCTTACGGGGAGCAGCCTTTCTGGCTGCCACGCCTGAATGTTGCAACCGCCGCAGAGCTAGGCAGGCTCAATTGTGCAGCAATGCAAACTGCATAACCTGGCCAAATTTCACGGGTGTACAAGAAACCACGGGGGATTTACAAGGAGATGTTCACCCGGAACAGCCGCAAGCCTGCCAGAACCAATATTCTGGAATTCTGCCTTAGAAGCCTTGAAAGCAGTGAAACGCTCCAATGTTGCAATAACTCAGAACCTCATTCTGAGTGTTCCAGGCAGAGTTCATTCGGCTGAACACAAGCGTGGACTAATTAGAGCCAGATGTTGGCACTGCCCTCCATAGTGCTGGATGGACAGTGGTGGCGTGCCAAACAACTGAGCTCTAGTTCTCAACTCTTTCACAAAGTGCCATATGTGCAGGTTCAAATTACTGCTCTGGTTGAGTCGAATGTAGCCGTAAAAGCTGGAATCAGTAACACTCAGGTGAGAAGAACGGGAAGCAGATATACCCAGTCCGCTGGCAGTGTCCTACGGGGACCAGCCTATCTGTCCGCCACGCCTGAATATTTGCAACCGCGGCAGAGCTAGTCAGGCGCAATTGTGCAGCAATGCAAACTGCATAACCTGGCCAAATTTCACGGGTGTACAAGAAACCATGGGTGATTTACAAAGAGATGTTCACCCGGAACAGGCGGAGGCCTTACGGCAACAAGATTCCAGAAATCTTAATGTGAAGCCTTGAAAGCAGTGAAACGCTCCTATGTTGCAATAACTCAGAACCTCATTCTGAGTGTTCCCGGCAGAGGTCATTCAGCTGCCCACAACCGTGGACTAATTAGAGCCAGAGGTAGGCAGTGCAGTCCATAGTGCTGTTTGGACAGTGGTGGCGTGCCAAACAACTGAACTCTAGTTCTCAACATCTTAACAAAGTGCCATAAGTTGAGGTTCTACTTAGAGCTCCGGTTGAGGAGAGTGTAGCATTCAAAGCTGGAATCAGTAGCCCTCAGGTTAGAAGAAGGGGAAGCAAATATACCCTGTCCGCTGGCAGTGTCCTTCGGGTCCAGCCTACTGGCTGCCACTCCTGAATGTTTGCAATCGCGGCAGAGCTAGGCAGGCGCAATTTGCAGCAATGCAAACTGCATCACCTGGCCAAATATCACGGGTGTACAAGAAACCACGGGGATTGACAAGGAGATGTTCACCCGGAACAGCCGAAGGCCTGCCAGAAGCAAGATTTCAGAATCCTACCTAAGAAGCCTTGAAAGCAGTGAAACGCTCCTATGTTGCAATAACTAAAAAACTCATTCTGAGTGTTCCTGGCAGAGCTCATTCGGCTGAACACAAGCGTGGACTAATAAGAGCCAGATGCAGTGCCGTCCATAGTGCTGGATGGACAGTGGTGGCGTGCCAAACAACTGAGCTCTAGTTCTCAACACTTTCACAAAGGGCACTAAGTTGAGGTTCACCTTACTGCTCCCGTTGAGTAGAGTGTAACCGTCAAAGCTGGAATCAGTAGCACTCAGGTGAGAAGAACGGGAAGCAGATATACCCATTCCGCTGGCAATGTCCTACGGGGACCAGCCTATCTGGCTGCCACGCCTGAATGTTTGCAACCGTGTCAGAGGTAGGCAGGCACAATTGTGCAGCAATGCAAACTGCATCATCTGGCCAATTTCACGGGTGTACAAGAATCCACGGGGGATTTAAAGGAGATGTTCACCCGGAACAGCCGGAGGCCTGCCAGCAGCAAGATTCCGGAATCCTTCCTGAGAAGCCTTGAAAGCAGTGAAACGCTCATATGTTGCAGTAACTCAGAACCTCATTCTGAGGGTTCCCTGCAGAGGTCATTCGGCTGAACACAACCATGGACTAATTAGAGCCAGATGTAGGCAGTGCCGTGCATAGTGCTGGATGGACACTGGTGCCGTGTCAAACAACTGAGTTCTAGTTCTCAACACTTTCACAAAGTGCCATAATTTGAGGTTCACCTTACTGCTCCGGTTGAGTAGAGTATAGCCTTCAAACCTGGAATCAGTAGCACTCAGGTGAGATGAACGGGAAGCAGATATACCCAGTCCGCTGGCAGTGCCTACGGGGACCAGCCTATGTGGCTGCCACGCCTGAATGTTTGGAACCGTGGCAGAGCTAGGCAGGCGCAATTGTGCAGCAATGCAAACTTCATAACCTGGCCAAATGTCACGGGTGTACAAGAAACCACGGGGGATTTACAAGGAGATGTTTACCCGGAACAGCCGTAGGCCTGCCGGCAGCAAGATTCCGGAATTCTTCTCGGGAGGCCTTGAAAGCAGTGAAACGCTCCTATGTTACAGTAACTCAGGACCTCATTCTGAGTGTTCCCGGCAGAGGACATTCGGCTGAACACAACCGTGGACTCATTAGAGCCAGATATATGAAGTGCGGTCCATAGTGCTGGATGGACAGTGGTGAAGTGGAAAAACAACTGAGCTCTAGTTCTCAACACTTTCACAAAGTGCCATAAGTTGCGGTTCAACTTTCTCCTCCGGTTGAGTAGAGTGTAACCGTCAAAGCTGGAATCAGTAGCAGTCAGGTGAGAAGAACGGGAAGCAGATATACCCAGTTCGCTGGCAGTGTCCTACGGGGACCAGCCTTCTGTCTGCCACGCCTGAATGTTTGGAACCGCGGGAGAGCTAGGCAGGCGCAATTGTGTAGCAGTTCAAACTGCATAACCTGGCCAAATTGCTCGGGTTTACAAGAAACCACGGGGGATTTACAAGGAGATGGTTACCCGGAACTGCCGGAGGCCTGCCGGCACCAACATTCTGGAATTCTGCCTGAGAAGCCTTGAAAGCAGTGAAACGCTCCTATGTTGCAATAACTCAGAACCTCATTCTGAGTGTTCCCGGCAGAGGTCATTCGGCTGAACACAACCGTGGACTCATTAGAGCCTGATATATGCAGTGCCCTCCATAGTGCTGGATGGACAGTGGTGGCGTGCCAAACAACTGAGCTCTAGTTCTCAACACTTTCACAAAGTGCCATAAGTTGAGCTTCACCTTACTGCTCAGGTTGAGTAGAGTGTAACCGTCAAAGCTAGAATCAGTAGCACTCAGGTGAGAAGAACGGGAAGCAGATATTCCCAGTCCGCTGGCAGTGTCCTACTTGGACCAGCCTATCTGGCTGCCACGCCTGAATGTTTGGAACGGCGGCAGAGCTAGCCATGCGCAATTGTGCCGCAATGCAAACTGCATAACCTGGCCAAATTGCACGCGTTTACAAGAAACCACGGGGGATTTACAAGGAGATGTTTACCCGGAACTGCCGGAGGCCTGCCGGCACCAACATTCTGGAATTCTGCCTGAGAAGCCTTGAAAGAAGTGAAACGCACCTATGTTGCAATAACTCAGAATCTCTTTCTGAGTGTTCCGGGCAGAGGTCATTCAGCTGAACACAACCGTGGACTAATTAGAGACAGATGTAAGCAGTGCCGTCCATAGTGCTGGATGGACAGTGGTGGCGTGCCAAACAACAGAGCACTAGTTCTCAACACTTTCACAAAGTGCCATAAGTTGTGGTTCAACTTACTGCTCCGGTTGAGTAGAGTGTAGCCTTCAAACCTGGAATCAGTAGCACTCAGTTGAGAAGAACGGGAATCAGATATAACCAGTCTGCTGGCAATGACATACGGGGACCAGCTTATCTGGCTGCCACGCCTGAATGTTTGCAACCGCGGCAGAGGTAGGCAGGCACAATTGTGCAGCAATGCAAACTGCATCATCTGGCCAAAATTCACGGGTGTACAAGAATCCAAGGGGGATTTACAAGGAGATGTTCACCCGGAACAGCCGGAGGCCTGCCAGCAGCAAGATTCTGGAATCCTTCCTAAGAAGCCTTGAAAGCAGTGAAACGCTCCTATGTTGCAGTAACTCAGAACGTCATTCTGAGGGTTCCCTGCAGAGGTCATTCGGCTGAACACAACCATGGACTAATTAGAGCCAGATGTAGGCAGTGCCGTCCATAGTGCTGGATGGACACTGGTGCCGTCCCAAACAACTGAGCTCTAATTCTCAATACTTTCACAAAATGCCATAATTTGAGGTTCAACGTAGTGCTCCGGTTGAGTAGAGTGTTGTCGTCAAAGCTGGAATCAGTAGCACTGAGGTGAGAAGTATGGGAAGCAGATATACCCCGTCCGCTGGCAGTGTCCTACGGGGACTAGCCTATCTGGCTGCCATGCCTGAATATTTGCCACCGTGGCAGAGCTAGGCAGGCGCAATTGTGCAGCAATGCAAACTGCAAAACCTGGCCAAATTGCACGGGTTTACAAGAAACCACGGGGGATTTACAAGGAGATGTTCACCCGGAATAGCCGGAGGCTTGCCCTCCGTAAGATTCCGGAATTCTTCCTAAGAAGCCGTGAAAGTACTGAAACGCTCCTATGTTGCAGTAACTCAGAACCTCATTTTGAGTGTTCCTCGGCACAGGTCATTTGGCTGAACAAAACCGTGGACTCATTAGAGCCAGATGAAGGCAGTACCGTCCATAGTGCTGGATGGATAGTGGTGGCGTGCCAATCAACGGAGCTCTAGTTCTCAATGCTTTCACAAAGAGCCATAAGTTGAGGTTCACCTTACTGCTGAGGTTGAGTAGAGTGGAACCGTCAAAGCTGGAATCAGTAGCACTCAGGTGAGAAGAACGGGAAGCAGATATTCCCAGTCCGCTGGCAGTGTCCTACGGGGACCAGACTATCTGGCTGCCACGCCTGAATGTTTGGAACCGCGGCAGAGCTAGTCAGGCGCAATTGTGCAGCAATGCAAACTGCATAACCTGGCCAAATTTCACGGGTGTACAAGAAACCACGGGGGATTTACAAGGAGATGTTCACCCGGAACAGCAGGAGGCCTGCCGGCAAAAGATTCCCGAATTCTTCCTAAGAAGCCTTGAAAGGAGTGAAACGCTCCTTTGTTGCAGTAACTCAGAAGCTCATTCTGAGTGTTCCGGGCAGAAGTCATTCGGCAGACCACAACCGTGGACTAATTAGAGCCAGATGTAAGCAGTGCCGTCCATAGTGCTGGATGGACAGTGGTGGCGTTCCAAACAACTGAGCTCTAGTTCTCAACACTTTCACAAAGTGCCATAAGTTGAGGTTCAACTTACTGCTCCCGTTGAGTAGAGTGTAGCCGTCAAAGCTGGAATCAGTAGCACTCAGGTGAGAAGAACGGGAAGCAGACATACCCAGTCCGATGACAGTGTCTTACGGGGAGCAGCCTTTCTGGCTGCCACGCCTGAATGTTGCAACCGCCGCAGAGCTAGGCAGGCTCAATTGTGCAGCAATGCAAACTGCATAACCTGGCCAAATTTCACGGGTGTACAAGAAACCACGGGGGATTTACAAGGAGATGTTCACCCGGAACAGCCGCAAGCCTGCCAGAACCAACATTCTGGAATTCTGCCTGAGAAGCCTTGAAAGCAGTGAAACCCACCTATGTTGCAATAACTAAGAACCTCATTCTGAGTGTTTCCGGCAGAGGTCATTCGGCTGAACACAACCATGGACTAATTAGAGCCTGATGTAAGCAGTGCCTTCCATAGTGCTGGATGGACAGTGTTGGCATGCCAAACAACTGCGCTCTAGTTCTCAACCCTTTCACAAAGTGCCATAATTTGAGGTTCACCTTACTGCTCCGGTTGAGTAGAGTGTAACCGTCAAAGCTGGAATCAGTAGCACTCAGGAGAGAAGAACGGGAAGCAGATATACCCAGTCCCCTGGCAGTGTCCTACGGGGACCAGCCTATCTGGCTGCCACGCCTGAATGTTTGCAACCGCGGCAGAGCTAGGCAAGCGCAATTGTGCAGCAAAGCAAGCTGCATAACCTGGCCAAATTTCACTGGTGTACAAGAATCCAAGGGGATTTACAAGGAGATGTTCACCCGGAACAGCCGGAGCCCTGCCAACAGTAAGATTACGGAATTCTTCCTAAGAAGCCGTGAAACTACTGAAAAACTCCTATATTGTAGTAACTCAGAACCTCATTCTGAGTGTTCCCGGCAGAGGTCATTCGGCTGAACACAACCGTGGACTAATTAGAGAGAGATGTAGGCAGTGCCGTACATAGTGCTGGATGGACAGTGGTGGCGTGCCAAACAACTGAGCTCTAGTTCTCAACACTTTCACAAAGGGCCATAATTTGAGGTTCAACTAACTGATCCGGTTCAGTAGAGTGTAGCCTTCAAAGCTGGAATCAGTAGCACTCAGGTGAGAAGAACGGGAAGGAGATATACCCAGTCCCCTGGCAGTGTCCTACGGGGACCAGCCTATCTGCCTGCCACGCCTGAATGTTTGCAACCTTGGCAGACCTAGGCAGATGCAATTGTGCAGCAATGCATACTGCATAACCTGGCCAAATTTCACGGGTGTACAAGAAACCACGGGGGATGTACAAGGAGATGTTCACCTGGAACAGTCGGAGGGCTGCCGGCACCAACATTCTGGAATTCTGCCTTAGAAGCCTTGAAAGCAGTGAAATGCTCCTATGTTGCAATAAATCAGAACCTCATTCTGAGTGTTCCCAGCAGATGTCATTCGGCTGAACACAACCCTGGACTACTTAGAGCCCGATGTAGGCAGTGCCTTCCATAGTGCTGGATGGACAGTGGTGGCTTGCCAAACAACTGCGCTCTAGTTCTCAACCCTTTCACAAAGTGCCACAAGTTGAGGTTCAACATACTGCTACGGTTGAGTAGAGTGTAGCCGTCAAAGCTGGAATCAGTAGCACTCAGGTGAGAAGAACGGGAAGCAGATATACCCAGTCCGCTGGCAGTGTCCGACGGAGACCAGCCTATCTGGTTGCCACGCCTGAATGTTTGCAACCGCGGCAGAGCTAGGCAGGGGGAATTGTGCAGCAATGCAAACTGCATGACCTGGCCAAATTTTATGGATGTACAATAAACGACGGGGGATTTACAAGGAGATGTTCACCCGGAATAGCCGGTGGCCTGCCCGCAGCAAGTTTCCGGAATCCTTCCTAAGAAGCCTTGAAAGCAGTGAAACACTCCTATGTTGCAGTAACTCAGAACCTCATTCTGAGTGTTCGGGGCAGAGGTCATTATTCTGAAGACAACCGTGGACTAATTAGAGCCAGATGTAGGCAGTGCCTTTCATAGTGCTGGATGGACAGTGGTGGCGTTCCAAACAACTGAGCTCTAGTTCTCAACCCTTTCAGAAAGTGCCACAAGTTGAGGTTCATCTTACCGCTCGGGTTGAGTAGAGTGTAGCTGTCAAAGCTGGAATCAGTAGCACTCAGGTGAGAAAAACGGGAAGCAGATATACCCAGTCCGCTGGCAGTGTCCTACAGGGACCAACCTTTCTGGTTGCCACGCCTGAATGTTTGCAAAGGCGGTAGAGCTAGGCAGGCGGGATTGTGCACCAATGCAAACTGCATAATCTTGCAAAATTTCACGGGTTTACAAGAAACCAAGGGGGATTTACAAGGAGATGTTCAGCCGGAACAGCCCGAGGCCTGCCGGCACCAACAATCTGGAATTCTGCCTGAGAAGCCTTGAAAGCAGTGAAACGCTCCTATGTTGCAATAACTCAGAACCTCATTCTGAGTGATCCTGGAAGAGGTCATTCGGCTGAACACAACCGAGGACTAATTAGAGCCAGATGTAGGCAGTGCCTTCCATAGTGCTGGATGTACAGTGTTGGCGTGCCAAACAACTGCGCTCTAGTTCTCAACACTTTCACAAAGTGCCACAAGTTGAGGTTCAACTTACTGCTCCGGTTCAGTAGAGTGTAGCCGTCAAAGCTGGAATAAGTAGCACTCAGGTGAGAAGTATGGGAAGCAGATATACTCTGTCTGCTGGCAGTGTCCTACGGGGACTAGCCTATCTGGCTGCCATGCCTGAATGTTTGCAACCGCGGTAGAGCTAGGCAGGCGCAATTGTGCAGCAGTGCAACCTGCATAACCTAGCCAAATTGCACGGGTGTACAAGAAACCACGGGGGACTTACAAGGAGATGTTCACCCGGAAAAGCCGGAGGCCTGCCATCAGTAAGATTCCGGAATTCTTCCTATGAAGCCGTGAAAGTACTGAAACGCTCCTATGTTGCAGTAACTCAGAACCTCATTCTGAGTGTTCCCGGCAGAGGTCATTCGGCTGAACACAACCGTGGAGTCATTAGAGCCAGATATATGCAGTGCCGTCCACAGTGCTGGATGGACAGTGGTGGCGCGGCAAACAACTGAGCTCTAGTTCTAAACACTTTCACAAAGTGCCATAAGTTGAGCTTCACCTTACTGCTCCGGTTGAGTAGAGTGTAACAGTCAAAGCTGGAATCAGTAGCACTCAGGTGAGAAGAACGGGAAGCAGATATTCCCAGTCCGCTGCCAGTGTCCTACGGGGACCAGCCTATCTGGCTGCCACGCCTGAATGTTTGGAACCGCGGCAGAGCTACGCAGGCACAATTGTGCAGCAATGAAAACTGCATACCCTGGCCAAATTTCACGGGTGTACAAGAAACCAAGGGGGATTTACTAGGAGATGTTTACCCGGAACACCCGGAGGCCTGCCGGCACCAACATTCTGGAATTCCGCCTGAGAAGCCTTGAAAGCAGTGAAATGCCGCTATGTTGCAATAACTCAGAATCTCATTTTGAGTGTTCCCTGCAGAGGTCATTCGGCTGAACACAACCGTGGACTAATTAGAGGCAGATATAGGCAGTGCCGTCCATAGTGATGGATGGACAGTGGTGGCGTGCCAAACAACTGAGCTCTATTTCTCAACACTTTCACAAAGTGCCATAAGTTGAGCTTCACCTTACTGCTCCGGTTGAGTAGAGTGTAGCCGTCAAAGCTGGAATCACTAGCACTGAGGTGAGAAGAACGGGAAGCAGATATACCCAGTCCGCTGGCAGTGTCCTACGGGGACCAGCCTATCTGCCTGCCACGCCTGAATATTTGCAACCGCGGCAGAGCTAGGCAGGCGGGATTCTGCAGCAATGCAAACTGCATCATCTTGCAAAATTTCACGGGTGTACAAGAAACAAAGGGGGATTTACAAGGAGAAGTTCACCCGGAACAGCCGGAGGCTTGCCATCAGTAAGATTCCGGAATTCTTCCTAAGAAGTCGTGAAAGTACTGAAAAGCTCCTATGTTGCAGTAACTCAGAACCTCATTCTGAGTGTTCCCAGCAGAGGTCATTCGGCTGAACACAACCGTGGACTAATTAGAGCCAGATATAGACAGTGCCTTTCATAGTGCTGGATGGACAGTGGTGGCGTGCCAAACAACTGAGCTCTAGTTCTCAACACTTTCACAAATTGCCACAAGTTGAGGTTCATCTTACTGCTCGGATTGAGTAGAGTTTAGCCGTCAAAGCTGGAATCAGTAGCACTCAGGTGAGAAAAACGGGAAGCAGATATACCCAGTCCGCTGGCAGTGTCCTACAGGGACCAACCTTTCTGGTTGCCACGCCTGAATGTTTGCAACCGCGGTAGAGCTAGGCAGGCGGGAATGTGCAGCAATGCAAACTGAATAATCTTGCCAAATTTCACGATTTTACAAGAAACCACGGGGGATTTACAAGGAGATGGTTACCCCGAACTGCCGGAGGCCTGCGGGCACCAACATTCTGGAATTCAACCTGAGAAGCCTTGAAAGCAGTGAAACGCTCCTATGTTGCAATAACTCAGAACCTCATTCTGAGTGTTCCCGGCAGAGGTCATTTGGCTGAACACAACCGTGGACTAATTAGAGCCAGATGTAGGCAGTGCCGTCCATAGTGCTGGATGGACAGTGGTGGCGTGCCAAACAACTGAGCTCTAGTTCTCAACACTTTCACAAAGGGCCATAAGTTGAGGTTCAACTTACTGCTCCGGTTGAGTAGAGTGTAGCCGTCAAAGCTGGAATCAGTAGCACTCAGGTGAGAAGAACGGGAAGCAGATATACCCAGTCCGCTGGCAGTGTCCAATGGGGACCAGCGTATTTGGCTGCCACGCCTGAATGTTTGCAAACGCGGCAGAGCTGGGTAGGCGCAATTGTGCAGCAATGCAAACTGCATTACCTGGCCAAATTTCATGGGTGTACAATAAACGACGGTGGATTTACAAGGAGATGTTCACCCGGAACAGCCTGTGGCCTGCCCGCAGCAAGTTTCCGGAATCCTTCCTAAGAAGCCTTGAAAACAGTGAAACGCTCCTATGTTGCAATAACTCAGAACCTCATTCTGAGTGTTCCCTGCAGAGGTCATTCGGGAGAACAAAACCGTGGACTAAATAGAGCAAGATATAGGCAGTGCCTTAAATAGTGCTGGATGGACAGTGGTGGCGTGCCAAACAACTGAGCTCTAGTTGTCAATCCTTTCACAAAGTGCCACAAGTTGAGGTTCATCTTACTCCTCGGGTTGAGTAGAGTGTAGCCGTCAAAGCTGCAATCAGTAGCACTCAGGTGAGAAAAACGGGAAGCAGATATACCCAGTCCGCTGGCAGTGACTACAGGGACCAACCTTTCTTGTTGCCACGCATGAATGTTTGCAACCGCGGTAGAGCTAGGCAGGCGGGATTGTGCAGCAATGCAAACTGCATAATCTTGCCAAATTTCACGATTTTACAAGAAACCACAGGGGATATACCAGGAGATGGTTACCCGGAACTGCCGGAGGCCTGCCGGCACCAACATTCTGGAATTCTGCCTGAGAAGCCTTGAAAGCAGTGAAACGCTCCTATGTTGCAATAACTCAGAACCTCATTCTGAGTGTTCCCGGCAGAGTTCATTCGGCTGAACACAACCGTGGACTAAATAGAGCCAGATATAGGCAGTGCCGTCCATAGTGCTGGATGGACAGTGGTGGCGTGCCAAACAACTGAGCTCTAGTCCTCAACACTTTCACAAAGGGCCATAAGTTGAGGTTAACCTTACTGCTCCGGTTGAGTAGAGTGTAACCCCGGAAGCTGGAATCAGTAGCACTCAGGTGAGAAGAACGGGAAGCAGATATACCCAGTCCGCTGGCAGTGTCCTACGGGGACCAGCCTATCTGGCTGCCAGGCCTGAATGTTTGCAACCGCGGCAGAGCTAGGCAGGCGCAATTGTGCAGCAATGCAAACTGCATAACCTGGCCAAATTGCACGGGTTTACAAGAAACCACGGGGGATTTACAAGGAGATGTTTACCCGGAACTGCTGGAGGCCTGCCGGCACCAACATTCTGGAATTATGCCTCAGAAGCCTTGAAAGCAGTGAAACGCTCCTATGTTGCAATAACTCACAACCTCATTCTGAGTGTTCCCGGCAGAGGTCATTCGGCTGAACACAACCGTGGACTCATTAGAGCCTGATATATGCAGTGCCGTCCATAGTGCTGGATGGACAGTGGTGGCGTGCCAAACAACTGCGCTCTAGTTCTCAACACTTTCACAAAGTGCCACAAGTTGAGGTTCAACTTACTGCTCCGGTTCAGTAGAGTGTAGCCGTCAAAGCTGGAATAAGTAGCACTCAGGTGAGAAGTATGGGAAGCAGATATACTCTGTCTGCTGGCAGTGTCCTACGGGGACTAGCCTATCTGGCTGCCATGCCTGAATGTTTGCAACCGCGGTAGAGCTAGGCAGGCGCAATTGTGCAGCAGTGCAAACTGCATAACCTAGCCAAATTGCACGGGTGTACAAGAAACCACGGGGGACTTACAAGGAGATTTTCACCCGGAAAAGCCGGAGGCCTGCCATCAGTAAGATTCCGGAATTCTTCCTAAGAAGCCGTGAAAGTACTGAAACGCTCCTATGTTGCAGTAACTCAGAACCTCATTCTGAGTGTTCCCGGCAGAGGTCATTCGGCTGAACACAACCGTGGAGTCATTAGAGCCAGATATATGCAGTGCCGTCCACAGTGCTGGATGGACAGTGGTGGCGCGGCAAACAACTGAGCTCTAGTTCTAAACACTTTCACAAAGTGCCATAAGTTGAGCTTCACCTTACTGCTCCGGTTGAGTAGAGTGTAACAGTCAAAGCTGGAATCAGTAGCACTCAGGTGAGAAGAACGGGAAGCAGATATTCCCAGTCCGCTGCCAGTGTCCTACGGGGACCAGCCTATCTGGCTGCCACGCCTGAATGTTTGGAACCGCGGCAGAGCTACGCAGGCACAATTGTGCAGCAATGAAAACTGCATACCCTGGCCAAATTTCACGGGTGTACAAGAAACCAAGGGGGATTTACTAGGAGATGTTTACCCGGAACATCCGGAGGCCTGCCGGCACCAACATTCTGGAATTCCGCCTGAGAAGCCTTGAAAGCAGTGAAATGCCGCTATGTTGCAATAACTCAGAATCTCATTTTGAGTGTTCCCTGCAGAGGTCATTCGGCTGAACACAACCGTGGACTAATTAGAGGCAGATATAGGCAGTGCCGTCCATAGTGCTGGATGGACAGTGGTGGCGTGCCAAACAACTGAGCTCTATTTCTCAACACTTTCACAAAGTGCCATAAGTTGAGCTTCACCTTACTGCTCCGGTTGAGTAGAGTGTAGCCGTCAAAGCTGGAATCACTAGCACTGAGGTGAGAAGAACGGGAAGCAGATATACCCAGTCCGCTGGCAGTGTCCTACGGGGACCAGCCTATCTGCCTGCCACGCCTGAATATTTGCAACCGCAGCAGAGCTAGGCAGGCGGGATTGTGCAGCAATGCAAACTGCATAATCTTGCAAAATTTCACGGGTGTACAAGAAACAAAGGGGGATTTACAAGGAGAAGTTCACCCGGAACAGCCAGAGGCTTGCCATCAGTAAGATTCCGGAATTCTTCCTAAGAAGTCGTGAAAGTACTGAAAAGCTCCTATGTTGCAGTAACTCAGAACCTCATTCTGAGTGTTCCCAGCAGAGGTCATTCGGCTGAACACAACCGTGGACTAATTAGAGCCAGATATAGACAGTGCCTTTCATAGTGCTGGATGGACAGTGGTGGCGTGCCAAACAACTGAGCTCTAGTTCTCAACACTTTCACAAATTGCCACAAGTTGAGGTTCATCTTACTGCTCGGATTGAGTAGAGTTTAGCCGTCAAAGCTGGAATCAGTAGCACTCAGGTGAGAAAAACGGGAAGCAGATATACCCAGTCCGCTGGCAGTGTCCTACAGGGACCAACCTTTCTGGTTGCCAAGCCTGAATGTTTGCAACCGCGGTAGAGCTAGGCAGGCGGGAATGTGCAGCAATGCAAACTGAATAATCTTGCCAAATTTCACGATTTTACAAGAAACCACGGGGGATTTACAAGGAGATGATTACCCCGAACTGCCGGAGGCCTGCGGGCACCAACATTCTGGAATTCAACATGAGAAGCCTTGAAAGCAGTGAAACGCTCCTATGTTGCAATAACTCAGAACCTCATTCTGAGTGTTCCCGGCAGAGGTCATTTGGCTGAACACAACCGTGGACTAATTAGAGCCAGATGTAGGCAGTGCCGTCCATAGTGCTGGATGGACAGTGGTGGCGTGCCAAACAACTGAGCTCTAGTTCTCAACACTTTCACAAAGGGCCATAAGTTGAGGTTCAACTTACTGCTCCGGTTGAGTAGAGTGTAGCCGTCAAAGCTGGAATCAGTAGCACTCAGGTGAGAAGAACGGAAAGCAGATATAACCAGTCCGCTGGCAGTGTCCAATGGGGACCAGCGTATTTGGCTGCCACGCCTGAATGTTTGCAAACGCGGCAGAGCTGGGTAGGCGCAATTGTGCAGCAATGCAAACTGCATTACCTGGCCAAATTTCATGGGTGTACAATAAACGACGGTGGATTTACAAGGAGATGTTCACCTGGAACAGTCTGTGGCCTGCCCGCAGCAAGTTTCCGGAATCCTTCCTAAGAAGCCTTGAAAACAGTGAAACGCTCCTATGTTGCAATAACTCAGAACCTCATTCTGAGTGTTCCCTGCAGAGGTCATTCGGGAGAACAAAACCGTGGACTAAATAGAGCAAGATATAGGCAGTGCCTTAAATAGTGCTGGATGGACAGTGGTGGCGTGCCAAACAACTGAGCTCTAGTTGTCAATCCTTTCACAAAGTGCCACAAGTTGAGGTTCATCTTACTCCTCGGGTTGAGTAGAGTGTAGCCGTCAAAGATGGAATCAGTAGCACTCAGGTGAGAAAAACGGGAAGCAGATATACCCAGTCCGCTGGCAGTGACTAAAGGGACCAACCTTTCTTGTTGCCACGCATGAATGTTTGCAACCGCGGTAGAGCTAGGCAGGCGGGATTGTGCAGCAATGCAAACTGCATAATCTTGCCAAATTTCACGATTTTACAAGAAACCACAGGGGATATACCAGGAGATGGTTACCCGGAACTGCCGGAGGCCTGCCGGCACCAACATTCTGGAATTCTGCCTGAGAAGCCTTGAAAGCAGTGAAACGCTCCTATGTTGCAATAACTCAGAACCTCATTCTGAGTGTTCCCGGCAGAGTTCATTCGGCTGAACACAACCGTGGACTAAATAGAGCCAGATATAGGCAGTGCCGTCCATAGTGCTGGATGGACAGTGGTGGCGTGCCAAACAACTGAGCTCTAGTTCTCAACACTTTCACAAAGGGCCATAAGTTGAGGTTAACCTTACTGCTCCCGTTGAGTAGAGTGTAACCCCGGAAGCTGGAATCAGTAGCACTCAGGTGAGAAGAACGGGAAGCAGATATACCCAGTCCGCTGGCAGTGTCCTACGGGGACCAGCCTATCTGGCTGCCAGGCCTGAATGTTTGCAACCGCGGCAGAGCTAGGCAGGCGCAATTGTGCAGCAATGCAAACTGCATAACCTGGCCAAATTGCACGGGTTTACAAGAAACCACGGGGGATTTACAAGGAGATGTTTACCCGGAACTGCTGGAGGCCTGCCGGCACCAACATTCTGGAATTATGCCTCAGAAGCCTTGAAAGCAGTGAAACGCTCCTATGTTGCAATAACTCACAACCTCATTCTGAGTGTTCCCGGCAGAGGTCATTCGGCTGAACACAACCGTGGACTCATTAGAGCCTGATATATGCAGTGCCGTCCATAGTGCTGGATGGACAGTGGTGGCGTGCCAAACAACTGAGCTCTAGTTCTCAACACTTTCACAAAGGGCACTAAGTTGAGGTTCACCTTACTGCTCCCGTTGAGTAGAGTGTAACCGTCAAAGCTGGAATCAGTAGCACTCAGGTGAGAAGAACGGGAAGCAGATATACCCATTCCGCTGGCAATGTCCTACGGGGACCAGCCTATCTGGCTGCCACGCCTGAATGTTTGCAACCGTGTCAGAGGTAGGCAGGCACAATTGTGCAGCAATGCAAACTGCATCATCTGGCCAATTTCACGGGTGTACAAGAATCCACGGGGGATTTAAAGGAGATGTTCACCCGGAACAGCCGGAGGCCTGCCAGCAGCAAGATTCCGGAATCCTTCCTGAGAAGCCTTGAAAGCAGTGAAACGCTCATATGTTGCAGTAACTCAGAACCTCATTCTGAGGGTTCCCTGCAGAGGTCATTCGGCTGAACACAACCATGGACTAATTAGAGCCAGATGTAGGCAGTGCCGTGCATAGTGCTGGATGGACACTGGTGCCGTGTCAAACAACTGAGTTCTAGTTCTCAACACTTTCACAAAGTGCCATAATTTGAGGTTCACCTTACTGCTCCGGTTGAGTAGAGTATAGCCTTCAAACCTGGAATCAGTAGCACTCAGGTGAGATGAACGGGAAGCAGATATACCCAGTCCGCTGGCAGTGCCTACGGGGACCAGCCTATGTGGCTGCCACGCCTGAATGTTTGGAACCGTGGCAGAGCTAGGCAGGCGCAATTGTGCAGCAATGCAAACTTCATAACCTGGCCAAATGTCACGGGTGTACAAGAAACCACGGGGGATTTACAAGGAGATGTTTACCCGGAACAGCCGTAGGCCTGCCGGCAGCAAGATTCCGGAATTCTTCTCGGGAGGCCTTGAAAGCAGTGAAACGCTCCTATGTTACAGTAACTCAGGACCTCATTCTGAGTGTTCCCGGCAGAGGACATTCGGCTGAACACAACCGTGGACTCATTAGAGCCAGATATATGAAGTGCGGTCCATAGTGCTGGATGGACAGTGGTGAAGTGGAAAAACAACTGAGCTCTAGTTCTCAACACTTTCACAAAGTGCCATAAGTTGCGGTTCAACTTTCTCCTCCGGTTGAGTAGAGTGTAACCGTCAAAGCTGGAATCAGTAGCAGTCAGGTGAGAAGAACGGGAAGCAGATATACCCAGTTCGCTGGCAGTGTCCTACGGGGACCAGCCTTCTGTCTGCCACGCCTGAATGTTTGGAACCGCGGGAGAGCTAGGCAGGCGCAATTGTGTAGCAGTTCAAACTGCATAACCTGGCCAAATTGCTCGGGTTTACAAGAAACCACGGGGGATTTACAAGGAGATGGTTACCCGGAACTGCCGGAGGCCTGCCGGCACCAACATTCTGGAATTCTGCCTGAGAAGCCTTGAAAGCAGTGAAACGCTCCTATGTTGCAATAACTCAGAACCTCATTCTGAGTGTTCCCGGCAGAGGTCATTTGGCTGAACAAAACCGTGGACTCATTAGAGCCAGATGTAGGCAGTGCCGTCCATAGTGCTGGATGGATAGTGGTGGCGTGCCAATCAACGGAGCTCTAGTTCTCAATGCTTTCACAAAGAGCCATAAGTTGAGGTTCACCTTACTGCTGAGGTTGAGTAGAGTGGAACCGTCAAAGCTGGAATCAGTAGCACTCAGGTGAGAAGAACGGGAAGCAGATATTCCCAGTCCGCTGGCAGTGTCCTACGGGGACCAGACTATCTGGCTGCCACGCCTGAATGTTTGGAACCGCGGCAGAGCTAGTCAGGCGCAATTGTGCAGCAATGCAAACTGCATAACCTGGCCAAATTTCACGGGTGTACAAGAAACCACGGGGGATTTACAAGGAGAGGTTCACCCGGAACAGCCGGAGGCCTGCCGGCAAAAGATTCCCGAATTCTTCCTAAGAAGCCTTGAAAGGAGTGAAACGCTCCTTTGTTGCAGTAACTCAGAAGCTCATTCTGAGTGTTCCGGGCAGAGGTCATTCGGCAGACCAGAACCGTGGATTAATTAGAGCCAGATATAGGCAGTGTCTTTCATAGTGCTGGATGGACAGTGGTGGCGTTCCAAACAACTGAGCTCTAGTTCTCAACACTTTCACAAAGTGCCATAAGTTGATGTTCAACTAACTGCTCCGGTTGAGTAGAGTGTAACTGTCAAAGCTGGAATCAGTAGCACTCAGGTGAGAAAAACGGGAATCAGATATACCCAGTCCGTTGGGAGTGTCCAACGGGGACCAGCCTATCTGACTCACACGCCTGAATGTTTGCAACCGCGGCAGAGCTAGGCAGGCGGAATTGTGCAGCAATGCCAACTGCATAACCTGGCCAAATTTCACGGATGTACAAGAAACCACGGTGGATTTACAAGGAGATGTTCACCAGGAACAGACGGAGTCCTGCCGGCAGCAAGATTCCGGAATTCTTCCTGAGAAAACTTAAAAGCAGTGAAACGTTCCTATGTTGCAGTAACTCAGAACCTCATTCTGAGTGTTGCCGGCCGAGATCATTCGGCTGAACACAACCGTGGACTAATTAGAGCCAGATGTAGGCAGTGTCTTTCATAGTGCTGGATGGACAGTGGTGGCGTGCCAAACAACTCAGCTCTAGTTCTCAACACTTTCTCGAAGTGCCATAAGTTGAGGTTCAACTTACTGCTCCGGTTGAGTAGAGTATAGCCGTCAAAGCTGGAATCAGTGGCACTCAGGTGAGAAGAACGGGACGCAGATAGACCCAGTCTGCTGGCACTGTCCTACGGGGACCAGCCTATCTGGCTGCAACGCTTGAATGTTTGCAAACACTGCAGAGCTAGTCAGGCGCAATTGTGCAGCAATGCACGCTGCATAACCTGGCCAAATATCACGGGTGTACAAGAAACCATGGGGATTTACAAGGAGATGTTCACCCGGAACAGCCGCAGGCCTGCCATAAGCAAGATTTCAGAATCCTACCTAAGAAGCCTTGAAAGCAGTGAAACGCTCCTATGTTGCAATAACTCAGAAACTCATTCTGAGCGTTCCCGGCAGAGATCATTCGGCTGAACACAACCGTGGACTAATTAGAGCCAGATGTAAGCAGTGCCGTCCATAGTGCTGGATGGACAGTGGTGGCTTACCAAACAACTGAGCTCTAGTTCTCAACACTTTCACAAAGTGCCATAAGTTGAGGGTCAACTTACTGCTCCCGTTGAGTAGAGTGTAGCCGTCAAAGCTGGAATCAGTAGCACTCAGGTGAGAAGAACGGGAAGCAGACATACCCAGTCCGATGACAGTGTCTTACGGGGAGCAGCCTTTCTGGCTGCCACGCCTGAATGTTGCAACCGCCGCAGAGCTAGGCAGGCTCAATTGTGCAGCAATGCAAACTGCATAACCTGGCCAAATTTCACGGGTGTACAAGAAACCACGGGGGATTTACAAGGAGATGTTCACCCGGAACAGCCGCAAGCCTGCCAGAACCAATATTCTGGAATTCTGCCTTAGAAGCCTTGAAAGCAGTGAAACGCTCCAATGTTGCAATAACTCAGAACCTCATTCTGAGTGTTCCAGGCAGAGTTCATTCGGCTGAACACAAGCGTGGACTAATTAGAGCCAGATGTTGGCACTGCCCTCCATAGTGCTGGATGGACAGTGGTGGCGTGCCAAACAACTGAGCTCTAGTTCTCAACTCTTTCACAAAGTGCCATATGTGCAGGTTCAAATTACTGCTCTGGTTGAGTCGAATGTAGCCGTAAAAGCTGGAATCAGTAACACTCAGGTGAGAAGAACGGGAAGCAGATATACCCAGTCCGCTGGCAGTGTCCTACGGGGACCAGCCTATCTGTCCGCCACGCCTGAATATTTGCAACCGCGGCAGAGCTAGTCAGGCGCAATTGTGCAGCAATGCAAACTGCATAACCTGGCCAAATTTCACGGGTGTACAAGAAACCATGGGTGATTTACAAAGAGATGTTCACCCGGAACAGGCGGAGGCCTTACGGCAACAAGATTCCAGAAATCTTAATGTGAAGCCTTGAAAGCAGTGAAACGCTCCTATGTTGCAATAACTCAGAACCTCATTCTGAGTGTTCCCGGCAGAGGTCATTCAGCTGCCCACAACCGTGGACTAATTAGAGCCAGAGGTAGGCAGTGCAGTCCATAGTGCTGTTTGGACAGTGGTGGCGTGCCAAACAACTGAACTCTAGTTCTCAACATCTTAACAAAGTGCCATAAGTTGAGGTTCTACTTAGAGCTCCGGTTGAGGAGAGTGTAGCATTCAAAGCTGGAATCAGTAGCCCTCAGGTTAGAAGAAGGGGAAGCAAATATACCCTGTCCGCTGGCAGTGTCCTTCGGGTCCAGCCTACTGGCTGCCACTCCTGAATGTTTGCAATCGCGGCAGAGCTAGGCAGGCGCAATTTGCAGCAATGCAAACTGCATCACCTGGCCAAATATCACGGGTGTACAAGAAACCACGGGGATTGACAAGGAGATGTTCACCCGGAACAGCCGAAGGCCTGCCAGAAGCAAGATTTCAGAATCCTACCTAAGAAGCCTTGAAAGCAGTGAAACGCTCCTATGTTGCAATAACTAAAAAACTCATTCTGAGTGTTCCTGGCAGAGCTCATTCGGCTGAACACAAGCGTGGACTAATAAGAGCCAGATGCAGTGCCGTCCATAGTGCTGGATGGACAGTGGTGGCGTGCCAAACAACTGAGCTCTAGTTCTCAACACTTTCACAAAGGGCACTAAGTTGAGGTTCACCTTACTGCTCCCGTTGAGTAGAGTGTAACCGTCAAAGCTGGAATCAGTAGCACTCAGGTGAGAAGAACGGGAAGCAGATATACCCATTCCGCTGGCAATGTCCTACGGGGACCAGCCTATCTGGCTGCCACGCCTGAATGTTTGCAACCGTGTCAGAGGTAGGCAGGCACAATTGTGCAGCAATGCAAACTGCATCATCTGGCCAATTTCACGGGTGTACAAGAATCCACGGGGGATTTAAAGGAGATGTTCACCCGGAACAGCCGGAGGCCTGCCAGCAGCAAGATTCCGGAATCCTTCCTGAGAAGCCTTGAAAGCAGTGAAACGCTCATATGTTGCAGTAACTCAGAACCTCATTCTGAGGGTTCCCTGCAGAGGTCATTCGGCTGAACACAACCATGGACTAATTAGAGCCAGATGTAGGCAGTGCCGTGCATAGTGCTGGATGGACACTGGTGCCGTGTCAAACAACTGAGTTCTAGTTCTCAACACTTTCACAAAGTGCCATAATTTGAGGTTCACCTTACTGCTCCGGTTGAGTAGAGTATAGCCTTCAAACCTGGAATCAGTAGCACTCAGGTGAGATGAACGGGAAGCAGATATACCCAGTCCGCTGGCAGTGCCTACGGGGACCAGCCTATGTGGCTGCCACGCCTGAATGTTTGGAACCGTGGCAGAGCTAGGCAGGCGCAATTGTGCAGCAATGCAAACTTCATAACCTGGCCAAATGTCACGGGTGTACAAGAAACCACGGGGGATTTACAAGGAGATGTTTACCCGGAACAGCCGTAGGCCTGCCGGCAGCAAGATTCCGGAATTCTTCTCGGGAGGCCTTGAAAGCAGTGAAACGCTCCTATGTTACAGTAACTCAGGACCTCATTCTGAGTGTTCCCGGCAGAGGACATTCGGCTGAACACAACCGTGGACTCATTAGAGCCAGATATATGAAGTGCGGTCCATAGTGCTGGATGGACAGTGGTGAAGTGGAAAAACAACTGAGCTCTAGTTCTCAACACTTTCACAAAGTGCCATAAGTTGCGGTTCAACTTTCTCCTCCGGTTGAGTAGAGTGTAACCGTCAAAGCTGGAATCAGTAGCAGTCAGGTGAGAAGAACGGGAAGCAGATATACCCAGTTCGCTGGCAGTGTCCTACGGGGACCAGCCTTCTGTCTGCCACGCCTGAATGTTTGGAACCGCGGGAGAGCTAGGCAGGCGCAATTGTGTAGCAGTTCAAACTGCATAACCTGGCCAAATTGCTCGGGTTTACAAGAAACCACGGGGGATTTACAAGGAGATGGTTACCCGGAACTGCCGGAGGCCTGCCGGCACCAACATTCTGGAATTCTGCCTGAGAAGCCTTGAAAGCAGTGAAACGCTCCTATGTTGCAATAACTCAGAACCTCATTCTGAGTGTTCCCGGCAGAGGTTATTCGGCTGAACACAACCGTGGACTCATTAGAGCCTGATATATGCAGTGCCCTCCATAGTGCTGGATGGACAGTGGTGGCGTGCCAAACAACTGAGCTCTAGTTCTCAACACTTTCACAAAGTGCCATAAGTTGAGCTTCACCTTACTGCTCAGGTTGAGTAGAGTGTAACCGTCAAAGCTAGAATCAGTAGCACTCAGGTGAGAAGAACGGGAAGCAGATATTCCCAGTCCGCTGGCAGTGTCCTACTTGGACCAGCCTATCTGGCTGCCACACCTGAATGTTTGGAACGGCGGCAGAGCTAGCCATGCGCAATTGTGCCGCAATGCAAACTGCATAACCTGGCCAAATTGCACGCGTTTACAAGAAACCACGGGGGATTTACAAGGAGATGTTTACCCGGAACTGCCGGAGGCCTGCCGGCACCAACATTCTGGAATTCTGCCTGAGAAGCCTTGAAAGAAGTGAAACGCACCTATGTTGCAATAACTCAGAATCTCTTTCTGAGTGTTCCGGGCAGAGGTCATTCAGCTGAACACAACCGTGGACTAATTAGAGACAGATGTAAGCAGTGCCGTCCATAGTGCTGGATGGACAGTGGTGGCGTGCCAAACAACAGAGCACTAGTTCTCAACACTTTCACAAAGTGCCATAAGTTGTGGTTCAACTTACTGCTCCGGTTGAGTAGAGTGTAGCCTTCAAACCTGGAATCAGTAGCACTCAGTTGAGAAGAACGGGAATCAGATATAACCAGTCCGCTGGCAATGACATACGGGGACCAGCTTATCTGGCTGCCACGCCTGAATGTTTGCAACCGCGGCAGAGGTAGGCAGGCACAATTGTGCAGCAATGCAAACTGCATCATCTGGCCAAAATTCACGGGTGTACAAGAATCCAAGGGGGATTTACAAGGAGATGTTCACCCGGAACAGCCGGAGGCCTGCCAGCAGCAAGATTCTGGAATCCTTCCTAAGAAGCCTTGAAAGCAGTGAAACGCTCCTATGTTGCAGTAACTCAGAACGTCATTCTGAGGGTTCCCTGCAGAGGTCATTCGGCTGAACACAACCATGGACTAATTAGAGCCAGATGTAGGCAGTGCCGTCCATAGTGCTGGATTGACACTGGTGCCGTCCCAAACAACTGAGCTCTAATTCTCAATACTTTCACAAAATGCCATAATTTGAGGTTCAACGTAGTGCTCCGGTTGAGTAGAGTGTTGTCGTCAAAGCTGGAATCAGTAGCACTGAGGTGAGAAATATGGGAAGCAGATATACCCCGTCCGCTGGCAGTGTCCTACGGGGACTAGCCTATCTGGCTGCCATGCCTGAATATTTGCCACCGTGGCAGAGCTAGGCAGGCGCAATTGTGCAGCAATGCAAACTGCAAAACCTGGCCAAATTGCACGGGTTTACAAGAAACCACGGGGGATTTACAAGGAGATGTTCACCCGGAATAGCCGGAGGCTTGCCCTCCGTAAGATTCCAGAATTCTTCCTAAGAAGCCGTGAAAGTACTGAAACGCTCCTATGTTGCAGTAACTCAGAACCTCATTTTGAGTGTTCCTCGGCACAGGTCATTTGGCTGAACAAAACCGTGGACTCATTAGAGCCAGATGAAGGCAGTACCGTCCATAGTGCTGGATGGATAGTGGTGGCGTGCCAATCAACGGAGCTCTAGTTCTCAATGCTTTCACAAAGAGCCATAAGTTGAGGTTCACCTTACTGCTGAGGTTGAGTAGAGTGGAACCGTCAAAGCTGGAATCAGTAGCACTCAGGTGAGAAGAACGGGAAGCAGATATTCCCAGTCCGCTGGCAGTGTCCTACGGGGACCAGACTATCTGGCTGCCACGCCTGAATGTTTGGAACCGCGGCAGAGCTAGTCAGGCGCAATTGTGCAGCAATGCAAACTGCATAACCTGGCCAAATTTCACGGGTGTACAAGAAACCACGGGGGATTTACAAGGAGATGTTCACCCGGAACAGCAGGAGGCCTGCCGGCAAAAGATTCCCGAATTCTTCCTAAGAAGCCTTGAAAGGAGTGAAACGCTCCTTTGTTGCAGTAACTCAGAAGCTCATTCTGAGTGTTCCGGGCAGAAGTCATTCGGCAGACCACAACCGTGGACTAATTAGAGCCAGATGTAAGCAGTGCCGTCCATAGTGCTGGATGGACAGTGGTGGCGTTCCAAACAACTGAGCTCTAGTTCTCAACACTTTCACAAAGTGCCATAAGTTGAGGTTCAACTTACTGCTCCCGTTGAGTAGAGTGTAGCCGTCAAAGCTGGAATCAGTAGCACTCAGGTGAGAAGAACGGGAAGCAGACATACCCAGTCCGATGACAGTGTCTTACGGGGAGCAGCCTTTCTGGCTGCCACGCCTGAATGTTGCAACCGCCGCAGAGCTAGGCAGGCTCAATTGTGCAGCAATGCAAACTGCATAACCTGGCCAAATTTCACGGGTGTACAAGAAACCACGGGGGATTTACAAGGAGATGTTCACCCGGAACAGCCGCAAGCCTGCCAGAACCAACATTCTGGAATTCTGCCTGAGAAGCCTTGAAAGCAGTGAAACCCACCTATGTTGCAATAACTAAGAACCTCATTCTGAGTGTTTCCGGCAGAGGTCATTCGGCTGAACACAACCATGGACTAATTAGAGCCTGATGTAAGCAGTGCCTTCCATAGTGCTGGATGGACAGTGTTGGCATGCCAAACAACTGCGCTCTAGTTCTCAACCCTTTCACAAAGTGCCATAATTTGAGGTTCACCTTACTGCTCCGGTTGAGTAGAGTGTAACCGTCAAAGCTGGAATCAGTAGCACTCAGGAGAGAAGAACGGGAAGCAGATATACCCAGTCCCCTGGCAGTGTCCTACGGGGACCAGCCTATCTGGCTGCCACGCCTGAATGTTTGCAACCGCGGCAGAGCTAGGCAAGCGCAATTGTGCAGCAAAGCAAGCTGCATAACCTGGCCAAATTTCACTGGTGTACAAGAATCCAAGGGGATTTACAAGGAGATGTTCACCCGGAACAGCCGGAGCCCTGCCAACAGTAAGATTACGGAATTCTTCCTAAGAAGCCGTGAAACTACTGAAAAACTCCTATATTGTAGTAACTCAGAACCTCATTCTGAGTGTTCCCGGCAGAGGTCATTCGGCTGAACACAACCGTGGACTAATTAGAGAGAGATGTAGGCAGTGCCGTACATAGTGCTGGATGGACAGTGGTGGCGTGCCAAACAACTGAGCTCTAGTTCTCAACACTTTCACAAAGGGCCATAATTTGAGGTTCAACTAACTGATCCGGTTCAGTAGAGTGTAGCCTTCAAAGCTGGAATCAGTAGCACTCAGGTGAGAAGAACGGGAAGGAGATATACCCAGTCCCCTGGCAGTGTCCTACGGGGACCAGCCTATCTGCCTGCCACGCCTGAATGTTTGCAACCTTGGCAGACCTAGGCAGATGCAATTGTGCAGCAATGCATACTGCATAACCTGGCCAAATTTCACGGGTGTACAAGAAACCACGGGGGATGTACAAGGAGATGTTCACCTGGAACAGTCGGAGGGCTGCCGGCACCAACATTCTGGAATTCTGCCTTAGAAGCCTTGAAAGCAGTGAAATGCTCCTATGTTGCAATAAATCAGAACCTCATTCTGAGTGTTCCCAGCAGATGTCATTCGGCTGAACACAACCCTGGACTACTTAGAGCCCGATGTAGGCAGTGCCTTCCATAGTGCTGGATGGACAGTGGTGGCTTGCCAAACAACTGCGCTCTAGTTCTCAACCCTTTCACAAAGTGCCACAAGTTGAGGTTCAACATACTGCTACGGTTGAGTAGAGTGTAGCCGTCAAAGCTGGAATCAGTAGCACTCAGGTGAGAAGAACGGGAAGCAGATATACCCAGTCCGCTGGCAGTGTCCTACGGAGACCAGCCTATCTGGTTGCCACGCCTGAATGTTTGCAACCGCGGCAGAGCTAGGCAGGGGGAATTGTGCAGCAATGCAAACTGCATGACCTGGCCAAATTTTATGGATGTACAATAAACGACGGGGGATTTACAAGGAGATGTTCACCCGGAATAGCCGGTGGCCTGCCCGCAGCAAGTTTCCGGAATCCTTCCTAAGAAGCCTTGAAAGCAGTGAAACACTCCTATGTTGCAGTAACTCAGAACCTCATTCTGAGTGTTCGGGGCAGAGGTCATTATTCTGAAGACAACCGTGGACTAATTAGAGCCAGATGTAGGCAGTGCCTTTCATAGTGCTGGATGGACAGTGGTGGCGTTCCAAACAACTGAGCTCTAGTTCTCAACCCTTTCAGAAAGTGCCACAAGTTGAGGTTCATCTTACCGCTCGGGTTGAGTAGAGTGTAGCTGTCAAAGCTGGAATCAGTAGCACTCAGGTGAGAAAAACGGGAAGCAGATATACCCAGTCCGCTGGCAGTGTACTACAGGGACCAACCTTTCTGGTTGCCACGCCTGAATGTTTGCAAAGGCGGTAGAGCTAGGCAGGCGGGATTGTGCACCAATGCAAACTGCATAATCTTGCAAAATTTCACGGGTTTACAAGAAACCAAGGGGGATTTACAAGGAGATGTTCAGCCGGAACAGCCCGAGGCCTGCCGGCACCAACAATCTGGAATTCTGCCTGAGAAGCCTTGAAAGCAGTGAAACGCTCCTATGTTGCAATAACTCAGAACCTCATTCTGAGTGATCCTGGAAGAGGTCATTCGGCTGAACACAACCGAGGACTAATTAGAGCCAGATGTAGGCAGTGCCTTCCATAGTGCTGGATGTACAGTGTTGGCGTGCCAAACAACTGCGCTCTAGTTCTCAACACTTTCACAAAGTGCCACAAGTTGAGGTTCAACTTACTGCTCCGGTTCAGTAGAGTGTAGCCGTCAAAGCTGGAATAAGTAGCACTCAGGTGAGAAGTATGGGAAGCAGATATACTCTGTCTGCTGGCAGTGTCCTACGGGGACTAGCCTATCTGGCTGCCATGCCTGAATGTTTGCAACCGCGGTAGAGCTAGGCAGGCGCAATTGTGCAGCAGTGCAACCTGCATAACCTAGCCAAATTGCACGGGTGTACAAGAAACCACGGGGGACTTACAAGGAGATGTTCACCCGGAAAAGCCGGAGGCCTGCCATCAGTAAGATTCCGGAATTCTTCCTAAGAAGCCGTGAAAGTACTGAAACGCTCCTATGTTGCAGTAACTCAGAACCTCATTCTGAGTGTTCCCGGCAGAGGTCATTCGGCTGAACACAACCGTGGAGTCATTAGAGCCAGATATATGCAGTGCCGTCCACAGTGCTGGATGGACAGTGGTGGCGCGGCAAACAACTGAGCTCTAGTTCTAAACACTTTCACAAAGTGCCATAAGTTGAGCTTCACCTTACTGCTCCGGTTGAGTAGAGTGTAACAGTCAAAGCTGGAATCAGTAGCACTCAGGTGAGAAGAACGGGAAGCAGATATTCCCAGTCCGCTGCCAGTGTCCTACGGGGACCAGCCTATCTGGCTGCCACGCCTGAATGTTTGGAACCGCGGCAGAGCTACGCAGGCACAATTGTGCAGCAATGAAAACTGCATACCCTGGCCAAATTTCACGGGTGTACAAGAAACCAAGGGGGATTTACTAGGAGATGTTTACCCGGAACATCCGGAGGCCTGCCGGCACCAACATTCTGGAATTCCGCCTGAGAAGCCTTGAAAGCAGTGAAATGCCGCTATGTTGCAATAACTCAGAATCTCATTTTGAGTGTTCCCTGCAGAGGTCATTCGGCTGAACACAACCGTGGACTAATTAGAGGCAGATATAGGCAGTGCCGTCCATAGTGATGGATGGACAGTGGTGGCGTGCCAAACAACTGAGCTCTATTTCTCAACACTTTCACGAAGTGCCATAAGTTGAGCTTCACCTTACTGCTCCGGTTGAGTAGAGTGTAGCCGTCAAAGCTGGAATCACTAGCACTGAGGTGAGAAGAACGGGAAGCAGATATACCCAGTCCGCTGGCAGTGTCCTACGGGGACCAGCCTATCTGCCTGCCACGCCTGAATATTTGCAACCGCGGCAGAGCTAGGCAGGCGGGATTCTGCAGCAATGCAAACTGCATCATCTTGCAAAATTTCACGGGTGTACAAGAAACAAAGGGGGATTTACAAGGAGAAGTTCACCCGGAACAGCCGGAGGCTTGCCATCAGTAAGATTCCGGAATTCTTCCTAAGAAGTCGTGAAAGTACTGAAAAGCTCCTATGTTGCAGTAACTCAGAACCTCATTCTGAGTGTTCCCAGCAGAGGTCATTCGGCTGAACACAACCGTGGACTAATTAGAGCCAGATATAGACAGTGCCTTTCATAGTGCTGGATGGACAGTGGTGGCGTGCCAAACAACTGAGCTCTAGTTCTCAACACTTTCACAAATTGCCACAAGTTGAGGTTCATCTTACTGCTCGGATTGAGTAGAGTTTAGCCGTCAAAGCTGGAATCAGTAGCACTCAGGTGAGAAAAACGGGAAGCAGATATACCCAGTCCGCTGGCAGTGTCCAATGGGGACCAGCGTATTTGGCTGCCACGCCTGAATGTTTGCAAACGCGGCAGAGCTGGGTAGGCGCAATTGTGCAGCAATGCAAACTGCATTACCTGGCCAAATTTCATGGGTGTACAATAAACGACGGTGGATTTACAAGGAGATGTTCACCCGGAACAGCCTGTGGCCTGCCCGCAGCAAGTTTCCGGAATCCTTCCTAAGAAGCCTTGAAAACAGTGAAACGCTCCTATGTTGCAATAACTCAGAACCTCATTCTGAGTGTTCCCTGCAGAGGTCATTCGGGAGAACAAAACCGTGGACTAAATAGAGCAAGATATAGGCAGTGCCTTAAATAGTGCTGGATGGACAGTGGTGGCGTGCCAAACAACTGAGCTCTAGTTGTCAATCCTTTCACAAAGTGCCACAAGTTGAGGTTCATCTTACTCCTCGGGTTGAGTAGAGTGTAGCCGTCAAAGCTGCAATCAGTAGCACTCAGGTGAGAAAAACGGGAAGCAGATATACCCAGTCCGCTGGCAGTGACTACAGGGACCAACCTTTCTTGTTGCCACGCATGAATGTTTGCAACCGCGGTAGAGCTAGGCAGGCGGGATTGTGCAGCAATGCAAACTGCATAATCTTGCCAAATTTCACGATTTTACAAGAAACCACAGGGGATATACCAGGAGATGGTTACCCGGAACTGCCGGAGGCCTGCCGGCACCAACATTCTGGAATTCTGCCTGAGAAGCCTTGAAAGCAGTGAAACGCTCCTATGTTGCAATAACTCAGAACCTCATTCTGAGTGTTCCCGGCAGAGTTCATTCGGCTGAACACAACCGTGGACTAAATAGAGCCAGATATAGGCAGTGCCATCCATAGTGCTGGATGGACAGTGGTGGCGTGCCAAACAACTGAGCTCTAGTCCTCAACACTTTCACAAAGGGCCATAAGTTGAGGTTAACCTTACTGCTCCGGTTGAGTAGAGTGTAACCCCGGAAGCTGGAATCAGTAGCACTCAGGTGAGAAGAACGGGAAGCAGATATACCCAGTCCGCTGGCAGTGTCCTACGGGGACCAGCCTATCTGGCTGCCAGGCCTGAATGTTTGCAACCGCGGCAGAGCTAGGCAGGCGCAATTGTGCAGCAATGCAAACTGCATAACCTGGCCAAATTGCACGGGTTTACAAGAAACCACGGGGGATTTACAAGGAGATGTTTACCCGGAACTGCTGGAGGCCTGCCGGCACCAACATTCTGGAATTATGCCTCAGAAGCCTTGAAAGCAGTGAAACGCTCCTATGTTGCAATAACTCACAACCTCATTCTGAGTGTTCCCGGCAGAGGTCATTCGGCTGAACACAACCGTGGACTCATTAGAGCCTGATATATGCAGTGCCGTCCATAGTGCTGGATGGACAGTGGTGGCGTGCCAAACAACTGCGCTCTAGTTCTCAACACTTTCACAAAGTGCCACAAGTTGAGGTTCAACTTACTGCTCCGGTTCAGTAGAGTGTAGCCGTCAAAGCTGGAATAAGTAGCACTCAGGTGAGAAGTATGGGAAGCAGATATACTCTGTCTGCTGGCAGTGTCCTACGGGGACTAGCCTATCTGGCTGCCATGCCTGAATGTTTGCAACCGCGGTAGAGCTAGGCAGGCGCAATTGTGCAGCAGTGCAAACTGCATAACCTAGCCAAATTGCACGGGTGTACAAGAAACCACGGGGGACTTACAAGGAGATTTTCACCCGGAAAAGCCGGAGGCCTGCCATCAGTAAGATTCCGGAATTCTTCCTAAGAAGCCGTGAAAGTACTGAAACGCTCCTATGTTGCAGTAACTCAGAACCTCATTCTGAGTGTTCCCGGCAGAGGTCATTCGGCTGAACACAACCGTGGAGTCATTAGAGCCAGATATATGCAGTGCCGTCCACAGTGCTGGATGGACAGTGGTGGCGCGGCAAACAACTGAGCTCTAGTTCTAAACACTTTCACAAAGTGCCATAAGTTGAGCTTCACCTTACTGCTCCGGTTGAGTAGAGTGTAACAGTCAAAGCTGGAATCAGTAGCACTCAGGTGAGAAGAACGGGAAGCAGATATTCCCAGTCCGCTGCCAGTGTCTTACGGGGACCAGCCTATCTGGCTGCCACGCCTGAATGTTTGGAACCGCGGCAGAGCTACGCAGGCACAATTGTGCAGCAATGAAAACTGCATACCCTGGCCAAATTTCACGGGTGTACAAGAAACCAAGGGGGATTTACTAGGAGATGTTTACCCGGAACATCCGGAGGCCTGCCGGCACCAACATTCTGGAATTCCGCCTGAGAAGCCTTGAAAGCAGTGAAATGCCGCTATGTTGCAATAACTCAGAATCTCATTTTGAGTGTTCCCTGCAGAGGTCATTCGGCTGAACACAACCGTGGACTAATTAGAGGCAGATATAGGCAGTGCCGTCCATAGTGCTGGATGGACAGTGGTGGCGTGCCAAACAACTGAGCTCTATTTCTCAACACTTTCACAAAGTGCCATAAGTTGAGCTTCACCTTACTGCTCCGGTTGAGTAGAGTGTAGCCGTCAAAGCTGGAATCACTAGCACTGAGGTGAGAAGAACGGGAAGCAGATATACCCAGTCCGCTGGCAGTGTCCTACGGGGACCAGCCTATCTGCCTGCCACGCCTGAATATTTGCAACCGCAGCAGAGCTAGGCAGGCGGGATTGTGCAGCAATGCAAACTGCATAATCTTGCAAAATTTCACGGGTGTACAAGAAACAAAGGGGGATTTACAAGGAGAAGTTCACCCGGAACAGCCGGAGGCTTGCCATCAGTAAGATTCCGGAATTCTTCCTAAGAAGTCGTGAAAGTACTGAAAAGCTCCTATGTTGCAGTAACTCAGAACCTCATTCTGAGTGTTCCCAGCAGAGGTCATTCGGCTGAACACAACCGTGGACTAATTAGAGCCAGATATAGACAGTGCCTTTCATAGTGCTGGATGGACAGTGGTGGCGTGCCAAACAACTGAGCTCTAGTTCTCAACACTTTCACAAATTGCCACAAGTTGAGGTTCATCTTACTGCTCGGATTGAGTAGAGTTTAGCCGTCAAAGCTGGAATCAGTAGCACTCAGGTGAGAAAAACGGGAAGCAGATATACCCAGTCCGCTGGCAGTGTCCTACAGGGACCAACCTTTCTGGTTGCCAAGCCTGAATGTTTGCAACCGCGGTAGAGCTAGGCAGGCGGGAATGTGCAGCAATGCAAACTGAATAATCTTGCCAAATTTCACGATTTTACAAGAAACCACGGGGGATTTACAAGGAGATGATTACCCCGAACTGCCGGAGGCCTGCGGGCACCAACATTCTGGAATTCAACATGAGAAGCCTTGAAAGCAGTGAAACGCTCCTATGTTGCAATAACTCAGAACCTCATTCTGAGTGTTCCCGGCAGAGGTCATTTGGCTGAACACAACCGTGGACTAATTAGAGCCAGATGTAGGCAGTGCCGTCCATAGTGCTGGATGGACAGTGGTGGCGTGCCAAACAACTGAGCTCTAGTTCTCAACACTTTCACAAAGGGCCATAAGTTGAGGTTCAACTTACTGCTCCGGTTGAGTAGAGTGTAGCCGTCAAAGCTGGAATCAGTAGCACTCAGGTGAGAAGAACGGAAAGCAGATATAACCAGTCCGCTGGCAGTGTCCAATGGGGACCAGCGTATTTGGCTGCCACGCCTGAATGTTTGCAAACGCGGCAGAGCTGGGTAGGCGCAATTGTGCAGCAATGCAAACTGCATTACCTGGCCAAATTTCATGGGTGTACAATAAACGACGGTGGATTTACAAGGAGATGTTCACCTGGAACAGTCTGTGGCCTGCCCGCAGCAAGTTTCCGGAATCCTTCCTAAGAAGCCTTGAAAACAGTGAAACGCTCCTATGTTGCAATAACTCAGAACCTCATTCTGAGTGTTCCCTGCAGAGGTCATTCGGGAGAACAAAACCGTGGACTAAATAGAGCAAGATATAGGCAGTGCCTTAAATAGTGCTGGATGGACAGTGGTGGCGTGCCAAACAACTGAGCTCTAGTTGTCAATCCTTTCACAAAGTGCCACAAGTTGAGGTTCATCTTACTCCTCGGGTTGAGTAGAGTGTAGCCGTCAAAGATGGAATCAGTAGCACTCAGGTGAGAAAAACGGGAAGCAGATATACCCAGTCCGCTGGCAGTGACTAAAGGGACCAACCTTTCTTGTTGCCACGCATGAATGTTTGCAACCGCGGTAGAGCTAGGCAGGCGGGATTGTGCAGCAATGCAAACTGCATAATCTTGCCAAATTTCACGATTTTACAAGAAACCACAGGGGATATACCAGGAGATGGTTACCCGGAACTGCCGGAGGCCTGCCGGCACCAACATTCTGGAATTCTGCCTGAGAAGCCTTGAAAGCAGTGAAACGCTCCTATGTTGCAATAACTCAGAACCTCATTCTGAGTGTTCCCGGCAGAGTTCATTCGGCTGAACACAACCGTGGACTAAATAGAGCCAGATATAGGCAGTGCCGTCCATAGTGCTGGATGGACAGTGGTGGCGTGCCAAACAACTGAGCTCTAGTTCTCAACACTTTCACAAAGGGCCATAAGTTGAGGTTAACCTTACTGCTCCGGTTGAGTAGAGTGTAACCCCGGAAGCTGGAATCAGTAGCACTCAGGTGAGAAGAACGGGAAGCAGATATACCCAGTCCGCTGGCAGTGTCCTACGGGGACCAGCCTATCTGGCTGCCAGGCCTGAATGTTTGCAACCGCGGCAGAGCTAGGCAGGCGCAATTGTGCAGCAATGCAAACTGCATAACCTGGCCAAATTGCACGGGTTTACAAGAAACCACGGGGGATTTACAAGGAGATGTTTACCCGGAACTGCTGGAGGCCTGCCGGCACCAACATTCTGGAATTATGCCTCAGAAGCCTTGAAAGCAGTGAAACGCTCCTATGTTGCAATAACTCACAACCTCATTCTGAGTGTTCCCGGCAGAGGTCATTCGGCTGAACACAACCGTGGACTCATTAGAGCCTGATATATGCAGTGCCGTCCATAGTGCTGGATGGACAGTGGTGGCGTGCCAAACAACTGAGCTCTAGTTCTCAACACTTTCACAAAGGGCACTAAGTTGAGGTTCACCTTACTGCTCCCGTTGAGTAGAGTGTAACCGTCAAAGCTGGAATCAGTAGCACTCAGGTGAGAAGAACGGGAAGCAGATATACCCATTCCGCTGGCAATGTCCTACGGGGACCAGCCTATCTGGCTGCCACGCCTGAATGTTTGCAACCGTGTCAGAGGTAGGCAGGCACAATTGTGCAGCAATGCAAACTGCATCATCTGGCCAATTTCACGGGTGTACAAGAATCCACGGGGGATTTAAAGGAGATGTTCACCCGGAACAGCCGGAGGCCTGCCAGCAGCAAGATTCCGGAATCCTTCCTGAGAAGCCTTGAAAGCAGTGAAACGCTCATATGTTGCAGTAACTCAGAACCTCATTCTGAGGGTTCCCTGCAGAGGTCATTCGGCTGAACACAACCATGGACTAATTAGAGCCAGATGTAGGCAGTGCCGTGCATAGTGCTGGATGGACACTGGTGCCGTGTCAAACAACTGAGTTCTAGTTCTCAACACTTTCACAAAGTGCCATAATTTGAGGTTCACCTTACTGCTCCGGTTGAGTAGAGTATAGCCTTCAAACCTGGAATCAGTAGCACTCAGGTGAGATGAACGGGAAGCAGATATACCCAGTCCGCTGGCAGTGCCTACGGGGACCAGCCTATGTGGCTGCCACGCCTGAATGTTTGGAACCGTGGCAGAGCTAGGCAGGCGCAATTGTGCAGCAATGCAAACTTCATAACCTGGCCAAATGTCACGGGTGTACAAGAAACCACGGGGGATTTACAAGGAGATGTTTACCCGGAACAGCCGTAGGCCTGCCGGCAGCAAGATTCCGGAATTCTTCTCGGGAGGCCTTGAAAGCAGTGAAACGCTCCTATGTTACAGTAACTCAGGACCTCATTCTGAGTGTTCCCGGCAGAGGACATTCGGCTGAACACAACCGTGGACTCATTAGAGCCAGATATATGAAGTGCGGTCCATAGTGCTGGATGGACAGTGGTGAAGTGGAAAAACAACTGAGCTCTAGTTCTCAACACTTTCACAAAGTGCCATAAGTTGCGGTTCAACTTTCTCCTCCGGTTGAGTAGAGTGTAACCGTCAAAGCTGGAATCAGTAGCAGTCAGGTGAGAAGAACGGGAAGCAGATATACCCAGTTCGCTGGCAGTGTCCTACGGGGACCAGCCTTCTGTCTGCCACGCCTGAATGTTTGGAACCGCGGGAGAGCTAGGCAGGCGCAATTGTGTAGCAGTTCAAACTGCATAACCTGGCCAAATTGCTCGGGTTTACAAGAAACCACGGGGGATTTACAAGGAGATGGTTACCCGGAACTGCCGGAGGCCTGCCGGCACCAACATTCTGGAATTCTGCCTGAGAAGCCTTGAAAGCAGTGAAACGCTCCTATGTTGCAATAACTCAGAACCTCATTCTGAGTGTTCCCGGCAGAGGTCATTTGGCTGAACAAAACCGTGGACTCATTAGAGCCAGATGTAGGCAGTGCCGTCCATAGTGCTGGATGGATAGTGGTGGCGTGCCAATCAACGGAGCTCTAGTTCTCAATGCTTTCACAAAGAGCCATAAGTTGAGGTTCACCTTACTGCTGAGGTTGAGTAGAGTGGAACCGTCAAAGCTGGAATCAGTAGCACTCAGGTGAGAAGAACGGGAAGCAGATATTCCCAGTCCGCTGGCAGTGTCCTACGGGGACCAGACTATCTGGCTGCCACGCCTGAATGTTTGGAACCGCGGCAGAGCTAGTCAGGCGCAATTGTGCAGCAATGCAAACTGCATAACCTGGCCAAATTTCACGGGTGTACAAGAAACCACGGGGGATTTACAAGGAGAGGTTCACCCGGAACAGCCGGAGGCCTGCCGGCAAAAGATTCCCGAATTCTTCCTAAGAAGCCTTGAAAGGAGTGAAACGCTCCTTTGTTGCAGTAACTCAGAAGCTCATTCTGAGTGTTCCGGGCAGAGGTCATTCGGCAGACCAGAACCGTGGATTAATTAGAGCCAGATATAGGCAGTGTCTTTCATAGTGCTGGATGGACAGTGGTGGCGTTCCAAACAACTGAGCTCTAGTTCTCAACACTTTCACAAAGTGCCATAAGTTGATGTTCAACTAACTGCTCCGGTTGAGTAGAGTGTAACTGTCAAAGCTGGAATCAGTAGCACTCAGGTGAGAAAAACGGGAATCAGATATACCCAGTCCGTTGGGAGTGTCCAACGGGGACCAGCCTATCTGACTCACACGCCTGAATGTTTGCAACCGCGGCAGAGCTAGGCAGGCGGAATTGTGCAGCAATGCCAACTGCATAACCTGGCCAAATTTCACGGATGTACAAGAAACCACGGTGGATTTACAAGGAGATGTTCACCAGGAACAGACGGAGTCCTGCCGGCAGCAAGATTCCGGAATTCTTCCTGAGAAAACTTAAAAGCAGTGAAACGTTCCTATGTTGCAGTAACTCAGAACCTCATTCTGAGTGTTGCCGGCCGAGATCATTCGGCTGAACACAACCGTGGACTAATTAGAGCCAGATGTAGGCAGTGTCTTTCATAGTGCTGGATGGACAGTGGTGGCGTGCCAAACAACTCAGCTCTAGTTCTCAACACTTTCTCGAAGTGCCATAAGTTGAGGTTCAACTTACTGCTCCGGTTGAGTAGAGTATAGCCGTCAAAGCTGGAATCAGTGGCACTCAGGTGAGAAGAACGGGACGCAGATAGACCCAGTCTGCTGGCACTGTCCTACGGGGACCAGCCTATCTGGCTGCAACGCTTGAATGTTTGCAAACACTGCAGAGCTAGTCAGGCGCAATTGTGCAGCAATGCACGCTGCATAACCTGGCCAAATATCACGGGTGTACAAGAAACCATGGGGATTTACAAGGAGATGTTCACCCGGAACAGCCGCAGGCCTGCCATAAGCAAGATTTCAGAATCCTACCTAAGAAGCCTTGAAAGCAGTGAAACGCTCCTATGTTGCAATAACTCAGAAACTCATTCTGAGCGTTCCCGGCAGAGATCATTCGGCTGAACACAACCGTGGACTAATTAGAGCCAGATGTAAGCAGTGCCGTCCATAGTGCTGGATGGACAGTGGTGGCTTACCAAACAACTGAGCTCTAGTTCTCAACACTTTCACAAAGTGCCATAAGTTGAGGGTCAACTTACTGCTCCCGTTGAGTAGAGTGTAGCCGTCAAAGCTGGAATCAGTAGCACTCAGGTGAGAAGAACGGGAAGCAGACATACCCAGTCCGATGACAGTGTCTTACGGGGAGCAGCCTTTCTGGCTGCCACGCCTGAATGTTGCAACCGCCGCAGAGCTAGGCAGGCTCAATTGTGCAGCAATGCAAACTGCATAACCTGGCCAAATTTCACGGGTGTACAAGAAACCACGGGGGATTTACAAGGAGATGTTCACCCGGAACAGCCGCAAGCCTGCCAGAACCAATATTCTGGAATTCTGCCTTAGAAGCCTTGAAAGCAGTGAAACGCTCCAATGTTGCAATAACTCAGAACCTCATTCTGAGTGTTCCAGGCAGAGTTCATTCGGCTGAACACAAGCGTGGACTAATTAGAGCCAGATGTTGGCACTGCCCTCCATAGTGCTGGATGGACAGTGGTGGCGTGCCAAACAACTGAGCTCTAGTTCTCAACTCTTTCACAAAGTGCCATATGTGCAGGTTCAAATTACTGCTCTGGTTGAGTCGAATGTAGCCGTAAAAGCTGGAATCAGTAACACTCAGGTGAGAAGAACGGGAAGCAGATATACCCAGTCCGCTGGCAGTGTCCTACGGGGACCAGCCTATCTGTCCGCCACGCCTGAATATTTGCAACCGCGGCAGAGCTAGTCAGGCGCAATTGTGCAGCAATGCAAACTGCATAACCTGGCCAAATTTCACGGGTGTACAAGAAACCATGGGTGATTTACAAAGAGATGTTCACCCGGAACAGGCGGAGGCCTTACGGCAACAAGATTCCAGAAATCTTAATGTGAAGCCTTGAAAGCAGTGAAACGCTCCTATGTTGCAATAACTCAGAACCTCATTCTGAGTGTTCCCGGCAGAGGTCATTCAGCTGCCCACAACCGTGGACTAATTAGAGCCAGAGGTAGGCAGTGCAGTCCATAGTGCTGTTTGGACAGTGGTGGCGTGCCAAACAACTGAACTCTAGTTCTCAACATCTTAACAAAGTGCCATAAGTTGAGGTTCTACTTAGAGCTCCGGTTGAGGAGAGTGTAGCATTCAAAGCTGGAATCAGTAGCCCTCAGGTTAGAAGAAGGGGAAGCAAATATACCCTGTCCGCTGGCAGTGTCCTTCGGGTCCAGCCTACTGGCTGCCACTCCTGAATGTTTGCAATCGCGGCAGAGCTAGGCAGGCGCAATTTGCAGCAATGCAAACTGCATCACCTGGCCAAATATCACGGGTGTACAAGAAACCACGGGGATTGACAAGGAGATGTTCACCCGGAACAGCCGAAGGCCTGCCAGAAGCAAGATTTCAGAATCCTACCTAAGAAGCCTTGAAAGCAGTGAAACGCTCCTATGTTGCAATAACTAAAAAACTCATTCTGAGTGTTCCTGGCAGAGCTCATTCGGCTGAACACAAGCGTGGACTAATAAGAGCCAGATGTTGGCACTGCCGTCCATTGTGCTGGATGGACAGTGGTGGCGTGACAAACAACTGAGCTCTAGTTCTCAACTCTTTCACAAAGTGCCATATGTGCAGGTTCAACTTACTGCTCCGGTTGAGTAGAATGTAGCCGTCAAAGCTGGAATCAGTAGCACTCAGGTGAGAAGAACGGGAAGCAGATATACCCAGTCTCCTGGCAGTGTCCTACGGGGACCAGCCTATCTGTCCGCCACGCCTGAATATTTGCAACCGCGGCAGAGCTAGTCAGGCGCAATTGTGCAGCAATACAAACTGCATAACCTGGCCAAATTTCACGGGTGTACAAGAAACCACGGGGGATTTACAAGGAGATGTTCACCCGGAACAGTCGGAGGCCTGCCGGCAGCAAGATTCCGGAATTCTTCCTAAGAAGCTTTGAAAGCAGTGAAACGCTCCTATGTTGCAATAACTCAGAACCTCATTCTGAGTGTTCCCGGCAGAGGTCATTCGGCTGAACACAACCGTGGACTAATTAGAGCCAGATGTAAGCAGTGCTGTCCATAGTGCTGGATGGAGAGTTTTGGCGTGCCAAACAACTGAGCCCTAGTTCTCAACACTTTCACAAAGTGCTATAAGTTGAGATTCAACTTACTGCTCCGGTTCATTAGAGTGTAGCCGTCAAAGCTGGAATCAGTAGCACTCAGGTGAGAAGAACGGGAAGCAGATATACGCAGTCCGCTAGCAGTGTCCTACGGGGACCAACATATCGGGCTGCCAAGCCTGAATGTTTGCTACCGCGGCAAAGCTAGGCAGGCGCAATTGTGAAGCAATGCAAACTGCATCATCTGTCCAAATTTGACGGGTGTACAAGAATCCACAGGGGATTTACAAGGAGATGTTCAGGTGGAACAGCCGGAGGCCTGCTGGCAGTAAGATTTCGGGATTCTTCCTAAGAAGCCTTGAAAGCAGTGAAACGCTCCTATGTGGCAGTAACTCAGAACCTCATTCTGAGTGTTCCCGGCAGAGGTCATTCGGCTGAACACAACCGTGGGCTAATTAGAGCTATATGTAGGCAGTGCCGTCCATAGTGCTGGATGGACTGTGGTGGCATGCCAAACAACTGAGCTCTCATTCTCAACACTTTCACAAAGTGACATATGTGAAGGTTCAACTTACTGCTCCGGTTGAATAGAGTGTAGCCGTCAAAGCTGGAATCAGTAGCACTCAGGTGAGAAGAATGTGAAGCAGATATACCCAGTCCGCTGCCAGTGTCCAACGGCGACCAGCCTTTCTGGCTGCCACGCCTGAATGTTTGCAACCGCCGCAGAGCTAGGCAGGCTCAATTGTGCAGCAATGCAAACTTCATAACCTGGCCAAATTTCACAGGTGTACAAGAATCCACGGGGGATTTACAAGGAGATGTTCACCCGGAACATCCGGAGGCCTGCCATCAGTAAGTTTCCGGAATCCTTCCTAAGAAGCCTAGAAACCAGTGAAATGCGCCTATGTTGCAATAACTAAGAACGTCATTCTGAGTGTTCCGGGCAGAGGTCATTCGGCTGAACAAAACCGAGGACTAATTAGAGCCAGATGAATGCAGTGCCGTCCATACTGCTGGATGGACATTGGTGGCATGCCAAACAACTGAGCTCTAATTCTCAACACTTTCACAAAGGGCCATAAGTTGAGGTTCATCTGACTGCTCCGGTTGAGTAGAGTGTAGACGTCAAATCTGGAATCAGTAGCACTCAGGTGAGAAGAACGGGAAGCAGATATACGCAGTCCGCTGGCAGTGTCCTACTTAGACCAACCTATCTGGCTGCCACCCCTGAATGTTAGCAACCGCGCCAGAGCTAGGCAGGCACAATTGTGCAGCAATGCAAACTGCATAACCTGGCCAAATTTCACGGGTGTACAAGAAACCACCGGGGATTCACAAGGAGATGTTCACCCGGAACGGCCGAAAGCCTGCCGGAACCAACATTCTGGAATTGTTCCTAAGAAGCCTTGAAAGCAGTGAAACGCTCCTATGTTGCAGTAACTCAGAACCTCATTCTGAGTGTTCCCGGCAGAAGTCATTCGGCTGAACACAACCGTGGACTTATTAGAGCCAGATGTAGGCAGTGCCGTCCATTGTGCTGGATGGACAGTGGTGGCGTGCCAAACAATTGAGCTCTAGTTCTCAACACTTTCACAAAGTGCCATAAGTTGAGGTTCACCTTACTGCTCCTGGTGAGTATTGTGTAGCCGTCAAAGCTGGAGTCAGTAGCACTCAGGTGAGAAGAACGGGAAGCAGATATACCCAGTCCGCTGGCAGTGTCCTACGGGGACCAGCCTATCTGACTGCCACGCCTAAATGTTTGCGAATGAGGCAGAGCTAGGCAGGCGAAATTGTGCAGCAATGCAAACTGCATAACCTGGCCAAATTTCACGGGTGTAAAAGAAACCTCCGGGGATTTACTAGGAGATGTTCACCTGGAACAACCGGAGGCCTGCCGGCAGCAAGATTATGGAATCCTTCCTAAGAAGCCTTGAAAGCAGTGAAATGCTCCTATGTTGCAAAAACTCAGAACCTCATTCTGAGTGTTCCCGGCAGAGGTCATTCGGCTGAACACAACCTTGTACTAATTAGAGCCAGATGTAGGCAGTGCTGTTCATGGTGCTGGATGGACAGTGGTGGCGTGTCAACAACTGAGCTCTAGGTCTCAACACTTTCACAAAGCGCCATAAGTTGAGGTTCAACTTACTGATCCGGTTGAGTAGAGTGTAGCCGCCAAGCTGGAATCAGTAGCACTCAGGTGAGAAGAACGGGAAGCAGATATACCCAGTCCGCTGGCAGTGTCCTACGGGGACCAGCCTATCTGGCTGCCACGCCTGAATGTTTGCAACCGCGGCAGAGCTAGGCAGGCGCAACTGAGCAGAAATGCAAACTGCATAACCTGGCCAAATTATACGTGTATTCAAGAAACCACGGGGGATTTACAAGGAGATGTTCTCCCGGAACACCCAGAGGCCTGCCGGCAGCAAGATTCCGGAATTCTTCTTAAGAAGCCTTGAAAGCAGTGAAACACTCCTATGTTGCAACAACTCAGAACCACATTCTGAGTCTTCCCGGCAGAGGTCATTCGGCTGAACACAACCGTGGACTAATTAGAGCCAGATGTAGGCAGAGTCGTCCATAATACTGGATGGACAGTGTGGCATGCAAAACAACTGAGCTCCACTTTTCAACACTTTCACAAAGTGCCATAAGTTGAGGTTCAACTTACTGCGCCGGTTGAGTAGAGTGTAGCCGTCAAAGCTGGAATCAGTAGCACTCAGGTGAGAAGAACGGGAAGAAGATATACCCAGTCCGTTGGCAGTGTCCTACGGGGACCAGCCTATCTGGCTGCCACGCCTGAATGTTTGCAACCGCCGCAGAGCTAGGCAGGCGCAATTGTACAGCAATTCAAATGCATAACCTGGCCAAATGTCACGGGTGTACAAGAAACCACGGGGGATTTACCAGGAGATGTTCACCCAGAACACCCGGAGGCCTGCCGGCAGTAAGTTTCCGGAATTCTTCCTAAGAAGCTTTGAAAGCAGTGAAGCGCTCCTATGTTGCAATAACTCAGAACCTCATTCTGAGTGTTCCCGGCATAGGTCATTCGGCTGAAAACAACCGTGGACTTATTAGAGCCAGATGTAGGCAGTGCCGTCCATAGTGCTGGATGGACAGTGGTGGCATGCCAAACAACTGAGCTCTAGTTCTCAACACTTTCACAAAGTGCCATAAGTTGAGGGTCAACTTACTGCTCCGGTTGAGTAGAGTGTAGCTGTCAAAGCTGGAATCAGTAGCACTCAGGTGAGAAGAACGGGAAGCAGATATTCCCAGTGCGCTGGAAGTGTCCTACGGGGACCCGCCAATCTGGCTGCCACACCTGATTGTTTGCAACCGAGGCAGAGCTAGGCAGGCACAATTGTGCAGCAATGCAAACTGCATAACCTGGCCAAATTTCACGGGTGTACAAGAAACCACGGGGGATTTACAAGGAGATGTTCACCCGGAACAGCCAGAGGCCTGCCGGCAGCAAGATTACGGAATTCTCCCTAAGAAGCCTTGAAAACAGTGAAAGGCTCCTATGTTGCAATAACTCAGAACCTCATTCTGAGTGTTCCCGGCAGAGGTCATTTGGCTGAACACAACCATGGACTAATTAGAGCCAGATGTAGGCAGTGCTGTCCATAGTGCTGGATGGTCAGTGGTGGCGTCCCACACAACTGAGCTCTAGTTCTCAACACTTTCACACATTGCCATGAGTTGAGGTTCAACTTACTGCTCCGGTTGAGTAGAGTGTAGCTGTCAAAGCTGGAATCAGTAGCACTCAGGTGAGAAGAACGGGCAGCAGATATACCCAGTCCACTGGCCGTGTCCTACGGTCACCAGCCTATCTGGCTGCCACGCCTGAGTCTTTGCAACCGCGGTAGAGTTTGGCAGGCCTAATTGTGCAGCAATGCAAACTGCAAAACATGGCCAAATTTCACGGGTGTACAAGAAACCACGGGGGATTTACCAGGAGATTTTCACCCGGAACAGCTGGAGGCCTGCCCGCAGCAAGATTCCGGAAATTTTCCATAAGAAGCCTTGAAAGCAGTAAAACGCTCCTATGTTGCAATAACTCAGAACCTCATATTGAGTGTTCCTGGAAGAGGTCATTCGGCTGAACATAACCGTGGACTAATTAGAGCCAGATGTAAGCAGTGCCGTAAATAGTGCTGGACAGTGGTGGCGTGCCAAACAACTGAGCTCTAGTTCTCAACACTTTCACATAGTGCCATAAGTTGAGGTTCAACTTACTGCTCCGGTAGAGTAGAGTGTAGCCGTCAAAGCTGGAATCAGTAGCAATCAGGAGAGAAGAACGGGAAGCAGATGTACCCAGTCCGCTGGCAGTGTCCTACGTGGACCAGCCTATATGGCTGCCACGCCTGAATGTTTGCAACCCCGGCAGAGCTAGGCAGGCGCAATTGTGCAGCAATGCAAACTACATAACCTGGCCAAATTTCACGGTAGTACAAGAAACCACGGGGGATTTACAAGGAGATGTTCTTCAGGAAAAGCCGGAGGTCTGCAGGCAACAACATTGCGGAATTCTACCTAAGAAGCCTTGAAAGCAGTGAAACCCTCCTAGGTTGCAATAACTCAGAACCTCATTCTGAGTGTTCCCGGCAAAGGTCATTCTGCTGATCACAACCGTGGACTAATTAGAGCCAGATGTAGGCAGTGCCGTCCATAGTGCTGGATGGACAGTGGTGGCGTGCCAAACAACTGAGCTCTAGTTCTCAACACTTTCACAGAGTTCCATAAGTTTAGGTACAACTTACTGCTCTGGTTGAGTAGAGTGTTGCCGTCAAAGCTGGAATCAGTAGCACTCAGGTGAGAAGAACGGGAAGCACATATACCCAGTCCGCTGGCAGTGTCCTACTGTGACCAGCCTATCCGGCTGCCACGGCTGAATGTTTGCAACCGCGGCAGAGCCAGGCAGGCGCAATTGTGCAGCAATGCAAACGGGATAACCTGGCCAAATTATATGTCTGTTCAAGAAACCACGGGGGATTTAGAAGGAGATGTTCACCCGGAACAGCCGGAGGCCTGCCAGCAGCAACATTCCGGAATTCTTCCTAAGAAGCCTTGAAAGCAGTAAAACGATCCTATGTTGCAACAACTCAGAACCTCATTCTGAGTGTTCCCGGCTGAGGTCATTTGGCTGAACACAACCGCGAACTAATTACAGCCAGATGAAGGCAGTGCCGTCCATAGTGCTGGATGGACAGTGGTGGCATGCCAATCAACTGAGCTCTAGTTCTCAACACTTTCACACATTGCCATAAGTTGAGGTTCAAATTACTGCTCCGGTTGAGTAGAGTATGGCCGTCAAAGCTGGAATCAGTAGCACTCAGGTGTGAACAAGGGGAAGCAGATATACCCAGTCCGCTGGCAGTGTCCTACGTGGACCAGCCTGTCTGGCTGCCAAGCCTGAATATTTGCAACCGCAGCAGAGCTAGGCAGGCGCAATTGTGCAGCAATGCAAACTGCATAACCTGGCCAAATTTCTCGGGTGTACAAGAAACCACGGGGGATTTACAAGGAGATGTTCACCCGGAACAGACGGAGGCCTGCCGAGAGCAATATTCCAGAATTCTCCCTAAGAAGCCTTGAAAGCAGTGAAACACCCCTATGTTGCAATAACTCAGAAACTCATTCTGATGGTTCCCGGCAGAGGTCATTCGGATGAACACAACCGTTTACTAATTAGAGCCAGATGTAGGCAGTGCCGTCAATACTGCTGGATGGAGAGGGGTGGCGTGTCAAACAACTGAGCTCTAGTTCTCAACACTTTCACACGTTGCCATAAGTTGAGGTTCAACTTACTGCTCCGGTTGAGTAGAGTGTAGCTGTCAAAGCTGGAATGAGTAGCACTCAGGTGAGAAGAACGGGAAGCAGATATACCCAGTCCGCTGGCAGTGTCTTACGGGCACCAGCCTATCTGGCTGCCACGCCTGGATGTTTGCAACCGCGGCAGAGCTAGGTAGGCGCAAATGTGCAGCAATGCAAACTGCATAACCTGGCCAAATTTCACGGGTGTACAAGAATCCACAGGGGATTTACAAGGAGATGTTCACCCGGAACATCCGGAGGCCTGACGACAGCAAGATTCCGGCATTCTCCCTAAGAAGCCTTGAAAGCAGTGAAACGCTCCTATGTTGCAATAACTCAGAAACTCATTCTGAGTGTTCCGGGCCGTGGTCATTCGGCTGAACACAACCGTGGACTAATTAGAGCCAGATGTAGGCAGTGCCCTCCATAGTGCTGGATGGACAATGGTGGCGTGCCAAACAACTGAGCTCTAGTTCTCAACACTTTCACACATTTCCATAAGTTGAGGTTCAACTTACTGCTCCGGTTGAGTAGAGTGTAGCCGTCAAAGCTGGAATCAGTAGCACTCAGGTGAGAAGAACGGGAAGCAGATATACCCAGTCCACTGGCACTATCCTACGGGCACCAGCCTATCCTGCTGCCACGCCTGAATGTTTGCAACTGCGGCAGAGCTAGGCAGGCGCAATTGTGTAGCAATAAAACCTGCATAACCTGGCCAAATTTCACGGGTGTACAAGAAACCACGGGGGATTTACAAGGAGATGTTCACCAAGAACATCCGGAGGTCTGCCTGCAACAACATTGCGGAATTCTTCCTAAGAAGCCTTGAAAGCAGTGAAAAGCTCCTAGGTTGCAATAACTCAGAACCTCATTCTGAGTGTTCCCGAAAGAGGTCATTCGGCTGAACACACCCGTGGACTAATTAGAGCCAGATGTAGGCAGTGCCGTCCATAGTGCTGGATGGACATTGGTGGCGTGCCAAACAACTGAGCTCAATTCTCAACACTTTCACAGAGTGCCATAACTTGAGGTTCAACTAACTGCTCCGGTTGAGTAGAGTGTAGCCGTCAAAGCTGGAATCAGTAGCACTCAGGTGAGAAGAAAGGGAAGCACATATACCCAGTCCGCTGGCAGTGTCCTACGGGGACCAGCCTATCTGGCTGCCACGCCTGAATGTTTGCAACCGTGGCAGAGCTAGGCAGGCGCAATTGTGCAGCAATGCAAACTGCATAACCTGGACAAATTATACGTCTGTTCAAGAAACAACGGGGGATTTACCAGGAGATGTTCACCCGGAACAGCCAGAGGCCTGCCGCAAGCAACATTCCGGAATTCTTCCTAAGAAGCCTTGAAAGCAGTGATACGCTCCTAGGTTGCAACAACTCAGAAACTCATTCTGAGTGTTCCCGGCAGAGGTTATTCAGCTGAACACAACTGTGGACTAATTAGAGCCAGGTGTAGGCAGTGCCGTCCATAGTGCTGGATGGACAATGGTGGCTGCCAAACAACTGAGCTCTAGTTCTCAACACTTTCACAAAGTGCCATAAGTTGAGGTTCAACTTACTGCTCCGGTTGAGTAGAGTGTAGCTGTCAAAGCTGGAATCAGTAGCACTCAGGTGAGAAGAACGTGAAGCAGATATACCCAGTCAGCTGGCAGTGTCCTACGGGGACCAGCAATTCTGGCTGCCACGCCTGAATGTTTGCAACCGTCGTAGATCTAGGCAGGCGCAATTGTGCAGCAATGCAAATTGCATAAACTGGCCAAATTTCACGGATGTACAAGAAACCACGGGGGATTTACAAGGAGATGTTCACCCAGAAACCCGGAGGCCTGCCCGCAGCAAGATTCCGATATTCATCCTAAGAAACCTTGAAAGCAGTGAAACGCTCCTATGTTGCAATAACTCAGAACCTCATTCTGAGTGTTCCCAGCAGAGGACATTCGGCTGAACACAACCGTGGACTAATTAGAGCCAGATGTAGGCAGTGCTGTCCATAGTGCTGGATGGACAGTGGTGGCGTACCTAACAACTGAGCTCTAGTTCTCAAAACTTTCACACATTGTCATAAGTTGAGGTTCAAATTACTGCTCCGGTTGAGTAGAGTATACCCGTCAAAGCTGGAATCAGTAGCACTCAGGAGAGAAGAACGGGAAGTAGATGTACCCAGTCCGCTGGCAGTGTCCTACGTGGACCAGCCTATATGGCTGCCACGCCTGAATGTTTGCAACCGCGGCAGAGCTAGGCAGCCGCAATTGTGCAGCAATGCAAACTACATAACCTGGCCAAATTTCACGCGTGTACAAGAAACCACGGGGGATTTAAAAGGATATGTTCTTCAGGAAAAGCCGGAGGTCTGCCGGCAACAACATTGCGGAATTCTTCCTAAGAAGCCTTGAAAGCAGTGAAACGCTCCTAGGTTGCAATAACTCAGAACCTCATTCTGAGTGTTCCCGTCAGAGTTCATTCGGCTGAACACAACCGTGGACTAATTAGAGCCAGATGTAGGCAGTGCCGTCCATAGTGCTGGATGGACAGTGGTGGCGTACCTAACAACTGAGCTCTAGTTCTCAACACTTTCACACATTGCCATAAGTTGATGTTCAACTTACTGCTCCGGTTGAGTAGAGTGTAGCTGTCAAAGCTGGAATCAGTAGCACTCAGGTGAGAAGAAGGGGAAGCAGATATACCCAGTCCGCTGGCAGTGTCCTACGGGCACCAGCCTATCTGGCTGCCAGGCCTGAATGTTTGCAACCGCGGCAGAGCTTGGTAGGTGCAATTGTGCAGCAATGCAAACGGCATAACCTGGCCAAATTTCACGGGTGTACAAGAAACCACGGGGGATTGACAAGGAGATGTTCACCCGGAACAGCCGGAGGCCTACCGGCAGCAAGATTCCGGAATTCTCCCTAAGAAGCCTTGAAAGCAGTGAAATGCTCCTATGTTGCAATAACTCAGAAACTCATTCTGAGTGTTCCTGGCCGAGGTCATTCGGCTGAACACAACCGTGGACTAATTAGAGCCAGATGTAGGCAGTGCCGTCCATAGTGCTGGATGGACAGTGGTGGCGTACCTAACAACTGAGCTCTAGTTCTCAACACTTTCACACATTGCCATAAGTTGATGTTCAACTTACTGCTCCGGTTGAGTAGAGTGTAGCTGTCAAAGCTGGAATCAGTAGCACTCAGGTGAGAAGAACGGGAAGCAGATATATCCAGTCCGCTGGCAGTGTCCTACGGGCACCAGCCTATCTGGCTGCCAGGCCTGAATGTTTGCAACCGCGGCAGAGCTTGGTAGGTGCAATTGTGCAGCAATGCAAACGGCATAACCTGGCCAAATTTCACGGGTGTACAAGAAACCACGGGGGATTGACAAGGAGATGTTCACCCGGAACAGCCGGAGGCCTACCGGCATCAAGATTCCGGAATTCTCCCTAAGAAGCCTTGAAAGCAGTGAAATGCTCCTATGTTGCAATAACTCAGAAACTCATTCTGAGTGTTCCTGGCCGAGGTCATTCGGCTGAACACAACCGTGGACTAATTAGAGCCAGATGTAGGCAGTGCCCTCCATAGTGCTGGAGGGACAGTGGGGGCGTGCCAAACAACTGAGCTCTAGTTCTCAACACTTTCACACATTGCCATAAGTTGAGGTTCAACTTACTGCTCCGGTTGAGTAGAGTGTAGAAGTCAAAGGTGGAATCAGTAGCACTCAGTTGAGAAGAACGGGAAGCAGATATACCCAGTCCGCTGGCAGTGTCCTACGGGTACTAGCCTGTCTGGCTGCCACGCCTGAATGTTTGCAACCGCGGCAGAGCTAGGCAGGCGCAATTGTGCAGCAGTGCAAACTGCATAACTTGGCCAAATTTCACGGGTGTACAAGAAACCACGGGGGATTTACAAGGAGATATTCAGCAGGAACAGTCGGAGGCCTGCCGGCAGCAAGATATCAGAATTCTCCCTAAGAAGCCTTGAAAGCACTTAAACGCTCCTATGTTGCAATAACTCAGAAACTCATTCTGAGTGTTCCCAGCAGAGGTTATTCGGCTGAACACAACGGTGGACTAATTAAGCCAGATCTAGGCAGTGCCGTCCATAGTGCTGGATGGACAGTGGTGGCGTGTCAAACAACTAAGCTCTAGTTCTCAACACTTTCACAAATTGCCATAAATTGAGGTTCAAGTTACTGCTCCGGTTGAGTAGAGTGTAGCCGTAAAAGCTGGAATCAGTAGCACTCAGGTGAGAAGAACGGGCAGCAGATATACCCAGTCCACTGGCAGTGTCCTACGGTCACCAGCCTATCTGGCTGCCACGCCTGAGTCTTTGCAACCGCGGTAGAGTTTGGCAGGCCTAATTGTGCAGCAATGCAAACTGCAAAACATGGCCAAATTTCACGGGTGTACAAGAAACCACGGGGGATTTACCAGGAGATTTTCACCCGGAACAGCTGGAGGCCTGCCCGCAGCAAGATTCCGGAAATTTTCCATAAGAAGCCTTGAAAGCAGTAAAACGCTCCTATGTTGCAATAACTCAGAACCTCATATTGAGTGTTCCTGGAAGAGGTCATTCGGCTGAACATAACCGTGGACTAATTAGAGCCAGATGTAAGCAGTGCCGTAAATAGTGCTGGACAGTGGTGGCGTGCCAAACAACTGAGCTCTAGTTCTCAACACTTTCACATAGTGCCATAAGTTGAGGTTCAACTTACTGCTCCGGTAGAGTAGAGTGTAGCCGTCAAAGCTGGAATCAGTAGCAATCAGGAGAGAAGAACGGGAAGCAGATGTACCCAGTCCGCTGGCAGTGTCCTACGTGGACCAGCCTATATGGCTGCCACGCCTGAATGTTTGCAACCCCGGCAGAGCTAGGCAGGCGCAATTGTGCAGCAATGCAAACTACATAACCTGGCCAAATTTCACGGTTGTACAAGAAACCACGGGGGATTTACAAGGAGATGTTCTTCAGGAAAAGCCGGAGGTCTGCAGGCAACAACATTGCGGAATTCTACCTAAGAAGCCTTGAAAGCAGTGAAACCCTCCTAGGTTGCAATAACTCAGAACCTCATTCTGAGTGTTCCCGGCAAAGGTCATTCTGCTGATCACAACCGTGGACTAATTAGAGCCAGATGTAGGCAGTGCCGTCCATAGTGCTGGATGGACAGTGGTGGCGTGCCAAACAACTGAGCTCTAGTTCTCAACACTTTCACAGAGTTCCATAAGTTTAGGTACAACTTACTGCTCTGGTTGAGTAGAGTGTTGCCGTCAAAGCTGGAATCAGTAGCACTCAGGTGAGAAGAACGGGAAGCACATATACCCAGTCCGCTGGCAGTGTCCTACTGTGACCAGCCTATCCGGCTGCCACGGCTGAATGTTTGCAACCGCGGCAGAGCCAGGCAGGCGCAATTGTGCAGCAATGCAAACGGGATAACCTGGCCAAATTATATGTCTGTTCAAGAAACCACGGGGGATTTAGAAGGAGATGTTCACCCGGAACAGCCGGAGGCCTGCCAGCAGCAACATTCCGGAATTCTTCCTAAGAAGCCTTGAAAGCAGTAAAACGATCCTATGTTGCAACAACTCAGAACCTCATTCTGAGTGTTCCCGGCTGAGGTCATTTGGCTGAACACAACCGCGAACTAATTACAGCCAGATGAAGGCAGTGCCGTCCATAGTGCTGGATGGACAGTGGTGGCATGCCAATCAACTGAGCTCTAGTTCTCAACACTTTCACACATTGCCATAAGTTGAGGTTCAAATTACTGCTCCGGTTGAGTAGAGTATGGCCGTCAAAGCTGGAATCAGTAGCACTCAGGTGTGAACAAGGGGAAGCAGATATACCCAGTCCGCTGGCAGTGTCCTACGTGGACCAGCCTGTCTGGCTGCCAAGCTTGAATATTTGCAACCGCAGCAGAGCTAGGCAGGCGCAATTGTGCAGCAATGCAAACTGCATAACCTGGCCAAATTTCTCGGGTGTACAAGAAACCACGGGGGATTTACAAGGAGATGTTCACCCGGAACAGACGGAGGCCTGCCGAGAGCAATATTCCAGAATTCTCCCTAAGAAGCCTTGAAAGCAGTGAAACACCCCTATGTTGCAATAACTCAGAAACTCATTCTGATGGTTCCCGGCAGAGGTCATTCGGATGAACACAACCGTTTACTAATTAGAGCCAGATGTAGGCAGTGCCGTCAATACTGCTGGATGGAGAGGGGTGGCGTGTCAAACAACTGAGCTCTAGTTCTCAACACTTTCACACGTTGCCATAAGTTGAGGTTCAACTTACTGCTCCGGTTGAGTAGAGTGTAGCTGTCAAAGCTGGAATGAGTAGCACTCAGGTGAGAAGAACGGGAAGCAGATATACCCAGTCCGCTGGCAGTGTCTTACGGGCACCAGCCTATCTGGCTGCCACGCCTGGATGTTTGCAACCGCGGCAGAGCTAGGTAGGCGCAAATGTGCAGCAATGCAAACTGCATAACCTGGCCAAATTTCACGGGTGTACAAGAATCCACAGGGGATTTACAAGGAGATGTTCACCCGGAACATCCGGAGGCCTGACGACAGCAAGATTCCGGCATTCTCCCTAAGAAGCCTTGAAAGCAGTGAAACGCTCCTATGTTGCAATAACTCAGAAACTCATTCTGAGTGTTCCGGGCCGTGGTCATTCGGCTGAACACAACCGTGGACTAATTAGAGCCAGATGTAGGCAGTGCCCTCCATAGTGCTGGATGGACAATGGTGGCGTGCCAAACAACTGAGCTCTAGTTCTCAACACTTTCACACATTTCCATAAGTTGAGGTTCAACTTACTGCTCCGGTTGAGTAGAGTGTAGCCGTCAAAGCTGGAATCAGTAGCACTCAGGTGAGAAGAACGGGAAGCAGATATACCCAGTCCACTGGCACTATCCTACGGGCACCAGCCTATCCTGCTGCCACGCCTGAATGTTTGCAACTGCGGCAGAGCTAGGCAGGCGCAATTGTGTAGCAATAAAACCTGCATAACCTGGCCAAATTTCACGGGTGTACAAGAAACCACGGGGGATTTACAAGGAGATGTTCACCAAGAACATCCGGAGGTCTGCCTGCAACAACATTGCGGAATTCTTCCTAAGAAGCCTTGAAAGCAGTGAAAAGCTCCTAGGTTGCAATAACTCAGAACCTCATTCTGAGTGTTCCCGAAAGAGGTCATTCGGCTGAACACACCCGTGGACTAATTAGAGCCAGATGTAGGCAGTGCCGTCCATAGTGCTGGATGGACATTGGTGGCGTGCCAAACAACTGAGCTCAATTCTCAACACTTTCACAGAGTGCCATAACTTGAGGTTCAACTAACTGCTCCGGTTGAGTAGAGTGTAGCCGTCAAAGCTGGAATCAGTAGCACTCAGGTGAGAAGAAAGGGAAGCACATATACCCAGTCCGCTGGCAGTGTCCTACGGGGACCAGCCTATCTGGCTGCCACGCCTGAATGTTTGCAACCGTGGCAGAGCTAGGCAGGCGCAATTGTGCAGCAATGCAAACTGCATAACCTGGACAAATTATACGTCTGTTCAAGAAACAACGGGGGATTTACCAGGAGATGTTCACCCGGAACAGCCAGAGGCCTGCCGCAAGCAACATTCCGGAATTCTTCCTAAGAAGCCTTGAAAGCAGTGATACGCTCCTAGGTTGCAACAACTCAGAAACTCATTCTGAGTGTTCCCGGCAGAGGTTATTCAGCTGAACACAACTGTGGACTAATTAGAGCCAGGTGTAGGCAGTGCCGTCCATAGTGCTGGATGGACAATGGTGGCTGCCAAACAACTGAGCTCTAGTTCTCAACACTTTCACAAAGTGCCATAAGTTGAGGTTCAACTTACTGCTCCGGTTGAGTAGAGTGTAGCTGTCAAAGCTGGAATCAGTAGCACTCAGGTGAGAAGAACGTGAAGCAGATATACCCAGTCAGCTGGCAGTGTCCTACGGGGACCAGCAATTCTGGCTGCCACGCCTGAATGTTTGCAACCGTCGTAGATCTAGGCAGGCGCAATTGTGCAGCAATGCAAATTGCATAAACTGGCCAAATTTCACGGATGTACAAGAAACCACGGGGGATTTACAAGGAGATGTTCACCCAGAAACCCGGAGGCCTGCCCGCAGCAAGATTCCGATATTCATCCTAAGAAACCTTGAAAGCAGTGAAACGCTCCTATGTTGCAATAACTCAGAACCTCATTCTGAGTGTTCCCAGCAGAGGACATTCGGCTGAACACAACCGTGGACTAATTAGAGCCAGATGTAGGCAGTGCTGTCCATAGTGCTGGATGGACAGTGGTGGCGTACCTAACAACTGAGCTCTAGTTCTCAAAACTTTCACACATTGTCATAAGTTGAGGTTCAAATTACTGCTCCGGTTGAGTAGAGTATACCCGTCAAAGCTGGAATCAGTAGCACTCAGGAGAGAAGAACGGGAAGTAGATGTACCCAGTCCGCTGGCAGTGTCCTACGTGGACCAGCCTATATGGCTGCCACGCCTGAATGTTTGCAACCGCGGCAGAGCTAGGCAGGCGCAATTGTGCAGCAATGCAAACTACATAACCTGGCCAAATTTCACGCGTGTACAAGAAACCACGGGGGATTTAAAAGGATATGTTCTTCAGGAAAAGCCGGAGGTCTGCCGGCAACAACATTGCGGAATTCTTCCTAAGAAGCCTTGAAAGCAGTGAAACGCTCCTAGGTTGCAATAACTCAGAACCTCATTCTGAGTGTTCCCGTCAGAGTTCATTCGGCTGAACACAACCGTGGACTAATTAGAGCCAGATGTAGGCAGTGCCGTCCATAGTGTTGGATGGACAGTGGTGGCGTACCTAACAACTGAGCTCTAGTTCTCAACACTTTCACACATTGCCATAAGTTGATGTTCAACTTACTGCTCCGGTTGAGTAGAGTGTAGCTGTCAAAGCTGGAATCAGTAGCACTCAGGTGAGAAGAAGGGGAAGCAGATATACCCAGTCCGCTGGCAGTGTCCTACGGGCACCAGCCTATCTGGCTGCCAGGCCTGAATGTTTGCAACCGCGGCAGAGCTTGGTAGGTGCAATTGTGCAGCAATGCAAACGGCATAACCTGGCCAAATTTCACGGGTGTACAAGAAACCACGGGGGATTGACAAGGAGATGTTCACCCGGAACAGCCGGAGGCCTACCGGCAGCAAGATTCCGGAATTCTCCCTAAGAAGCCTTGAAAGCAGTGAAATGCTCCTATGTTGCAATAACTCAGAAACTCATTCTGAGTGTTCCTGGCCGAGGTCATTCGGCTGAACACAACCGTGGACTAATTAGAGCCAGATGTAGGCAGTACCGTCCATAGTGCTGGATGGACAGTGGTGGCGTACCTAACAACTGAGCTCTAGTTCTCAACACTTTCACACATTGCCATAAGTTGATGTTCAACTTACTGCTCCGGTTGAGTAGAGTGTAGCTGTCAAAGCTGGAATCAGTAGCACTCAGGTGAGAAGAACGGGAAGCAGATATATCCAGTCCGCTGGCAGTGTCCTACGGGCACCAGCCTATCTGGCTGCCAGGCCTGAATGTTTGCAACCGCGGCAGAGCTTGGTAGGTGCAATTGTGCAGCAATGCAAACGGCATAACCTGGCCAAATTTCACGGGTGTACAAGAAACCACGGGGGATTGACAAGGAGATGTTCACCCGGAACAGCCGGAGGCCTACCGGCATCAAGATTCCGGAATTCTCCCTAAGAAGCCTTGAAAGCAGTGAAATGCTCCTATGTTGCAATAACTCAGAAACTCATTCTGAGTGTTCCTGGCCGAGGTCATTCGGCTGAACACAACCGTGGACTAATTAGAGCCAGATGTAGGCAGTGCCCTCCATAGTGCTGGAGGGACAGTGGGGGCGTGCCAAACAACTGAGCTCTAGTTCTCAACACTTTCACACATTGCCATAAGTTGAGGTTCAACTTACTGCTCCGGTTGAGTAGAGTGTAGAAGTCAAAGGTGGAATCAGTAGCACTCAGTTGAGAAGAACGGGAAGCAGATATACCCAGTCCGCTGGCAGTGTCCTACGGGTACTAGCCTGTCTGGCTGCCACGCCTGAATGTTTGCAACCGCGGCAGAGCTAGGCAGGCGCAATTGTGCAGCAGTGCAAACTGCATAACTTGGCCAAATTTCACGGGTGTACAAGAAACCACGGGGGATTTACAAGGAGATATTCAGCAGGAACAGTCGGAGGCCTGCCGGCAGCAAGATATCAGAATTCTCCCTAAGAAGCCTTGAAAGCACTTAAACGCTCCTATGTTGCAATAACTCAGAAACTCATTCTGAGTGTTCCCAGCAGAGGTTATTCGGCTGAACACAACGGTGGACTAATTAAGCCAGATCTAGGCAGTGCCGTCCATAGTGCTGGATGGACAGTGGTGGCGTGTCAAACAACTAAGCTCTAGTTCTCAACACTTTCACAAATTGCCATAAATTGAGGTTCAAGTTACTGCTCCGGTTGAGTAGAGTGTAGCCGTAAAAGCTGGAATCAGTAGCACTCAGGTGAGAAGAACGGGAAGCAGATATACCCAGTCTTCTCGCAGTGTCCTTCTGGGACAAGCCTATCTGGCTGCCACGCCTGAATGTTTGCAACCGCGGCAGAGCTAGGCAGAAGCAATTGTGCAGCAATGCAAACTGCATAACGTGGGTAAATTTTACGGGTGTACAAGAAACCACGGGGGATTTACAAGGAGATATTCACCCGGAACAGACGGAGGCCTGCCGGCAGCAAGATTCCGGAATTCTTGCTGGGAAGCCTTGAAAGCAGTGAAATGCTCCTATGTTGCAACCACTCAGAACGTCATTCTGTGTGTTCCCGGCAGAGGTCATTTGGCTGAACACAACCGTGGACAAATTAGAGCCAGATGTAGGCAGTGCCGTCCATAGTGCTGGATGGACAGTGGTGGCATGGCAAACAACTGAGCTCTAGTTCTCAACACTTTCACAAAGTGCCATAAGTTGAGGTTCAACATACTGCTCCGGTTGAGTATAGTGTAGCCGTCAAAGCTGGAATCAGTAGCACTCAGGTGAGAAGAACGGGAAGCAGATATACCCAGTCCGCTGGCAGTGTCCTACGGGGACCAGCCTATCTGGATGCTACGCCTGAATATTTTCAACCGCGGCTGCGTTAGGCAGGCGCAATTTTGCAGCAATGCAAACTGCATAACCTGGCCAAATTTTACGGGTGTACAAGAAACCACGGGTGATTTACAAGGAGATGTTCACCTGGAACAGCCTTAGGCCTGCCGGCAGCAAGATTCCGGAATTCTTCCTAAGAAGCCTTGAAAGCAGTGAAACGCTCCTAGGTTGCAGTAACTCAGAACCTCATTCTGATTGTTCCCAGCAGAGATCATTCTGCTGATCACAACCGTAGACTAATTAGAGCCAGATGTAGGCAGTGCCGTCCATAGTGCTGGATGGACAGTGGTGGCGTACCTAACAACTGAGCTCTAGTTCTCAAAACTTTCACACATTGCCATAAGTTGAGGTTCAAATTACTGCTCCGGTTAAGTAGAGTGTACCCGTCAAAGCTGGAATCAGTAGCACTCAGGAGAGAAGAACGGGAAGTAGATGTACCCAGTCCGCTGGCAATGTCCTACGTGGACCAGCCTATCTGGCTGCCACGCCTGAATGTTTGCAACCGCGGCAGAGCTAGGCAGGCGCAATTGTGCAGCAATGCAAACTACATAACCTGGCCAAATTTCACGGGTGTACAAGAAATCACGGGGGATTTACAAGGACATGTTCTTCAGGAAAAGCCGGAGGTCAGCCCGCAACAACATTGCGGAATTCTTCCTAAGAAGCCTTGAAAGCAGTGAAACGCTCCAAGGTTGCAATAACTCAGAACCTCATTCTGAGTGTTCCCGGCAGAGGTCATTCAGCTGAACACAACCTTGGACTAATTAGAGCCAGATGTAGCCAGTGCCGTCCATAGTGCTGGATGAACTGTGGTGGCGTGCCAAACAACTGAGCTCTAGTTCTCAACACTTTCACAAAGTGCCATAAGTTGAGGTTCAACTTACTGCTCCGGTTGAGTAGAGTGTAGCCATCAAAGCTGGAATCAGTAGCACTCAGGTGAGAAGAACGGGAAGCAGATATACCCAGTCCTCTGGCAGTGTCCTACGGGTACTAGCCTATCTGGCTGCCACGCCTGAATGTTTGCAACCGCGGCAGAGCTAGGCAGGCGCAATTGTGCAGCAGTGCAAACTGCATAACTTGGCCAAATTTCACGGGTGTACAAGAAACCACTGGGGATTTACAAGGAGATATTCACCAGGAACAGTCGGGGGCCTGCCGGCAGCAAGATATCAGAATTCTCCCTAAGAAGCCTTGGAAGCACTGAAACGCTCCTATGTTGCAATAACTCAGAAACTCATTCTGAGTGGTCCCAGCAGAGGTCATTCGGCTGAACACAACCGTGGACTAATTAAGCCAGTTCTAGGCAGTGCCGTCCATAGTGCTGGATGGACAGTGGTGGCGTGTCAAACAACTAAGCTCTAGTTCTCAACACTTTCACAAATTGCCATAAATTGAGGTTCAAGTTACTGCTCCGGTTGAGTAGAGTCTAGCCGTCAAAGCTGGAATCAGTAGCACTCAGGTGAGAAGAACGGGAAGCAGATATACCCAGTCGGCTGGCAGTGTCCTACGGTGACCAGCAATTCTGGCTGCGACGCCTGAATGTTTGCAACCGTCGTAGATCTAGGCAGGCACAATTATGCATCAATTCAAACTGCATAACCTGGCCAAATTTCACGGGTGTACAAAAAACCACGGGGGATTTACAAGGAGATGTTCACCCAAAACAGACGAAGGCCTGCCGGCAGCAAGATTCCGGAATTCTTCCTAAGAACCTTGAATGCAGTGAAACGCTCCTATGTTGCAATAACTCAGAACCTCATTCTGAGTGTTCCCGGCAGAGATCATTTGGTTGAACACAACCGTGGACTATTTAGAGCCAGATGTAGGCAGTGCTGTCCATAGTGCTGGATGGACAGTGGTGGCGTGCCAAACAACTGAGCTCTAGTTCTCAAAACTTTCACATATTGCCATAAGTTGAGGTGCAAATTACTGCTCCAGTTGAGTACAGTGTAGCCGTCAAAGCTGGAATCAGTAGCACGCAGGTGAGAAGAAAGGGAAGCAGATATACCCAGTCCGCTGGCAGTGTACTACGGGGACCAGCCTATCTGGCTGCCACACCTGAATGTTTGCAACCGCGGCAGAGCTAGGCAGGCGCAACTGAGCAGAAATGCAAACTGCATAACCTGGCCAAATTATACGTGTACTCAAGAAACCACGGGGGATTTACAAGGAGATATTCACCCGGAACAGACGGAGGCCTGCCGGCAGCAAGATTCCGGAATTCTTCCTAAGAAGCCTTGAAAGCAGTGAAACGCTCCTATGTTGCAACAACTCAGAACCTCATTCTGAGTGTTCCCGGCAGAGGTCATTCGGCTGAACACAAACGTGGACTATTTAGAGCCAGTTGTAGGCAGAGTCGTCCATAAAACTGGATGGACAGTGTGGCATGCAAAACAACTGAGCTCCACTTTTCAACACTTTCACAAAGTGCCATAAGTTGACGTTCAACTTACTGCGCCGGTTGAGTAGAGTGTAGCCATCAAAGCTGGAATCAGTAGCACTCAGGTGAGAAGATCGGGAAGATATACCCAGTCCGCTGGCAGTGTCCTACGGGGACCAGCCTATCTGACTGCCACGCCTGAATGTTTGCAACCGCGGCAGAGCTAGGCAGGCGCAATTGTACAGCAATGCAAATGCATACCCTGGCCAAATGTCACGGGTGTACAAGAAACCACAGGGGATTTACAAGGAGATGTTCACCCAGAACACCCGGAGGCCTGGCGGCAGTAAGATTCCGGAATTCTTCCTAAGAAGCTTTGAAAGCAGTGAAGCGCTCCTATGTTGCAATAACTCAGAACCTCATTCTGAGTGTTCCCGGCATAGGTCATTCGGCTGAAAACAACCGTGGACTTATTAGAGCCAGATGTAGGCAGTGCCGTCCATAGTGCTGGATGGACTGTGGTGGCGTGCCAAACAACTGAGCTCTAGTTCTCAACACTTTGACAAAGTCCCATAAGTTGAGGTTCAACTTACTGCTTCGGTTCAGTATAGTGTAGCCGTAAAAGCTGGAATCAGTAGCACTCAGGTGAGAAGAACTGGAAGCAGATATACCCAGTCCGCTGGCAGTGTCCTACGGGTACCAGCCTATCTGGCTGCCACGCCTGAATATTTGCAACCGTGGCAGCGCTAGGCAGGGGCAATTGTGCAGGAATGCAAACTGCATAACCTTTCCAAATTTCACGGGTGTAGAAGAAACCACGGGGGATTTACCAGGAGATGTTCACCCGGAACAGCTGGAGTTCTGCCCGCAGCAAGATTCCGGAATTTTTCCTAAGAAGCCTTGAAAGCAGTGAAACGCTCCTATGTTGCAATAAATCAGAACCTCATATTGAGTTTTCCTGGAAGAGGTCATTCGGCTGAACATAACCGTGGACTAATTAGAGCCAGATGTAAGCACTGCCGTCCATAGTGCTGGACAGTGGTGGCGTGCCAAACAACTGAGCTCTAGTTCTCAACACTTTCACAAAGTGCCATAAGTTGAGGTTCAACTTACTGCTCCGGTAGAGTAGAGTGTAGCTGTCAAAACTGGAATCAGTAGCACTCATGAGAGAAGAACGGGAAGCAGATGTACCCAGTCCGCTGGCAGTGTCCTAAGGGGACCATCCTATCTGGCTGCCACGCCTGATTGTTTGCAACCGCGGCAGAGCTAGGCAGGCGCAATTATGCAGCAATGCAAACTACATAACCTGGCCATATTTCACGGTTGTACAAGAAACCTCGGGAGATTTACAAGGAGATGTTCTTCAGGAAAAGCCGGAGGTCTGCCGGCAACAACATTGCGGAATTCTTCCTAAAAAGCCTCGAAAGCAGTGAAACGCTCCTAGGTTGCAATAACTCAGAACCTCATTCTGAGTGTTCCCAGCAGAGGTCATTCTGCTGATCACAACCGTGGACTAATTAGAGCCAGATGTAGGCAGTGCCGTCCATAGTGCTGGATGGACAGTGGTGGCGTGCCAAACAACTGAGCTCTAGTTCTCAACACTTTCACAGAGTGCCATAACGTGAGGTTCAACTAACTGCTCCGGTTGAGTAGAGGGTAGCCTTCAAAGCTGGAATCAGTAGCACTCAGGTGAGAAGAAAGGGAAGCACATATACCCTGTCCGCTGGCAGTGTCCTACGGGGACCAGCCTATCTGTCTGCCACCCCTGAATGTTTGCAACCGCGGCAGAGCTAGGCAGGCCAATTGTGCAGCAATGCAAACTGCATAACCTGGCCAAATTATACGTCTGTTCAAGAAACAACGGGGGATTTACAAGGAGATGTTCACCCGGAACAGCCAGAGGCCTGCCGCCAGCAAGATTCCGGAATTCTTCCTAAGAAGCCTTGAAAGCAGTGATACGCTCCTAGGTTGTAACAACTCAGAAACTCATTCTGAGTGTTCCCGGCAGAGGTCATTCAGCTGAACACAACTGTGGACTAATTAGAGCCAGATGTAGGCAGTGCCGTCCATAGTGCTGGATGGAGAGTGGTGGCTGCCAAACAACTGAGCTCTAGTTCTCAACACTTTCACAAAGTGCCATAAGTTGAGGGTCAACTTACTGCTCCGGTTGAGTAGAGTGTAGCTGTCAAAGCTGGAATCAGTAGCACTCAGGTGAGAAGAACGGGAAGCAGATATTCCCAGTGCGCTGGAAGTGTCCTACGGGGACCCGCCAATCTGGCTGCCACACCTGATTGTTTGCAACCGAGGCAGAGCTAGGCAGGCACAATTGTGCAGCAATGCAAACTGCATAACCTGGCCAAATTTCACGGGTGTACAAGAAACCACGGGGGATTTACAAGGAGATGTTCACCCGGAACAGCCGGAGGCCTGCAGGCAGCAAGATTCCAGAATTCTTCCTAAGAAGCCTTGAAAGCAGTGAAACGCTCCTAAGTTGCAGTAACTCAGACCCTCATTCTGAGTGTTCCCCGCAGAGGTCATTCGGCTAAACACAACCGTGGACTAATTAGAGCCAGATGTAGGCAGTGCTGTCCATAGCGCTCCATGGACAGTGGTGGGGTGCCAAACAACTGAGCTCTAGTTCTCAACACTTTCACAAAGGGCCATAAGTTGAGGTTCAGCTTACTGCTCCGGTTGAGTAGAGTGTAGCCGTCAAAGCTGGAATCAGTAGCACTCAAGTGAGAAGAACGGGAAGCAGATATACCCAGTCAGCTGGCAGTATCCTATGGGATCCAGCCTATCTGGCTGCCACGCCTGAATGTTTGCAACCGCGGCAGAGCTAGGCAGGCAAAATTGTGCAGCAATGCAAACTGCATAAATTGGCCAAATTTCACGGGTGTACAAGAAACCACGGGGGATTTACAAGGCGATGTTCACCTGAAAGCAGTGAAATGCTCCAATGTTGCAGTAACTCAGAACCTCATTCTGAGTGTTCCCGGCAGATGTCATTCGGCTCCATACAACCGTGGACTGATTAGAGCCAGATGTAGGCAGAGCCGTCCATAGTGCGGGATGGACAGTGGTGGCCTGCAAAACAACTGAGCTCTAGTTCTCAACACTTTCACAAAGTGCCATAAGTTGAGGTTCAATTTACTGCTCCGGTTGAGTAGAGTGTAGCCGTCAAAGCTGGAATCAGTGGCACTCAGGTGAGAAGAACTGGAAGCAGATATACCCAGTCCGTTGGCAGTTTCCTACGGGGACCAACCTATCTAGCTGCCACGCCTGAATGTTTGCAACCGTTTCAGAGCTCGGCAGGCCCAATTGTGCAGCAATGCAAACTGAATAACCTGGACAAATTTCACGGGTGTACTAGAAACCACGGGGGATTTACAAGGAGATGTTCACTCGGAACAGCCAGAGGCTTGCGGGCAGCAACATTCCGGAATTCTTCCTGAGAAACATTTAAAGTAGTGAAACGCTCCTATGTTGCAATAACTCAGAACCTCAGTCTGAGTGTTCCCGGCAGAGGTCATTCGGCTGAATACAACCGTGGACTAATTAGAGCCAGATGTAGGCAATGTTGTCCATAGTGCTGGATGGACAGTGGTGGCGTGCCAAACAACTGAGCTCTAGTTCTCAACACTTTCACAAAGTGCAATAAGTTGAAGTTTAACTTACTGCTCCGGTTGAGTAGATTGTAGCCGTCAAAGCTGAAATCAGTAACACTCAGGTGAGAAGAACGGGAAGCAGATATACCCAGTCCGCTTGCAGTGACCTACTGGGACCAGCCAATCTGGCTGCCACACCTGAATGTTTGCAACCGTGGCAGAGGTAGGCTGGCGCAATTGTGCAGCAATGAAAACTGCATAACCTGGCCAAATTTCACGGGTGTACAAGAAACCACGGGGGATTTTCAAGTAGATGTTCACCTGGAACAACCGGAGGCCTGCCGGCAGCAAGATTCCGGAATCCTTCCTAAAAGCCTTGAAAGCAGTTAAACGCTCCTATGTTGCAGTAACTCACAACCTCATTCTGAGTGTTCCCGGCAGAGCTTATTCGGCTGAACAAATCCGTGGACTAATTAGAGCCAGAGTAGTCAGTGGCGTCCATAGTGCTGGATGGACAGTGGTGGTGTACCAAACAACTGAGATCTAGTTCTCCACCCTTTCACAAAGTGCCATAAGTTGAGGTTCACCTTACTGATCCAGTTGAATAGAGTGTAGCCGTCAAAGCTGGAATCAGTAGCACTCAGGTGAGAAGAACGGGAAGCAGATATACCCAGTCCGCTGGCAGTGAACAAGGGGACCAGCCTATCTGGCTGCCACGCCTGAATGTTTGCAACCGCGGCAGAGCTAGGCAGGCGCAATTGTGCAGCAATACAAACTGCATAACCTGGCCAAATTTCACGGATGTACAAGAAACCACAGGGAATTTAAAATTAGATGTTCACCCGGAAGAGCCCGAGGCCTCCCGGCAGCAAGATTCCGGAATCCTTCCTGAGAAGCCTTGAAAGCAGTGAAACGCTCCTATGTTGCAATAACTCAGAACCTCATTCTGAGTGTTCCCGGCAGAGATCATTGGGCTGAACACAACCGTGGACTAATTAGAGCCAGATGTAGGCAGTGTCGTCCATAGTGCTGGATGGACAGTGGTGGCATACCAAACAACTGCGCTTTAGTTCTCAACACTTTCACAAAGTGACATAAGTTGAGGATCAACTTACTTTTCCAGGTGAGTAGAGTGTAGCCGTCAAAGCTGGAATCAGTAGCAGTCAGGTGAGAAGAACGGGAAGCAGATATACCCAGTCCGCTGGTAGTGTCCACGGAGAACAGCCTATCTGGCTGCCACGCCTGAATGTTTGCAACCGGGGCGGAGCTAGGTAGGCGCAATTGTGCAGCAATGCAAACTGCATAACCAGGGCAAATTTCACGGGTGTACAAGAAACGACGGGGGATTTACAAAGAGATTTTCACCCGGAACATCCGGAGGCCTGCCGGCAGCAACATTTCGGAATTCTTCCTAAGAAGGCTTGAAAGCAGTGAAACGCTCATATGTTTCAGTAACTCAGAACGTCATTCTGAGTTTTCCGGGCAGAGGTCATTCGGCAGAACACAACCCTGGACTAATTAGAGTCAGATGTAGGCAGTGACATCATAGTGCTGGATGGACAGTGGTGGCGTGCCAAACAACTGAGCGCTAGTTCTCAACACATTCACAAAGTGCCATAAGTTGAGGTTCTACTTACAGCTCCGGTTGAGTAGAGTGTAGACATCAAAGCTGGAATCAGTAGCCCTCAGGTGAGAAGAACAGGAAGCAGATATACCCAGTCCGCTGGCAGTGTCCTACGGGGACCCGCCAATCTGGCTGCCACACCTGATTGTTTGCAACCGAGGCAGAGCTAGGCAGGCACAATTGTGCAGCAATGCAAACTGCATAACCTGGCCAAATTTCACGGGTGTACAAGAAACCACGGGGGATTTACAAGGAGATGTTCACCCGGAACAGCCGGAGGCCTGCAGGCAGCAAGATTCCAGAATTCTTCCTAAGAAGCCTTGAAAGCAGTGAAACGCTCCTAAGTTGCAGTAACTCAGACCCTCATTCTGAGTGTTCCCCGCAGAGGTCATTCGGCTAAACACAACCGTGGACTAATTAGAGCCAGATGTAGGCAGTGCTGTCCATAGCGCTCCATGGACAGTGGTGGGGTGCCAAACAACTGAGCTCTAGTTCTCAACACTTTCACAAAGGGCCATAAGTTGAGGTTCAGCTTACTGCTCCGGTTGAGTAGAGTGTAGCCGTCAAAGCTGGAATCAGTAGCACTCAAGTGAGAAGAACGGGAAGCAGATATACCCAGTCAGCTGGCAGTATCCTATGGGATCCAGCCTATCTGGCTGCCACGCCTGAATGTTTGCAACCGCGGCAGAGCTAGGCAGGCAAAATTGTGCAGCAATGCAAACTGCATAAATTGGCCAAATTTCACGGGTGTACAAGAAACCACGGGGGATTTACAAGGCGATGTTCACCTGAAAGCAGTGAAATGCTCCAATGTTGCAGTAACTCAGAACCTCATTCTGAGTGTTCCCGGCAGATGTCATTCGGCTCCATACAACCGTGGACTGATTAGAGCCAGATGTAGGCAGAGCCGTCCATAGTGCGGGATGGACAGTGGTGGCCTGCAAAACAACTGAGCTCTAGTTCTCAACACTTTCACAAAGTGCCATAAGTTGAGGTTCAATTTACTGCTCCGGTTGAGTAGAGTGTAGCCGTCAAAGCTGGAATCAGTGGCACTCAGGTGAGAAGAACTGGAAGCAGATATACCCAGTCCGTTGGCAGTTTCCTACGGGGACCAACCTATCTAGCTGCCACGCCTGAATGTTTGCAACCGTTTCAGAGCTCGGCAGGCCCAATTGTGCAGCAATGCAAACTGAATAACCTGGACAAATTTCACGGGTGTACTAGAAACCACGGGGGATTTACAAGGAGATGTTCACTCGGAACAGCCAGAGGCTTGCGGGCAGCAACATTCCGGAATTCTTCCTGAGAAACATTTAAAGTAGTGAAACGCTCCTATGTTGCAATAACTCAGAACCTCAGTCTGAGTGTTCCCGGCAGAGGTCATTCGGCTGAATACAACCGTGGACTAATTAGAGCCAGATGTAGGCAATGTTGTCCATAGTGCTGGATGGACAGTGGTGGCGTGCCAAACAACTGAGCTCTAGTTCTAAACACTTTTATAAAGTGCCATAAGTGGAGGTTCAACTTAGTGCAACGGTTGAGGAGAGTGTAGCCGTCAAAGCTGGAATCAGTAGCACTTCGGTGAGAAGAACGGAAGCAGATATACCCAGTCAGCTGGCAGTGTCCTACGAGGACCAGCCTATCTGGCTGCCACGCCTGAATGTTTGCAACAGCGGCAGAGCTAGGCAGGCGCAATTGTGCAGCAATGCAAACTTCATAACCTTGACAAATTTCACGGGTGTACAAGAAAACACGGAGGATTTACAAGGAAATGTTCACCAGTAACAGCCGGAGGCCTGCCGGAAGCAAGATTCCGGAATTCTCCCTAAGAAGCCTTGAAAGCAGTGAAACGCTCCTATGTTGCCGTAACTCCGAACCTCATTCTGAATGTTCCCAGCAGAGCTCATTCAGCTGAACACAACCGTGGACTAATTAGAGCAAGATGTAGGCAGTGCCGTCCATAGTGCTGGATGGACAGTGGTGGCGTGCCAAACAACTGAGCTCTAGTTCTCAACACTTTCACAAAGTGCAATAAGTTGAAGTTTAACTTACTGCTCCGGTTGAGTAGATTGTAGCCGTCAAAGCTGAAATCAGTAACACTCAGGTGAGAAGAACGGGAAGCAGATATACCCAGTCCGCTTGCAGTGACCTACTGGGACCAGCCAATCTGGCTGCCACACCTGAATGTTTGCAACCGTGGCAGAGGTAGGCTGGCGCAATTGTGCAGCAATGAAAACTGCATAACCTGGCCAAATTTCACGGGTGTACAAGAAACCACGGGGGATTTTCAAGTAGATGTTCACCTGGAACAACCGGAGGCCTGCCGGCAGCAAGATTCCGGAATCCTTCCTAAAAGCCTTGAAAGCAGTTAAACGCTCCTATGTTGCAGTAACTCACAACCTCATTCTGAGTGTTCCCGGCAGAGCTTATTCGGCTGAACAAATCCGTGGACTAATTAGAGCCAGAGTAGTCAGTGGCGTCCATAGTGCTGGATGGACAGTGGTGGTGTACCAAACAACTGAGATCTAGTTCTCCACCCTTTCACAAAGTGCCATAAGTTGAGGTTCACCTTACTGATCCAGTTGAATAGAGTGTAGCCGTCAAAGCTGGAATCAGTAGCACTCAGGTGAGAAGAACGGGAAGCAGATATACCCAGTCCGCTGGCAGTGAACAAGGGGACCAGCCTATCTGGCTGCCACGCCTGAATGTTTGCAACCGCGGCAGAGCTAGGCAGGCGCAATTGTGCAGCAATACAAACTGCATAACCTGGCCAAATATCACGGATGTACAAGAAACCACAGGGAATTTAAAATTAGATGTTCACCCGGAAGAGCCCGAGGCCTCCCGGCAGCAAGATTCCGGAATCCTTCCTGAGAAGCCTTGAAAGCAGTGAAACGCTCCTATGTTGCAATAACTCAGAACCTCATTCTGAGTGTTCCCGGCAGAGATCATTGGGCTGAACACAACCGTGGACTAATTAGAGCCAGATGTAGGCAGTGTCGTCCATAGTGCTGGATGGACAGTGGTGGCATACCAAACAACTGCGCTTTAGTTCTCAACACTTTCACAAAGTGACATAAGTTGAGGATCAACTTACTTTTCCAGGTGAGTAGAGTGTAGCCGTCAAAGCTGGAATCAGTAGCAGTCAGGTGAGAAGAACGGGAAGCAGATATACCCAGTCCGCTGGTAGTGTCCACGGAGAACAGCCTATCTGGCTGCCACGCCTGAATGTTTGCAACCGGGGCGGAGCTAGGTAGGCGCAATTGTGCAGCAATGCAAACTGCATAACCAGGGCAAATTTCACGGGTGTACAAGAAACGACGGGGGATTTACAAAGAGATTTTCACCCGGAACATCCGGAGGCCTGCCGGCAGCAACATTTCGGAATTCTTCCTAAGAAGGCTTGAAAGCAGTGAAACGCTCATATGTTTCAGTAACTCAGAACGTCATTCTGAGTTTTCCGGGCAGAGGTCATTCGGCAGAACACAACCCTGGACTAATTAGAGTCAGATGTAGGCAGTGACATCATAGTGCTGGATGGACAGTGGTGGCGTGCCAAACAACTGAGCGCTAGTTCTCAACACATTCACAAAGTGCCATAAGTTGAGGTTCTACTTACAGCTCCGGTTGAGTAGAGTGTAGACATCAAAGCTGGAATCAGTAGCCCTCAGGTGAGAAGAACAGGAAGCAGATATACCCAGTCCGCTGGCAGTGTCCTACGGGGACCAGGCATTCTGGATGCCACTCCTGAATGTTTGCAATCGCGGCAGAGCTAGGCAGACGCAATTGTGCAGCAATGCAAACTGCATAACCTGGCCAAATTTCACGGGTGTAAAAGAAACCACGGGGGATTTACATGGAGATGTTCACCAGGCACAGCCGGAGGCCTGCCGGCAGCAAGATTCTGGAATCTTTCCTACGAAGCCTTAAAAGCAGTGAAACGCTCCAATGTTGCAATAACTCAGAACCTCATTCTGAGTGTTCCCGGCAGAGGTCATTCGGCTCAACACAAACGTGGACTAATTAGAGCCAGATGTATGCAGTGCCGTCCATAGTGCTGGATGGACAGTGGTGGCGTGCCAAACAACTGAGCTCTAGTTCTGAACACTTTCACAAAGGGCCATAATTTGAGGTTCAACTAACTGCTCCGGTTCAGTAGAGTGTAGCCGTCAAAGCTGGAATCAGTAGCACTCAGGTGAGAATAACGGGAAGCAGATATGACCAGTCCGTTGGCAGTGTCCTAAGGGGACCAGCCTATCTGGCTATCACGCCTGAATGTTTGCAAACGCGGGAGAGCTTGGCAGGCGCAATTGTGCAGCAATGCAAACTGCATAACCTGGCCAAATTTCACGGGTGTACAAGAAACCACGGTGGATTTACAAGGAGATGTTCACCCCGAACAGCCGGTTGCCTACCGGCAGCAAGTTTCCTGAATCCTTCCTAAGAATCCTTGAAAGCAGTGAAATGCTCCTATGTTGCTATAACTCAGAACCTCATTCTGAGTGTTCCCGGCAGAGGTCATTCGGCTGAACACAACCGTGGACTCATTAGAGCCAGATATAAGCAGTGCTGTCCATAGAGCTGGATGGACAGTGGTGGCGTGCCAAACAACTGCGCTCTAGTTCTCAACATTTTCACAAAGTGCCATAAGTTGAGGTTCAACTTACTGCTCCGGGTGACTAGAGTGTAGCCGTCATAGCTGGAATCAGTACCACTCAGGTGAGAAGAATGGGAAGCAGATATACCCAGTCCACTGGCAGTGTCCTAATGGGACCAGAATATCTCGCTGCCACGCCTGAATGTTTGCAACCACGGCAGAGTTTGCCAGGCGCAATTGTGCAGCAATGCAAACTGCATCACCAGGCCAAATTTCACGGGTGTACAAGAAAACACGGGGGATTTACAAGGAGATATTCACCCGGAACAGCCGGAGGCCTGCCGACAGCAAGATTCTGGAATTCTTCCTAAGAAGCCTTGAAAACAGTGTAATGCTCCTATGTTGCAACAACTCAGAACCTCATTCTGAGAGTTCCCGACAGAGGTCATTCGGCTGAACACAACCGTGGACTAATTAGAGCCAGATGTAGGCAGTGCCGTCCATAGTGCTGGATGGACTGTTGTGGCGTGCCAAACAACTGAGCTCTAGTTCTCAACACTTTCACACATTGCCATAAGTTGAGGTTGTACTTACTGCTTCGGTTGAGTAGAGTGTAGCCGTCAAAGCTGGAATCAGTAGCACTCAGGTGAGAAGAACGGGAAGCAGATATATCCAGTCAGCTGGCACTGTCCTACGGGCACCAGCCTATCTGGCTACCACGCCTGAATGTTTGCAACCGCGGCAGAGCTAGGCAGGCGCAATTGTGTAGCAATAAAACCTGTATAACCTGGCCAAATTTCACGGGTGTACAAGAAACCACGGGGGATTTACAAGGAGATGTTCACCAAGAACCTCCGGAGGTCTGCCTGCAACAACATTGCGGAATTCTTCCTAAGAAGCCTTGAAAGCAGTGAAAAGCTCCTAGGTTGCAATAACGCAGAACCTCATTCTGAGTGTTTCCGAAAGAGGTCATTCGGCTTAACACAACCGTGGACTAATTAGAGCCAGATGTAGGCAGTGCCGTCCATAGTGCTGGATGGACAGTGGTGGCGTGCCAAACAACTGAGCTCTAGTTCTCAACACTTTCACACATTGCCATAAGTTGAGGTTCAACATATTGCTCCGGTTGAGTAGAGTGTAGCCGTCAAAGGTGGAATCAGTAGCACTCAGGTGAGAAGAACGGGAAGCAGATATACCCAGTCTGCTGGCAGTGTCCTACGGGGACCAGCCTATCTGGTTGCCACGCCTGAATGTTTGCAACCGCGGCAGAGCTAGGCAGGCGCAATTGTGCAGCAATGCAAACTGCATAACCAGGCCAAATTTCACGGGTGTACAAGAAACCACGGGGGATTTACAAGGAGATGTTCACCCGGAAAAGCCGGAGGCCTGCCGGCAGCAAGATTCCGGAATTCTTGCTAAGAAGCCTTGAAAGCAGTGAAACGCTCCTATGTTGCAATAACTCCTAACCTCATTCTGAGTGTTCCCGACAGAGGTCATTCGGTTGAACACAACCATGGACTTATTAGAGCCAGATGTAGCCAGTGCCGTCCATAGTGCTGGATGAACTGTGGTGGCGTGCCAAACAACTGAGCTCTAGTTCTCACCACTTTCACAAATTGCCATGAGTTGACATTCAACTTCCTTCTCCGGTTAAGTAGAGTATAAGCGTCAAAGCTGGAATCAGTAGCACTCAGTTGAGAAGAACCGGAAGCAGATAAACCCAGTCAAATGACAGTGTCCCAGGGGGACCAGCCTATCAGGCTCCCACGCCTGAATGTTTGCAATCTAGGCAGAGCTAGGCAGGCGAAATTGTGCAGCAATGCAACTGCATAACCTGGCCAAATTTTACAGGTGTACAAGAAACCACGAGGGATTTACAAGGAGATGTTCACCAGGAACTGCCAGAGGCCTGCCGGCAGCAATATTCCGGAATACTTCCTAAGAAGCCTTGAAAGCAGTGAAACGATGCTATGTTGCAATAACTCAGAACCTCATTCTGAGTGTTCCCGGCAGAGGTCATTCGGCTGAACACAACCGTGGACTAATTAGAGCCAGATGTAGGCAGTGCCGTCCATAATTCTGTATGGACAGTGGTGGCGTGCCAAACAACTGAGCTCTAGTTCTGAACACTTTCACAAAGTGCCGTCAGTTGAGGTTCAACTTACTGCTCCCGTTGAGTAGAGTGTAGCCGTCAAAGCTGGAATCAGTAGCACTCAGGTGAGAAGAAGGGGAAGCAGATATACCCAGTCAGCTGGCACTGTCCTACGGGGACCAGCATATCTGGATGCCAGGCCTGAATGTTTGTAACTGCGGCAGAGCTAGGCAGGCGCAATTGTGCAGCAATGCAAACTGCATAACCTGGTCAAATTTCTCGGGTGTACAAAAAACCACCGGGGATTTACAAGGAGATGTTCACCCGGAACATTCGGAGGCCTGGCGGTAGCAAGATTCAGGAATTCTTCCAAAGAAGCCTTGAAAGCAGGTAAATGCTCCTAGGTTGCAATAACTCAGAAACTGATTCTGAGTGTTCGCGGCAGAGGTCATACGACTGAACACAACCGTGGACTAATTAGAGCCAGATGTAGGCAGTGCCGTCCATAGTGCTGGATGGAGAGTGGTGGAGTGACAAACAACTGAGCTCTAGTTCTCAACACTTTCACAAAGTGCCGTAAGTTGAGGTTCAACTTACTACACTGGTTGAGTAGAGTGTAGCCATCAAAGGTGGAATCAGTAGCACTCAGCTGAGAAGAACGGGAAGCAGATATACCCAGTCCGCTGGCAGTGTCCTATGGTTAACAGCCTATCTGGCTGACACGCCTGAATGTTAGCAACCGCGGCAGAGCTAGGCAAGCGCAATTGTGCAGCAATGCAAACTGCATAACCTGGCCAAATATCACAGGTGTACAAGAAACCACGGGGGATTTACAAGGAGACGTTCACCTGGAACAGCTGGAGTCCTGCCGGCAGCAAGATTCCGGAAGTCTTCCTAAGAAGCCTTGAAAGCAGTTAAATGCTCCTATGTTGCAATAACTCAGAAACTGATTCTGAGTGTTCCCGACAGAGGTCATTCCACTGAACACAACCGTGGACTAATTAGAGACAGATGTAGGCAGTGCCCTCCATAGTGCTGGATGGACAGTGGTGGCGTGCCAAACAACTGAGCTCTAGTTCTCAACACTTTCAGAAAGTGACATCAGTTGAGGTTCAACTTACTGCTCCGGTTGAGTAGAGTGTAGCCGTCAAAGCTCGAATCAGTAGCACTCAGGAGAGAAGAACGGGAAGCAGATATACCCAGTCCCCTGGCAGTGTCCTACGGGGACTAGCCTCTCTGGCTGCCATGCCTGAATGTTTGCAACCGCGGTAGAGCTATGCAGGCACAATTGTGCAGCAATGCAAACTCCATAACCTGACGAAATTTCATGGGTGTTCAAGAAACCACGGGGGATTTACAAGGAAATGTTCACCCGGAACAGCCGGAGGCCTGACAGCAGCAAGATTCCGGATTTGTTCCTAAGAAGACTTGAAAGCAGTGAAACGCTCCTATGTTGCAATAACTCAGAACCTCATTCTTACTGTTCCCGGCAGAGGTCATTCGACTGAACACAACTGTGGACTAATTAGAGCCAGATGTACGCAGTGCCGTCCATAATGCTGTTTGGACAGTGGTGGCGTGCCAAACAACTGAGCTCTAGTTCTCAACACTTTCACAAAGTGGCATACGTTGAGGTTCAACTTATTGCTACGGTTGAGTAGAGTGTAGCCATCAAAGCTGTAATCAGTAGCACTCAGGTGAGAAGAACTGGAACCGATATACCCAATCGGCTGGCAGTGTCCTACGGGTACCTGCCTATCTGGCTGCCACCCCTGAATATTTGCAACTGCGGCAGAGCTAGGCAGGAGCAATTGTGCAGCAATGCAAATTGCATAACCTGGCAAAATTTCACGGGTGTAAAAGAAACCACGGGGGATTTACAAGGAGACGTTCACCCGGAACAGCTGGAGGCCTCCCGACAGCAATATTCCGGAATTCTTCGTAAGAAGGCTTGAAAGCAGTTAAATGCTCCTATGTTGCAATAACTCAGAAACTGATTCTGAGTGTTCCTGGCAGAGGTCATTCGGCTGAACACAACCGTGGAGTAATTAGAGCCAGATGTAGGCAGTGCCGTCCATAGTGCTGGATGGATAGTGGTGGCGTGACAAACAACTGAGCTCTAGTTCTCAACACTTTCACAAAGGGCCATCAGTTGAGGTTCAACTTACTGCTCCGGTTGAGTAGAGTGTAGCCGTCAAAGCTGGAATCAGTAGCACTCAAGTGAGAAGAACGGGAAGCAGATATACCCAGTCAGCTGGCAGTTTCCTATGGGATCCAGCCTATCTGGCTGCCACGCCTGAATGTTTGCAACCGCGGCACAGCTAGGCAGGCAAAATTGGGCAGCAATGCAAACTGCATAACTTGGCCAAATTTCACGGGTGTACAAGAAACCACGGGGGATTTACAAGGCGATGTTGACCTGTCACAGCCGGAGGCCTGCCCGCAGCAAAATTTGGAATTCTTTCTAAGAAGCCTTGAAAGCAGTGAAACGCTCCAATGTTGCAGTAACTCAGAACCTCATTCTGAGTGTTCCCGGCAGATGTCATTCGGCTCAATACAACCGTGGACTGATTAGAGCCAGATGTAGGCAGAGCCGTCCATAGTGCGGGATGGACAGCGGTGGCGTGCCAAACAACTGAGCTCTAGTTCTCAACACTTTCACAAAGGGCCATAAGTTGAGGTTCAACTTACTGCTCCGGTTGAGTAGAGTGTAGCCGTCAAAGCTGGAATCAGTGGCACTCAGGTGAGAAGAACGGGAAGCAGATATACCCAGTCCGTTGGCAGTTTCCTACGGGGACCAACCTATCTAGCTGCCACGCCTGAATGTTTGCAACCGTTTCATTGCTCGGCAGGCACAATTGTGCAGCAATGCAAACTGCATAACCTGGCCAAATTTCACGGGTGTACAAGAAACCACGGGGGATTTACAAGGAGATGTTCACTCGGAACAGCCGGAGGCTTGCCGGCACCAAAATTCTGGAATTCTGCCTGAGAAACCTTAAAATTAGTGAAACGCTCCTATGTTGAAATAACTGAGAACCTCATTCTGAGTGTTCCCGGCAGAGGTCATTTGGCTGAACACAACCGTGGACTAATTAGAGACAGATGTAGGCAGTGCCGTCCTTAGTGCTGGATGGACAGTGGTGGCGTGCCAAACTACTGAGCTCAAGTTCTAAACACTTTCACAAAGTGCCATAAGTAGAAGTTCTACTTACAGCTCCGGTTGAGTAGAGTGTAGCAGTAAAAGCTGGAATCAGTAGCACTCAGGTGAGAAGAACGGGAAGCAGATATAATCAGTCCCCCTTCAGTGTCCTACGGGGACCAGCATATAGGGCTGCCACGCCTGAATATTTGCAACCGCGGCAGAGCTAGGGAGGCACAATTGTGCATCAATGCAAACTGCATACCCTGGCCAAATATCACCGGTGTACAAGAAACCACGGGGGATTTACAAGGAGATGTTCTCCCGGAACCGCCGGAGGCCTGCCAGCCGCAAGATTCCGGAATCCTTTCTAAGAAGCCTTGAAAGCAGTGAAACGCTCCTATGTTGCAATAACTAAGAACCTCATTCTGAGTGTTCCCGGCAGAGGTCATTCGGCTGAACACAACTGTGGACTAATTAGAGCCAGATGTAGGCAGTGCCGTCCATAGTGCTGGATGGACAGTGGTGGCGTGCCAAACAACTGAGCTCTAGTTCTCAACACTTTCACAAAGTGCCATAAGTTGAGGTTCACCTTACTGCTTCGGTTGAGTACACTGTAGCCGTCAAAGCTGGAATCAGTAGCACTCAGGTGAGAAGAACGTTAAGCAGATATACCCATGCGCTGGCAGTGTCCTACGGGGACCAGCCTATCTGGGTGCCACTGCTGAATGTTTGCAACCGCGGCAGAGCTAGGCATGCTCAATTGTGCAGCAATACAAACTGCATTACCTGGCTAAATTTCACGGGTGTACAAGAAACCACGGCGGATATACAAGGAGATGTTCACCTGGAACAGCCGGAGACCTGCGAGCAGCAAGATTCCGGAATTCTTCCTGAGAAGCCTTGAAAGCAGTGAAACACTCCTGTGTTGCAGTAACTCATAGCCTCATTCTGAGTGTTCCCGGCAGAGGTAATTCGGCTGAACACAACTGTGGACTCATTAGAGCCAGATGTAGGCAGTGTCGTCCATAGTGCTGGATGGATAGTGGTGGCGTGCCAAACAACTGAGCTCTAGTTCTCAACACTTTCACAAAGTGCGATAAGTTGAGGTTCACCTTACTGCTCCGGTTGAGTACAGTGTAACCGTCAAAGCTGGAATCAGTAGCACTCAGGAGAGAAGAACGTGAAGCAGGTATACCCAGTCTTCTGGCAGTGTCCAACGGAGACCTGCCTATCTGGCTGCCACGCCTGAATGTTTGCAACCACGGCAGAGCTAGGCCTGCTCAATTGTGCAGCAATTCAAACTGCATAACCTGGCCAAATTTCACGGGTGTACAAGAAACCACGGGGGATTTACAAGGAGATGTTTACCCGGAATACCCGGAGGCCGGCCGGAACCAACATTCTGGAATTATGCCTGAGAAGCCTTGAAAGCAGTGAAACCCCCCCCACGTTGCAATAACTCTGAACCTCATTCTGAGTGTTCCCGGCAGAGGTCATTCGGCTCAACACAAACGTGGACTAATTAGAGCCAGATGTATGCAGTGCCGTCCATAGTGCTGGATGGACAGTGGTGGCGTGCCAAACAACTGAGCTCTAGTTCTCAAAACTTTCACAAAGGGCCATAATTTGAGGTTCAACTAACTGCTCCGGTTCAGTAGAGTGTAGCCGTCAAAGCTGGAATCAGTAGCACTCAGGTGAGAATAACGGGAAGCAGATATATCCAGTCCATTGGCAGTGTCCTAAGGGGACCAGCCTATCTGGCTCCCACGCCTGAATGTTTGCAAACGCGGGAGAGCTTGGCAGGCGCAATTGTGCAGCAATGCAAACTGCATAACCTGGCCATATTTCACGGGTGTACAAGAAACCACGGTGGATTTACAAGGAGATGTTCACCCCGAACAGCCGGTTGCCTACCGGCAGCAAGTTTCCTGAATCCTTCCTAAGAATCCTTGAAAGCAGTGAAACGCTCCTATGTTGCAATCACTCAGAACCTCATTCTGAGTGTTCCCGGCAGAGGTCATTCGGCTGAACACAACCATGGACTCATTAGAGCCAGATATAGGCAGTGCTGTCCATAGAGCTTGATGGACAGTGGTGGCTTGCCAAACAACTGCGCTCTAGTTCTCAACACTTTCACAAAGTGCCATAGGTTGAGGTTCAACTTACTGCTCCGGGTGACTAGAGTGTAGCCATCATAGCTGGAATCAGTACCACTCAGGTGAGAAGAATGGGAAGCAGATATACCCAGTCCGCTGGCAGTGTCCTAATGGGACCAGAATATCTCGCTGCCACGCCTGAATGTTTGCAACCACGGCAGAGTTTGCCAGGCGCAATTGTGCAGCAATGCAAACTGCATCACCTGGCCAAATTTCACGAGTGTATGAGAAACCACGGGGAATTTATAAGGAGATGTTCACCCGGAACATCCGGAGGCCTGCCATCAGTAAGATTCCGAAATTCTTCCGAAGAAGCCGTGAAAGGACTGAAAAGTTCCTATGTTCCAGTAACTCAGAACCGCATTCTGAGTGTTCCCGGCAGAGGTCATTCGGCTAAACACAACCGTGGACTAATTAGAGCTAGATGTAGGCAGTGCCGTCCATAATGCTGGATGGACAGTGGTGGCATGCCAAACAACTGCGCTCTAGTTCTCAACACTTTCTCAAAGTGCCATAAGTTGAGGTTCAACTTACTGCTCGGGTTGAGTAGAGTGTAATTGTCAAAGGTGGAATCAGTAGCACTCAGGGGAGGAGAACGGGAAGCAGATATACCCAGTCCGCTGGCAGTGTCCTACGGGGACCAGCCTATCTGGCTGCCACGCCTGAATGTTTGCAACTGCTGCAGAGGTAGGCAGGCGCAATTGTGCAGGAATGAAAACTGCATAATCTGGACAAATTTCATGGGTGTACAAGAAACCACGGTGGTTTTACAAGGAGATGTTCACCCCGAACAGCCGGTTGCCTGCCGGTAGCAAGTTATCTGAATCCTTCCTAAAAAGCCTTGAAAGCAGTAAAACGCTCTTATGTTGCAATAACTCAGAACCTCATTCTGAGTGTTCCCGGCAGAGGTCATTCGACTCAACACAACCGTGGACTAATTAGAGCCAGATATAGGCAATGCCTTTCATAGTGCTGGATGGAATGTGGTGGCCTGCCAAACAACTGAGCTCTAGTTCTCAAAACTTTCACAAAATGCCATAAGTTGAGGTTCAACTAACTGCTCCGGTTCAGTAGAGTGTACCCGTCAAAGCTGGAATCAGTAGCACTCAGGTGAGAAGAACGGGAAGCAGATATACCCAGTCCGCCGGCAGTGTCCAACGGGGACCAGCCTATTTGGCTGCCACGCCTGAATGATTGCAAACGCGGCAGAGCTAGGCAGGCGCAATTGTGCAGCAATGCATACTGCATGACCTGGCCAAATTTCATGGGTGTACAATAAACGACGCGGGATTTACAAGGATATGTTCACCCGGAACAGCCGGTGGCCTGACGGCACCAACATTCTGGAATTCTGCCTGAGAAGCCTTGAAGCAGTGAAACGCTCCTATGTTGCAATAACTCAGAACCTCATTCTGAGTGTTCCCGGCAGAGGTCATTCGGCTGAACACAACCGTGGACTAATTAGAGCAAGATGTAGGCAATGCCGTCCATAGTGCTGGATGGACAGTGGTGGCGTGCCAAACAACTGAGCTTTATTTCTCAACACTTTCACAAAGTGCCATAAGTTCAGGTTCAACTTACTGCTCCGGTTGAGTAGAGTGTAGCCTTCAAAGCTGGAATCAGTAGCACTCAGGAGAGAAGGACGGGAAGCAGATATACCCAGTCCGCTGGCAGTGTCCTACGGGGACCAGCCTATCTGGCTGCCAAACCTGAATGTTTGCAACCGCGGCAGAGCTAGGCAGGCGCAATTGTGTAGCAATGCAAACTGCATAACCTTGCCAAATTTCACGGGTGTACAGGAAACCACGGGGGATTTACAAGGAGATGGTTACCCAGAACTGCCGTAGGCCTGCAGGCACCAATATTCTGGAATTCTGCCTGAGAAGCCTTGAAAGCAGTGAAACGCTCCTATGATGTAATAACTCAGAACCTCATTCTGAGTCTTCCTGGCAGAGGTCATTCGGATGAACACAACCGTGGACTAATTAGAGCCAGATGTAGGCAGTGCAGTCCATAGTGCTGAATGGACAGTGGTGACGTGCCAAACAACAGAGCACTAGTTCTCAACACTTTCACAAAGTACCATAAGTTGTGGTTCAACTTACTGCTCCGGTTGAGTAGAGTGTAGCCGTCAAAGCTGGAATCAGTAGCACTCATGTGAGAAGAACGTGAAGCAGATATACCCAGTCCGCTGGCAGTGTCCTACGGTGACCAGCATTTCTGGCTGCCACGCCTGAATGTTTGCAACCGTCGTAGATCTAGGCAGGCACAATTATGCATCAATGCAAACTGCATAACCTGGCCAAATTTCACGGGTGTACAAAAAACCACGGGGGATTTACAAGGAGATGTTCCCCCAGAACAGACGAAGGCCTGCCGGCAGCAAGATTCCGGAATTCTTCCTAAGAACCTTGAATGCAGAGAAACGCTCCTATGTTGCAATAACTCAGAACCTCATTCTGAGTGTTCCCGGCAGAGATCATTGGGCTGAACACAACCGTGGACTAATTAGAGCCAGATGTAGGCAGTGCTGTCCATAGTGCTGGATGGACAGTGGTGGCGTGCCAAACAACTGAGCTCTAGTTCTCAAAACTTTCACACATTGCCATAAGTTGAGGTTCAAATTACTGCTCCAGTTGAGTACAGTGTAGCCGTCAAAGCTGGAATCAGTAGCACGCAGGTGAGAAGAAAGGGAAGCAGATATACACAGTCCGCTGGCAGTGTACTACGGGGACCAGCCTATCTGGCTGCCACGCATGAATGTTTGCAACCGCGGCAGAGCTAGGCAGGCGCAACTGTGCAGAAATGCAAACTGCATAACCTGGCCAAATTATACGTGTACTCAAGAAACCACGGGGGATTTACAAGGAGATATTCACCCGGAACAGACGGAGGCCTGCCGGCAGCAAGATTCCGGAATTCTTCCTAAGAAGCCTTGAAAGCAGTGAAACGCTCCTATGTTGCAACAACTCAGAACCTCATTCTGAGTGTTCCCGGCAGAGGTCATTCGGCTGAACACAAACGTGGACTATTTAGAGCCAGATGTAGGCAGAGTCGTCCATAAAACTGGATGGACAGTGTGGCATGCAAAACAACTGAGCTCCACTTTTCAACACTTTCACAAAGTGCCATAAGTTGAGGTTCAACTTACTGCGCCGGTTGAGTAGAGTGTAGCCATCAAAGCTGGAATCAGTAGCACTCAGGTGAGAAGAACGGGAAGAAGATATACCCAGTCCGCTGGCAGTGTCCTACGGGGACCAGCCTATCTGGCTGCCACGCCTGAATGTTTGCAACCGCGGCAGAGCTAGGCAGGCGCAATTGTACAGCAATGCAAATGCATACCCTGGCCAAATGTCACGGGTGTACAAGAAACCATGGGGGATTTACAAGGAGATGTTCACCCAGAACAGCCGGAGGCCCGGCGGCAGTAAGATTCCGGAATTCTTCCTAAGAAGCTTTGAAAGCAGTGAAGCGCTCCTATGTTGCAATAATTCAGAACCTCATTCTGAGTGTTCCCGGCATAGGTCATTCGGCTGAAAACAACCGTGGACTTATTAGAGCCAGATGTAGGCAGTGCCGTCCATAGTGCTGGATGGACTGTGGTGGCGTGCCAAACTACTGAGCTCTAGTTCTCAACACTTTGACAAAGTCCCATAAGTTGAGGTTCAACTTACTGCTTCGGTTCAGTATAGTGTAGCCGTCAAAGCTGGAATCAGTAGCACTCAGGTGAGAAGACCTTGAAGCAGATATACCCAGTCCGCTGGCAGTGTCCTACGGGGACCAGCCTATCTGGCTGCCACGCCTGAATATTTGCAACCGTGGCAGCGCTAGGCAGGGGCAATTGTGCAGCAATGCAAACTGCATAACCTTTCCAAATTTCACGGGTGTACAAGAAACCACGGGGGATTTACCAGGAGATGTTCACCCGGAACAGCTGGAGGCCTGCCCGCAGCAAGATTCCGGAATTTTTCCTAAGTAGCCTTGAAAGCAGTGAAACGCTCCTATGTTGCAATAACTCAGAACCTCATATTGAGTGTTCCTGGAAGAGGTCATTCGGCTGAACATAACCGTGGACTAATTAGAGCCAGATGTAAGCAGTGCCGTTCATAGTGCTGGACAGTGTTGGCGTGCCAAACAACTGAGCTCTAGTTCTCAACACTTTCACAAAGTGCCATAAGTTGAGGTTCAACTTACTGCTCTGGTAGAGTAGAGTGTAGCTGTCAAAACTGGAATCAGTAACCCTCATGAGAGAAGAACGGGAAGCAGATGTACCCAGTCCGCTGGCAGTGTTCTAAGTGGACCAGCCTGTCTGGCTGCCACGCCTGAATGTTTGCAACCGCGGCAGAGCTAGGCAGGCCCAATTGTGCAGCAATGCAAACTACATAACCTGGCCAAATTTCACGGTTGGACAAGAAACCACGGGGGATTTACAAGGAGATGTTCTTCAGGAAAAGCCGGAGGTCTGCCGGTAACAACATTGTGGAATTCTTCCTAAAAAGCCTTGAAAGCAGTGAAACGCTCCTCGGTTGCAATAACTCAGAACCTCATTCTGAGTGTTCCCAGCAGAGGTCATTCTGCTGATCACAACCGTGGACTAATTAGAGCCAGATGTAGGCAGTGCCGTCCATAGTGCTGGATGGACAGTGGTGGCGTGCCAAACAACTGAGCTCTAGTTCTCAACACTGTCACAGAGTTCCATAAGTTTAGGTTCAACTTACTGCTCTGGTTGAGTAGAGTGTTGCCGTCAAAGCTGGAATCAGTAGCACTCAGGTGAGAAGAACGGGAGCACATATACCCAGTCTGCTGGCAGTGTCCTACTGTGACCAGCCTAAATGGCTGCCACGCCTGAATGTTTGCAACCGCGGCAGAGCTAGGCAGGCGCAATTGTGCAGCAATGCAAACTGCATAACCAGGCCAAATTTCACGGGTGTACAAGAAAACACGGGGGATTTACAAGGAGATATTCACCCGGAACAGCCGGAGGCCTGCCGACAGCAAGATTCTGGAATTCTTCCTAAGAAGCCTTGAAAACAGTGTAATGCTCCTATGTTGCAACAACTCAGAACCTCATTCTGAGAGTTCCCGACAGAGGTCATTCGGCTGAACACAACCGTGGACTAATTAGAGCCAGATGTAGGCAGTGCCGTCCATAGTGCTGGATGGACGGTTGTGGCGTGCCAAACAACTGAGCTCTAGTTCTCAACACTTTCACACATTGCCATAAGTTGAGGTTGTACTTACTGCTTCGGTTGAGTAGAGTGTAGCCGTCAAAGCTGGAATCAGTAGAACTCAGTTGAGAAGAACGGGAACCACATATACCCAGTCAGCTGGCACTGTCCTACGGGCACCAGCCTATCTGGCTACCACGCCTGATTGTTTGCAACCGCGGCAGAGCTAGGCAGGCGCAATTGTGTAGCAATAAAACCTGTATAACCTGGCCAAATTTCACGGGTGTACAAGAAACCACGGGGGATTTACAAGGAGATGTTCACCAAGAACATCCGGAGGTCTGCCTGCAACAACATTGCGGAATTCTTCCTAAGAAGCCTTGAAAGCAGTGAAAAGCTCCTAGGTTGCAATAACGCAGAACCTCATTCTGAGTGTTTCCGAAAGAGGCCATTCGGCTTAACACAACCGTGGACTAATTAGAGCCAGATGTAGGCAGTGCCGTCCATAGTGCTGGATGGACAGTGGTGGCGTGCCAAACAACTGAGCTCTAGTTCTCAACACTTTCACACATTGCCATAAGTTGAGGTTCAACATATTGCTCCGGTTGAGTAGAGTGTAGCCGTCAAAGGTGCAATCAGTAGCACTCAGGTGAGAAGAACGGGAAGCAGATATACCCAGTCTGCTGGCAGTGTCCTACGGGGACCAGCCTATCTGGTTGCCACGCCTGAATGTTTGCAACCGCGGCAGAGCTAGGCAGGCGCAATTGTGCAGCAATGCAAACTGCATAACCAGGCCAAATTTCACGGGTGTACAAGAAACCACGGGGGATTTACAAGGAGATGTTCACCCGGAAAAGCCGGAGGCCTGCCGGCAGCAAGATTCCGGAATTCTTGCTAAGAAGCCTTGAAAGCAGTGAAACGCTCCTATGTTGCAATAACTCCTAACCTCATTCTGAGTGTTCCCGACAGAGGTCATTCGGTTGATCACAACCATGGACTTATTAGAGCCAGATGTAGCCAGTGCCGTCCATAGTGCTGGATGAACTGTGGTGGCGTGCCAAACAACTGAGCTCTAGTTCTCACCACTTTCACAAATTGCCATGAGTTGACATTCAACTTCCTGCTCCGGTTAAGTAGAGTATAAGCGTCAAAGCTGGAATCAGTAGCACTCAGTTGAGAAGAACCGGAAGCAGATAAACCCAGTCCAATGACAGTGTCCCACGGGGACCAGCCTATCAGGCTCCCACGCCTGAATGTTTGCAAACTAGGCAGAGCTAGGCAGGCGAAATTGTGCAGCAATGCAACTGCATAACCTGGCCAAATTTTACAGGTGTACAAGAAACCACGAGGGATTTACAAGGAGATGTTCACCAGGAACTGCCAGAGGCCTGCCGGCAGCAATATTCCGGAATACTTCCTAAGAAGCCTTGAAAGCAGTGAAACGATGCTATGTTGCAATAACTCAGAACCTCATTCTGAGTGTTCCCGGCAGAGGTCATTCGGCTGAACACAACCGTGGACTAATTAGAGCCAGATGTAGGCAGTGCCGTCCATAATTCTGTATGGACAGTGGTGGCGTGCCAAACAACTGAGCTCTAGTTCTGAACACTTTCACAAAGTGCCGTCAGTTGAGGTTCAACTTACTGCTCCCGTTGAGTAGAGTGTAGCCGTCAAAGCTGGAATCAGTAGCACTCAGGTGAGAAGAAGGGGAAGCAGATATACCCAGTCAGCTGGCACTGTCCTACGGGGACCAGCATATCTGGATGCCAGGCCTGAATGTTTGTAACTGCGGCAGAGCTAGGCAGGCGCAATTGTGCAGCAATGCAAACTGCATAACCTGGTCAAATTTCTCGGGTGTACAAAAAACCACCGGGGATTTACAAGGAGATGTTCACCCGGAACATTCGGAGGCCTGGCGGTAGCAAGATTCAGGAATTCTTCCAAAGAAGCCTTGAAAGCAGGTAAATGCTCCTAGGTTGCAATAACTCAGAAACTGATTCTGAGTGTTCGCGGCAGAGGTCATACGACTGAACACAACCGTGGACTAATTAGAGCCAGATGTAGGCAGTGCCGTCCATAGTGCTGGATGGAGAGTGGTGGAGTGACAAACAACTGAGCTCTAGTTCTCAACACTTTCACAAAGTGCCGTAAGTTGAGGTTCAACTTACTACACCGGTTGAGTAGAGTGTAGCCATCAAAGGTGGAATCAGTAGCACTCAGCTGAGAAGAACGGGAAGCAGATATACCCAGTCCGCTGGCAGTGTCCTATGGTTAACAGCCTATCTGGCTGACACGCCTGAATGTTAGCAACCGCGGCAGAGCTAGGCAAGCACAATTGTGCAGTAATGCAAACTGCATAACCTGGCCAAATTTCACAGGTGTACAAGAAACCACGGGGGATTTACAAGGAGACGTTCACCCGGAACAGCTGGAGTCCTCCCGGCAGCAAGATTCCGGAAGTCTTCCTAAGAAGCCTTGAAAGCAGTTAAATGCTCCTATGTTGCAATAACTCAGAAACTGATTCTGAGTGTTCCCGACAGAGGTCATTCCACTGAACACAACCGTGGACTAATTAGAGACAGATGTAGGCAGTGCCCTCCATAGTGCTGGATGGACAGTGGTGGCGTGCCAAACAACTGAGCTCTAGTTCTCAACACTTTCAGAAAGTGACATCAGTTGAGGTTCAACTTACTGCTCCGGTTGAGTAGAGTGTAGCCGTCAAAGCTCGAATCAGTAGCACTCAGGTGAGAAGAACGGGAAGCAGGTATACCCAGTCCCCTGGCAGTGTCCTACGGGGACTAGCCTCTCTGGCTGCCATGCCTGAATGTTTGCAACCGCGGTAGAGCTATGCAGGCACAATTGTGCAGCAATGCAAACTCCATAACCTGACGAAATTTCATGGGTGTTCAAGAAACCACGGGGGATTTACAAGGAGATGTTCACCCGGAACAGCCGGAGGCCTGACAGCAGCAAGATTCCGGATTTGTTCCTAAGAAGACTTGAAAGCAGTGAAACGCTCCAATGTTGCAATAACTCAGAACCTCATTCTTACTGTTCCCGGCAGAGGTCATTCGGCTGAACACAACCATGGACTAATTAGAGCCAGATGTACGCAGTGCCGTCCATAATGCTGTTTGGACAGTGGTGGCGTGCCAAACAACTGAGCTCTAGTTCTCAACACTTTCACAAAGTGGCATAAGTTGAGGTTCAACTTATTGCTACGGTTGAGTAGAGTGTAGCCATCAAAGCTGTAATCAGTAGCACTCAGGTGAGAAGAACTGGAAGCCGATATACCCAATCGGCTGGCAGTGTCCTACGGGTACCTGCCTATCTGGCTGCCACCCCTGAATATTTGCAACTGCGGCAGAGCTAGGCAGGAGCAATTGTGCAGCAATGCAAATTGCATAACCTGGCAAAATTTCACGGGTGTAAAAGAAACCACGGGGGATTTACAAGGAGACGTTCACCCGGAACAGCTGGAGGCCTCCCGACAGCAATATTCCGGAATTCTTCGTAAGAAGGCTTGAAAGCAGTTAAATGCTCCTATGTTGCAATAACTCAGAAACTGATTCTGAGTGTTCCTGGCAGAGGTCATTCGGCTGAACACAACCGTGGAGTAATTAGAGCCAGATGTAGGCAGTGCCGTCCATAGTGCTGGATGGATAGTGGTGGCGTGACAAACAACTGAGCTCTAGTTCTCAACACTTTCACAAAGTGCCATCAGTTGAGTTTCAACTTACTGCTCCGGTTGAGTAGAGTGTCGCCGTCAAAGCTGGAATCAGTAGCACTCAGGTGAGAATAACGGGAAACAGATATACCCAGTCCGTTGTCAGGGTCCTACGGGGACCAGCCTATTTGTCTGCCACGCAAGAATGTTTGCAACCGTGGCAGAGCTAGGCAGGCGCAATAGTGCAGTAATGCAAACTGCATAACCTGGCCAAATTTCACGGGTGTACAAGAAATCACTGGGATTTACCAGGAGATGTTCACCTGGAACACCCGGAGGCCTGTCTGCAGCAAGATTCCTGAATTCTTCCTAAGAAGCCTTGAAAGCAGTTAATTGCTCCTATGTTGCAATAACTCAGAAACTTATTCTGACTGTTCCCAGCAGAGGTCATTCGACTGTACACAACCGTGGACTAATTAGAGCCAGATGTAGGCAGTGCCATCCATAGTGCTGGATGGACAGTGGTGGCGTGCCAAACAACTGAGCTCTAGTTCTCAACACTTTCAAAAATTGCCATAAGTGGAGGTTCAACTTAGAGGAACGGTTGAGTAGAGTGTAGCCGTCAAAGCTGGAATCAGTAGCACTTATGTGAGAAGAACGGAAGCAGATATACCCAGTCCGCTGGCAGTGTTCTACGGGGACCAGCCTATCTGGCTGCCACGCCTGAATGTTATCAAGCGGGGCAGAGCTAGGCAGGCACAATTGTGCAGCAATGCAAACTGCATAACCTGGACAAATTTCACGGGTGTAAAAGAAAACACGGAGGATTTACAAGGAGATGTTCACCCGGAACAGACGGAGGCCTGCAGGCAGCAACATTCCGGAATTCTTCCTGAGAAACATTCAAAGCAGTGAAACGCTCATATGTTGCAATAACTCAGAACCTCAGTCTGAGTGTTCCCGGCAGAGGTCATTCGGCTGAACACAACCATGGACTAATTAGAGGCAGATGTAGGCAGTGCCGTCCATAGTGCTGGATGTACAGTGGTGGAGTGCCAAACAACTGAGCCCTAGTTCTCAACACTTTCACAAAGTGCTATCAGTTGAGGTTCAACTTACTGCTCAGGTTGAGTAGAGTGTAGCTGTCAACGCTGGAATCAGTAGCACTCAGGTGAGAAGAACGGGAAGCAGATATTCCGAGTCCGCTGGAAGTGTCCTACGGGGACCCGCCAAACTGGCTGCCACACCTGATTGTTTGCAACCGAGGCAGAGCTTGGCAGGCACAATTGTGCAGCAATGCAAACTGCATAACCTGGCCAAATTTCACGGGTGTACAAGAAACCACGGGGGATTTACAAGGAGATGTTCACCCGGAACAGCCGGAGGCCTGTAGGCAGCAAGATTCCAGAATTCTTCCTAAGAAGCCTTGAAAGCAGTGAAACGCTCCTAAGTTGCAGTAACTCAGACCCTCATTCTGAGTGTTCCCGGCAGAGGTCATTCGGCTAAACACAACCGTGGACTAATTAGAGCCAGATGTAGGCAGTGCTGTCCATAGCGCTCGATGGACAGCGGTGGCGTGCCAAACAACTGAGCTCTAGTTCTCAACACTTTCACAAAGGGCCATAAGTTGAGGTTCAACTTACTGCTCCGGTTGAGTAGAGTGTAGCCGTCAAAGCTGGAATCAGTAGCACTCAAGTGAGAAGAACGGGAAGCAGATATACCCAGTCAGCTGGCAGTTTCCTATGGGATCCAGCCTATCTGGCTGCCACGCCTGAATGTTTGCAACCGCGGCAAAGCTAGGCAGGCAAAATTGGGCAGCAATGCAAACTGCATAACTTGGCCAAATTTCACGGGTGTACAAGAAACCACGGGGGATTTACAAGGCGATGTTGACCTGTCACAGCCGGAGGCCTGCCCGCAGCAAAATTTGGAATTCTTTCTAAGAAGCCTTGAAAGCAGTGAAACGCTCCAATGTTGCAGTAACTCAGAACCTCATTCTGAGTGTTCCCGGCAGATGTCATTCGGCTCAATACAACCGTGGACTGATTAGAGCCAGATGTAGGCAGAGCCGTCCATAGTGCGGGATGGACAGCGGTGGCGTGCCAAACAACTGAGCTCTAGTTCTCAACACTTTCACAAAGGGCCATAAGTTGAGGTTCAACTTACTGCTCCGGTTGAGTAGAGTGTAGCCGTCAAAGCTGGAATCAGTGGCACTCAGGTGAGAAGAACGGGAAGCAGATATACCCAGTCCGTTGGCAGTTTCCTACGGGGACCAACCTATCTAGCTGCCACGCCTGAATGTTTGCAACCGTTTCATTGCTCGGCAGGCACAATTGTGCAGCAATGCAAACTGCATAACCTGGCCAAATTTCACGGGTGTACAAGAAACCACGGGGGATTTACAAGGAGATGTTCACTCGGAACAGCCGGAGGCTTGCCGGCACCAAAATTCTGGAATTCTGCCTGAGAAACCTTAAAATTAGTGAAACGCTCCTATGTTGAAATAACTGAGAACCTCATTCTGAGTGTTCCCGGCAGAGGTCATTTGGCTGAACACAACCGTGGACTAATTAGAGACAGATGTAGGCAGTGCCGTCCTTAGTGCTGGATGGACAGTGGTGGCGTGCCAAACTACTGAGCTCAAGTTCTAAACACTTTCACAAAGTGCCATAAGTAGAAGTTCTACTTACAGCTCCGGTTGAGTAGAGTGTAGCAGTAAAAGCTGGAATCAGTAGCACTCAGGTGAGAAGAACGGGAAGCAGATATAATCAGTCCCCCTTCAGTGTCATACGGGGACCAGCATATAGGGCTGCCACGCCTGAATATTTGCAACCGCGGCAGAGCTAGGGAGGCGCAATTGTGCATCAATGCAAACTGCATACCCTGGCCAAATATCACCGGTGTACAAGAAACCACGGGGGATTTACAAGGAGATGTTCACCCGGAACCCCCGGAGGCCTGCCAGCCGCAAGATTCCGGAATCCTTTCTAAGAAGCCTTGAAAGCAGTGAAACGCTCCTATGTTGCAATAACTAAGAACCTCATTCTGAGTGTTCCCGGCAGAGGTCATTCGGCTGAACACAACTGTGGACTAATTAGAGCCAGATGTAGGCAGTGCCGTCCATAGTGCTGGATGGACAGTGGTGGCGTGCCAAACAACTGAGCTCTAGTTCTCAACACTTTCACAAAGTGCCATTAGTTGAGGTTCACCTTACTGCTTCGGTTGAGTACACTGTAGCCGTCAAAGCTGGAATCAGTAGCACTCAGGTGAGAAGAACGTTAAGCAGATATACCCATGCGCTGGCAGTGTCCTACGGGGACCAGCCTATCTGGGTGCCACTGCTGAATGTTTGCAACCGCGGCAGAGCTAGGCATGCTCAATTGTGCAGCAATACAAACTGCATTACCTGGCTAAATTTCACGGGTGTACAAGAAACCACGGCGGATATACAAGGAGATGTTCACCTGGAACAGCCGGAGACCTGCGAGCAGCAAGATTCCGGAATTCTTCCTGAGAATCCTTGAAAGCAGTGAAACACTCCTGTGTTGCAGTAACTCATAGCCTCATTCTGAGTGTTCCCGGCAGAGGTCATTCGGCTGAACACAACTGTGGACTCATTAGAGCCAGATGTAGGCAGTGTCGTCCATAGTGCTGGATGGATAGTGGTGGCGTGCCAAACAACTGAGCTCTAGTTCTCAACACTTTCACAAAGTGCGATAAGTTGAGGTTCACCTTACTGCTCCGGTTGAGTACAGTGTAACCATCAAAGCTGGAATCAGTAGCACTCAGGAGAGAAGAACGTGAAGCAGGTATACCCAGTCTTCTGGCAGTGTCCAACGGGGACCTGCCTATCTGGCTGCCACGCCTGAATGTTTGCAACCACGGCAGAGCTAGGCCTGCTCAATTGTGCAGCAATTCAAACTGCATAACCTGGCCAAATTTCACGGGTGTACAAGAAACCACGGGGGATTTACAAGGAGATGTTTACCCGGAATACCCGGAGGCCGGCCGGAACCAACATTCTGGAATTATGCCTGAGAAGCCTTGAAAGCAGTGAAACGCCCCTACGTTGCAATAACTCTGAACCTCAGTCTGAGTGTTCCCGGCAGAGGTCATTCGGCTCAACACAAACGTGGACTAATTAGAGCCAGATGTATGCAGTGCCGTCCATAGTGCTGGATGGACAGTGGTGGCGTGCCAAACAACTGAGCTCTAGTTCTCAAAACTTTCACAAAGGGCCATAATTTGAGGTTCAACTAACTGCTCCGGTTCAGTAGAGTGTAGCCGTCAAAGCTGGAATCAGTAGCACTCAGGTGAGAATAACGGGAAGCAGATATATCCAGTCCATTGGCAGTGTCCTAAGGGGACCAGCCTATCTGGCTCCCACGCCTGAATGTTTGCAAACGCGGGAGAGCTTGGCAGGCGCAATTGTGCAGCAATGCAAACTGCATAACCTGGCCATATTTCACGGGTGTACAAGAAACCACGGTGGATTTACAAGGAGATGTTCACCCCGAACAGCCGGTTGCCTACCGGCAGCAAGTTTCCTGAATCCTTCCTAAGAATCCTTGAAAGCAGTGAAACGCTCCTATGTTGCAATCACTCAGAACCTCATTCTGAGTGTTCCCGGCAGAGGTCATTCGGCTGAACACAACCATGGACTCATTAGAGCCAGATATAGGCAGTGCTGTCCATAGAGCTTGATGGACAGTGGTGGCTTGCCAAACAACTGCGCTCTAGTTCTCAACACTTTCACAAAGTGCCATAAGTTGAGGTTCAACTTACTGCTCCGGGTGACTAGAGTGTAGCCATCATAGCTGGAATCAGTACCACTCAGGTGAGAAGAATGGGAAGCAGATATACCCAGTCCGCTGGCAGTGTCCTAATGGGACCAGAATATCTCGCTGCCACGCCTGAATGTTTGCAACCACGGCAGAGTTTGCCAGGCGCAATTGTGCAGCAATGCAAACTGCATCACCTGGCCAAATTTCACGAGTGTATGAGAAACCACAGGGAATTTATAAGGAGATGTTCACCCGGAACATCCGGAGGCCTGCCATCAGTAAGATTCCGAAATTCTTCCGAAGAAGCCGTGAAAGGACTGAAAAGTTCCTATGTTCCAGTAACTCAGAACCTCATTCTGAGTGTTCCCGGCAGAGGTCATTCGGCTAAACACAACCGTGGACTAATTAGAGCTAGATGTAGGCAGTGCCGTCCATAATGCTGGATGGACAGTGGTGGCATGCCAAACAACTGCGCTCTAGTTCTCAACACTTTCTCAAAGTGCCATAAGTTGAGGTTCAACTTACTGCTCGGGTTGAGTAGAGTGTAATTGTCAAAGGTGGAATCAGTAGCACTCAGGGGAGGAGAACGGGAAGCAGATATACCCAGTCCGCTGGCAGTGTCCTACGGGGACCAGCCTATCTGGCTGCCACGCCTGAATGTTTGCAACTGCTGCAGAGGTAGGCAGGCGCAATTGTGCAGGAATGAAAACTGCATAATCTGGACAAATTTCATGGGTGTACAAGAAACCACGGTGGTTTTACAAGGAGATGTTCACCCCGAACAGCCGGTTGCCTGACGGCACCAACATTCTGGAATTCTGCCTGAGAAGCCTTGAAGCAGTGAAACGCTCCTATGTTGCAATAACTCAGAACCTCATTCTGAGTGTTCCCGGCAGAGGTCATTCGGCTGAACACAACCGTGGACTAATTAGAGCAAGATGTAGGCAATGCCGTCCATAGTGCTGGATGGACAGTGGTGGCCTGCCAAACAACTGAGCTTTATTTCTCAACACTTTCACAAAGTGCTATAAGTTCAGGTTCAACTTACTGCTCCGGTTGAGTAGAGTGTAGCCTTCAAAGCTGGAATCAGTAGCACTCAGGAGAGAAGGACGGGAAGCAGATATACCCAGTCCGCTGGCAGTGTCCTACGGGGACCAGCCTATCTGGCTGCCAAACCTGAATGTTTGCAACCGCGGCAGAGCTAGGCAGGCGCAATTGTGCAGCAATGCAAACTGCATAACCTTGCCAAATTTCACGGGTGTACAGGAAACCACGGGGGATTTACAAGGAGATGGTTACCCAGAACTGCCGTAGGCCTGCAGGCACCAATATTCTGGAATTCTGCCTGAGAAGCCTTGAAAGCAGTGAAACGCTCCTATGATGTAATAACTCAGAACCTCATTCTGAGTCTTCCTGGCAGAGGTCATTCGGATGAACACAACCGTGGACTAATTAGAGCCAGATGTAGGCAGTGCAGTCCATAGTGCTGAATGGACAGTGGTAACGTGCCAAACAACAGAGCACTAGTTCTCAACACTTTCACAAAGTACCATAAGTTGTGGTTCAACTTACTGCTCCGGTTGAGTAGAGTGTAGCCGTCAAAGCTGGAATCAGTAGCACTCAGGTGAGAAGAACGTGAAGCAGATATACCCAGTCCGCTGGCAGTGTCCTACGGTGACCAGCATTTCTGGCTGCCACGCCTGAATGTTTGCAACCGTCGTAGATCTAGGCAGGCAAAATTATGCATCAATGCAAACTGCATAACCTGGCCAAATTATACGTGTACTCAAGAAACCACGGGGGATTTACAAGGAGATATTCACCCGGAACAGACGGAGGCCTGCCGGCAGCAAGATTCCGGAATTCTTCCTAAGAAGCCTTGAAAGCAGTGAAACGCTCCTATGTTGCAACAACTCAGAACCTCATTCTGAGTGTTCCCGGCAGAGGTCATTCGGCTGAACACAAACGTGGACTATTTAGAGCCAGATGTAGGCAGAGTCGTCCATAAAACTGGATGGACAGTGTGGCTTGCAAAACAACTGAGCTCCACTTTTCAACACTTTCACAAAGTGCCATAAGTTGAGGTTCAACTTACTGCGCCGGTTGAGTAGAGTGTAGCCGTCAAAGCTGGAATCAGTAGCACTCAGGTGAGAAGAACGGGAAGAAGATATACCCAGTCCGCTGGCAGTGTCCTACGAGGACCAGCCTATCTGGCTGCCACGCCTGAATGTTTGCAACCGCGGCAGAGCTAGGCAGGCGCAATTGTACAGCAATGCAAATGCATACCCTGGCCAAATGTCACGGGTGTACAAGAAACCACGGGGGATTTACAAGGAGATGTTCACCCAGAACAGCCAGAGGCCCGGCGGCAGTAAGATTCCGGAATTCTTCCTAAGAAGCTTTGAAAGCAGTGAAGCGCTCCTATGTTGCAATAATTCAGAACCTCATTCTGAGTGTTCCCGGCATAGGTCATTTGGCTGAAAACAACCGTGGACTTATTAGAGCCAGATGTAGGCAGTGCCGTCCATAGTACTGGATGGACTGTGGTGGCGTGCCAAACTACTGAGCTCTAGTTCTCAACACTTTGACAAAGTCCCATAAGTTGAGGTTCAACTTACTACTTCGGTTCAGTATAGTGTAGCCGTCAAAGCTGGAATCAGTAGCACTCAGGTGAGAAGACCTGGAAGCAGATATACCCAGTCGGCTGGCAGTGTCCTACGGGGACCAGCCTATCTGGCTGCCACGCCTGAATATTTGCAACCGTGGCAGCGCTAGGCAGGGGCAATTGTGCAGCAATGCAAACTGCATAACCTTTCCAAATTTCACGGGTGTACAAGAAACCACGGGGGATTTACCAGGAGATGTTCACCCGGAACAGCTGGAGGCCTGCCCGCAGCAAGATTCCGGAATTTTTCCTAAGTAGCCTTAAAAGCAGTGAAACGCTCCTATGTTGCAATAACTCAGAACCTCATATTGAGTGTTCCTGGAAGAGGTCATTCGGCTGAACATAACCGTGGACTAATTAGAGCCAGATGTAAGCAGTGCCGTTCATAGTGCTGGACAGTGGTGGCGTGCCAAACAACTGAGCTCTAGTTCTCAACACTTTCACAAAGTGCCATAAGTTGAGGTTCAACTTACTGCTCTGGTAGAGTAGAGTGTAGCTGTCAAAACTGGAATCAGTAACACTCATGAGAGAAGAACGGGAAGCAGATGTACCCAGTCCGCTGGCAGTGTCCTAAGTGGACCAGCCTGTCTGGCTGCCACGCCTGAATGTTTGCAACCGCGGCAGAGCTAGGCAGGCCCAATTGTGCAGCAATGCAAACTACATAACCTGGCCAAATTTCACGGTTGGACAAGAAACCACGGGGGATTTACAAGGAGATGTTCTTCAGGAAAAGCCGGAGGTCTGCTGGTAACAACATTGTGGAATTCTTCCTAAAAAGCCTTGAAAGCAGTGAAACGCTCCTCGGTTGCAATAACTCAGAACCTCATTCTGAGTGTTCCCAGCAGAGGTCATTCTGCTGATCACAACCGTGGACTAATTAGAGCCAGATGTAGGCAGTGCCGTCCATAGTGCTGGATGGACAGTGGTGGCGTGCCAAACAACTGAGCTCTAGTTCTCAACACTTTCACAGAGTTCCATAAGTTTAGGTTCAACTTACTGCGCTGGTTGAGTAGAGTGTTGCCGTCAAAGCTGGAATCAGTAGCACTCAGGTGAGAAGAACGGGAGCACATATACCCAGTCTGCTGGCAGTGTCCTACTGTGACCAGCCTAAATGGCTGCCACGCCTGAATGTTTGCAACCGCGGCAGAGCTAGGCAGGCGCAATTGTGCAGCAATGCAAACTGCATAACCAGGCCAAATTTCACGGGTGTACAAGAAAACACGGGGGATTTACAAGGAGATATTCACCCGGAACAGCCGGAGGCCTGCCGACAGCAAGATTCTGGAATTCTTCCTAAGAAGCCTTGAAAACAGTGTAATGCTTCTATGTTGCAACAACTCAGAACCTCATTCTGAGAGTTCCCGACAGAGGTCATTCGGCTGAACACAACCGTGGACTAATTAGAGCCAGATGTAGGCAGTGCCGTCCATAGTGCTGGATGGACTGTTGTGGCGTGCCAAACAACTGAGCTCTAGTTCTCAACACTTTCACACATTGCCATAAGTTGAGGTTGTACTTACTGCTTCGGTTGAGTAGAGTGTAGCCGTCAAAGCTGGAATCAGTAGCACTCAGGTGAGAAGAACGGGAAGCAGATATACCCAGTCAGCTGGCACTGTCCTACGGGCACCAGCCTATCTGGCTACCACGCCTGAATGTTTGCAACCGCGGCAGAGCTAGGCAGGCGCAATTGTGTAGCAATAAAACCTGTATAACCTGGCCAAATTTCACGGGTGTACAAGAAACCACGGGGGATTTACAAGGAGATGTTCACCAAGAACATCCGGAGGTCTGCCTGCAACAACATTGCGGAATTCTTCCTAAGAAGCCTTGAAAGCAGTGAAAAGCTCCTAGGTTGCAATAACGCAGAACCTCATTCTGAGTGTTTCCGAAAGAGGTCATTCGGCTTAACACAACCGTGGACTAATTAGAGCCAGATGTAGGCAGTGCCGTCCATAGTGCTGGAAGGACAGTGGTGGCGTGCCAAACAACTGAGCTCTAGTTCTCAACACTTTCACACATTGCCATAAGTTGAGGTTCAACATATTGCTCCGGTTGAGTAGAGTGTAGCCGTCAAAGGTGGAATCAGTAGCACTCAGGTGAGAAGAACGGGAAGCAGATATACCCAGTCTGCTGGCAGTGTCCTACGGGGACCAGCCTATCTGGTTGCCACGCCTGAATGTTTGCAACCGCGGCAGAGCTAGGCAGGCGCAATTGTGCAGCAATGCAAACTGCATAACCAGGCCAAATTTCACGGGTGTACAAGAAACCACGGGGGATTTACAAGGAGATGTTCACCCGGAAAAGCCGGAGGCCTGCCGGCAGCAAGATTCCGGAATTCTTGCTAAGAAGCCTTGAAAGCAGTGAAACGCTCCTATGTTGCAATAACTCCTAACCTCATTCTGAGTGTTCCCGACAGAGGTCATTCGGTTCAACACAACCATGGACTTATTAGAGCCAGATGTAGCCAGTCCCGTCCATAGTGCTGGATGAACTGTGGTGGCGTGCCAAACAACTGAGCTCTAGTTCTCACCACTTTCACAAATTGCCATGAGTTGACATTCAACTTCCTGCTCCGGTTAAGTAGAGTATAAGCGTCAAAGCTGGAATCAGTAGCACTCAGTTGAGAAGAACCGGAAGCAGATAAACCCAGTCCAATGACAGTGTCCCACGGGGACCAGCCTATCAGGCTCCCACGCCTGAATGTTTGCAAACTAGGCAGAGCTAGGCAGGCGAAATTGTGCAGCAATGCAACTGCATATCCTGGCCAAATTTTACAGGTGTACAAGAAACCACGAGGGATTTACAAGGAGATGTTCACCAGGAACTGCCAGAGGCCTGCCGGCAGCAATATTCCGGAATACTTCCTAAGAAGCCTTGAAAGCAGTGAAACGATGCTATGTTGCAATAACTCAGAACCTCATTCTGAGTGTTCCCGGCAGAGGTCATTCGGCTGAACACAACCGTGGACTAATTAGAGTCAGATGTAGGCAGTGCCGTCCATAATTCTGTATGGACAGTGGTGGCGTGCCAAACAACTGAGCTCTAGTTCTGAACACTTTCACAAAGTGCCGTCAGTTGAGGTTCAACTTACTGCTCCCGTTGAGTAGAGTGTAGCCGTCAAAGCTGGAATCAGTAGCACTCAGGTGAGAAGAAGGGGAAGCAGATATACTCAGTCAGCTGGCACTGTCCTACGGGGACCAGCATATCTGGATGCCAGGCCTGAATGTTTGTAACTGCGGCAGAGCTAGGCAGGCGCAATTGTGCAGCAATGCAAACTGCATAACCTGGTCAAATTTCTCGGGTGTACAAAAAACCACCGGGGATTTACAAGGAGATGTTCACCCGGAACATTCGGAGGCCTGGCGGTAGCAAGATTCAGGAATTCTTCCAAAGAAGCCTTGAAAGCAGGTAAATGCTCCTAGGTTGCAATAACTCAGAAACTGATTCTGAGTGTTCGCGGCAGAGGTCATACGACTGAACACAACCGTGGACTAATTAGAGCCAGATGTAGGCAGTGCCGTCCATAGTGCTGGATGGAGAGTGGTGGAGTGACAAACAACTGAGCTCTAGTTCTCAACACTTTCACAAAGTGCCGTAAGTTGAGGTTCAACTTACTACACCGGTTGAGTAGAGTGTAGCCATCAAAGGTGGAATCAGTAGCACTCAGCTGAGAAGAACGGGAAGCAGATATACCCAGTCCGCTGGCAGTGTCCTATGGTTAACAGCCTATCTGGCTGACACGCCTGAATGTTAGCAACCGCGGCAGAGCTAGGCAAGCGCAATTGTGCAGCAATGCAAACTGCATAACCTGGCCAAATTTCACAGGTGTACAAGAAACCACGGGGGATTTACAAGGAGACGTTCACCCGGAACAGCTGGAGTCCTGCCGGCAGCAAGATTCCGGAAGTCTTCCTAAGAAGCCTTGAAAGCAGTTAAATGCTCCTATGTTGCAATAACTCAGAAACTGATTCTGAGTGTTCCCGACAGAGGTCATTCCACTGAACACAACCGTGGACTAATTAGAGACAGATGTAGGCAGTGCCCTCCATAGTGCTGGATGGACAGTGGTGGCGTGCCAAACAACTGAGCTCTAGTTCTCAACACTTTCAGAAAGTGACATCAGTTGAGGTTCAAGTTACTGCTCCGGTTGAGTAGAGTGTAGCCGTCAAAGCTCGAATCAGTAGCACTCAGGTGAGAAGAACGGGAAGCAGATATACCCAGTCCCCTGGCAGTGTCCTACGGGGACTAGCCTCTCTGGCTGCCATGCCTGAATGTTTGCAACCGCGGTAGAGCTATGCAGGCACAATTGTGCAGCAATGCAAACTCCATAACCTGACGAAATTTCATGGGTGTTCAAGAAACCACGGGGGATTTACAAGGAGATGTTCACCCGGAACAGCCGGAGGCCTGACAGCAGCAAGATTCCGGATTTGTTCCTAAGAAGACTTGAAAGCAGTGAAACGCTCCAATGTTGCAATAACTCAGAACCTCATTCTTACTGTTCCCGGCAGAGGTCATTCGGCTGAACACAACCATGGACTAATTAGAGCCAGATGTACGCAGTGCCGTCCATAATGCTGTTTGGACAGTGGTGGCGTGCCAAACAACTGAGCTCTAGTTCTCAACACTTTCACAAAGTGGCATAAGTTGAGGTTCAACTTATTGCTACGGTTGAGTAGAGTGTAGCCATCAAAGCTGTAATCAGTAGCACTCAGGTGAGAAGAACTGGAAGCCGATATACCCAATCGGCTGGCAGTGTCCTACGGGTACCTGCCTATCTGGCTGCCACCCCTGAATATTTGCAACTGCGGCAGAGCTAGGCAGGAGCAATTGTGCAGCAATGCAAATTGCATAACCTGGCAAAATTTCACGGGTGTAAAAGAAACCACGGGGGATTTACAAGGAGACGTTCACCCGGAACAGCTGGAGGCCTCCCGACAGCAATATTCCGGAATTCTTCGTAAGAAGGCTTGAAAGCAGTTAAATGCTCCTATGTTGCAATAACTCAGAAACTGATTCTGAGTGTTCCTGGCAGAGGTCATTCGGCTGAACACAACCGTGGAGTAATTAGAGCCAGATGTAGGCAGTGCCGTCCATAGGGCTGGATGGATAGTGGTGGCGTGACAAACAACTGAGCTCTAGTTCTCAACACTTTCACAAAGTGCCATCAGTTGAGTTTCAACTTACTGCTCTGGTTGAGTAGAGTGTCGCCGTCAAAGCTGGAATCAGTAGCACTCAGGTGAGAATAACGGGAAACAGATATACCCAGTCCGTTGTCAGGGTCCTACGGGGACCAGCCTATTTGTCTGCCACGCAAGAATGTTTGCAACCGTGGCAGAGCTAGGCAGGCGCAATAGTGCAGTAATGTAAACTGCATAACCTGGCCAAATTTCACGGGTGTACAAGAAATCACTGGGATTTACCAGGAGATGTTCACCTGGAACACCCGGAGGCCTGTCTGCAGCAAGATTCCTGAATTCTTCCTAAGAAGCCTTGAAAGCAGTTAATTGCTCCTATGTTGCAATAACTCAGAAACTTATTCTGACTGTTCCCAGCAGAGGTCATTCGACTGTACACAACCGTGGACTAATTAGAGCCAGATGTAGGCAGTGCCATCCATAGTGGTGGATGGACAGTGGTGGCGTGCCAAACAACTGAGCTCTAGTTCTCAACACTTTCAAAAATTGCGATAAGTGGAGGTTCAACTTAGTGGAACGGTTGAGTAGAGTGTAGCCGTCAAAGCTGGAATCAGTAGCACTTATGTGAGAAGAACGGAAGCAGATATACCCAGTCCGCTGGCAGTGTCCTACGGGGACCAGCCTATCTGGCTGCCACGCCTGAATGTTATCAAGCGGGGCAGAGCTAGGCAGGCACAATTGTGCAGCAATGCAAACTGCATAACCTGGACAAATTTCACGGGTGTAAAAGAAAACACGGAGGATTTACAAGGAGATGTTCACCCGGAACAGACGGAGGCCTGCCGGCAGCAACATTCCGGAATTCTTCCTGAGAAACATTCAAAGCAGTGAAACGCTCATATGTTGCAATAACTCAGAACCTCAGTCTGAGTGTTCCCGGCAGAGGTCATTCGGCTGAACACAACCATGGACTAATTAGAGGCAGATGTAGGCAGTGCCGTCCATAGTGCTGGATGTACAGTGGTGGAGTGCCTAACAACTGAGCCCTAGTTCTCAACACTTTCACAAAGTGCTATCAGTTGAGGTTCAACTTACTGCTCAGGTTGAGTAGAGTGTAGCTGTCAACGCTGGAATTAGTAGCACTCAGGTGAGAAGAACGGGAAGCTGATATTCCCAGTCCGCTGGAAGTGTCCTACGGGGACCCGCCAAACTGGCTGCCACACCTGATTGTTTGCAACCGAGGCAGAGCTTGGCAGGCACAATTGTGCAGCAATGCAAACTGCATAACCTGGCCAAATTTCACGGGTGTACAAGAAACCACGGGGGATTTACAAGGAGATGTTCACCCGGAACAGCCGGAGGCCTGCAGGCAGCAAGATTCCAGAATTCTTCCTAAGAAGCCTTGAAAGCAGTGAAACGCTCCTAAGTTGCAGTAACTCAGACCCTCATTCTGAGTGTTCCCGGCAGAGGTCATTCGGCTAAACACAACCGTGGACTAATTAGAGCCAGATGTAGGCAGTGCTGTCCATAGCGCTCGATGGACAGCGGTGGCGTGCCAAACAACTGAGCTCTAGTTCTCAACACTTTCACAAAGGGCCATAAGTTGAGGTTCAACTTACTGCTCCGGTTGAGTAGAGTGTAGCCGTCAAAGCTGGAATCAGTAGCACTCAAGTGAGAAGAACGGGAAGCAGATATACCCAGTCAGCTGGCAGTTTCCTATGGGATCCAGCCTATCTGGCTGCCACGCCTGAATGTTTGCAACCGCGGCAGAGCTAGGCAGGCAAAATTGGGCAGCAATGCAAACTGCATAACTTGGCCAAATTTCACGGGTGTACAAGAAACCATGGGGGATTTACAAGGCGATGTTGACCTGTCACAGCCGGAGGCCTGCCCGCAGCAAAATTTGGAATTCTTTCTAAGAAGCCTTGAAAGCAGTGAAACGCTCCAATGTTGCAGTAACTCAGAACCTCATTCTGAGTGTTCCCGGCAGATGTCATTCGGCTCAATACAACCGTGGACTGATTAGAGCCAGATGTAGGCAGAGCCGTCCATAGTGCGGGATGGACAGTGGTGGCCTGCAAAACAACTGAGCTCTAGTTCTCAACACTTTCACAAAGTGCCATAAGTTGAGGTTCAACTTACTGCTCCGGTTGAGTAGAGTGTAGCCGTCAAAGCTGGAATCAGTGGCACTCAGGTGAGAAGAACGGGAAGCAGATATACCCAGTCCGTTGGCAGTTTCCTACGGGGACCAACCTATCTAGCTGCCACGCCTGAATGTTTGCAACCGTTTCAGTGCTCGGCAGGCACAATTGTGCAGCAATGCAAACTGCATAACCTGGCCAAATTTCACGGGTGTACAAGAAACCACGGGGGATTTACAAGGAGATGTTCACTCGGAACAGCCGGAGGCTTGCCGGCACCAAAATTCTGGAATTCTGCCTGAGAAACCTTAAAATTAGTGAAACGCTCCTATGTTGAAATAACTGAGAACCTCATTCTGAGTGTTCCCGGCAGAGGTCATTTGGCTGAACACAACCGTGGACTAATTAGAGACAGATGTAGGCAGTGCCGTCCTTAGTGCTGGATGGACAGTGGTGGCGTGCCAAACTACTGAGCTCAAGTTCTAAACACTTTCACAAAGTGCCATAAGTAGAAGTTCTACTTACAGCTCCGGTTGAGAAGAGTGTAGCAGTAAAAGCTGGAATCAGTAGCACTCAGGTGAGAAGAACGGGAAGCAGATATATTCAGTCCCCCTTCAGTGTCCTACGGGGACCAGCATATAGGGCTGCCACGCCTGAATATTTGCAACCGCGGCAGAGCTAGGGAGGCGCAATTGTGCATCAATGCAAACTGCATACCCTGGCCAAATATCACCGGTGTACAAGAAACCACGGGGAATTTAAAAGGAGATGTTCACCCGGAACTGCCGGAGGCCTGCCAGCCGCAAGATTCCGGAATCCTTTCTAAGAAGCCTTGAAAGCAGTGAAACGCTCCTATGTTGCAATAACTAAGAACTCATTCTGAGTGTTCCCGGCAGAGGTCATTCGGCTGAACACAACTGTGGACTAATTAGAGCTAGATGTAGGCAGTGCCGTCCATAGTGCTGGATGGACAGTGGTGGCGTGCCAAACAACTGAGCTCTAGTTCTCAACACTTTCACAAAGTGCCATAAGTTGAGGTTCACCTTACTGCTTCGGTTGAGTACACTGTAGCCGTCAAAGCTGGAATCAGTAGCACTCAGGTGAGAAGAACGTTAAGCAGATATACCCATGCGCTGGCAGTGTCCTACGGGGACCAGCCTATCTGGGTGCCACTGCTGAATGTTTGCAACCGCGGCAGAGGTAGGCATGCTCAATTGTGCAGCAATACAAACTGCATTACCTGGCTAAATTTCACGGGTGTACAAGAAACCACGGCGGATATACAAGGAGATGTTCACCTGGAACAGCCGGAGACCTGCGAGCAGCAAGATTCCGGAATTCTTCCTGAGAAGCCTTGAAAGCAGTGAAACACTCCTGTGTTGCAGTAACTCATAGCCTCATTCTGAGTGTTCCCGGCAGAGGTCATTCGGCTGAATACAACTGTGGACTCATTAGAGCCAGATGTAGGCAGTGTCGTCCATAGTGCTGGATGGATAGTGGTGGCGTGCCAAACAACTGAGCTCTAGTTCTCAACACTTTCACAAAGTGCGATAAGTTGAGGTTCACCTTACTGCTCCGGTTGAGTACAGTGTAACCGTCAAAGCTGGAATCAGTAGCACTCAGGAGAGAAGAACGTGAAGCAGGTATACCCAGTCTTCTGGCAGTGTCCAACGGGGATCTGCCTATCTGGCTGCCACGCCTGAATGTTTGCAACCACGGCAGAGCTAGGCCTGCTCAATTGTGCAGCAATTCAAACTGCATAACCTGGCCAAATTTCACGGGTGTACAAGAAACCACGGGGGATTTACAAGGAGATGTTTACCCGGAATACCCGGAGGCCGGCCGGAACCAACATTCTGGAATTATGCCTGAGAAGCCTTGAAAGCAGTGAAACGCCCCTACGTTGCAATAACTCTGAACCTCATTCTGAGTGTTCCCGGCAGAGGTCATTCGGCTCAACACAAACGTGGACTAATTAGAGCCAGATGTATGCAGTGCCGTCCATAGTGCTGGATGGACAGTGGTGGCGTGCCAAACAACTGAGCTCTAGTTCTCAAAACTTTCACAAAGGGCCATAATTTGAGGTTCAACTAACTGCTCCGGTTCAGTAGAGTGTAGCCGTCAAAGCTGGAATCAGTAGCACTCAGGTGAGAATAACGGGAAGCAGATATATCCAGTCCATTGGCAGTGTCCTAAGGGGACCAGCCTATCTGGCTCCCACGCCTGAATGTTTGCAAACGCGGGAGAGCTTGGCAGGCGCAATTGTGCAGCAATGCAAACTGCATAACCTGGCCATATTTCACGGGTGTACAAGAAACCACAGTGGATTTACAAGGAGATGTTCACCCCGAACAGCCGGTTGCCTACCGGCAGCAAGTTTCCTGAATCCTTCCTAAGAATCCTTGAAAGCAGTGAAACGCTCCTATGTTGCAATCACTCAGAACCTCATTCTGAGTGTTCCCGGCAGAGGTCATTCGGCTGAACACAACCATGGACTCATTAGAGCCAGATATAGGCAGTGCTGTCCATAGAGCTTGATGGACAGTGGTGGCTTGCCAAACAACTGCGCTCTAGTTCTCAACACTTTCACAAAGTGCCATAAGTTGAGGTTCAACTTACTGCTCCGGGTGACTAGAGTGTAGCCATCATAGCTGGAATCAGTACCACTCAGGTGAGAAGAATGGGAAGCAGATATACCCAGTCCGCTGGCAGTGTCCTAATGGGACCAGAATATCTCGCTGCCACGCCTGAATGTTTGCAACCACGGCAGAGTTTGCCAGGCGCAATTGTGCAGCAATGCAAACTGCATCACCTGGCCAAATTTCACGAGTGTATGAGAAACCACAGGGAATTTATAAGGAGATGTTCACCCGGAACATCCGGAGGCCTGCCATCAGTAAGATTCCGAAATTCTTCCGAAGAAGCCGTGAAAGGACTGAAAAGTTCCTATGTTCCAGTAACTCAGAACCTCATTCTGAGTGTTCCCGGCAGAGGTCATTCGGCTAAACACAACCGTGGACTAATTAGAGCTAGATGTAGGCAGTGCCGTCCATAATGCTGGATGGACAGTGGTGGCATGCCAAACAACTGCGCTCTAGTTCTCAACACTTTCTCAAAGTGCCATAAGTTGAGGTTCAACTTACTGCTCGGGTTGAGTTGAGTGTAATTGTCAAAGGTGGAATCAGTAGCACTCAGGGGAGGAGAACGGGAAGCAGATATACCCAGTCCGCTGGCAGTGTCCTACGGGGACCAGCCTATCTGGCTGCCACGCCTGAATGTTTGCAACTGCTGCAGAGGTAGGCAGGCGCAATTGTGCAGGAATGAAAACTGCATAATCTGGACAAATTTCATGGGTGTACAAGAAACCACGGTGGTTTTACAAGGAGATGTTCACCCCGAACAGCCGGTTGCCTGCCGGTAGCAAGTTATCGGAATCCTTCCTAAAAAGCCTTGAAAGCAGTAAAACGCTCCTATGTTGCAATAACTCAGAACCTCATTCTGAGTGTTCCCGGCAGAGGTAATTCGACTCAACACAACCGTGGACTAATTAGAGCCAGATATAGGCAATGCCTTTCATAGTGCTGGATGGAATGTGGTGGCCTGCCAAACAACTGAGCTCTAGTTCTCAAAACTTTCACAAAGGGCCATAATTTGAGGTTCAACTAACTGCTCCGGTTCAGTAGAGTGTACCCGTCAAAGCTGGAATCAGTAGCACTCAGGTGAGAAGAACGGGAAGCAGATATACCCAGTCCGCCGGCAGTGTCCAACGGGGACCAGCCTATTTGGCTGCCACGCCTGAATGATTGCAAACGCGGCAGAGCTAGGCAGGCGCAATTGTGCAGCAATGCATACTGCATGACCTGGCCAAATTTCATGGGTGTACAATAAACGACGCGGGATTTACAAGGATATGTTCACCCGGAACAGCCGGTGGCCTGACGGCACCAACATTCTGGAATTCTGCCTGAGAAGCCTTGAAGCAGTGAAACGCTCCTATGTTGCAATAACTCAGAACCACATTCTGAGTGTTCCCGGCAGAGGTCATTCGGCTGAACACAACCGTGGACTAATTAGAGCAAGATGTAGGCAATGTCGTCCATAGTGCTGGATGGACAGTGGTGGCGTGCCAAACAACTGAGCTTTATTTCTCAACACTTTCACAAAGTGCCATAAGTTCAGGTTCAACTTACTGCTCCGGTTGAGTAGAGTGTAGCCTTCAAAGCTGGAATCAGTAGCACTCAGGAGAGAAGGACGGGAAGCAGATATACCCAGTCCGCTGGCAGTGTCCTACGGGGACCAGCCTATCTGGCTGCCAAACCTGAATGTTTGCAACCGCGGCAGAGCTAGGCAGGCGCAATTGTGCAGCAATGCAAACTGCATAACCTTGCCAAATTTCACGGGTGTACAGGAAACCACGGGGGATTTACAAGGAGATGGTTACCCAGAACTGCCGTAGGCCTGCAGGCACCAATATTCTGGAATTCTGCCTGAGAAGCCTTGAAAGCAGTGAAACGCTCCTATGATGTAATAACTCAGAACCTCATTCTGAGTCTTCCTGGCAGAGGTCATTCGGATGAACACAACCGTGGACTAATTAGAGCCAGATGTAGGCAGTGCAGTCCATAGTGCTGAATGGACAGTGGTGACGTGCCAAACAACAGAGCACTAGTTCTCAACACTTTCACAAAGTACCATAAGTTGTGGTTCAACTTACTGCTCCGGTTGAGTAGAGTGTAGCCGTCAAAGCTGGAATCAGTAGCACTCAGGTGAGAAGAACGTGAAGCAGATATACCCAGTCCGCTGGCAGTGTCCTACGGTGACCAGCATTTCTGGCTGCCACGCCTGAATGTTTGCAACCGTCGTAGATCTAGGCAGGCACAATTATGCATCAATGCAAACTGCATAACCTGGCCAAATTTCACGGGTGTACAAAAAACCACGGGGGATTTACAAGGAGATGTTCCCCCAGAACAGACGAAGGCCTGCCGGCAGCAAGATTCCGGAATTCTTCCTAAGAACCTTGAATGCAGAGAAACGCTCCTAGGTTGCAATAACTCAGAACCTCATTCTGAGTGTTCCCGGCAGAGATCATTGGGCTGAACACAACCGTGGACTAATTAGAGCCAGATGTAGGCAGTGCTGTCCATAGTGCTGGATGGACAGTGGTGGCGAGGCAAACAACTGAGCTCTAGTTCTCAAAACTTTCACACATTGCCATAAGTTGAGGTTCAAATTACTGCTCCAGTTGAGTACAGTGTAGCCGTCAAAGCTGGAATCAGTAGCACGCAAGTGAGAAGAAAGGGAAGCAGATATACCCAGTCCGCTGGCAGTGTACTACGGGGACCAGCCTATCTGGCTGCCACGCATGAATGTTTGCAACCGCGGCAGAGCTAGGCAGGCGCAACTGTGCAGAAATGCAAACTGCCTAACCTGGCCAAATTATACGTGTACTCAAGAAACCACGGGGGATTTACAAGGACATATTCACCCGGAACAGACGGAGGCCTGCCGGCAGCAAGATTCTGGAATTTTTCCTGAGAAACATTCAAAGCAGTGAAACGCTCATATGTTGCAATAACTCAGAACCTCAGTCTGAGTGTTCCTGGCAGAGGTCATTCGGCTGAATACAACCGTGGACTAATTAGAGCCAGATGTATGCAGTGCCATCCATAGTGCTGGATGGACAGTGGTGGCGTGCCAAACAACTGAGCTCTATTTCTCAACACTTTCACAAAGTGCCATAAGTTGAAGTTTAACTTACTGCTCCGGTTGAGTAGATTGTAGCCTTCAAAGCTGGAATCAGTAACACTCAGGTGAGAAGAACGGGAAGCAGATATACCTAGTCCGCTTGCAGTGACCTACTGGGACCAGCCAATATGGCTGCCACACCTGAATGTTTGCAACCGTGGCAGAGGTAGGCAGGCGCAATTGTGCAGCAATGAAAACTGCATAACCTGGCCAAATTTCACGGGTGTACAAGAAACCACGAGGGATTTTCAAGTAGATGTTCACCTGGAACAGCCGGAGGCCTGCCGGCAGCAAGATTCCGGAATCCTTCCTAAGAAGCCTTGAAAGCAGTTAAACGCTCCTATGTTGGAGTAACTCACAACCTTATTCTGAGTGTTCCCGGCAGAGCTTATTCGGCTGAACAAAACCGTGGACTAATTAGAGCCAGAGTAGGCAGTGGCGTCCATAGTGCTGGATGGACAGTGGTGGTGTACCAAACAACTGAGCTCTAGTTCTCCACCCTTTCACAAAGTGCCATAAGTTGAGGTTCACCTTACTGCTCCAGTTGAATAGAGTGTAGCCGTCAAAGCTGGAATCAGTAGCACTCAGGTGAGAAGAACGGGAAGCAGATATACCCAGTCCGCTCGCAGTGAACAAGGGGACCAGCCTATCTGGCTGCCACGCCTGAATGTTTGCAACCGCGGCAGAGATAGGCAGGCGCAATTGTGCAGCAATACAAACTGCATAACCTGGCCAAATTTCACGGGTGTACAAGAAACCACAGGGAATTTACAAGGAGATGTTCACCCGGAAGAGCCCGAGGCCTGCCGGCAGCAAGATTCCGGAATCCTTCCTGAGAAGCCTTGAAAGCAGTGAAACGCTCCTATGTTGCAATAACTCAGAACCTCATTCTGAGTGTTCCCGGCAGAGGTCATTTGGCTGAACACAACCGTGGACTAATTAGAGCCAGATGTAGGCAGTGTCGTCCCTAGTGCTGGATGGACAGTGGTGGCATACCAAACAACAGCGCTCTAGTTCTCAACACTTTCACAAAGTGACATAAGTTGAGGTTCAACTTACTTCTCCAGGTGAGTAGAGTGTAGCCGTCAATGCTGGAATCAGTAGCACTCAGGTGAGAAGAACGGGAAGGAGATATACCCAGTCCGCTGGCAGTGTCCTACGGAGACCAGCCTATCTGGCTGCCATGCCTGAATGTTTGCAACCGCGGCAGAGCTAGGCAGGCGTAATTGTGCAGCAATGCAAACTGCATAACCTGGCCAAATTTCCCGGATGTACAAGAAACCACAGGGGATTTACAAGGAGATGTTCACCCGGAACAGCCGGAGGCCTGCCGGAAGAAACATTCCACAATTCTTCCTGAGAAACATTCAAAGCAGTGAAACGCTCCTATGTTGCAATAACTCAGAATCTCCTTCTGAGTGTTCCCGGCAGAGGTCATTCGGCTGAACACAACCGTGGACTAAATAGAGCCATATGTAGGCAGTGCCGTCCGTAGTGGTGGATGCACAGTGGTGGCGTGCCAAACAACTGAGCTCTAGTTCTCAACACTTTCACAAAGTGCCATACGTTGAGGTTTAACTTACTGCTCCGGTTGAGTAGAGTGTAGCCGTCAAAGCTGGAATCAGTGGCACTCAGGTGAGAAGAACGGGAAGCAGATATACCCAGTCCGTTGGCAGTTTCCTACGGGGACCAAACTATCTAGCTGCCACGCCTGAATGTTTGCAACCGTTTCAGTGCTCGGCAGGCACAATTGTGCAGCAATGCGAACTGCATAACCTGGCCAAATTTCACGGGTGTACAAGAAACCACGGGGGATTTACAAGGAGATGTTCACTCGGTACAGCCGGAGGCTTGCCGGCAGCAACATTCCGGAATTCTTCCTGAGAAACATTCAAAGCAGTGAAACGCTCCTATGTTGCAATAACTCAGAACCTCAGTCTGAGTGTTCCCGGCAGAGGTCATTCGGCTGAATACAACCATGGACTAATTAGAGCCAGATGTATGCAGTGCTGTCCATAGTGCTGGATGGACCGTGGTGGCGTGCCAAACAACTGACCTCTAGTTCTCAACACTTTCACAAAGTGCCATAAGTTGCGGTTTAACTTACTGCTCCGGTTGAGTAGATTGTAGCCGTCAAAGTTGGAATCAGTAGCACTCAGGTGAGAAGAACGGAAAGCAGATATACCCAATCAGCTGGCAGTGTCCTACTGGGACCAGCGTATCTGGCTGCCACGCCTGAATGTTTGCAACTGCTGCAGAGGTAGGCAGGCGCAATTGTGCAGGAATGAAAACTGCATAATCTGGCCAAATTTCATGGGTGTACAAGAAACCACGGGGGATATACAAGGAGATGTTCACCCGGAAGAGCATGAGGCCTGCCGGCAGCAAGATTCCAGAATTTTTCCTAAGAAGGCTTGAAAGCAGTGAAACGCTCCTATGTTGCCGTAACTCCGAACCTCATTCTGAATGTTCCCAGCAGAGCTCATTCGGCTGAACACAACCGTGGACTAATTAGAGGCAGATGTAGGCAGTGCGGTCCATAGTGCTGGATGGACAGTGGTGGCGTGCCAAACAACTGAGCCCTAGTTCTCAAAACTTTCACAAAATGCTATCAGTTGAGGTTCAACTTACTGCTCCGGTTGAGTAGAGTGTAGCTGTCAACGGTGGAATCAGTAGCACTCAGGTGAGTAGAATGGAAAGCAGATATACCCAGTCCGCTGGCAGTGTCCTACGGGGACCCGCCAATCTGGCTGCCACGCCTGATTGTTTGCAATCGCGGCAGAGCTAGGCAGGCGCAATTGTGCAGCAATGCAAACTGCATAACCTGGCCAAATTTCACGGGTGTACAAGAAACAACGGGGGATTTACAAGGAGATATTCACCCGGAACAGCCGGAGGCCTGCCGGCAGCAACATTCCGGAATTTTTCCTGAGAAACATTCAAAGCAGTGAAACGCTCATATGTTGCAATAACTCAGAACCTCAGTCTGAGTGTTCCCGGCAGAGGTCATTCGGCTGAATACAACCGTGGACTAATTAGAGCCAGATGTATGCAGTGCCGTCCATAGTGCTGGATGGACAGTGGTGGCGTGCCAAACAACTGAGCTCTATTTCTCAACACTTTCACAAAGTGCCATAAGTTGAAGTTTAACTTACTGCTCCGGTTGAGTAGATTGTAGCCGTCAAAGCTGGAATCAGTAACACTCAGGTGAGAAGAACGGGAAGCAGATATACCTAGTCCGCTTGCAGTGACCTACTGCGACCAGCCAATCTGGCTGCCACACCTGAATGTTTGCAACCGTGGCAGAGGTAGGCAGGCGCAATTGTGCAGCAATGAAAACTGCATAACCTGGCCAAATTTCACGGGTGTACAAGAAACCACGGGGGATTTTCAAGTAGATGTTCACCTGGAACAGCCGGAGGCCTGCCGGCAGCAAGATTCCGGAATCCTTCCTAAGAAGCCTTGAAAGCAGTTAAACGCTCCTATGTTGCAGTAACTCAACCTCATTCTGAGTGTTCCCGGCAGAGCTTATTCGGCTGAACAAAACCGTGGACTAATTAGAGCCAGAGTAGGCAGTGGCGTCCATAGTGCTGGATGGACAGTGGTGGTGTACCAAACAACTGAGCTCTAGTTCTCCACCCTTTCACAAAGTGCCATAAGTTGAGGTTCACCTTACTGCTCCAGTTGAATAGAGTGTAGCCGTCAAAGCTGGAATCAGTAGCACTCAGGTGAGAAGAACGGGAAGCAGATATACCCAGTCCGCTGGCAGTGAACAAGGGGACCAGCCTATTTGGCTGCCACGCCTGAATGTTTGGAACCGCGGCAGAGATAGGCAGGCGCAATTGTGCAGCAATACAAACTGCATAACCTGGCCAAATTTCACGGGTGTACAAGAAACCACAGGGAATTTACAAGGAGATGTTCACCCGGAAGAGCCCGAGGCCTGCCGGCAGCAAGATTCCGGAATCCTTCCTGAGAAGCCTTGAAAGCAGTGAAACGCTCCTATGTTGCAATAACTCAGAACCTCATTCTGAGTGTTCCCGGCAGAGGTCATTTGGCTGAACACAACCGTGGACTAATTAGAGCCAGATGTAGGCAGTGTCGTCCCTAGTGCTGGATGGACAGTGGTGGCATACCAAACAACTGCGCTCTAGTTCTCAACACTTTCACAAAGTGACATAAGTTGAGGTTCAACTTACTTCTCCAGGTGAGTAGATTGTAGCCTTCAAAGCTGGAATCAGTAGCACTCAGGTGAGAAGAACGGGAAGGAGATATACCCAGTCCGCTGGCAGTGTCCTACGGAGACCAGCCTATCTGGCTGCCATGCCTGAATGTTTGCAACCGCGGCAGAGCTAGGCAGGCGTAATTGTGCAGCAATGCAAACTGCATAACCTGGCCAAATTTCACGGATGTACAAGAAACCACAGGGGATTTACAAGGAGATGTTCACCCGGAACAGCCGGAGGCCTGCCGGAAGAAACATTCCACAATTCTTCCTGAGAAACATTCAAGCAGTTAAACGCTCCTATGTTGCAATAACTCAGACCCTCCTTCTGAGTGTTCCCGGCAGAGGTCATTCGGCTGAACACAACCGTGGACTAAATAGAGCCATATGTAGGCAGTGCCGTCCGTAGTGGTGGATGCACAGTGGTGGCGTGCCAAACAACTGAGCTCTAGTTCTCAACACTTTCACAAAGTGCCATATGTTGAGGTTTAACTTACTGCTCCGGTTGGGTAGAGTGTAGCTGTCAAAGCTGGAATCAGTAGCACCCAAGTGAGAAGAACGGGAAGCAGATAAAACCAGTCCCCTGGCAGTGTCCTACAGGGACCAGCCTCTCTGGCTGCCACGCCTGAATGTTTGCAACCGGGGCGGAGCTAGGCAGGCGCAATTGTGCAGCAATGCAAACTGCATAACCAGGGCAAATTTCACGGGTGTACAAGAAATGACGGGGAATTTACAAAGAGATTTTCACCCGGAACATCCGGAGGCCTGCCGGCAGCAACATTCCGGAATTCTTCCTAAGAAGGCTTGAAAGCAGTGAAACGCTCATATGTTTCAGTAACTCAGAACCTCATTCTGAGTTTTCCGGGCAGAGGTCATTCGGCTGAACACAACCCTGGACTAATTAGAGTCAGATGTAGGCAGTGACATCCATAGTGCTGGATGGACAGTGGTGGCGTGCCAAACAACTGAGCGCTAGTTCTCAACACATTCACAAAGTGCCATAAGTTGAGGTTCTACTTACAGCTCCGGTTGAGTAGAGTGTAGACATCAAAGCTGGAATCAGTAGCCCTCAGGTGAGAAGAACGGGAAGCAGATATACCCAGTCCGCTGACAGTGTCCTATGGGGACCAGGCATTCTGGATGCCACTCCTGAATGTTTGCAATCGCGGCAGAGCTAGGCAGACGCAATTGTGCAGCAATGCAAACTGCATAACCTGGCCAAATTTCACGGGTGTAAAAGAAACCACGGGGGATTTACATGGAGATGTTCACCAGGCACAGCCGGAGGCCTGCTGGCAGCAAGATTCTGGAATCTTTCCTACGAAGCCTTAAAAGCAGTGAAACGCTCCAATGTTGCAATAACTCAGAACCTCATTCTGAGTGTTCCCGGCAGAGGTCATTCGGCTGAACAAAACCTTGGACTAATTAGAGCCAGATATAGGCAGTGTCGTCCACAGTGCTGGATGGACAGTGGTGGCGTGCCAAATAACTGAGCTCTAGTTCTCAACACTTTAACAAAGTGCCATAATTTGAGGTTTTACTTACTGCTCCTGTTGAGTAGAGTGTAGCCGTCAAAGTTGGAATCAGTAGCACTCAGGTGAGAAGAACGGGAAGCAGATATACCAAGCCGTTGGCAGTGTCCTACGGGGACCAGCCTATCTGGCTGCCTCGCCTTAATGTTTGCAACGGCGGCAGAGCTCGGCAGGCGCAATTGTGCAGCAATTCAAATTGCATCACCTGGCCAAATTACCCGGGTGTACAATAAACAACGGGGGATTTAAAAGGAGATTTTTACCAGGAACAGCCGGAGGCCTGTCGGCACCAAAATTCTGGAATTCTGCCTGAGAAACCTTAAAATTAGTGAAACGCTCCTATGTTGAAATAACTGAGAACCTCATTCTGAGTGTTCCCGGCAGAGGTCATTTGGCTGAACACAACCGTGGACTAATTAGAGACAGATGTAGGCAGTGCCGTCCTTAGTGCTGGATGGACAGTGGTGGCGTGCCAAACAACTGTGCTCTAGTTCTCAACACTTTCACAAAGTGCGATAAGTTGAGGTTCACCTTACTGCTCCGGTTGAGTACAGTGTAACCGTCAAAGCTGGAATCAGTAGCACTCAGGAGAGAAGAACGTGAAGCAGATATACCCAGTCTTCTGGCAGTGTCCAACGGGGACCTGCCTATCTGGCTGCCACGCCTGAATGTTTGCAACCGCGGCAGAGCTAGGCCTGCTCAATTGTGCAGCAATTCTAAGATTGCAGAGCTTCTGCAGGGCAAATGACATAGCTGGCAAAATCAATAGAAAACCCACCGATTGGGAGAAGATCTTTACTAGCCATACAACGGACAAGGGTCTCATATCTAAAATATACTTGGAACTCAAAAAATTAAACCACCCAACAACAAATCCTCAAAGAAACAACTGCCCAATAAATAAGTGGGCGAAAGACTTAAAGAGAAGCTTCTCTGAAGAAGAAAGAAGGATGGCCAATAGACACATGAAGAAATGTTCAACATCCCTAGCCATAAAAGAAATGCAAATCAAAACAACATTGAGATATCACCTCACTCCAGTTAGAACAGCAAAAATCAAGAACTCTAATAACAACAGATGCTGGAGGGGATGTGGACAGAAAGGAACCTTACTTCATTGTTGGTGGGAATGTAAACTTGTTCAACCACTTTGGAAAGCAGTATGGAGGTTCCTCAAAAGACTTCACATAGATCTCCCCTATGATCCAGCAATCCCACTTTTGGGCATTTACCCAAATGTTTACAAACAAGACCACACTAAAGCTACCAGCACAACTATGTTTATTGCAGCATTATTTACCATAGCTAAGATATGGAACCAACCCAGATGCCCCTCAGTAGATGAATGGATCAAGAAAATGTGGTATATATACACAATGGAATTCTATGCCTCCATCAGAAAGAACGACATTTCCCCATTTGTTAGGAAATGGAAAGGTTTGGAAAAAATTATATTAAGTGAAGTAAGCCAGGCCCAAAGAAGCATAGGTCCCATGGTTTCCCTTATTTGCAATATCTAGTATAGGTATGAGTCAAGCCGAAAAGGTCAGATAATGTGATGCTAGGAAAATGAACCCTTAAATATGTATTTTAATGTTTTCGTTTCTTTCATGCATGTATTTCTAATGCATTTATAAGATTATTTCTTTGTTGCTTTGTATGTCCCTCCCCCACAGTGTAACCCCCGTTTTCACTATATTTGATGTCAGTATAACATGTGGAGTAGATGGGGACAAACAAGTCGTTTAAGGATTCAGGTGGACCTGTTGCAACAATGAGAAGTACAAAATGTCATGTCAAAACCAGCTTTACAATGCCGGTGTGGGGGGGGGAGGGGGGTATAATTGGGTGGGGGGAGGGGAGTAAAATTGGGTGGGGGGAGGGGGGAGGCGGGGAAGGGAAGTGAAGGGTAAACAAAGGAGGAGGCTGCAATGCTTGGTAAGAAATGTATCCATTATCCTGCCCATGTAATTGTAGCCCCTTTGTACAGTATGTTCTCAAATAAAATAAAATACAATTTAAAAAAAAAAATTGTGCAGCAATTCAAACTGCATAACCTGGCCAAATTTCACGGGTGTACAAGAAACCACGGGGGATTTACAAGGAGATGTTTACCCGGAATACCCGGAGGCCGGCCGGAACCAACATTCTGGAATTATGCCTGAGAAGCCTTGAAAGCAGTGAAACGCCCCTACGTTGCAATAACTCAGAACCTCATTCTGAGTGTTCCCGGCAGAGGTCATTCGGCTCAACACAAACGTGGACTAATTAGAGCCAGATTTATGCAGTGCCGTCCATAGTGCTGGATGGACAGTGGTGGCGTGCCAAACAACTGAGCTCTAGTTCTCAAAACTTTCACAAAGGGCCATAATTTGAGGTTCAACTAACTGCTCCGGTTCAGTAGAGTGTAGCCGTCAAAGCTGGAATCAGTAGCACTCAGGTGAGAATAACGGGAAGCAGATATATCCAGTCCGTTGGCAGTGTCCTAAGGGGACCAGCCTATCTGGCTCCCACGCCTGAATGTTTGCAAACGCGGGAGAGCTTGGCAGGCGCAATTGTGCAGCAATGCAAACTGCATAACCTGGCCATATTTCACGGGTGTACAAGAAACCACGGTGGATTTACAAGGAGATGTTCACCCCGAACAGCCGGTTGCCTACCGGCAGCAAGTTTCCTGAATCCTTCCTAAGAATCCTTGAAAGCAGTGAAACGCTCCTATGTTGCAATCACTCAGAACCTCATTCTGAGTGTTCCCGGCAGAGGTCATTCGGCTGAACACAACCATGGAAGCATTAGAGCCAGATATAGGCAGTGCTGTCCATAGAGCTTGATGGACAGTGGTGGCTTGCCAAACAACTGCGCTCTAGTTCTCAACACTTTCACAAAGTGCCATAAGTTGAGGTTCAACTTACTGCTCCGGGTGACTAGAGTGTAGCCGTCATAGCTGGAATCAGTACCACACAGGTGAGAAGAATGGGAAGCAGATATACCCAGTCCGCTGGCAGTGTCCTAATGGGACCAGAATATCTCGCTGCCACGCCTGAATGTTTGCAACCACGGCAGAGTTTGCCAGGCGAAATTGTGCAGCAATGCAAACTGCATCACCTGGCCAAATTTCACGAGTGTACGAGAAACCACGGGGAATTTATAAGGATATGTTCACCCGGAACATCCGGAGGCCTGCCATTAGTAAGATTCCGAAATTCTTCCTAAGAAGCCGTGAAAGGACTGAAAAGTTCCTATGTTCCAGTAACTCAGAACCTCATTCTGAGTGTTCCCGGCACAGGTCATTCGGCTAAACACAACCGTGGACTAATTAGAGCCAGATGTAGGCAGTGCCGTCCATAATGCTGGATGGACAGTGATGGCATGCCAAACAACTGCGCTCTAGTTCTCAACATTTTCACAAAGTGCCATAAGTTGAGGTTCAACTTACTGCTCGGGTTGAGTAGAGTGTAATCGTCAAAGGTGGAATCAGTAGCACTCAGGGGAAGAGAAAGGGAAGCAGATATACACAGTCCGCTGGCAGTGTCCTACGGGGACCAGCCTATCTGGCTGCCACGCCTGAATATTTACAACCGCGGCAGAGCTAGGCCTGCTCAATTGTGCAGCAATTCAAACTGCATAACCTGGCCAAATTTCACGGGTGTACAAGAAACCACGGTGGTTTTACAAGGAGATGTTCATCCGGAACAGCCGGTTGCCTGCCGGCAGCAAGTTATCAGAATCCTTCCTAAAAAGCCTTGAAAGCAGTAAAACGCTCCTATGTTGCAATAACTCAGAACCTAATTCTGAGTGTTCCCGGCAGAGGTCATTCGACTCAACACAACCGTGGACTAATTAGAGCCAGATATAGGCAATGCCTTTCATATTGCTGGATGGAATGTGGTGGCCTGCAAAACAACTGAGCTCTAGTTCTCAAAACTTTCACAAAGGGCCATAATTTGAGGTTCAACTAACTGCTCCGGTTCAGTAGAGTGTAGCCGTCAAAGCTGGAATCAGTAGCACTCAGGTGAGAAGAACGGTAAGCAGATATACCCAGTCCGCCGGCAGTGTCCAACGGGGACCAGCCCATTTGGCTGCCACGCCTGAATGATTGCAAACGCGGCAGAGCTAGGCAGGCGCAATTGTGCAGCAATGCATACTGCATGACCTGGCCAAAATTCATGGGTGTACAATAAACGACGGGGGATTTACAAGGATATGTTCACCCGGAACAGCCGGTATACTGATGGCACCAACATTCTGGAATTCTACCAGAGAAGCCTTGAAGCAGTGAAACGCTCCTATGTTGCAATAACTCAGAACCTCATTCTGAGTGTTCCCGGCAGAGGTCATTCGGCTGAACACAACAGTGGACTAATTAGAGCAAGATGTAGGCAATGCCGTCCATAGTGCTGGATGGACAGTGGTGGCGTGCCAAACAACTGAGCTCTAGTTCTCAACACTTTGACAAAGGGCACTAAGTTGAGGTGCACCTTACTGCTCCGGTTGAGTAGAGTGTAGCCGTCAAAGCTGGAATCAGTAGCACTCAGGAGAGAAGAACGGGAAGCAGATATACCCAGTCCGCTGGCAGTGTCCTACGGGGACCAGCCTATCTGGCTGCCAAACCTGAATGTTTGCAACCGCGGCAGAGCTAGGCAGGCGCATTTGTGCAGCAATGCAAACTGCATAACCTGGCCAAATTTCACGGGTGTACAGGAAACCACGGGGGATTTACAAGGAGATGGTTACCCAGAACTGCCGTAGGCCTGCCGGCACCAATATTCTGGAATTCTGCCTGAGAAGCCTTGAAAGCAGTGAAACGCTCCTATGATGTAATAACTCAGAACCTCATTCTGAGTGTTCCCGGCAGAGGTCATTCGACTGAACACAACCGTGGACTCATTAGAGCCTGATATATGCAGTGCCGTCCATAGTGCTGGATGGACAGTGGTGGCGTGCCAAACAACTGAGCTCTAGTTCTCAACACTTTCACAAAGGGCACTAAGTTGAGGTTCACCTTACTGCTCCGGTTGAGTAGAGTGTAACCGTCAAAGCTGGAATCAGTAGCACTCAGGTGAGAAGAACGGGAAGCAGATATACCCAGTCCGCTGGCAATGTCCTACGGGGACCAGACTATCTGGCTGCCACGCCTGAATGTTTGCAACCGTGGCAGAGGTAGGCAGGCACAATTGTGCAGCAATGCAAACTGCATCATCTGGCCAAATTTCACGGGTGTACAAGAATCCACGGGGGATTTACAAGGAGATGTTCACCCGGAACAGCCGGAGGCCTGCCAGCAGCAAGATTCCAGAATCCTTCCTGAGAAGCCTTGAAAGCAGTGAAACGCTCATATGTTGCAGTAACTCAGAACCTCATTCTGAGGGTTCCCTGCACAGGTCATTCGGCTAAACACAACCGTGGACTAATTAGAGCCAGATGTAGGCAGTGCAGTCCATAATGCTGGATGGACAGTGGTGGCGTGCCAAACAACTGCTCTCTAGTTCTCAACACTTTCACAAAGTGCCATAAGTTGAGGTTCAACTTACTGCTCAGGTTGAGTAGAGTGTAATCGTCAAAGGTGGAATCAGTAGCACTCAGGGGAGGAGAACGGGAAGCAGATATACCCAGTCCGCTGGCAGTGTCCTACGGGGACCAGCCTATCTGGCTGCCACGCCTGAATATTTGCAACCCCGGCAGAGCTAGGCATGCTCAATTGTGCAGCAATTCAAACTGCATGACCTGGCCAAATTTCACGGGTGTACAAGAAACCACGGTGGTTTTACAAGGAGATGTTCACCCCGAACAGCCGGTTGCCTGCCGGTAGCAAGTTATCGGAATCCTTCCTAAAAAGCCTTGAAAGCAGTAAAACGCTCCTATGTTGCAATAACTCAGAACCTCATTCTGAGTGTTCCCGGCAGAGGTCATTCGACTCAACACAACCGTGGACTAATTAGAGCCAGATATAGGCAATGCCTTTCATAGTGCTGGATGGAATGTGGTGGCGTGCCAAACAACTGAGCTCTAGTTCTCAAAACTTTCACAAAGGGCCATAATTTGAGGTTCAACTAACTGCTCCGGTTCAGTAGAGTGTACCCGTCAAAGCTGGAATCAGTAGCACTCAGGTGAGAAGAACGGGAAGCAGATATACCCAGTCCGCCGGCAGTGTCCAACGAGGACCAGCCTATTTGGCTGCCACGCCTGAATGATTGCAAACGCGGCAGAGCTAGGCAGGCGCAATTGTCCAGCAATGCAAACTGCATGACCTGGCCAAATTTCATGGGTGTACAATAAACGACGGGGGATTTACAAGGATATGTTCACCCGGAACAGCCGGTGGCCTGACGGCACCAAAATTCTGGAATTCTGCCTGAGAAACCTTAAAATTAGTGAAACGCTCCTATGTTGAAATAACTGAGAACCTCATTCTGAGTGTTCCCGGCAGAGGTCATTTGGCTGAACACAACCGTGGACTAATTAGAGACAGATGTAGGCAGTGCCGTCCTTAGTGCTGGATGGACAGTGGTGGCGTGCCAAACAACTGTGCTCTAGTTCTCAACACTTTCACAAAGTGCGATAAGTTGAGGTTCACCTTACTGCTCCGGTTGAGTACAGTGTAACCGTCAAAGCTGGAATCAGTAGCACTCAGGAGAGAAGAACGTGAAGCAGATATACCCAGTCTTCTGGCAGTGTCCAACGGGGACCTGCCTATCTGGCTGCCACGCCTGAATGTTTGCAACCGCGGCAGAGCTAGGCCTGCTCAATTGTGCAGCAATTCTAAGATTGCAGAGCTTCTGCAGGGCAAATGACATAGCTGGCAAGATCAATAGAAAACCCACCGATTGGGAGAAGATCTTTACTAGCCATACAACGGACAAGGGTCTCATATCTAAAATATACTTGGAACTCAAAAAATTAAACCACCCAACAACAAATCCTCAAAGAAACAACTGCCCAATAAATAAGTGGGCGAAAGACTTAAAGAGAAGCTTCTCTGAAGAAGAAAGAAGGATGGCCAATAGACACATGAAGAAATGTTCAACATCCCTAGCCATAAAAGAAATGCAAATCAAAACAACATTGAGATATCACCTCACTCCAGTTAGAACAGCAAAAATCAAGAACTCTAATAACAACAGATGCTGGAGGGGATGTGGACAGAAAGGAACCTTACTTCATTGTTGGTGGGAATGTAAACTTGTTCAACCACTTTGGAAAGCAGTATGGAGGTTCCTCAAAAGACTTCACATAGATCTCCCCTATGATCCAGCAATCCCACTTTTGGGCATTTACCCAAATGTTTACAAACAAGACCACACTAAAGCTACCAGCACAACTATGTTTATTGCAGCATTATTTACCATAGCTAAGATATGGAACCAACCCAGATGCCCCTCAGTAGATGAATGGATCAAGAAAATGTGGTATATATACACAATGGAATTCTATGCCTCCATCAGAAAGAACGACATTTCCCCATTTGTTAGGAAATGGAAAGGTTTGGAAAAAATTATATTAAGTGAAGTAAGCCAGGCCCAAAGAAGCATAGGTCCCATGGTTTCCCTTATTTGCAATATCTAGTATAGGTATGAGTCAAGCCGAAAAGGTCAGATAATGTGATGCTAGGAAAATGAACCCTTAAATATGTATTTTAATGTTTTCGTTTCTTTCATGCATGTATTTCTAATGCATTTATAAGATTATTTCTTTGTTGCTTTGTATGTCCCTCCCCCACAGTGTAACCCCCGTTTTCACTATATTTGATGTCAGTATAACATGTGGAGTAGATGGGGACAAACAAGTCGTTTAAGGATTCAGGTGGACCTGTTGCAACAATGAGAAGTACAAAATGTCATGTCAAAACCAGCTTTACAATGCCGGTGTGGGGGGGGGAGGGGGGTATAATTGGGTGGGGGGAGGGGAGTAAAATTGGGTGGGGGGAGGGGGGAGGCGGCGAAGGGAAGTGAAGGGTAAACAAAGGAGGAGGCTGCAATGCTTGGTAAGAAATGTATCCATTATCCTGCCCATGTAATTGTAGCCCCTTTGTACAGTATGTTCTCAAATAAAATAAAATACAATTTAAAAAAAAAAAATTGTGCAGCAATTCAAACTGCATAACCTGGCCAAATTTCACGGGTGTACAAGAAACCACGGGGGATTTACAAGGAGATGTTTACCCGGAATACCCGGAGGCCGGCCGGAACCAACATTCTGGAATTATGCCTGAGAAGCCTTGAAAGCAGTGAAACGCCCCTACGTTGCAATAACTCAGAACCTCATTCTGAGTGTTCCCGGCAGAGGTCATTCGGCTCAACACAAACGTGGACTAATTAGAGCCAGATTTATGCAGTGCCGTCCATAGTGCTGGATGGACAGTGGTGGCGTGCCAAACAACTGAGCTCTAGTTCTCAAAACTTTCACAAAGGGCCATAATTTGAGGTTCAACTAACTGCTCCGGTTCAGTAGAGTGTAGCCGTCAAAGCTGGAATCAGTAGCACTCAGGTGAGAATAACGGGAAGCAGATATATCCAGTCCGTTGGCAGTGTCCTAAGGGGACCAGCCTATCTGGCTCCCACGCCTGAATGTTTGCAAACGCGGGAGAGCTTGGCAGGCGCAATTGTGCAGCAATGCAAACTGCATAACCTGGCCATATTTCACGGGTGTACAAGAAACCAGGGTGGATTTACAAGGAGATGTTCACCCCGAACAGCCGGTTGCCTACCGGCAGCAAGTTTCCTGAATCCTTCCTAAGAATCCTTGAAAGCAGTGAAACGCTCCTATGTTGCAATCACTCAGAACCTCATTCTGAGTGTTCCCGGCAGAGGTCATTCGGCTGAACACAACCATGGAAGCATTAGAGCCAGATATAGGCAGTGCTGTCCATAGAGCTTGATGGACAGTGGTGGCTTGCCAAACAACTGCGCTCTAGTTCTCAACACTTTCACAAAGTGCCATAAGTTGAGGTTCAACTTACTGCTCCGGGTGACTAGAGTGTAGCCGTCATAGCTGGAATCAGTACCACACAGGTGAGAAGAATGGGAAGCAGATATACCCAGTCCGCTGGCAGTGTCCTAATGGGACCAGAATATCTCGCTGCCACGCCTGAATGTTTGCAACCACGGCAGAGTTTGCCAGGCGAAATTGTGCAGCAATGCAAACTGCATAACCTGGCCAAATTTCACGGGTGTACAGGAAACCACGGGGGATTTACAAGGAGATGGTTACCCAGAACTGCCGTAGGCCTGCCGGCACCAATATTCTGGAATTCTGCCTGAGAAGCCTTGAAAGCAGTGAAACGCTCCTATGATGTAATAACTCAGAACCTCATTCTGAGTGTTCCCGGCAGAGGTCATTCGACTGAACACAACCGTGGACTCATTAGAGCCTGATATATGCAGTGCCGTCCATAGTGCTGGATGGACAGTGGTGGCGTGCCAAACAACTGAGCTCTAGTTCTCAACACTTTCACAAAGGGCACTAAGTTGAGGTTCACCTTACTGCTCCGGTTGAGTAGAGTGTAACAGTCAAAGCTGGAATCAGTAGCACTCAGGTGAGAAGAACGGGAAGCAGATATACCCAGTCCGCTGGCAATGTCCTACGGGGACCAGACTATCTGGCTGCCACGCCTGAATGTTTGCAACCGTGGCAGAGGTAGGCAGGCACAATTGTGCAGCAATGCAAACTGCATCATCTGGCCAAATTTCACGGGTGTACAAGAATCCACGGGGGATTTACAAGGAGATGTTCATCCGGAACAGCCGGAGGCCTGCCAGCAGCAAGATTCCAGAATCCTTCCTGAGAAGCCTTGAAAGCAGTGAAACGCTCATATGTTGCAGTAACTCAGAACCTCATTCTGAGGGTTCCCTGCACAGGTCATTCGGCTAAACACAACCGTGGACTAATTAGAGCCAGATGTAGGCAGTGCCGTCCATAATGCTGGATGGACAGTGGTGGCGTGCCAAACAACTGCTCTCTAGTTCTCAACACTTTCACAAAGTGCCATAAGTTGAGGTTCAACTTACTGCTCAGGTTGAGTAGAGTGTAATCGTCAAAGGTGGAATCAGTAGCACTCAGGGGAGGAGAACGGGAAGCAGATATACCCAGTCCGCTGGCAGTGTCCTACGGGGACCAGCCTATCTGGCTGCCACGCCTGAATATTTGCAACCCCGGCAGAGCTAGGCATGCTCAATTGTGCAGCAATTCAAACTGCATGACCTGGCCAAATTTCACGGGTGTACAAGAAACCACGGTGGTTTTACAAGGAGATGTTCACCCCGAACAGCCGGTTGCCTGCCGGTAGCAAGTTATCGGAATCCTTCCTAAAAAGCCTTGAAAGCAGTAAAACGCTCCTATGTTGCAATAACTCAGAACCTCATTCTGAGTGTTCCCGGCAGAGGTCATTCGACTCAACACAACCGTGGACTAATTAGAGCCAGATATAGGCAATGCCTTTCATAGTGCTGGATGGAATGTGGTGGCCTGCCAAACAACTGAGCTCTAGTTCTCAAAACTTTCACAAAGGGCCATAATTTGAGGTTCAACTAACTGTTCCGGTTCAGTAGAGTGTACCCGTCAAAGCTGGAATCAGTAGCACTCAGGTGAGAAGAACGGGAAGCAGATATACCCAGTCCGCCGGCAGTGTCCAACGGGGACCAGCCTATTTGGCTGCCACGCCTGAATGATTGCAAACGCGGCAGAGCTAGGCAGGCGCAATTGTGCAGCAATGCATACTGCATGACCTGGCCAAATTTCATGGGTGTACAATAAACGACGGGGGATTTACAAGGATATGTTCACCCGGAACAGCCGGTGGCCTGACGGCACCAACATTCTGGAATTCTGCCTGAGAAGCCTTGAAGCAGTGAAACGCTCCTATGTTGCAATAACTCAGAACCTCATTCTGAGTGTTCCCGGCAGAGGTCATTCGGCTGAACACAACTGTGGACTAATTAGAGCAAGATGTAGGCAATGCCGTCCATAGTGCTGGATGGAGAGTGGTGGTGTGCCAAACAACTGAGCTCTAGTTCTCAACACTTTCACAAAGTGCCATAAGTTCAGGTTCAACTTACTGCTCCGGTTGAGTAGAGTGTAGCCTTCAAAGCTGGAATCAGTAGCACTCAGGAGAGAAGAACGGGAAGCAGATATACCCAATCCGCTGGCAGTGTCCTACGGGGACCAGCCTATCTGGCTGCCAAACCTGAATGTTTGCAACCGCGGCAGAGCTAGGCAGGCGCAATTGTGTAGCAATGCAAACTGCATAACCTGGCCAAATTTCACGGGTGTACAGGAAACCACCGGGGATTTACAAGGAGATGGTTACCCAGAACTGCCGTAGGCCTGCCGGCACCAATATTCTGGAATTCTGCCTGAGAAGCCTTGAAAGCAGTGAAACGCTCCTATGATGTAATAACTCAGAACCTCATTCTGAGTGTTCCCGGCAGAGGTCATTCGACTGAACACAACCGTGGACTCATTAGAGCCTGATATATGCAGTGCCGTCCATAGTGCTGGATGGACAGTTGTGGCGTGCCAAACAACTGAGATCTAGTTCTCAACACTTTCACAAATGGCACTAAGTTGAGGTTCACCTTACTGCTCCGGTTGAGTACAGTGTAACCGTCAAAGCTGGAATCAGTAGCACTCAGGTGAGAAGAACGGGAAGCAGATATACCCATTCTGCTGGCAATGTCCTACGGGGACCAGACTATCTGGCTGCCACGCCTGAATGTTTGCAACCGTGGCAGAGGTAGGCAGGCAAAATTGTGCAGCAATGCAAACTGCATCATCTGGCCAAATTTCACGGGTGTACAAGAATCCACGGGGGATTTACAAGGAGATGTTCACCCAGAACAGCCGGAGGCTTGCCAGCAGCAAGATTCCGGAATCCTTCCTGAGAAGCCTTGAAAGCAGTGAAACGCTCATATGTTGCAGTAACTCAGAACCTCATTCTGAGTGTTCCCGGCAGAGGTCATTCGACTCAACACAACCGTGGACTAATTAGAGCCAGATATAGGCAATGCCTTTCATAGTGCTGGATGGAATGTGGTGGCCTGCCAAACAACTGAGCTCTAGTTCTCAAAACTTTCACAAAGGGCCATAATTTGAGGTTCAACTAACTGTTCCGGTTCAGTAGAGTGTACCCGTCAAAGCTGGAATCAGTAGCACTCAGGTGAGAAGAACGGGAAGCAGATATACCCAGTCCGCCGGCAGTGTCCAACGGGGACCAGCCTATTTGGCTGCCACGCCTGAATGATTGCAAACGCGGCAGAGCTAGGCAGGCGCAATTGTGCAGCAATGCATACTGCATGACCTGGCCAAATTTCATGGGTGTACAATAAACGACGGGGGATTTACAAGGATATGTTCACCCGGAACAGCCGGTGGCCTGACGGCACCAACATTCTGGAATTCTGCCTGAGAAGCCTTGAAGCAGTGAAACGCTCCTATGTTGCAATAACTCAGAACCTCATTCTGAGTGTTCCCGGCAGAGGTCATTCGGCTGAACACAACCGTGGACTAACTAGAGCAAGATGTAGGCAATGCCGTCCATAGTGCTGGATGGACAGTGGTGGTGTGCCAAACAACTGAGCTCTAGTTCTCAACACTTTCACAAAGTGCCATAAGTTCAGGTTCAACTTACTGCTCCGGTTGAGTAGAGTGTAGCCTTCAAAGCTGGAATTAGTAGCACTCAGGAGAGAAGAACGGGAAGCAGATATACCCAGTCCGCTGGCAGTGTCCTACGGGGACCAGCCTATCTGGCTGCCAAACCTGAATGTTTGCAACCGCGGCAGAGCTAGGCAGGCGCAATTGTGCAGCAATGCAAACTGCATAACCTGGCCAAATTTCACGGGTGTACAGGAAACCACGGGGGATTTACTAGGAGATGGTTACCCAGAACTGCCGTAGGCCTGCCGGCACCAATATTCTGGAATTCTGCCTGAGAAGCCTTGAAAGCAGTGAAACGCTCCTATGATGTAATAACTCAGAACTTCATTCTGAGTCTTCCTGGCAGAGGTCATTCGGATGAACACAACCGTGGACTAATTAGAGCCAGATGTAGGCAGTGCAGTCCATAGTGCTGGATGGACAGTGGTGACGTGCCAAACAACAGAGCACTAGTTCTCAACACTTTCACAAAGTACCATAAGTTGTGGTTCAACTTACTGCTCCGGTTGAGTAGAGTGAAGCCTTCAAAGCTGGAATCAGTAGCACTCAGCTGAGAAGAACGGGAAGCAGATATACCCACTCCGCTGGCAGTGTCCTACGGGGACCAGCCTATCAGGCTTCCACGCCTGAATGTTTGCATCCGCGGCAGAGCTAGGCAGGCCCAATTGTGCAGCAATGCAAACTGCATCACCTGGCCAAATTTCACGGGTGTACAAGAATCCGCGGGGGATTTACAAGGAGATGTTCACTCGGAAGAGACGGAGGCCTGCCATCAGTAAGATTCCGGAATACTTCCTAAGAATCCGTGAAAGGACTGAAACGCTCCTATGTTGCTGTAACTCAGAACCTCATTCTGAGGGTTCCCGGCAGAGGTCATTTGGCTGAACACTACCGTGGACTCATTAGAGCCAGATACATGAAGTGCCGTCCATAGTGCTGGATGGACAGTGGTGGTGTGAAAAAACATCTGAGCTCTAGTTCTCAACACTTTCACAAAGTGCCATAAGGTGCGGTTCACCTTACTCCCCCGGTTGAGTAGAGTGTAACCGTCAAAGCTGGAATCAGTAGCACTCAGGTGAGAAGAACGGGAAGCAGATATACCCAGTTCGCTGGCAGTGTCCTAGGAGGACTAGCCTTCTGGCTGCCACGCCTGAATGTTTTGATCCGCGGCAGAGCTAGGCAGGCGCAATTGTGCAGCAATGCAAACTGCATAACCTGGCCAAATTGCACGGGTTTACAAGAAACCACGGGGGATTTAAAAGGAGATGTTTACCCGGAACTGCCGGAGGCCTGCCTGCACCAACATTCTGGAATTCTGCCTGAGAAGCCTTGAAAGCAGTGAAACGCACCTATGTTGCAATAACTAAGAAACTCATTCTGAGTGTTTCCGGCAGAGGTCATTCGGCTGAACACAACCATGGACTAATTTGAGCCTGATGTAAGCAGTGCCGTCCATAGTGCTGGATGGACAGTGGTGGTGTGAAAAAACATCTGAGCTCTAGTTCTCAACACTTTCACAAAGTGCCATAAGGTGCGGTTCAACTTACTCCTCCTGTTGAGTAGAGTGTAACCGTCAAAGCTGGAATCAGTAGCACTCAGGAGAGAAGAACGGGAAGCAGATATACCCAGTCCGCTGGCAGTGAACAAGGGGACCAGCCTATTTGGCTGCCACGCCTGAATGTTTGGAACCGCGGCAGAGATAGGCAGGCGCAATTGTGCAGCAATACAAACTGCATAACCTGGCCAAATTTCACGGGTGTACAAGAAACCACAGGGAATTTACAAGGAGATGTTCACCCGGAAGAGCCCGAGGCCTGCCGGCAGCAAGATTCCGGAATCCTTCCTGAGAAGCCTTGAAAGCAGTGAAACGCTCCTATGTTGCAATAACTCAGAACCTCATTCTGAGTGTTCCCGGCAGAGGTCATTTGGCTGAACACAACCGTGGACTAATTAGAGCCAGATGTAGGCAGTGTCGTCCCTAGTGCTGGATGGACAGTGGTGGCATACCAAACAACTGCGCTCTAGTTCTCAACACTTTCACAAAGTGACATAAGTTGAGGTTCAACTTACTTCTCCAGGTGAGTAGATTGTAGCCTTCAAAGCTGGAATCAGTAGCACTCAGGTGAGAAGAACGGGAAGGAGATATACCCAGTCCGCTGGCAGTGTCCTACGGAGACCAGCCTATCTGGCTGCCATGCCTGAATGTTTGCAACCGCGGCAGAGCTAGGCAGGCGTAATTGTGCAGCAATGCAAACTGCATAACCTGGCCAAATTTCACGGATGTACAAGAAACCACAGGGGATTTACAAGGAGATGTTCACCCGGAACAGCCGGAGGCCTGCCGGAAGAAACATTCCACAATTCTTCCTGAGAAACATTCAAGCAGTTAAACGCTCCTATGTTGCAATAACTCAGACCCTCCTTCTGAGTGTTCCCGGCAGAGGTCATTCGGCTGAACACAACCGTGGACTAAATAGAGCCATATGTAGGCAGTGCCGTCCGTAGTGGTGGATGCACAGTGGTGGCGTGCCAAACAACTGAGCTCTAGTTCTCAACACTTTCACAAAGTGCCATATGTTGAGGTTTAACTTACTGCTCCGGTTGGGTAGAGTGTAGCTGTCAAAGCTGGAATCAGTAGCACCAAAGTGAGAAGAACGGGAAGCAGATAAAACCAGTCCCCTGGCAGTGTCCTACAGGGACCAGCCTCTCTGGCTGCCACGCCTGAATGTTTGCAACCGGGGCGGAGCTAGGCAGGCGCAATTGTGCAGCAATGCAAACTGCATAACCAGGGCAAATTTCACGGGTGTACAAGAAATGACGGGGAATTTACAAAGAGATTTTCACCCGGAACATCCGGAGGCCTGCCGGCAGCAACATTCCGGAATTCTTCCTAAGAAGGCTTGAAAGCAGTGAAACGCTCATATGTTTCAGTAACTCAGAACCTCATTCTGAGTTTTCCGGGCAGAGGTCATTCGGCTGAACACAACCCTGGACTAATTAGAGTCAGATGTAGGCAGTGACATCCATAGTGCTGGATGGACAGTGGTGGCGTGCCAAACAACTGAGCGCTAGTTCTCAACACATTCACAAAGTGCCATAAGTTGAGGTTCTACTTACAGCTCCGGTTGAGTAGAGTGTAGACATCAAAGCTGGAATCAGTAGCCCTCAGGTGAGAAGAACGGGAAGCAGATATACCCAGTCCGCTGACAGTGTCCTATGGGGACCAGGCATTCTGGATGCCACTCCTGAATGTTTGCAATCGCGGCAGAGCTAGGCAGACGCAATTGTGCAGCAATGCAAACTGCATAACCTGGCCAAATTTCACGGGTGTAAAAGAAACCACGGGGGATTTACATGGAGATGTTCACCAGGCACAGCCGGAGGCCTGCTGGCAGCAAGATTCTGGAATCTTTCCTACGAAGCCTTAAAAGCAGTGAAACGCTCCAATGTTGCAATAACTCAGAACCTCATTCTGAGTGTTCCCGGCAGAGGTCATTCGGCTGAACAAAACCTTGGACTAATTAGAGCCAGATATAGGCAGTGTCGTCCACAGTGCTGGATGGACAGTGGTGGCGTGCCAAATAACTGAGCTCTAGTTCTCAACACTTTAACAAAGTGCCATAATTTGAGGTTTTACTTACTGCTCCTGTTGAGTAGAGTGTAGCCGTCAAAGTTGGAATCAGTAGCACTCAGGTGAGAAGAACGGGAAGCAGATATACCAAGCCGTTGGCAGTGTCCTACGGGGACCAGCCTATCTGGCTGCCTCGCCTTAATGTTTGCAACGGCGGCAGAGCTCGGCAGGCGCAATTGTGCAGCAATTCAAATTGCATCACCTGGCCAAATTACCCGGGTGTACAATAAACAACGGGGGATTTAAAAGGAGATTTTTACCAGGAACAGCCGGAGGCCTGTCGGCACCAAAATTCTGGAATTCTGCCTGAGAAACCTTAAAATTAGTGAAACGCTCCTATGTTGAAATAACTGAGAACCTCATTCTGAGTGTTCCCGGCAGAGGTCATTTGGCTGAACACAACCGTGGACTAATTAGAGACAGATGTAGGCAGTGCCGTCCTTAGTGCTGGATGGACAGTGGTGGCGTGCCAAACAACTGTGCTCTAGTTCTCAACACTTTCACAAAGTGCGATAAGTTGAGGTTCACCTTACTGCTCCGGTTGAGTACAGTGTAACCGTCAAAGCTGGAATCAGTAGCACTCAGGAGAGAAGAACGTGAAGCAGATATACCCAGTCTTCTGGCAGTGTCCAACGGGGACCTGCCTATCTGGCTGCCACGCCTGAATGTTTGCAACCGCGGCAGAGCTAGGCCTGCTCAATTGTGCAGCAATTCTAAGATTGCAGAGCTTCTGCAGGGCAAATGACATAGCTGGCAAAATCAATAGAAAACCCACCGATTGGGAGAAGATCTTTACTAGCCATACAACGGACAAGGGTCTCATATCTAAAATATACTTGGAACTCAAAAAATTAAACCACCCAACAACAAATCCTCAAAGAAACAACTGCCCAATAAATAAGTGGGCGAAAGACTTAAAGAGAAGCTTCTCTGAAGAAGAAAGAAGGATGGCCAATAGACACATGAAGAAATGTTCAACATCCCTAGCCATAAAAGAAATGCAAATCAAAACAACATTGAGATATCACCTCACTCCAGTTAGAACAGCAAAAATCAAGAACTCTAATAACAACAGATGCTGGAGGGGATGTGGACAGAAAGGAACCTTACTTCATTGTTGGTGGGAATGTAAACTTGTTCAACCACTTTGGAAAGCAGTATGGAGGTTCCTCAAAAGACTTCACATAGATCTCCCCTATGATCCAGCAATCCCACTTTTGGGCATTTACCCAAATGTTTACAAACAAGACCACACTAAAGCTACCAGCACAACTATGTTTATTGCAGCATTATTTACCATAGCTAAGATATGGAACCAACCCAGATGCCCCTCAGTAGATGAATGGATCAAGAAAATGTGGTATATATACACAATGGAATTCTATGCCTCCATCAGAAAGAACGACATTTCCCCATTTGTTAGGAAATGGAAAGGTTTGGAAAAAATTATATTAAGTGAAGTAAGCCAGGCCCAAAGAAGCATAGGTCCCATGGTTTCCCTTATTTGCAATATCTAGTATAGGTATGAGTCAAGCCGAAAAGGTCAGATAATGTGATGCTAGGAAAATGAACCCTTAAATATGTATTTTAATGTTTTCGTTTCTTTCATGCATGTATTTCTAATGCATTTATAAGATTATTTCTTTGTTGCTTTGTATGTCCCTCCCCCACAGTGTAACCCCCGTTTTCACTATATTTGATGTCAGTATAACATGTGGAGTAGATGGGGACAAACAAGTCGTTTAAGGATTCAGGTGGACCTGTTGCAACAATGAGAAGTACAAAATGTCATGTCAAAACCAGCTTTACAATGCCGGTGTGGGGGGGGGAGGGGGGTATAATTGGGTGGGGGGAGGGGAGTAAAATTGGGTGGGGGGAGGGGGGAGGCGGGGAAGGGAAGTGAAGGGTAAACAAAGGAGGAGGCTGCAATGCTTGGTAAGAAATGTATCCATTATCCTGCCCATGTAATTGTAGCCCCTTTGTACAGTATGTTCTCAAATAAAATAAAATACAATTTAAAAAAAAAAATTGTGCAGCAATTCAAACTGCATAACCTGGCCAAATTTCACGGGTGTACAAGAAACCACGGGGGATTTACAAGGAGATGTTTACCCGGAATACCCGGAGGCCGGCCGGAACCAACATTCTGGAATTATGCCTGAGAAGCCTTGAAAGCAGTGAAACGCCCCTACGTTGCAATAACTCAGAACCTCATTCTGAGTGTTCCCGGCAGAGGTCATTCGGCTCAACACAAACGTGGACTAATTAGAGCCAGATTTATGCAGTGCCGTCCACAGTGCTGGATGGACAGTGGTGGCGTGCCAAACAACTGAGCTCTAGTTCTCAAAACTTTCACAAAGGGCCATAATTTGAGGTTCAACTAACTGCTCCGGTTCAGTAGAGTGTAGCCGTCAAAGCTGGAATCAGTAGCACTCAGGTGAGAATAACGGGAAGCAGATATATCCAGTCCGTTGGCAGTGTCCTAAGGGGACCAGCCTATCTGGCTCCCACGCCTGAATGTTTGCAAACGCGGGAGAGCTTGGCAGGCGCAATTGTGCAGCAATGCAAACTGCATAACCTGGCCATATTTCACGGGTGTACAAGAAACCACGGTGGATTTACAAGGAGATGTTCACCCCGAACAGCCGGTTGCCTACCGGCAGCAAGTTTCCTGAATCCTTCCTAAGAATCCTTGAAAGCAGTGAAACGCTCCTATGTTGCAATCACTCAGAACCTCATTCTGAGTGTTCCCGGCAGAGGTCATTCGGCTGAACACAACCATGGAAGCATTAGAGCCAGATATAGGCAGTGCTGTCCATAGAGCTTGATGGACAGTGGTGGCTTGCCAAACAACTGCGCTCTAGTTCTCAACACTTTCACAAAGTGCCATAAGTTGAGGTTCAACTTACTGCTCCGGGTGACTAGAGTGTAGCCGTCATAGCTGGAATCAGTACCACACAGGTGAGAAGAATGGGAAGCAGATATACCCAGTCCGCTGGCAGTGTCCTAATGGGACCAGAATATCTCGCTGCCACGCCTGAATGTTTGCAACCACGGCAGAGTTTGCCAGGCGAAATTGTGCAGCAATGCAAACTGCATCACCTGGCCAAATTTCACGAGTGTACGAGAAACCACGGGGAATTTATAAGGATATGTTCACCCGGAACATCCGGAGGCCTGCCATTAGTAAGATTCCGAAATTCTTCCTAAGAAGCCGTGAAAGGACTGAAAAGTTCCTATGTTCCAGTAACTCAGAACCTCATTCTGAGTGTTCCCGGCACAGGTCATTCGGCTAAACACAACCGTGGACTAATTAGAGCCAGATGTAGGCAGTGCCGTCCATAATGCTGGATGGACAGTGATGGCATGCCAAACAACTGCGCTCTAGTTCTCAACATTTTCACAAAGTGCCATAAGTTGAGGTTCAACTTACTGCTCGGGTTGAGTAGAGTGTAATCGTCAAAGGTGGAATCAGTAGCACTCAGGGGAAGAGAAAGGGAAGCAGATATACACAGTCCGCTGGCAGTGTCCTACGGGGACCAGCCTATCTGGCTGCCACGCCTGAATATTTACAACCGCGGCAGAGCTAGGCATGCTCAATTGTGCAGCAATTCAAACTGCATAACCTGGCCAAATTTCACGGGTGTACAAGAAACCACGGTGGTTTTACAAGGAGATGTTCATCCGGAACAGCCGGTTGCCTGCCGGCAGCAAGTTATCAGAATCCTTCCTAAAAAGCCTTGAAAGCAGTAAAACGCTCCTATGTTGCAATAACTCAGAACCTAATTCTGAGTGTTCCCGGCAGAGGTCATTCGACTCAACACAACCGTGGACTAATTAGAGCCAGATATAGGCAATGCCTTTCATATTGCTGGATGGAATGTGGTGGCCTGCAAAACAACTGAGCTCTAGTTCTCAAAACTTTCACAAAGGGCCATAATTTGAGGTTCAACTAACTGCTCCGGTTCAGTAGAGTGTAGCCGTCAAAGCTGGAATCAGTAGCACTCAGGTGAGAAGAACGGTAAGCAGATATACCCAGTCCGCCGGCAGTGTCCAACGGGGACCAGCCCATTTGGCTGCCACGCCTGAATGATTGCAAACGCGGCAGAGCTAGGCAGGCGCAATTGTGCAGCAATGCATACTGCATGACCTGGCCAAAATTCATGGGTGTACAATAAACGACGGGGGATTTACAAGGATATGTTCACCCGGAACAGCCGGTATACTGATGGCACCAACATTCTGGAATTCTACCAGAGAAGCCTTGAAGCAGTGAAACGCTCCTATGTTGCAATAACTCAGAACCTCATTCTGAGTGTTCCCGGCAGAGGTCATTCGGCTGAACACAACAGTGGACTAATTAGAGCAAGATGTAGGCAATGCCGTCCATAGTGCTGGATGGACAGTGGTGGCGTGCCAAACAACTGAGCTCTAGTTCTCAACACTTTGACAAAGGGCACTAAGTTGAGGTGCACCTTACTGCTCCGGTTGAGTAGAGTGTAGCCGTCAAAGCTGGAATCAGTAGCACTCAGGAGAGAAGAACGGGAAGCAGATATACCCAGTCCGCTGGCAGTGTCCTACGGGGACCAGCCTATCTGGCTGCCAAACCTGAATGTTTGCAACCGCGGCAGAGCTAGGCAGGCGCATTTGTGCAGCAATGCAAACTGCATAACCTGGCCAAATTTCACGGGTGTACAGGAAACCACGGGGGATTTACAAGGAGATGGTTACCCAGAACTGCCGTAGGCCTGCCGGCACCAATATTCTGGAATTCTGCCTGAGAAGCCTTGAAAGCAGTGAAACGCTCCTATGATGTAATAACTCAGAACCTCATTCTGAGTGTTCCCGGCAGAGGTCATTCGACTGAACACAACCGTGGACTCATTAGAGCCTGATATATGCAGTGCCGTCCATAGTGCTGGATGGACAGTGGTGGCGTGCCAAACAACTGAGCTCTAGTTCTCAACACTTTCACAAAGGGCACTAAGTTGAGGTTCACCTTACTGCTCCGGTTGAGTAGAGTGTAACCGTCAAAGCTGGAATCAGTAGCACTCAGGTGAGAAGAACGGGAAGCAGATATACCCAGTCCGCTGGCAATGTCCTACGGGGACCAGACTATCTGGCTGCCACGCCTGAATGTTTGCAACCGTGGCAGAGGTAGGCAGGCACAATTGTGCAGCAATGCAAACTGCATCATCTGGCCAAATTTCACGGGTGTACAAGAATCCACGGGGGATTTACAAGGAGATGTTCACCCGGAACAGCCGGAGGCCTGCCAGCAGCAAGATTCCAGAATCCTTCCTGAGAAGCCTTGAAAGCAGTGAAACGCTCATATGTTGCAGTAACTCAGAACCTCATTCTGAGGGTTCCCTGCACAGGTCATTCGGCTAAACACAACCGTGGACTAATTAGAGCCAGATGTAGGCAGTGCAGTCCATAATGCTGGATGGACAGTGGTGGCGTGCCAAACAACTGCTCTCTAGTTCTCAACACTTTCACAAAGTGCCATAAGTTGAGGTTCAACTTACTGCTCAGGTTGAGTAGAGTGTAATCGTCAAAGGTGGAATCAGTAGCACTCAGGGGAGGAGAACGGGAAGCAGATATACCCAGTCCGCTGGCAGTGTCCTACGGGGACCAGCCTATCTGGCTGCCACGCCTGAATATTTGCAACCCCGGCAGAGCTAGGCATGCTCAATTGTGCAGCAATTCAAACTGCATGACCTGGCCAAATTTCACGGGTGTACAAGAAACCACGGTGGTTTTACAAGGAGATGTTCACCCCGAACAGCCGGTTGCCTGCCGGTAGCAAGTTATCGGAATCCTTCCTAAAAAGCCTTGAAAGCAGTAAAACGCTCCTATGTTGCAATAACTCAGAACCTCATTCTGAGTGTTCCCGGCAGAGGTCATTCGACTCAACACAACCGTGGACTAATTAGAGCCAGATATAGGCAATGCCTTTCATAGTGCTGGATGGAATGTGGTGGCGTGCCAAACAACTGAGCTCTAGTTCTCAAAACTTTCACAAAGGGCCATAATTTGAGGTTCAACTAACTGCTCCGGTTCAGTAGAGTGTACCCGTCAAAGCTGGAATCAGTAGCACTCAGGTGAGAAGAACGGGAAGCAGATATACCCAGTCCGCCGGCAGTGTCCAACGAGGACCAGCCTATTTGGCTGCCACGCCTGAATGTTTGCAAACGCGGCAGAGCTAGGCAGGCGCAATTGTCCAGCAATGCAAACTGCATGACCTGGCCAAATTTCATGGGTGTACAATAAACGACGGGGGATTTACAAGGATATGTTCACCCGGAACAGCCGGTGGCCTGACGGCACCAAAATTCTGGAATTCTGCCTGAGAAACCTTAAAATTAGTGAAACGCTCCTATGTTGAAATAACTGAGAACCTCATTCTGAGTGTTCCCGGCAGAGGTCATTTGGCTGAACACAACCGTGGACTAATTAGAGACAGATGTAGGCAGTGCCGTCCTTAGTGCTGGATGGACAGTGGTGGCGTGCCAAACAACTGTGCTCTAGTTCTCAACACTTTCACAAAGTGCGATAAGTTGAGGTTCACCTTACTGCTCCGGTTGAGTACAGTGTAACCGTCAAAGCTGGAATCAGTAGCACTCAGGAGAGAAGAACGTGAAGCAGATATACCCAGTCTTCTGGCAGTGTCCAACGGGGACCTGCCTATCTGGCTGCCACGCCTGAATGTTTGCAACCGCGGCAGAGCTAGGCCTGCTCAATTGTGCAGCAATTCTAAGATTGCAGAGCTTCTGCAGGGCAAATGACATAGCTGGCAAGATCAATAGAAAACCCACCGATTGGGAGAAGATCTTTACTAGCCATACAACGGACAAGGGTCTCATATCTAAAATATACTTGGAACTCAAAAAATTAAACCACCCAACAACAAATCCTCAAAGAAACAACTGCCCAATAAATAAGTGGGCGAAAGACTTAAAGAGAAGCTTCTCTGAAGAAGAAAGAAGGATGGCCAATAGACACATGAAGAAATGTTCAACATCCCTAGCCATAAAAGAAATGCAAATCAAAACAACATTGAGATATCACCTCACTCCAGTTAGAACAGCAAAAATCAAGAACTCTAATAACAACAGATGCTGGAGGGGATGTGGACAGAAAGGAACCTTACTTCATTGTTGGTGGGAATGTAAACTTGTTCAACCACTTTGGAAAGCAGTATGGAGGTTCCTCAAAAGACTTCACATAGATCTCCCCTATGATCCAGCAATCCCACTTTTGGGCATTTACCCAAATGTTTACAAACAAGACCACACTAAAGCTACCAGCACAACTATGTTTATTGCAGCATTATTTACCATAGCTAAGATATGGAACCAACCCAGATGCCCCTCAGTAGATGAATGGATCAAGAAAATGTGGTATATATACACAATGGAATTCTATGCCTCCATCAGAAAGAACGACATTTCCCCATTTGTTAGGAAATGGAAAGGTTTGGAAAAAATTATATTAAGTGAAGTAAGCCAGGCCCAAAGAAGCATAGGTCCCATGGTTTCCCTTATTTGCAATATCTAGTATAGGTATGAGTCAAGCCGAAAAGGTCAGATAATGTGATGCTAGGAAAATGAACCCTTAAATATGTATTTTAATGTTTTCGTTTCTTTCATGCATGTATTTCTAATGCATTTATAAGATTATTTCTTTGTTGCTTTGTATGTCCCTCCCCCACAGTGTAACCCCCGTTTTCACTATATTTGATGTCAGTATAACATGTGGAGTAGATGGGGACAAACAAGTCGTTTAAGGATTCAGGTGGACCTGTTGCAACAATGAGAAGTACAAAATGTCATGTCAAAACCAGCTTTACAATGCCGGTGTGGGGGGGGAGGGGGGTATAATTGGGTGGGGGGAGGGGAGTAAAATTGGGTGGGGGGAGGGGGGAGGCGGCGAAGGGAAGTGAAGGGTAAACAAAGGAGGAGGCTGCAATGCTTGGTAAGAAATGTATCCATTATCCTGCCCATGTAATTGTAGCCCCTTTGTACAGTATGTTCTCAAATAAAATAAAATACAATTTAAAAAAAAAAAATTGTGCAGCAATTCAAACTGCATAACCTGGCCAAATTTCACGGGTGTACAAGAAACCACGGGGGATTTACAAGGAGATGTTTACCCGGAATACCCGGAGGCCGGCCGGAACCAACATTCTGGAATTATGCCTGAGAAGCCTTGAAAGCAGTGAAACGCCCCTACGTTGCAATAACTCAGAACCTCATTCTGAGTGTTCCCGGCAGAGGTCATTCGGCTCAACACAAACGTGGACTAATTAGAGCCAGATTTATGCAGTGCCGTCCATAGTGCTGGATGGACAGTGGTGGCGTGCCAAACAACTGAGCTCTAGTTCTCAAAACTTTCACAAAGGGCCATAATTTGAGGTTCAACTAACTGCTCCGGTTCAGTAGAGTGTAGCCGTCAAAGCTGGAATCAGTAGCACTCAGGTGAGAATAACGGGAAGCAGATATATCCAGTCCGTTGGCAGTGTCCTAAGGGGACCAGCCTATCTGGCTCCCACGCCTGAATGTTTGCAAACGCGGGAGAGCTTGGCAGGCGCAATTGTGCAGCAATGCAAACTGCATAACCTGGCCATATTTCACGGGTGTACAAGAAACCAGGGTGGATTTACAAGGAGATGTTCACCCCGAACAGCCGGTTGCCTACCGGCAGCAAGTTTCCTGAATCCTTCCTAAGAATCCTTGAAAGCAGTGAAACGCTCCTATGTTGCAATCACTCAGAACCTCATTCTGAGTGTTCCCGGCAGAGGTCATTCGGCTGAACACAACCATGGAAGCATTAGAGCCAGATATAGGCAGTGCTGTCCATAGAGCTTGATGGACAGTGGTGGCTTGCCAAACAACTGCGCTCTAGTTCTCAACACTTTCACAAAGTGCCATAAGTTGAGGTTCAACTTACTGCTCCGGGTGACTAGAGTGTAGCCGTCATAGCTGGAATCAGTACCACACAGGTGAGAAGAATGGGAAGCAGATATACCCAGTCCGCTGGCAGTGTCCTAATGGGACCAGAATATCTCGCTGCCACGCCTGAATGTTTGCAACCACGGCAGAGTTTGCCAGGCGAAATTGTGCAGCAATGCAAACTGCATAACCTGGCCAAATTTCACGGGTGTACAGGAAACCACGGGGGATTTACAAGGAGATGGTTACCCAGAACTGCCGTAGGCCTGCCGGCACCAATATTCTGGAATTCTGCCTGAGAAGCCTTGAAAGCAGTGAAACGCTCCTATGATGTAATAACTCAGAACCTCATTCTGAGTGTTCCCGGCAGAGGTCATTCGACTGAACACAACCGTGGACTCATTAGAGCCTGATATATGCAGTGCCGTCCATAGTGCTGGATGGACAGTGGTGGCGTGCCAAACAACTGAGCTCTAGTTCTCAACACTTTCACAAAGGGCACTAAGTTGAGGTTCACCTTACTGCTCCGGTTGAGTAGAGTGTAACCGTCAAAGCTGGAATCAGTAGCACTCAGGTGAGAAGAACGGGAAGCAGATATACCCAGTCCGCTGGCAATGTCCTACGGGGACCAGACTATCTGGCTGCCACGCCTGAATGTTTGCAACCGTGGCAGAGGTAGGCAGGCACAATTGTGCAGCAATGCAAACTGCATCATCTGGCCAAATTTCACGGGTGTACAAGAATCCACGGGGGATTTACAAGGAGATGTTCATCCGGAACAGCCGGAGGCCTGCCAGCAGCAAGATTCCAGAATCCTTCCTGAGAAGCCTTGAAAGCAGTGAAACGCTCATATGTTGCAGTAACTCAGAACCTCATTCTGAGGGTTCCCTGCACAGGTCATTCGGCTAAACACAACCGTGGACTAATTAGAGCCAGATGTAGGCAGTGCCGTCCATAATGCTGGATGGACAGTGGTGGCGTGCCAAACAACTGCTCTCTAGTTCTCAACACTTTCACAAAGTGCCATAAGTTGAGGTTCAACTTACTGCTCAGGTTGAGTAGAGTGTAATCGTCAAAGGTGGAATCAGTAGCACTCAGGGGAGGAGAACGGGAAGCAGATATACCCAGTCCGCTGGCAGTGTCCTACGGGGACCAGCCTATCTGGCTGCCACGCCTGAATATTTGCAACCCCGGCAGAGCTAGGCATGCTCAATTGTGCAGCAATTCAAACTGCATGACCTGGCCAAATTTCACGGGTGTACAAGAAACCACGGTGGTTTTACAAGGAGATGTTCACCCCGAACAGCCGGTTGCCTGCCGGTAGCAAGTTATCGGAATCCTTCCTAAAAAGCCTTGAAAGCAGTAAAACGCTCCTATGTTGCAATAACTCAGAACCTCATTCTGAGTGTTCCCGGCAGAGGTCATTCGACTCAACACAACCGTGGACTAATTAGAGCCAGATATAGGCAATGCCTTTCATAGTGCTGGATGGAATGTGGTGGCCTGCCAAACAACTGAGCTCTAGTTCTCAAAACTTTCACAAAGGGCCATAATTTGAGGTTCAACTAACTGTTCCGGTTCAGTAGAGTGTACCCGTCAAAGCTGGAATCAGTAGCACTCAGGTGAGAAGAACGGGAAGCAGATATACCCAGTCCGCCGGCAGTGTCCAACGGGGACCAGCCTATTTGGCTGCCACGCCTGAATGATTGCAAACGCGGCAGAGCTAGGCAGGCGCAATTGTGCAGCAATGCATACTGCATGACCTGGCCAAATTTCATGGGTGTACAATAAACGACGGGGGATTTACAAGGATATGTTCACCCGGAACAGCCGGTGGCCTGACGGCACCAACATTCTGGAATTCTGCCTGAGAAGCCTTGAAGCAGTGAAACGCTCCTATGTTGCAATAACTCAGAACCTCATTCTGAGTGTTCCCGGCAGAGGTCATTCGGCTGAACACAACTGTGGACTAATTAGAGCAAGATGTAGGCAATGCCGTCCATAGTGCTGGATGGAGAGTGGTGGTGTGCCAAACAACTGAGCTCTAGTTCTCAACACTTTCACAAAGTGCCATAAGTTCAGGTTCAACTTACTGCTCCGGTTGAGTAGAGTGTAGCCTTCAAAGCTGGAATCAGTAGCACTCAGGAGAGAAGAACGGGAAGCAGATATACCCAATCCGCTGGCAGTGTCCTACGGGGACCAGCCTATCTGGCTGCCAAACCTGAATGTTTGCAACCGCGGCAGAGCTAGGCAGGCGCAATTGTGTAGCAATGCAAACTGCATAACCTGGCCAAATTTCACGGGTGTACAGGAAACCACCGGGGATTTACAAGGAGATGGTTACCCAGAACTGCCGTAGGCCTGCCGGCACCAATATTCTGGAATTCTGCCTGAGAAGCCTTGAAAGCAGTGAAACGCTCCTATGATGTAATAACTCAGAACCTCATTCTGAGTGTTCCCGGCAGAGGTCATTCGACTGAACACAACCGTGGACTCATTAGAGCCTGATATATGCAGTGCCGTCCATAGTGCTGGATGGACAGTTGTGGCGTGCCAAACAACTGAGATCTAGTTCTCAACACTTTCACAAATGGCACTAAGTTGAGGTTCACCTTACTGCTCCGGTTGAGTACAGTGTAACCGTCAAAGCTGGAATCAGTAGCACTCAGGTGAGAAGAACGGGAAGCAGATATACCCATTCTGCTGGCAATGTCCTACGGGGACCAGACTATCTGGCTGCCACGCCTGAATGTTTGCAACCGTGGCAGAGGTAGGCAGGCAAAATTGTGCAGCAATGCAAACTGCATCATCTGGCCAAATTTCACGGGTGTACAAGAATCCACGGGGGATTTACAAGGAGATGTTCACCCAGAACAGCCGGAGGCTTGCCAGCAGCAAGATTCCGGAATCCTTCCTGAGAAGCCTTGAAAGCAGTGAAACGCTCATATGTTGCAGTAACTCAGAACCTCATTCTGAGTGTTCCCGGCAGAGGTCATTCGACTCAACACAACCGTGGACTAATTAGAGCCAGATATAGGCAATGCCTTTCATAGTGCTGGATGGAATGTGGTGGCCTGCCAAACAACTGAGCTCTAGTTCTCAAAACTTTCACAAAGGGCCATAATTTGAGGTTCAACTAACTGTTCCGGTTCAGTAGAGTGTACCCGTCAAAGCTGGAATCAGTAGCACTCAGGTGAGAAGAACGGGAAGCAGATATACCCAGTCCGCCGGCAGTGTCCAACGGGGACCAGCCTATTTGGCTGCCACGCCTGAATGATTGCAAACGCGGCAGAGCTAGGCAGGCGCAATTGTGCAGCAATGCATACTGCATGACCTGGCCAAATTTCATGGGTGTACAATAAACGACGGGGGATTTACAAGGATATGTTCACCCGGAACAGCCGGTGGCCTGACGGCACCAACATTCTGGAATTCTGCCTGAGAAGCCTTGAAGCAGTGAAACGCTCCTATGTTGCAATAACTCAGAACCTCATTCTGAGTGTTCCCGGCAGAGGTCATTCGGCTGAACACAACCGTGGACTAACTAGAGCAAGATGTAGGCAATGCCGTCCATAGTGCTGGATGGACAGTGGTGGTGTGCCAAACAACTGAGCTCTAGTTCTCAACACTTTCACAAAGTGCCATAAGTTCAGGTTCAACTTACTGCTCCGGTTGAGTAGAGTGTAGCCTTCAAAGCTGGAATTAGTAGCACTCAGGAGAGAAGAACGGGAAGCAGATATACCCAGTCCGCTGGCAGTGTCCTACGGGGACCAGCCTATCTGGCTGCCAAACCTGAATGTTTGCAACCGCGGCAGAGCTAGGCAGGCGCAATTGTGCAGCAATGCAAACTGCATAACCTGGCCAAATTTCACGGGTGTACAGGAAACCACGGGGGATTTACTAGGAGATGGTTACCCAGAACTGCCGTAGGCCTGCCGGCACCAATATTCTGGAATTCTGCCTGAGAAGCCTTGAAAGCAGTGAAACGCTCCTATGATGTAATAACTCAGAACTTCATTCTGAGTCTTCCTGGCAGAGGTCATTCGGATGAACACAACCGTGGACTAATTAGAGCCAGATGTAGGCAGTGCAGTCCATAGTGCTGGATGGACAGTGGTGACGTGCCAAACAACAGAGCACTAGTTCTCAACACTTTCACAAAGTACCATAAGTTGTGGTTCAACTTACTGCTCCGGTTGAGTAGAGTGAAGCCTTCAAAGCTGGAATCAGTAGCACTCAGCTGAGAAGAACGGGAAGCAGATATACCCACTCCGCTGGCAGTGTCCTACGGGGACCAGCCTATCAGGCTTCCACGCCTGAATGTTTGCATCCGCGGCAGAGCTAGGCAGGCCCAATTGTGCAGCAATGCAAACTGCATCACCTGGCCAAATTTCACGGGTGTACAAGAATCCGCGGGGGATTTACAAGGAGATGTTCACTCGGAAGAGACGGAGGCCTGCCATCAGTAAGATTCCGGAATACTTCCTAAGAATCCGTGAAAGGACTGAAACGCTCCTATGTTGCTGTAACTCAGAACCTCATTCTGAGGGTTCCCGGCAGAGGTCATTTGGCTGAACACTACCGTGGACTCATTAGAGCCAGATACATGAAGTGCCGTCCATAGTGCTGGATGGACAGTGGTGGTGTGAAAAAACATCTGAGCTCTAGTTCTCAACACTTTCACAAAGTGCCATAAGGTGCGGTTCACCTTACTCCCCCGGTTGAGTAGAGTGTAACCGTCAAAGCTGGAATCAGTAGCACTCAGGTGAGAAGAACGGGAAGCAGATATACCCAGTTCGCTGGCAGTGTCCTAGGAGGACTAGCCTTCTGGCTGCCACGCCTGAATGTTTTGATCCGCGGCAGAGCTAGGCAGGCGCAATTGTGCAGCAATGCAAACTGCATAACCTGGCCAAATTGCACGGGTTTACAAGAAACCACGGGGGATTTAAAAGGAGATGTTTACCCGGAACTGCCGGAGGCCTGCCTGCACCAACATTCTGGAATTCTGCCTGAGAAGCCTTGAAAGCAGTGAAACGCACCTATGTTGCAATAACTAAGAAACTCATTCTGAGTGTTTCCGGCAGAGGTCATTCGGCTGAACACAACCATGGACTAATTTGAGCCTGATGTAAGCAGTGCCGTCCATAGTGCTGGATGGACAGTGGTGGTGTGAAAAAACATCTGAGCTCTAGTTCTCAACACTTTCACAAAGTGCCATAAGGTGCGGTTCAACTTACTCCTCCTGTTGAGTAGAGTGTAACCGTCAAAGCTGGAATCAGTAGCACTCAGGAGAGAAGAACGGGAAGCAGATATACCCAGTCCCCTGGCAGTGTCTTACGGGGACCAGCCTATCTGGCTGCCACGCCTGAATGTTTGCAACTGCGGCAGAGGTAGGCAGGCGCAATTGTGCAGCAATGCAAACTGCATAACCTGGCCAAATTTCACGGGTGTACAAGAATCCGCGGGGGATTTACAAAGTGATGTTTACTCGGAACAGTCGGAGGCCTGCCATCAGTAAGATTCCGGAATTCTTCCTAAGAAGCCGTGAAAGTACTGAAACGCTCCTATGTTGCAGTAACTCAGAACCTCATTCTGAGTGTTCCCGGCAGAGGTCATTCGGCTGAACACAACCGTGGAGTCATTAGAGCCAGATATATGCATTGCCGTCCATAGTGCTTGATGGACAGTGGTGGCGTGCCAAACAACTGAGCTCTAGTTCTCAACACTTTCACAAAGTGCCATAAGTTGAGGTTCAACTTTCTGCTCCGGTTGAGTAGAGTTTAGCCATCAAAGCTGGAATCAGTAGCACTCAGTTCAGAAGAACGGGAAGCAGATATACCCAGTCCGCTGGCAGGGTCCTACGTGGACCAGCCTATCTGGCTGCCACGCCTGAATGTTTGCAACCGCAGCAGAGCTAGACTGGCGCAATTGTGCAGCAATGCAAACTGCATAACCTGGCCAAATTTCACGGGTGTACAAGAAAGCACAGGGGATTTACAAGGAGATGTTCACCCGGAACTGCCGGAGTCCTGCGGGCAGCAAGATTCCGGAATTCTTCCTAAGAATCCTTGAAAACAGTGAAACGGTCCAATGTTGCAATAACTCAGAACATCATTCTGAGTGTTCCCGGCAGAGGTCATTTGGCTGAACACAACGGTGGACTAATTAGAGCCAGATGTAGGCAATGCCATCCATAGTACTCGATGGACAGTGGTGGTATGCCTAACAACTGTGCTCTTGTTCTCAACACTTTCACAAAGTGCCATAAGTTGGGGTTCAACTTACTGCTCCGGGTGAGTAGAGTGTAGCCGTCAAAGCTGGAATCAGTACCACTCAGGTGTAAAGAACGGGAAGCAGGTCTACCCAGTCCGTTGGCAGTGTCCTACGGGGACCAGCCTATCTGGCTGCCACAACTGAATGTTTGCAACCACAGCAGAGCTAGGCAGGCCCAATTGTGTAGCAATGCAACCTGCATAACCAGGACAAATTTTACGGGTGTATAAAAACCACCGGTGATTTACAAGGAGATGTTCACCCGGAACAGCCGGCGGCGATCCGGCAGCAAGGTTACGGAATCCTCCTAAGTAGCCTTCAAATCATTGAAACGCTCCTATGTTGCAATAACTCAGAATCTCATTCTGAGTGTTCCCGGCAGAGGTCATCGGCTGAACACAACCGTGGATTAATTAGAGCAAGATGTAGGCAGTGCCGTACATAGTGCTAGATGGACAGTGGTGGCATGCCAAAGAACTGAGCTCTAGTTCTCAACACTTTCACAAAGTGCCATAAGTTGAGGTTCAGCTTACTGCTTCCGTTGAGTAGAGTGTAGCCGTCAAACCTGGAATCAGTAACACTCAGGTGAGAAGAACGGGAAGCAGATATACCCAGTCCGCTGGCAGTGTCCTACGGGGACCAGCCTATCTGGCTGCCACGCCTGAATGTTTGCAACCGTGGCACAACTAGGCTGGCGCAATTGTGCAGCAAGGCAAACTGCATAACCTGGCCAAATTTCACGGGTGTACAAGAAACCACGGGGGATTTACAAGGAGATGTTCACCCGGAACAGCCGGAGGCCTGCCGGCAGCAACATTCCGGAATTCTACCTAAGAAGCCTTGAAAGCAGTGAAACGCTCCTATGTTGCAATAACTCAGACCCTCATTCTCAGTGTTCCCAGCAGAGGTCATTCGGCTGAACACAACCATGGACTAATTTGAGCCAGATGTAGGCAGTGCCGTCCACAGTGATGGATGTATAGTGGTGGCGTACCAAACAACTGAGCTCTAGTTCTCAACATTTTCACAAAGTGCCATCAGTTGAGGTTCAACTTACTGCACCGGTTGAGTAGAGTGTAGCCCTCAAAGCTGGAATCAGCAGCACTCAGGTGAGGATAACGGATAGCAGATATACACAGTCCACTGGCAGTGTCCCACGGGGACCAGCCTTTCTGGCTGCCTTGCCTGAATGTTTGCAAGTGCGGCAGAGCTAGGCTAACACAATAGTGCAGCAATGCAAACTGCATAACCTGGCCAAATTTCACGTGTGTACAAGTAACCACGGAGGATTTAAAAGGAGATGTTCACCAGGAACAGCTTGAGGCCTGCCGGCAACAACATTCCGGAATTCTTCCTAAGAAGCCTTGAAAGCACTGAAACGCTCCTATGTTGCAGTAACTCATAACTTTGTTCTGATTGTTCCCAGCAGAGGTCATTCGGCTGAACACAACCGTGGACTAATTAGAGCCATATGTAGGCAGTTCCTTCCATAGTGCTCGATGGACAGTGGTGGCGTGTCAAACAACTGAGCTCTAGTTCTCAACACTTTCACAAAGTGCCATAAGTTGAGGTTCAACTTACTGCTCCGGTTGAGTAGAGTGTAGCAGTCAAATCTGGAATCAGTAGCACTCTGGTGTGAAGAATGGGAAGCAGATATACCCAGTTAGCTGGCAGTGTCCTACGGGGACCAGCCTATCTTGCTGCCACGCCGGAATGTTTGCAACCACGGCAGAGCTAGGCAGGCGCCATTGTGCAGGAATGCAAACTGCATAACCTGGCCAAATTTCACAGGTGTACAAGAAACCACGGGGGATTTACAAGGAGATGTTCACCCGGAACAGCCGGAGGCCTGCCGGCAGCAAGATTCCGGAATTCTTCGGAAGAAGCCTTGAAAGCTGTGGAACGCTCTTAGGTTGCAAAAACTCAGAACCTCATTCTGGCGTCCCCGGCAAAGGTCATTCGGCTGAACACAACCGTGGACTAATTAGAGCCAGATGTAGGCAGTGCCGTCCATCGTGCTTGATGGACAGTGGTGGTGTGCCAAACAACTGAGCTCTAGTTCTCAACACTTTCACAAAGTGCCATAAATTGAGGTTCAACTTACTGCTCCGGTTAAGTAGAGTGTAGCCGTCAAAGCTGGAATCAGTAGTACTCAAGTCAGAACAATGGGAAGCTGATATACCCAGTCTGCTGGCAGTGTCCTACGGGGACCAGCCTATCTGGATGCCACGCCTGAATGTTTGCAAACGTGAGAGACCTAGGTAGGTGCAATTGTGCATTAATTCAAACTGCATAACCTGGCCAAATTTCACGGGTGTACAAGAAACCAAGGGGGATTTACCAGGAGATGTTCACCCGGAACAGCCGGAGGCCTGGCTGCAGCAAGATTACTGAATTCTTCCTAAGAAGCCTTGAAAGCAGAGAAATGCTCCTATGTTTCAATATCTCAGAACTTCATTCTGAGTTTTCCCGGCAGAGGTCATTCGGCTGAACACAACCTTGGAGTAATTAGAGCCAGATGTAAGCAGTGCTGTCCATAATGCTCGATGGACAGTGGTGGCGTGCCAAACAACTGAGCTCTAGTTCTCAAAACTTTCACAAAGTGCCATAAGTTGACATTCAACTCACTACTCCGGTTGAGTAGAGTGTAGCCGTCAATGCTGGAATCGGTAGCACTCAGGTGAGAAGAACGGGAAGCAGATATACCCAGTACGCTGGCAGTATCCTACGGGGACCAGCGTATCTGGCTTCCACGCCTGAATGTTTGCAACCGCCACATAGCTAGGCAGGCCCAATTGTGCAGCAATGCAAACTGCATAACCTGGCCAAATTTTAGGGTTGTACAAGAAACCACGGGGGATTTATGAGGAGATGTTCACCCGAAACAGCCCGAGGCCTGCCGCCAGCAAGATTCCGGAATTCTTTCGAAGAAGCCTTGAAAGCAGTGAAATGCTCCTATGTTGCAGTAACTCAGAACCTCATTCTGAGTGTTCCCGCAGAGGTCATTCGGCTGAACACAAACGTGGACTAATTAGAGCCAGATGTAGGCAGTGCCGTCCATAGTGCTGGATAGACAGTGGTGGCGGGCCAAACAACAGAGCTCAAGTTCTCAACACTTTCACAAATTGCCATCAGTTGAGGTCCAACTTACTGCTCCCGTTGAGTAGAGTGTAGCCGTCAAATCTGGAATCAGTAGCACTCAGGTGAGAACGGGAAGCAGATATACCCAGTCCGCTGTCAGTGTCCTACTGGGACCAGCCTATCTGGCTGCCATGCGTGAATGTTTGCAACCGCGGCAGAGCTAGGCAGGCACAATTGTGCAGCAATGCAAACTGCATAACGTGGCCAAATTTCACGGGTGTACAAGAAACCACGGGGGATTTACAAGGAGATTTTCACCGGAAACAGCCGGAGGACTGACAGCAGCAATTGGGTAGCAATGCAAACTGCATAACCTGGCCAAATTTCACGGGTGTACACGAAACCACGGGGATATACAAGGAGATGTTCACCCGGAAAACCCGGAGGCCTACCGGCAGCAAGATTCCGTAATTCTTCCTAAGAAGCCTTGAAAGCAGTGAAACGCTCCTATGTTGCAGTAACTCAGAACCTCATTCTGAGTTTTCTGGGCAGAGGTCATTTGTCTGAACACAACAGTGCACTAATTAGAGCCAAATGTAGGCAGTGCCGTCAATAGTGCTGGATGGACTGTGCTGGCGTGCCAAACAACTGAGCTGTAATTCTCAACACTTTCAAAAAGTGCCATAAGTCGAGGTTCAACTTACTGCTCCGGCTGAGTAGAGTGTAGCCGTCAAAGCTGGAATCAGTAGCACTCAGGTGAGAAGAACGGGAAGCAGATATACCCAACCTGCTCGCAGTGTCCAACGGGGATCAGCCTATCTGGCTGCCACGCCTGAATGATTGCAACCGCGGCAGAGCTAGGGAGACTCAATTGTGCAGCAATTCAAACTGCATAACCTGGCCAAATTTCACTGGTGTACAAGAAACCACGGGGGATTTACAAGGAGATATTCACCCGGAAAAGCCCGAGGCCTGCCGGCACCAACATTCTGGAATTCTGCCTGAGAAGCCTTGAAAGCAGTGAAACGCTCCTATGTTGCAATAACTCTGAACCTCATTCTGAGTGTTCCCGGCAGAGGTCATTCGGCTGAACACAACCTTGGACTAATTAGAGCCAGATGTAGGCAGTGCCGTCCACAGTGCTGGAGGGACAGTGGTGGCGTGCCAAACAACTGAGCTCTAGTTATCAACATTTTCACAAAATGCCATTAGTGGAAGTTCAACTTACTGCTCCGGTTGAGTACAGTGTAGCCGCCAAAGCTGGAATCAGTAGCACTCAGGTGAGAAGATCGGGAAGCAGATATACCCAGTCCGTTGGCAGTTTCCTACGGGGACCAGCCTATCTGGCTGCCATACCTGAATGTTTGCAACCGCGGCAGAGCTAGGCAGGCGCAATTGTGCAACAATGCAAACTGCATAACCTGGCCAAATTTCATGTGTGTAAAAGAAACCACGGGCGATTTTCAAGGAGATGTTCACCCGGAAGAGCCGGTGGTATGCCGGCAGGAAGATTCCAGAATCCTTCCTAAGAAGCCTTGAAAGCAGTAAAACGCTCCTATGTTGCAATAACTCAGAACCTCATTCTGAGTGTTCCCGGCAGAGGTCATTCGGCTGAACACAACCTTGGACTAATTAGAGGCAGATGTATGCAGTGCCGTCCATAGTACTGGATGGACAGTTGTGGCGTGCCAAACAACTGAGCTCTAATTCTCAACACTTTCACAAAGGGCCATAAGTTGAGGTTCAACTTACTGCTCCAGTTGAGTAGAGTGTAGCCGTCAAAACTGGAATCAGTAGCACTCATGTGAGAAGAACGGTAAGCAGATATACGTAGTCCGCTGGCAGTGTCCTACTGGGACCAGCATATCTGGCTGCCGCGACTGAATGTTTGCAACCGCGGCAGAGATAGGAATGCACAATTGTGCAGCAATTCAACCTGCATAACCTGGCCAAATTTCACGGGTGTACAAGAATCCATGGAGGATTTACAAGTAGATGTTCACCCGGAACAGATGGAGGCCTGCCGGCTGTAAGATTCCGGAGTCCTTCCTAAGAAGCCTTGAAAACAGAGAAACGCTCCTATGTTGCAATAACTCACAACCTCATTCTGAGTGTTCCCGACAGATATTATTCGGCTGAACACAACCATGGAATAATTAGAGCCCAATGTAGGCAGTGTCGTCCATAGTGCTGGATGGACAGTGGTGGCGTGCCATACAACTGCACTCTAGTTCTCAACACTTTCACAAAGTGCCATAAGTTGAGGATCAACTTACTGCTACGGTTGAGTAGAGTGTAGCCCTCAAAGCTGGAATCAGTAGCACTCAGGTGAGAAGAACGGGAAGCAGATATACCCAGTCCGCTGGCAGTATCCTACGGGGACCAGCTTATCTGGCTGCCACGCCTGAATGTTTGCAACTGCAGCAGAGATGGTCAGGCGCATTTGTGCAGCAATGCAATCTGCATAACCTGGCCAAATTTCATGGTTGTAAAAGAAACCTCGGGGGATTTACAAGGAGATGTTCACCCGGAACAGCCGGAGGCCTGCCGGCAGCAACATTGCGGAATCATTCCTAAGAAGCCTTGAAAGCAGTGAAATGCTCCTATGTGGAAATAACTCAGAACCTCATTTTGAGTGTTCCCGGCAGAGGTCATTCAGCTGAACACAATCGTGGATTAATTAGAGCCAGATGTAGGCAGTGCTGTCCAGAGTGCTGGATGGGCAGTGGTGGCGTGCCAAACAACTGAGCCCTAGTTCTCAACACTTTCACAAAGTGCCACAAGTTGATGTTCAACTTACTGCTCCGGTTGAGTAGATTCTAGCCGTCAAAGCTGGAATCCGTAGCACTCAGGTGAGAAGAACGGGAAGCAGATATACCCAGTCCGCTGGCAGTGTCCTACTGAGAACAGCCTATCTGGCTGCCACGCATGAGTGTTTGCAACAGTGGCAGAGCTAGGGAGGCACAATTGTGCAGCAATTCAAACTGCATCACCTGGCCAAAATTCACGGGTGTACAAGAAACCACAGCGGATTTACAAGGAGATGTTCACCAGGAAAAGCTGGAAGCCTGCCTGCAGCAAGATTCCGGAATCCTTCCTAAGAAGCCTTGAAAGGAATGAAACGCTCCTATGTTGCAATAACTCTGAACCTCATTCTGAGGGTTCCCGGCAGAGGTCATTCAGCTGAACACAACCTTTGACTAATTAGAGCCAGATAAATGCAGGGCCGTTCATAGTCCTGGATGGACAGTGGTGGCGTGCCAAACAACTGAGCTCTAGTTCTCAACCCTTTCACAAAGTGCCATAAGTTGAGGTTCAACTTACTGCTCCGGTTGAGTAGAGTGTAGCCGTCAAAGCTGGAATCAGTAGTACTCAGGTCAGAAAAACGGGAAGCTGATATATCCAGTCAGCTGGCAGTGTCCTACGGGGACCAGCCTATCTGGCTGCCATGCATGAATGTTTGCAAAGAGGGCAGAGCTTGGCAGGCGCAATTGTGCAGCAATGCAAGCTGCATAACCTGGCCAAATTTCCCGGGTGTACAAGAATAAACGGGGGATTTACAAGGAGATGTTCACCAGGAACAGCCGGAGGCCTGCCATCAGTAATATTCCGGAATTCTTCCTAAGAAGCCGTGAAAGTACTGAAACGCTCCTATGTTGCAGTAACTCAGAACCTCATTCTGAGTGTTCCCGGCAGAGGTCATTCGGCTGAACACAACCGTGGACTCATAAGAGCCAGATATAGGCAGTGCCGTCCATAGTTCTGGATGGACAGTGGTGGCATGCCAAACAACTGAGCTCTAGTTCTCAACACTTTCACAAAGTGCCATAAGTTGAGGGTCAACTTTCTGCTCCGGTTGAGTAGATTTTAGCCATCAAAGCTGGAATCAGTAACACTCAGGTGAGAATGGGAAGCAGATATACCCAGTCAGCTGGCTGTGTCATATGGGGCCCAGCCTATCTGGCTGCCACGACTGAATGTTTGCAACCGCGGCAGAGCTAGGCAGGCGCAATTGTGCAGCAATGCAAACTGCATCACCTGGCCAAATTTTACGGGTGTACAAGAAACCAACGGGGATTTACCAGGAGTTGTTCACCCGGAACAGCCAGAGGCCTGGCTGTAGCAAGATTCCTGAATTCTTCCTAAGAAGCCTGGAAAGCAGTGAAATGCTCCTATGTTTCAATATCTCAGAACTTCATTCTGAGTTTTCCCGGCAGAGGTCATTCGGCTGAACACAATCGTGGACTAATTAGAGCCCGAAGTAGGCAGTGCCGTCCATAGTGCTGGATGGACAGTGGTGGCGTTCCGAAACTACTGAGCTCTAGTTCTCAACACTTTCACAAAATGCCATAAGTTGAGGTTCAGCGTACTGCTGCGGTTGAGTAGAGTGTAGCCGTCAAAGCTGGAATCAGTAGCACTCAGGTGAGAAGAACGGGAAGCCGATATACCCAGTCCGCTGGCAGTGTCCTACCGGGACCAGCCTATCTGGCTGCCACGCCTGAATGTTTGCAACCGCGGCAGAGCTAGTCAGGCACAATTGTGCAGGAATGCAAACTGGATAACCTGGCCATATTTCACGGGTGTACAAGAAACCACGGTGGATTTACAAGGAGACGTTCACCCGGAACAGCTGGAGGCCTGCCAGCAGCAAGATTCGAGAATTCTCCCTAAGAAGCCTGGAAAGCAGTGAAACGCTCCTATGTTGCAATAACTCAGAAACTGATTCTGAGTGTTCCCGGCAGAGGTCATTCGGCTGAACACAACCGTGGACTATTTAGAGCCATATGTAGGCAGTGCCGTCCATAGTGCTGGATGGACAGTTATGTCGTGCCAAACAACTGAGCTCTAGTTCTCAACACTTTCACAAAGTGCCATCAGTTGAGGTTCAACTTACTGCTCCGGTTGAGTAGAGTGTAGCCGTCAAATCTAGAATCAGTAGCACTCAGTTGAGAAGAACGGGAACCAGATATACCCAGTCCGCTGGCACTGTCCTAAGGGGACCAGCGTACCTGGCTGCCACGCCTGAATGTTTGCTTCAGCGGCAGAGCTACGCAGGCGCAATTGTGCTGCAATACAAACTGCATAACCTGGACAAATTCATGGGTTGTACAAAAAACCACGGGGGATTTACCAGGAGATGTTCACCCGGAACAGCCGGAGGCCTGCCGGCAGCAAGACTCTGGAATTCTTCCTAAGAAGCCTTGAAAGCAGTGAAACGCTCCTATGTTGCAATAACTCAGAATCTCATTCTGAGTGTTCCATGCAGAGGTCATTCGGCTGAACACAACCGTGGACTAATTAGAGCCAGATGTAGGCAGTGCCGTCCATAGTGCTGGATGGAGGGTGGTGGCGTGCCAAACAACTGAGCTCTAGTTCTCAACACTTTCACAAAGTGCCATAATTTGAGGTTCAGCTTAGTGCTTCCGTTGAGTAGAGTGTAGCCGTCAAAGCTGGACTCAGTAGCACTCAGGTGAGAAGAACGGGAAGCAGATATACCTAGTCTGCTGGCAGTATCCCACGTGGACCATCCTATCTGGCTGCCACGCCTGAATTTTTGCAACAGCAGCAGAGCTAGACTGGTGCAATTGTGCAGCAATGCAAACTGCATAACCTGGAAAATTTCACGTGTGTACAAGAAACCACGGGGGATTTACAAGGAGATGTTCACCCGGAACAGCCGGAGGCCTGCCGGCAGCAACATTCCGGAATTCTTCCTAAGAAGCCTTGAAAGCAGTGAAACGCTCCTATGTTGCAATAACTCAGACCCTCATTCTCAGTGTTCCCAGCAGAGGTCATTCGGCTGAACACAACCATGGACTAATTTGAGCCAGATGTAGGCAGTGCCGTCCACAGTGATGGATGGATAGTGGTGGCGTACCAAACAACTGAGGTCTAGTTCTCAACATTTTCACAAAGTGCCATCAGTTGAGGTTCAACTAACTGCACCGGTTGAGTAGAGTGTAGCCCTCAAAGCTGGAATCAGCAGCACTCAGGTGAGTATAACGGATAGCAGATATACACAGTCCACTGGCAGTGTGCCACGGGGACCAGCCTTTCTGGCTGCCTTGCCTGAATGTTTGCAAGTGCGGCAGAGCTAGGCTAACACAATAGTGCAGCAATGCAAACTGCATAACCTGGCCAAATTTCACGTGTGTACAAGTAACCACGGAGGATTTAAAAGGAGATGTTCACCCGGAACAGCTTGAGGCCTGCCGGCAACAGCATTCCGGAATTCTTCCTAAGAAGCCTTGAAAGCACTGAAACGCTCCTATGTTGCAGTAACTCATAACCTCGTTCTGATTGTTCCCAGCAGAGGTCATGCGGCTGAACACAACCGTGGACTAATTAGAGCCAGAGGTAGGCAGTTCCTTCCATCGGGCTGGATGGACAGTGGTGGTGTGCCAAACAACTGAGCTCTAGTTCTCAACACTTTCACAAAGTGCAATAAAGTGAGGTTCAACTTACTGCTCCGGTTAAGTAGAGTGTAGCCGTCAAAGCTGGAATCAGTAGTACTCAGGTCAGAAGAACGGGAAGCTGATATACCCAGTCCGCTGGCAGTGTCCTACGGGGACCAGCCTATCTGGCTGCCAGGCCTGAATGTTTGCAACCGTGAGAGACCTATGTAGGCGCAATTGTGCATTAATGCAAACTGCATAACCTGGCCAAATTTCACGGGTGTACAAGAAACCAAGGGGGATTTACCAGGAGATGTTCACCCGGAACAGCCGGAGGCCTGGCTGCAGCAAGATTCCTGAATTCTTCCTAAGAAGCCTTGAAAGCAGTGAAATGCTCCTATGTTTCAATATCTCAGAACTTCATTCTGAGTTTTCCCGGCAGAGGTCATTCGGCTGAACACAACCTTGGAGTAATTAGAGCCAGATGTAGGCAGTGCTGTCCATAATGCTCGATGGACAGTCGTGGCGTGCCAAACAACTGAGCTCTAGTTCTCAAAACTTTCACAAAGTGCCATAAGTTGACATTCAACTCACTGCTCCGGTTGAGTAGAGTGTAGCCGTCAATGCTGGAATCGGTAGCACTCAGGTGAGAAGAACGGGAAGCAGATATACCCAGTACGCTGGCAGTATCCTACCGGGACCAGCCTATCTGGCTTCCACGCCTGAATGTTTGCAACCGCCACAGAGCTAGGCAGGCCCAATTGTGCAGCAATGCAAACTGCATAACCTGGCCAAATTTTAGGGTTGTACAAGAAACCACGGGGGATTTATGAGGAGATGTTCACCCGAAACAACCCGAGGCCTGCCGCCAGCAAGATTCCGGAATTCTTTCGAAGAAGCCTTGAAAGCAGTGAAATGCTCCTATGTTGCAGTAACTCAGAACCTCATTCTGAGTGTTCCCGCAGAGGTCATTCGGCTGAACACAACCGTGGACTAATTAGAGCCAGATGTAGGCAGTGCCATCCATAGTGCTGGATGGACAGTGGTGGCGGGCCAAACAACAGAGCTCAAGTTCTCAACACTTTCACAAATTGCCATCAGTTGAGGTCCAACTTACTGCTCCCGTTGAGTAGAGTGTAGCCGTCAAAGCTGGAATCAGTAGCACTCAGGTGAGAACGGGAAGCAGATATACCCAGTCCGCTGGCAGTGTCCTCCGGGGACCAGCCTATCTGGCTGCCATGCCTGAATGTTTGCAACCGTGGCAGAGCTAGACAGGCACAATTGTGCAGCAATGCAAACTGCATAACGTGGCCAAATTTCACGGGTGTACAAGAAACCACGGGGGATTTACAAGGAGATTTTCACCCAGAACACCCGGAGGCCTGCCAGCAGCAACATTCCGGAATCATTCCTAAGAAGCCTTGAAAGCAGTGAAATGCTCCTATGTTGAAATAACTCAGAACCTCATTTTGAGTGTTCCCGGCAGAAGTCATTCAGCTGAACACAATCGTGGATTAATTAGAGCCAGATGTAGGCAGTGCTGTCCAGAGTGCTGGATGGGCAGTGGTGGCGTGCCAAACAACTGAGCCCTAGTTCTCAACACTTTCACAAAGTGCCACAAGTTGATGTTCAACTTACTGCTCCGGTTGAGTAGATTCTAGCCGTCAAAGCTGGAATCCGTAGCACTCAGGTGAGAAGAACGGGAAGCAGATATACCCAGTCCGCTGGCAGTGTCCTACTGAGAACAGCCTATCTGGCTGCCACGCATGAGTGTTTGCAACAGTGGCAGAGCTAGGGAGGCACAATTGTGCAGCAATTCAAACTGCATCACCTGGCCAAAATTCACGGGTGTACAAGAAACCACAGCGGATTTACAAGGAGATGTTCACGAGGAAAAGCTGGAAGCCTGCCTGCAGCAAGATTCCGGAATCCTTCCTAAGAAGCCTTGAAAGCAGTGAAATGCTCCTATGTTGCAATAACTCCGAACCTCATCCTGAGGGTTCCCGGCAGAGGTCATTCAGCTGAACACAACCTTTGACTAATTAGAGCCAGATAAATGCAGGGCCGTTCATAGTACTGGATGGACAGTGGTGGCGTGCCAAACAACTGAGCTCTAGTTCTCCACCCTTTTTACAAATTGCCATAAGTTGAGGTTCAACTTACTGCTCCGGTTGAGTAGAGTGTAGCCGTCAAAGCTGGAATCAGTAGTACTCAGGTCAGAAAAACGGGAAGCTGATATAACCAGTCAGCTGGCAGTGTCCTACGGGGACCAGCCTATCTGGCTGCCATGCATGAAAGTTTGCAACCAGGGCAGAGCTAGTCAGGCGCAATTGTGCAGGAATGCAAACTGCATAACCTGGCCATATTTCACGGGTGTACAAGAAACCATGGGGGATTTACAAGGAGACGTTCACCCGGAACAGCTGGAGGCCTGCCGGCAGCAAGATTCAAGAATTCTCCCTAAGAAGCCTTGAAAGCAGTGAAACGCTCCTATGTTGCAATAACTCAGAAACTGATTCTGAGTGTTCCCGGCAGAGGTCATTTGGCTGAACACTACCGTGGACTAATTAGAGCCATATGTAGGCAGTGCCGTCCATAGTGCTGGATGGACAGTGGTGGCGTGCCAAACAACTGAGCTCTATTTCTCAACACTTTCACAAAGTGCCATAAGTTGAGGGTCAACTTTCTGCTCCGGTTGAGTAGAGTTTAGCCATCAAAGCTGGAATCAGTAGCACTCAGGTGAGAATGGGAAGCAGATATACCCAGTCAGCTGGCCGAGTCATATGGGGCCCAGCCTATCTGGCTGCCACGACTGAATGTTTGCATCCGCGGCAAAGCTAGGCAGGCGCAATTGTGCAGCAATGCAAAATGCATCACCTGGCCAAATTTTACGGGCGTACAAGAAACCAACGGGGATTTACCAGGAGTTGTTCACCAGGAAGAGCCAGAGGCCTGGCTGCAGCAAGATTCCTGAATTCTTCCTAAGAAGCCTGGAAAGCAGTGAAATGCTCCTATGTTTAAATATCTCAGAACTTCATTCTGAGTTTTCCCAGCAGAGGTCATTCGGCTGAACACAATCGTGGACTAATTAGAGCCCAAAGTAGGCAGTGCCGTCCATAGTGCTGGATGGACAGTTATGGAGTGCCAAACAACTGAGCTCTAGTTCTCAACACTTTCACAAAGTGCCATCAGTTGAGGTTCAACTTACTGCTCCGGTTGAGTAGAGTGTAGCCATCAAATCTAGAATCAGTAGCACTCAGGTGAGAAAAACGGGAAGCAGATATACCCAGTCCGCTGGCACTGTCCTAAGGGGACCAGCGTACCTGGATGCCACGCCTGAATGTTTGCATCCGCGGCAGAGCTACGCAGGCGCAATTGTGCTGCAATGCAAACTGCATAACCTGGACAAATTCATGGGTTGTACAAAAAACCACGGGGGATTTACCAGGAGATGTTCACCCGGAACAGCCGGAGGCCTGCCGACAGCAAGGTTACGGAATTCCTCCTAAGAAGCCTTGAAAGCATTGAAACGCTCCTATGTTGCAATAACTCAGAATCTCATTCTGAGTGTTCCCGGCAGAGGTCATTAGGCTGAACACAACTGTGGACTAATTAGAGCAAGATGTAAGCAGTGCCGTCCATAGTGCTGGATGGACTGTGGTGGCGTGCCAAACAACTGAGCTCTAGTTCTCAACACTTTCACAAAGTGCCATCAGTTGAGGTTCAACTTACTGCTCCGGTTGAGTAGAGTGTAGCCGTCAAAGCTGGAATCAGTAGCACTCAGGTGAGAAGAACGGGAAGCAGATATACCCAGTCCGCTGGCAGTGTCCTACGGGGACCAGCCTATCTGGCTGCCACGCCTGAATGTTTGCAAGCGCCGCAGAGCTAGGCAAGCGCTATTGTGCAGCAATGCAAACTGCATAACCTGGCCAAATTTCACGGGTAGACAAGAAACTATGGGGGATTTAGAAGGAGATGTTCACCCGGAACATCCGGAGGCCTGCCGCCAGCAAAAATCCGGAATTCTTCCTAAGAAGCCTTGAAAGCAATGAAAGGCTCCTATGTTGCAATAATTCAGAACCTCATTCTGAGGGATCCCGGCAGAGGTCATTCGGCTGAACACAACCGTGGACTAATTAGAGCCAGATGTAGGCAGTGCCGTCCATAGTGCTGGGTGGACAATGGTGGCGTGCCAAACAACTGAGCTCTAGTTCTCAACACTTTCACAAAGTGCCGTCAGTTGAGATTCAACTTACTGCTCCGGTTGAGTAGAGTGTAGCCGTCAAAGCGGGAATCAGTAGCACTCAGGTGAGAACGGGAAGCAGATATACCCATTCCGCTGGCAGTGTCCTAATGGGACCAGTCTATCTAGCTGCCACGCCTGAATGTTTGCAACCCCAGCGGAGCTAGGCAGGCGCAATTGTGCAGCAATGCAAACTGCATAACCTGGCCAAATCTCAGGGGTGTAAAAGAAACCACCGGGGATTTACAATGAGATGTTCACCCGGAACAGCCAGAGGCCTGCCGGCAGCAAGATTCCATCCGGAATTCTTCCTAAGAAGCCTTGAATGCAGTGAAACACTCCTATGTAGCAATAACTCAGAACCTCATTCTGAGTGTTCCCGGCAGAAGTCATTCGGCTGAACACAACCGTGGACTAATTAGAGCCAGATGTAGGCAGTGCCGTCCATAGTGCTGGGTGGACAGTGGTGGCGTGCCAAACAACTGAACTCTAGTTCTCAACACTTTCACAAAGTGCCGTCAGTTGAGATTCAACTTATTGCTCCGGTTGAGTAGAGTGTAGTCGTCAAAGCGGGAATCAGTAGCACTCAGGTGAGAACGGGAAGCAGATATATCCATTCCGCTGGCAGTGTCCTAATGTGACCAGTCTATCTAGCTGCCACGCCTGAATGTTTGCAACCCCAGCAGAGCTAGGCAGGCACAATTGTGCAGCAATGCAAACTGCATAACCTGGCCAAATCTCAGGGGTGTAAAAGAAACCACCGGGGATTTACAATGAGATGTTCACCCGGAACAGCCTGAGGCCTGCCGGCAGCAAGATTCCATCCGGAATTCTTCCTAAGAAGCCTTGAATGCAGTGAAACACTCCTATGTAGCAATAACTCAGAACCTCATTCTGAGTGTTCCCGGCAGAAGTCATTCGGCTGAACACAACCGTGGACTAATTAGAGTCAGATGTAGGCAGTGCCGTCCATAGTGTTGGATGGACAGTGATGGCATGCCAAACAACTGAGCTGTAGTTCTCAACACTTTCACAAAGTGCCATCAGTTGAGGTTCAACTTACTGCTCGGATTGAGTACAGTGCAGCCGTCAAACCTGGAATCAGTAGCACTCAGGTGAGAAGAACGGGAAGCCGATATACCCAGTCCGCTGGCAGTGTCCTATGGGGACCAGCCTATCTGGCTGCCACGGCTGAATATTTGCAACCGCGGCAGAGCTAGTAGGCGCAATTGTGCAGCAATGCAAACTGCATAACCTGGCCAAATTTCAGTGGTGTACAAGAAACCACGGTGGATTTGCAAGGAGATGTTCACCGGAACAGCCGTAGGCCTGCCTGCAGCAAGATTCCGGAATTCTTCCTAAGTAGCCTTGAAAGTAGTGAAACGCTACTATGTTGAAGGATCTCAGAACCTCATTCTGAGTGCTTCCGGCAGAGTTCATTCAGCTGAACACAACCGTGGACTAATTAGATCCCGATGTAGGCACTGCCGTCCAGACTGCTGGATGGACAGTGGTGGCGTGAGAAACAACTGAGCTCTAGTTCTCAACACTTTCACAAAGTTCCATATGTTGAGTTTCAACTTACTGCTCCGGTTGAGTAGAGTGTAGCCGTCAAAGCGAGAATCAGTAGCACTCAGGTGAGGACGGGAAGCAGATATACCCTGTCAGCTGGCAGTGTCCTACAGGGACCAGTCTATCTAGCTGCCACTCCTCAATGTTTGCAACCCCGGCAGTCCTTGGCAGGCGCAATTGTGCAGCAATGGAAACTGCATAACCTGGCCAAAATTCTGGGGTGTAAAAGAAACCACCGGGGATTTACAAGGAGATGTTCACCCCGAAGAGCCGGAGGCCTGCCGGCAGCAAGACTCCGTTATTCTTCCTTAGAAGACTTGAAAGCAGTGAAAAGCTCCTATGTTGCAATAACTCAGAACCTCATTCTGATTGTTCCCGGCAGAGGTCATTCGGCTGAACACAACCGTGGACTAATTAGAGCCAGATGTAGGCAGTGCCGTCCATAGTCCTGGATGGAGATTGGTGGTGTGCCAAACAACTGAGCTCTAGTTCACAACACTTTCACAAAGTGCCATCAGTTGAGGTTCATCTCACTGCTCCGGTTGAGTAGTGTGTAGCCGTCAAAGCTGGAATCAGTACCACTCAGGTGAGAAGAACTGGAAGCAGATATACCCAATCCGCTGGCGGTGTCCTACGGGGACCAGCCTATCTGGTTGCCACGTCTGAATGTTTGCAACCGCGGCACAGCTAGGCTGGCGCAATTGTGCAGCAAGGGAAACTGCATAACCTGGCCAAATTTCACGGGTGTACAAGAAACCACGGGGGATTTACAAGGAGATGTTCACCCGGAACAGCTGGAGGCCTGCCGGCAGCAACATTCCGGAATTTTTCCTAAGAAGCCTTGAAAGCAGTGAAACGCTCCTATGTTGCAATAACTCAGAACCTCATTCTGAGTGTTCCCGGCAGAGGTCATTCGGCTGAACACAACCTTGGACTAATTAGAGGCAGATGTATGCAGTGCCGTCCATAGTGCTGGATGGACAGTTGTGGCGTGCCAAACAACTGAGCTCTAGTTCTCAACACTTTCACAAAGGGCCATAAGTTGAGGTTCAACTTACTGCTCCAGTTGAGTAGAGTGTAGCCGTCAAAGCTGGAATCAGTAGCACTCATGTGAGAAGAACGGGAAGCAGATATACGTAGTCCGCTGGCAGTGTCCTACTGGGACCAGCATATCTGGCTGCCACGCCTGAATGTTTGCAACCGCGGCAGAGCTAGGCAGGCTTGATTGTGCAGCAATGCAAACTTCATCACCTGGCCAAATTTCACGGGTGTACAAGAAACCACGGAGGATTTACAAGGAGATGTTCACCCGGAATCGCCGGAGGCCTCCCGGCAGCAAGATTCCGTAATTCTTCCTAAGAAGCCTAGAAAGCATTGAAACGCTACTATGTTGAAATAACTCAGAACCTCATTCTGAGTGTTCCCGGCAGAGGTCATTTGGCTGAACACAACCGTGGACTAATTAGAGCCAGATGTAGGCAGTGCCGTCCATAGTGCTGGATGGACAGTGTTGGAGTGCCAAACAACTGAGCTCTAGTTCTCCACATTTTCACAAAGGCCCATAATTTGAGGTTCAACTAACGGTTCCGGTTGAGTAGAGTGTAGCCGTCAAAGCTGGAATCAGTAGGACTCAGGTGAGAAGAACGGGAAACAGATATACCCAGTCCGTTGGCAGTGTCCTACCGGGACCAGCCTATCTGGCTGCCACGCCTGAATGTTTGCAACCGCGTCAGAGCTAGGCAAGCGCAATTGTGCAGCAATGCAAACTGCATAACCTGGCCAAATTTTACGGGTGTACAAGAAACCACGGAGGATTTACAAGGAGATGTTCACCCGGAACAGCCGGAGGCCTGCCGGCTGCAAGATTCCGGAATTCTTCCTGAGAAGCCTTGAAAGCAGTGAAATGCTCCTATGGTACAGTAACTCACAACCTCATTCTGAGGGTTCCCTGCAGAGGTCATTCGGCTGAACACAACCGTGGACTCATTAGACCCAGATATAGGCAGTGCCGTCTATAGTGCTGGATGGACAGTGGTGTCGTGCCAAACAAATGAGCTCTAGTTCTCAACACTTTCACAAAGTGCCATAAGATGAGGTTCACCTTACTGCTCCGGTTGTGTAGAGTGTAACCGTCAAAGCTGGAATCAGTAGCACTCAGGTGAGAAGAAGGGCAAGCAGATATAACCAGTCTACTGGCAATGTCCTACGGGAACCAGCCTATCTTGCTGCCACACCTGAATGTTTGCAACCAAGACAGAGCAAGGCAGGCACAACTGTGCAGCAATGCAAACTGCATAACCTGGCCAAATATCACGGGTGTACAGGAAACCAACGGGGATTTACAAGTAGATGTTCACGCGGAACAGCGGGAGGCCTGAAGGCAGCGAGATTCCGGAATCCTTCCTAAGAAGCCTTGAAAGCAGTTAAACGCTCCTATGTTACAGTAACTCAGAACCTCATTCTGAGTGTTCCCGGCAGAGGTCATTTGGCTGAACACAACCGTGGACTAATTAGAGCCAGATGTAGGCAGTGCCGTCCGTAGTGCTGGATGGACAGTGGTGGCGTGCCAAACAACTGAGCTCTAGTTCTCTACACTTTCACAAAGTGACATAAGTTGAGGTTCACCTTACTGCTCCGGGTGAGTAGAGTGTAGCCGTCAAAGCTGTAATCAGTTGCACTCAGGTGAGAAGAACGGTAAGCAGGTATACCCAGTCCGCTGGCAGTGTCCTACGCGGACCAGACTATCTGGCTGCCACGCCTGAATGTTTGCAACCGTGGCACACCTAGGCAGGCGCAATTGTGCAGCAATGCAAACTACATAACCTGGCCAAATTTCACGGGTGTACAAGAAACGATGGGGGATTTACAAGGAGATGGTCACCCGGAACAGCCGGTGGCCTGCCGGCAACATGTTTCCGGAATCCTTCCTAAGAAACCATGAAAGAAGTGAAACGCTCCTATGTTGCAATAACTCAGAACCTCATTCTGAGTGTTCCCGGCAGAGGTCATTCGGCTGAACACAACCGTGGACTAATTAGAGCCAGATATAAGCAGTTCCTTTCATAGTGCTGGATGGATAGTTGTGGCGGGCCAAACAACTGAGCTCTAGTTCATAACACTTTCACAAAGTGCCACAAGTTGAGGTTCACCTTACTTGGCTGGGTGAGTAGAGTTTAGCCGTCAAAGCTGGAATCAGTAGCACTCAGGTGAGAAGAACGGGAAGCAAATATACCCAGTCCGCGGGCAGTGTCCTACGGGGACCAGCCTATCTGGCTGCCATGCCTGAATGTTTGCAACCGCGGCAGAGCTAGGCAGGCGTGATTGTGCAGCAATGCAAACTGCATCACCTGGACAAATTTCACGGGTGTACAAGAAACCACGGGGGATTTACAAGGAGATGTTCACCCGGAACCGCCGGAGGCCTCCCGGAAGCAAGATTCCGTAATTCTTCCTAAGAAGCCTAGAAAGCATTGAAACGCTACTATGTTGAAATAACTGATAACCTCATTCTGAGTGTTCCCAGCAGAGGTCATTCGGCTGAACACAACCGTGGACTAATTAGAGGCAGATGTAGGCAGTGCCGTCCATAGTGCTGGATGGACAGTGTTGGCGTGCAAAACAACTGACCTCTACTTCTCAATATGTACACAAAGTGCCTTAAGTTGAGGTTCAGCTTACTGCTCTCGGTTAGTGGAGTGTAGCCGACAAAGCTGGAATCAGTAGCACTCAGGTGAGAAGAACGGGAAGCAAATATACCCAGTCCGCGGGCAGTGTCCTACGGGGACCAGCCTATCTGGCTGCCACGCCTGAATGTTTGCAACCGCGGCAGAGCTAGGCAGGCACAATTGTGCAGCAATGCAAGCTGCATAACCTGGCCAAATTTCCCTGGTGTACAATAAACCACGGGGGATTTACAAGGAGATGTTCACCCGGACTAGCGGGAGACCTGCAGGCAGCAAGATTCCGGAATCATTCCTAAGAAGCCTTGAAAGCAGTGAAACGCTCCTATGCTGCAATAACTCAGAACCTCATTCTGAGTGTTCCCGGCAGAGGTCATTCAGCTGAACACAACCGTGGATTAATTAGAGCCAGATGTAGGCAGTGCTGTCCAGAGTGCTGGATGGACAGTGGTGGCATGCCAAACAACTGTGCCCTAGTTCTCAACACTTTCACAAAGTGCCATAAGTTGAGGTTCACCTTACTGCTCCGGTTGAGTAGATTGGAGCCGTCAAAGCTGGAATCAGTAGCACTCAGTTGAGAAGAACTGGAAGCAGATGTAAACAGTCCGCTGGCCGTGTCCTACTGGGACCAGCCTATCTGGCTGCCACGCCTGAATGTTTGCAACCGCGGCAGAGCTAGGCAGGCGTGATTGTGCAGCACTTCAAACTGCATCACCTGGGCAAAATTCACGGGTGTACAAGAAACCACGGGGGATTTACAAGGAGATGTTCACCCGGAACTGCGGGTAGCCTGCTGGCTGCAAGTTTCCGTAATCCTTCCTAAGAAGCATTGAAAGCAGTGAAACGCTCCTATGTTGCAATAACTCATAACCTCATTCTGAGTGTTCCCGGCAGAGCTCGTCTGGCAGAACACAACCGTGGACTAATTAGAGCCAGATGTAGGCAGTGCCGTCCATAGTTCTGGATGGACAGTGGTGGCGTGCCAAACAACTGAGCTCTAGTTCTCAACACTTTCACAAAGTACCATAATTTGAGGTTCAACTAACTGTTCCGGTTGAGTAGAGTGTAGCTGTCAAAGCTGGAATCAGTTGCACTCAGGTGAGAAGAACGGGAAGCAGATATATCGAGTCCGTTGGCAGTGTCCTACGGGGACCAGTCTATCTGGCTCCCATGCCTGAATGTTTGCAACCGCGGCAGAGCTAGTCAAAGGCAATTGTGCAGCATTGCAAACTGCATAACCTGGCCAAATTTCACGGGTTTACAAGAAACCACGGGGGATTTACAAGGAGATGTTCACCCGGAACAGCCGGAGGCCTGCCGGGAGCAAGATTCTTGAATCCTTCCTAAGAAGCCTTGAAAGCAGTGAAACGCTCCTATGTTGCAATAACTCAGAACCTCATTCTGAGTGTTCCCGGCAGAGGTCATTTGGCTGAACACAACCGTGGACTAATTAGAGACAGATGTAGGCAGTGCCTTCAGAGTGCTGGATGGACAGTGGTGTCGTGCCAAACAACTGAGCTCTAGTTCTCTACACTTTCACAAAGTGCCATAAGTTGAGATTCACCTCACTGCTCCGGGTGAGTAGAGTGTAGCCGACAAAGCTGGAATCAGTAGCACTCAGGTGAGAAGAACGGGAAGGAGATGTACCCAGTCCGCTGGCAGTGTCCTACGGGGACCAGCCTATCTGGCTGCTACTCGTGAATGTTTTCAACCGTGGCACACCTAGGCAGACGCAATTGTGCAGCAATGCAAACTGCATAACCTGGCCAAAGTTCACGTGTGTACAAGAAACCACCGGGGATTTACAAGGAGATGTTCACCCGGAACAGCCGGTGGCCTGCCAGCACCAACATTCTGGAATTCTGCCTGAGAAGCCTTGAAAGCAGTCAAACGCTCCTATGTTACAGTAAGTCCGAACCTCATTCTGAGTGTTCCCGGCAGAGGTCATTTGGCTGAACACAACCATGGACTAATTAGAGCCAGATATAAGCAGTGACTTTCATAGTTCTGGATGGACAGTGGTGGCGGGCCAAACAACTGAGCTCTAGTTCTCCACACTTTCACAAAGTGCCACAAGTTGAGGTTCACCTTAATTCGCCGGGGGAGTAGTGTGTAGCCGTCAAAGCTGGAATCAGTAGCACTCAGGTGAGAAGAACGGGAAGCAGATATACCCAGTCCGCTGGCAGTGTCCTACTGGGACCAGCCTCTCTGGCTGCCACGCTTGAAAGTTTGCAACCGCGGCAGAGCTAGGCAGGCATGATTGTGCAGCAATGCAAACTTCATCAACTGGCCAAATTTCACGGGTATACAAGAAACCACGGGGGATTAACAAGGAGATGTTCACCCGGAACCGTCGGAGGCCTGCCGGCAACAAGATTCCGTAATCCTTCCAAAGAAGCCTAGAAAGCATTGAAACGCTATTATGTTGAAATAACTCAGAACCTCATTCTGAATGTTCCCCGCAGAGGTCATTTGGCTGAACACAACCGTGGACTAATTAGAGCCAGATGTAAGCAGTTCCGTCCATAGTGCTGGATGGACAGTGGTGGCGTGCCAAACAACTGAGCTCTAGTTCTCCACACTTTCACAAAGAGCCATAATTTGAGGTTCAACTAACTGTTCCGGTTTAGTAGAGTGTAGCCGTCAAAGCTGGAATCAGTAGCACTCAGGTGAGAAGAACGGGAAGCACATATACCCAGTCTGCTGGCAGTGTCCTACTGTGACCAGCCTAAATGGCTGCCACGCCTGAATGTTTGCAACCGCGGCAGAGCTAGGCAAGCGCAATTGTGCAGCAATGCAAACTGCATAACCTGGACAAATTTCACGGGTGTACAAGAAACCACAGGGGATTTACAAGGAGATGTACACCCGGAACAGCCGGAGGACTGCCGGCAGCAAGATTCCGGAATTCTTCCTGAGAAACCTTGAAAGCAGTGAAACGCTCCTATGGCACAGTAAGTCAGAACCTCATTCTGAGTGTTCCCGGCAGAGGTCATTCAGCTGAACACAACCGTGGATTAAATAGAGCCAGATGTAGGCAGTGCTGTCCAGAGTGCTGGATGGACAGTGGTAGCGTGCCAAACAACTGACCTCAACTTCTCAACATTTTCACAAAGTGCCTTAAGTTGACGTTCAGCTTACTGCTCCGGTTGAGTAGAGTGTAGCTGACAAAGCTTTAATCAGTAGTACTCAGGTGAGAAGAACGGGAAGCAGATATAGCCAGTCCGCAGGCAGTGTCCTACGGGGACCAGGCTATGTGGCTGCCACTCCTGAATATTTGCAACCGCAGCAGAGCTAGTCAGGCGCAATTGTGCAGCAATGCAAGCTGCATAACCTGGTCAAATTTCACGGGTGTACAAGAAACCACGGGGGATTTACAAGGAGATGTTCACCCAGAACAGGCGGAGGCCTGGCGGCAGCAAGATTCCGGAATTCTTCCAAAGAAGCCTAGAAAGCATTGAAACGCTCCTATGTTGCAGTAACTCAGAACCTCTTTCTGAGTGTTCCCGGCAGAGGTTATTCGGCTCAACATAACCGTGGACTAATTAGAGCCAGCTGTAAGCAGTGCCGTCCATAGTGCTGGATGGACAGTGGTGGCGTGCCAAACAACTGAGCTCTAGTTCTCAACACTTTCCCAAAGGGCCATAATTTGAGGTTCAACTAACTGCTCCGGTTGAGTAGAGTGTAGCCGTCAAAGCTGGAGTCAGTAGCACTCAGGTGAGAAGAACGGAAAGCAGATATACCCAGTCCGTTGGCATTGTCCTACGGGGACCAGTTTATCTGGCTCCCACGCCTGAATGTTTGCAACCGCGGCAGAGCTAGGCAAGCGCAACTGTGCAGCAATGCAAGCTGCATAACCTGGCCAAATTTCACGGGAGTACAAGAAATCAGGGGAATATACAAGGAGATGTTCACCCGGAACAGCAGGAGGCCTGCCGGGAGCAAGATTCCAGAATTCTTCCTGAGAAGCCTTGAAAGCAGAGAAACGCTCCTATGGTACAGTCACTCAGAACCTCATTCTGAGAGTTCCCGGCAGAGTTCATTCGGCTGAACACAACCGTGGAATCATTAGAGCCAGATATAGGAAGTGCCTTTCATAGTGCTGGATGGACAGTGTTGGCGTGCCAAACAACTGAGCTCTAGTTCTCAACACTTTCACAAAGGGCCAGAATTTGAGGTTCATCTAACTTCTCCGGTTGAGTAGAGTGTAGCCGTCAAGGCTGGAATCAGTAGCACTCAGTTGAGAAGAACGGGAAGCACATATATCCAGTCCGCTGGCAGTGTCCTACGGGGACAAGCCTATCTGGCTGCCACGCCTGAATGTTTGCAACCACGGCAGAGGTAGGCAGGCGCAATTTTGCAGCAATGCACGTTGCATAACTGGCCAAATATCACGAGTGTACAAGAAACCACGGGGGATTTACAAGGAGATGTTCACCCGGAACAGCCGGAGGCCTTCCTACAACAAGATTCCGGAAATCTTAATGTGAAGCCTTGAAAGCAGTGAAACGCTCCAATGTTGCAATAACTCAGACCCTCAATCTGAGTGTTCCCGGCAGAGGTCATTCAGCTGAACACAACCGTGGACTAATTAGAGCCAGATATATGCAGTGCCTTTCATAGTGCTGGATGGACAGTGGTGGCGTGACAAACAACTGAGCTCTAGTTCTCAACACTTTCACAAAGTGCCATAAGTTGAGGTTCAACTTACTGCTCCGGTTGAGTAGATTGTAGCCGTCAAAGCTGGAATCAGTAGCACTCAGGTGAGAAGAACGGGAAGCAGATATACCCAGTTCGCTGGCAGTGTCCTACTGGGACAAGCCTATCTGGCTGCCACGCCTGAATGTTTGCAACCGCGGCAGAGCTAGGCAGGCATGATTGTGCAGCAATTCAAACTGCATCACCTGGCCAAAATTCACGGGTGTACAAGAGACCACGCGGGATTTACAAGGAGATGTTCACCCGGAACAGCAGGAGGCCTGCAGGCAGCAAGATTCCAGAATCCTTCCTAATAAGCCTTGAAAGCAGTGAAACGCTACTATGTTGCAATAACTCAGAACTTCATTCTGAGTGTTCCCGGCATAGGTCATTCGGCTGAACACAACCGTGGACTAATTAGAGCCAGATGTAGGCATTGCCGTCCAGAGTGCTGGATGGACAGTGGTGGAGTGCCAAACAACTGAGTTCAAGTTCTCAACATTTTCACAAAGGGCCATAAGTTGAGGTTCAACTTACTGCTCCTGTTGAGTAGAGTGTAGCCGTCAAAGCTGGAATCAGTAGCACTCAGGTGAGAAGAACCGGAAGCAGATATACCCAGTCCGCTGGCAGTGTCCTACGGGGTCCAGCCTCTCTGGCTGCCACGCCTGAATGTTTGCAACCGCGGCAGGGCTAGGCAGGCACAATTGTGCAGCAATGCAAGCTGCATAACCTGGCCAAATTTCCTTGGTGTACAAGAAACCACGGGGGATTTACAAGGAAATGTTCACCCGGACTAGCGGGAGACCTGCCAGCAGCAAGATTTCGGAATCTTTTTAAGAAGCCTTGAAAGCAGTGAAACGCTCCTATGTTGCAATAACTCAGAACCTCATTTTGAGTGTTCCGGGCAGAGGTCATTCAGCTGAACACAACCGTGGACTAATTAGAGCCAGATGAAGGCAGTGCTGTCCAGAGTGCTGGATGGACAGTGGTGGCGTGCCAAACAACTGTGCCCTAGTTCTCAACACTTTCACAAAGTGCCATAAGTTGAGGTTCACCTTACTGCTCCGGTTGAGTAGATTGGAGCCCTCAAAGCTGGAATCAGTAGCCCTCAGTTGAGAAGAACTGGAAGCAGATGTACACAGTCCGCTGGCCGTGTCCTACTGGGACCAGCCTATCTGGCTGCCACGCCTGAATGTTTGCAACCGCGGCAGAGCTAGGCAGGCGTGATTGTGCAGCACTTCAAACTGCATCACCTGGGCAAAATTCACGGGTGTACAAGAAACCACGGGGGATTTACAAGGAGATGTTCACCCGGAACAGCCGGTAGCCTGCCGGCAGCAATTTTCCGTAATCCTTCCTAAGAAGCATTGAAAGCAGTGAAACGCTCCTATGTTGCAATAACTCAGAACCTCATTCTGAGTGTTCCCGGCAGAGCTCATCTGGCTGAACACAACCGTGGACTAATTAGAGCCAGATGTAGGCAGTGCCGTCCATAGTTCTGGATGGACAGTGGTGGCGTGCCAAACAACTGAGCTCTAGTTCTCAACACTTTCACAAAGTACCATAATTTGAGGTTCAACTAACTGTTCCGGTTGAGTAGAGTGTAGCTGTCAAAGCTGGAATCAGTTGCACTCAGGTGAGAAGAACGGTAAGCAGATATATCGAGTCCGTTGGCAGTGTCCTACGGGGACCAGCCTATCTGGCTCCCATGCCTGAATGTTTGCAACCGCGGCAGAGCTAGGCAAACGCAATTGTGCAGCATTGCAAACTGCATAACCTGGCCAAATGTCACGGGTTTACAAGAAACCACGGGGGATTTACAAGGAGATGTTCACCCGGAACAGCCGGAGGCCTGCCGGGAGCAAGATTCTGGAATCCTTCCTAAGAAGCCTTGAAAGCAGTGAAACGCTCCTATGTTGCAATAACTCAGAACCTCATTCTGAATGTTCCTGGCAGAGGTCATTTGGCTGAACATAACCGTGGACTAATTAGAGCCAGATATAGGCAGCGCCTTTCATAGTTCTGGATGGACAGTGGTGGCGGGCCAAACAACTGAGCTCTAGTTCTCCACACTTTCACAAAGTGCCAAAAGTTGAGGTTCAACTTACTGCTCCTATTGAGTAGAGTGTAGCCATCAAAGCTGGAATCAGTAGCACTCAGTTGAGAAGAACGTGACGCAGATATAGCCAGTCCTCTGGCAGTGTCCTACTGGGACCAGCCTATCTGGCGCCCACGCCTAAATGTTTGCAAGCACGGCAGAGCTATGCAGGCGCAATTGTGCAGCAATGCAAACTGCAAAATCTGGCCAAATTTCACGGGTGTACAAGAAACCACGGGGGATTTACAAGGAGATGTTCACCAGGAACAGCCGGAGGCCTGCCGGCAGCAAGATTCCGGAATCCTTCCTAAGAAGCCTTGAAAACAGTGAAACGCTCAAATGTTGCAATAAATCTGAACCTCATTCTGAGTGTTCCCGGCAGAGGTCATTCTGCTGAACACAACCGTGCACTAATTAGAGCCAGATGTAGGCAGTGCCGTCCATAGTGCTGGATGGACAGTTGTGGCGTGCCAAACAACTGAGCTCTAGTTCTCAACACTTTCACAAAGTGCCATAAGTGGAGGTTCAACTTACTGCTCCGGTTGAGTAGAGTGTAGTCGTCAAAGCTGGAATCAGTAGCACTCAGATGAGTAGAACGGGAAGCAGATATACCCAGTTGGCTGGCAGTGTCCTACCGGGACCAGCCTATCTGGCTGGCACGCCTGAATGTTTGCAACGGCCGCAGAGCCAGGCAGGACTAATTGTACTGCAATGCATGCTGCATAACCTTGCCAAATATCACGAGTGTACAAGAAACCACGGGGGATTTACAAGATGTTCATCCGGAACAGCTGGAGGCCTTCCGGCTACAAGATTCTGGAAATCTTAATGTGAAGCCTTGAAAGCATTGAAACGCTCTTATGTTGCAATGACTCAGAACCTCATTCTGAGTGTTCCCGGCAGAGGTCATTCGGCTGAACACAACAGTGGACTAATTAGAGCCAGATGTATGCACTACAGTCCATAGTGCTGGATGGACAGTGGTGGCGTACCAAACAACTGATCTCTAGTTCTCAACATTTTCACTAAGTCCCATAAGTTGAAGTTCTACTTACAGCTCCGGTTGAGCAGAGTGTACCCGTCAAAGCTGGAATCAGTAGCACTCAGGTGAGAAGAACTGGAAGCAGATATACCCAGTCCACTCTCAGTGTCCTACGGGGACCAGCCTATCTGGCTGCCACGCCTTAATGTTTGCAAATGCGGCAGAGCTAGGCAGGCGCAATTGTGCAGCAATGCAAACTGCATAACCTGGCCAAATTTCACGGGAGTACAAGAAACCACGGCGGATTTAAAAGAGATGTTCACCCGGAACAGTCGGAATCCTGCCGGCAGCAAGATTCCGGAATTCTTCCTAAGAAGCCTTAAAAGCTATGAAAGCACCTATGTTACCGTAAATCATATCCTCATTCTGAGTGCTCCAGGCAGAGGTAATTAGGATGAAAAGAACCGTTGACTAATTAGAGCCAGATGTATGCAGTGCAGTCCATAGTGCTGGATGGACAGTGGTGGCGTGTCAAACAACAGAACTCTAGTTCTCAACACTTTCACAAAGTGTCATAATTTGAGGTTCAACTTACTGCTCCGGTTGAGTAGAGTGTAGCCTTCAAAGCTGGTATCAGTAGCACTCAGGTGAGTAGAAAGGGAAGCAGATATACACAATCTGTTGGCAGTGTCCTACGGGGACCAGCCTATCTGGCTGCGACTCCTGAATGTTTGAAATCGCGGCAGATCTAGGCAGGCGCAATCGTGCAGCAATGCAAACTGCATCACCTGGCCAAATTTTACGGGTGTACAAGAAACCACGGGGGATTAACAAGGAGATGTTCACCCGGAAAAGCCGGAAGCCTGCCCGCAGCAAGATTCCGGAATCCTTCCTAAGAAGCCCTGAAAGCAATGAAAATCTCCTATGTTGCAATAACTCAGAACCTCATTCTGAGGGTTCCCGGCAGATGTCATTCGGCTGAACACAACCTTTGACTATTTAGAGCCAGATGAAGGCAGGGACGGTCATAGTGCTGGATGGACAGTGGTGGCGTGCCAAACAACTGAGCTCTAGTTCTCAACACTTTCACAAAGTGTCACAAGTTGAGGTTCAACTTACTGCTCCAGTTGAGTAGAGTGTAGACATCAAAGCTGGAATCAGTAGCACTCAGGTGAGAAGAACGGGAAGCAGATATACCCAGTCCGCTGGCAGTGTCCTACTGGGACAAGCCTATCTGGCTGCCACGCCTGAATGTTTGCAACCACGGCAGAGCTAGACAGGCGCAATTTTGCAGCAATGCACGTTGCATAACTGGCCAAATATCACGAGTGTACAAGAAACCACGGGGGATTTACAAGGAGATGTTCACCCGGAACAGCCGGAGGCCTTCCTACAACAAGATTCCGGAAATCTTAATGTGAAGCCTTGAAAGCAGTGAAACGCTCCAATGTTGCAATAACTCAGACCCTCAATCTGAGTGTTCCCGGCAGAGGTCATTCAGCTGAACACAACCGTGGACTAATTAGAGCCAGATATATGCAGTGCCTTTCATAGTGCTGGATGGACAGTGGTGGCGTGACAAACAACTGAGCTCTAGTTCTCAACACTTTCACAAAGTGCCATAAGTTGAGGTTCAACTTACTGCTCCGGTTGAGTAGATTGTAGCCGTCAAAGCTGGAATCAGTAGCACTCAGGTGAGAAGAACGGGAAGCAGATATACCCAGTTCGCTGGCAGTGTCCTACTGGGACAAGCCTATCTGGCTGCCACGCCTGAATGTTTGCAACCGCGGCAGAGCTAGGCAGGCATGATTGTGCAGCAATTCAAACTGCATCACCTGGCCAAAATTCACGGGTGTACAAGAGACCACGCGGGATTTACAAGGAGATGTTCACCCGGAACAGCAGGAGGCCTGCAGGCAGCAAGATTCCAGAATCCTTCCTAATAAGCCTTGAAAGCAGTGAAACGCTACTATGTTGCAATAACTCAGAACTTCATTCTGAGTGTTCCCGGCATAGGTCATTCGGCTGAACACAACCGTGGACTAATTAGAGCCAGATGTAGGCATTGCCGTCCAGAGTGCTGGATGGACAGTGGTGGATTGCCAAACAACTGAGTTCAAGTTCTCAACATTTTCACAAAGGGCCATAAGTTGAGGTTCAAATTACTGCTCCTGTTTAGTAGAGTGTAGCCTTCAAAGCTGGAATCAGTAGCACTCAGGTGAGAAGAACCGGAAGCAGATATACCCAGTCCGCTGGCAGTGTCCTACGGGGTCCAGCCTATCTGGCTGCCACGCCTGAATGTTTGCAACCGCGGCAGGGCTAGGCAGGCACAATTGTGCAGCAATGCAAGCTGCATAACCTGGCCAAATGTCACGGGTTTACAAGAAACCACGGGGGATTTACAAGGAGATGTTCACCCGGAACAGCCGGAGGCCTGCCGGGAGCAAGATTCTGGAATCCTTCCTAAGAAGCCTTGAAAGCAGTGAAACGCTCCTATGTTGCAATAACTCAGAACCTCATTCTGAATGTTCCTGGCAGAGGTCATTTGGCTGAACATAACCGTGGACTAATTAGAGCCAGATATAGGCAGCGCCTTTCATAGTTCTGGATGGACAGTGGTGGCGGGCCAAACAACTGAGCTCTAGTTCTCCACACTTTCACAAAGTGCCAAAAGTTGAGGTTCAACTTACTGCTCCTATTGAGTAGAGTGTAGCCATCAAAGCTGGAATCAGTAGCACTCAGTTGAGAAGAACGTGACGCAGATATAGCCAGTCCTCTGGCAGTGTCCTACTGGGACCAGCCTATCTGGCGCCCACGCCTAAATGTTTGCAAGCACGGCAGAGCTATGCAGGCGCAATTGTGCAGCAATGCAAACTGCAAAATCTGGCCAAATTTCACGGGTGTACAAGAAACCACGGGGGATTTACAAGGAGATGTTCACCAGGAACAGCCGGAGGCCTGCCGGCAGCAAGATTCCGGAATCCTTCCTAAGAAGCCTTGAAAACAGTGAAACGCTCAAATGTTGCAATAAATCTGAACCTCATTCTGAGTGTTCCCGGCAGAGGTCATTCTGCTGAACACAACCGTGCACTAATTAGAGCCAGATGTAGGCAGTGCCGTCCATAGTGCTGGATGGACAGTTGTGGCGTGCCAAACAACTGAGCTCTAGTTCTCAACACTTTCACAAAGTGCCATAAGTGGAGGTTCAACTTACTGCTCCGGTTGAGTAGAGTGTAGTCGTCAAAGCTGGAATCAGTAGCACTCAGATGAGTAGAACGGGAAGCAGATATACCCAGTTGGCTGGCAGTGTCCTACCGGGACCAGCCTATCTGGCTGGCACGCCTGAATGTTTGCAACGGCCGCAGAGCCAGGCAGGACTAATTGTACTGCAATGCATGCTGCATAACCTTGCCAAATATCACGAGTGTACAAGAAACCACGGGGGATTTACAAGATGTTCATCCGGAACAGCTGGAGGCCTTCCGGCTACAAGATTCTGGAAATCTTAATGTGAAGCCTTGAAAGCATTGAAACGCTCTTATGTTGCAATGACTCAGAACCTCATTCTGAGTGTTCCCGGCAGAGGTCATTCGGCTGAACACAACAGTGGACTAATTAGAGCCAGATGTATGCACTACAGTCCATAGTGCTGGATGGACAGTGGTGGCGTACCAAACAACTGATCTCTAGTTCTCAACATTTTCACTAAGTCCCATAAGTTGAAGTTCTACTTACAGCTCCGGTTGAGCAGAGTGTACCCGTCAAAGCTGGAATCAGTAGCACTCAGGTGAGAAGAACTGGAAGCAGATATACCCAGTCCACTCTCAGTGTCCTACGGGGACCAGCCTATCTGGCTGCCACGCCTTAATGTTTGCAAATGCGGCAGAGCTAGGCAGGCGCAATTGTGCAGCAATGCAAACTGCATAACCTGGCCAAATTTCACGGGAGTACAAGAAACCACGGCGGATTTAAAAGAGATGTTCACCCGGAACAGTCGGAATCCTGCCGGCAGCAAGATTCCGGAATTCTTCCTAAGAAGCCTTAAAAGCTATGAAAGCACCTATGTTACCGTAAATCATATCCTCATTCTGAGTGCTCCAGGCAGAGGTAATTAGGATGAAAAGAACCGTTGACTAATTAGAGCCAGATGTATGCAGTGCAGTCCATAGTGCTGGATGGACAGTGGTGGCGTGTCAAACAACAGAACTCTAGTTCTCAACACTTTCACAAAGTGTCATAATTTGAGGTTCAACTTACTGCTCCGGTTGAGTAGAGTGTAGCCTTCAAAGCTGGTATCAGTAGCACTCAGGTGAGTAGAAAGGGAAGCAGATATACACAATCTGTTGGCAGTGTCCTACGGGGACCAGCCTATCTGGCTGCGACTCCTGAATGTTTGAAATCGCGGCAGATCTAGGCAGGCGCAATCGTGCAGCAATGCAAACTGCATCACCTGGCCAAATTTTACGGGTGTACAAGAAACCACGGGGGATTAACAAGGAGATGTTCACCCGGAAAAGCCGGAAGCCTGCCCGCAGCAAGATTCCGGAATCCTTCCTAAGAAGCCCTGAAAGCAATGAAAATCTCCTATGTTGCAATAACTCAGAACCTCATTCTGAGGGTTCCCGGCAGATGTCATTCGGCTGAACACAACCTTTGACTATTTAGAGCCAGATGAAGGCAGGGACGGTCATAGTGCTGGATGGACAGTGGTGGCGTGCCAAACAACTGAGCTCTAGTTCTCAACACTTTCACAAAGTGTCACAAGTTGAGGTTCAACTTACTGCTCCAGTTGAGTAGAGTGTAGACATCAAAGCTGGAATCAGTAGCACTCAGGTGAGAAGAACGGGAAGCAGATATACCCAGTCCGCTGGCAGTGTCCTACGGGGACAAGCCTATCTGGCTGCCACGCCTGAATGTTTGCAACCACGGCAGAGCTAGACAGGCGCAATTGTGCAGCAATGCAAGCTGCATAACCTGGCCAAATTTCACGGGTGTACAAGAATCCACAGTTGATTTAAAAGGAGATGTCCACCAGGAACAGCCAGAGACCTGCCATCAGTAATATTCCGGAAATCTTCCTAAAAGCCGTGAAAGTACTGTAACGCTCCTATGTTGCAGTAACTCAGAACCTCATTCTGAGTGTTCCTGGCAGAGGCCATTCGGCTGAACACAACCGTGGACTCATTAGAGCCAGATATAGGCAGTGCCGTCCCTAGTGCTTGATGGACAGTGGTGGCCTGCCAAACAACTGAGCTCTAGTTCTCAACACTTTCAAAAAGTGCCATAAGTAGTGGTTCACCTTACTGCTCCGGTTGAGTAGAGTGTAACCGTCAAAGCTGGAATCAGTAGCACTCAGTTGAGAAGAACGGGAAGCAGATAAACCCAGTCCGCTGGCAGTGTCCAACGGGCACCAGCCTATCTGGCTGACACGCCTGAATGTTTGCGACTGCGGCAGAGGTAGGCAGTCGCAATTGTGCAGCAATGCAAGCTGCATAACCTGGCCAAATTTCACTGGTGTACAAGAAACCACGGGGGATTTACAAGGAGATGTTCACCCGGAACAGCCGGAGGCCTGCCGGCAGCAATATTCGGTAATCCTTCCTAAGAAGCCTAGAAAGCATTGAAACGCTACTATGTTGATATAACTCCGAACCTCGTTCTGAGTGTTCCCGACAGAGGTCATTCAGCTCAACAGAACCGTGGACTAATTAGAGACAGATGTAGGCAGTGCCGTCCATAGTGCTGGATGGAAAGTGGTGGCGTGCCAAACAACTGAGCTGTAGTTCTCAACACTTTCACAAAGGGCCATAATTTGAGGTTCAACTAACTGCTCCGGTTAAGTAGAATGTAGCCATGAAAGCTGGAATCATTAGCACTCAGGTGAGAAGAACGGGAAGCAGATATACCCAGTCCGATGGCAGTGTCCTACGGCGACGAGCCTATCTGGCTCCCACGCCTGAATGTTTGCAACCGTGGAAGAGCTAGGCAGGCGAAATTGTACAGCAATGCAAACTGCATAACCTGGCCAAATTTCACGGGTGTACAAGAAACCACGGGGGATTTACAAGGAGATGTTCACCCGGAACAGCCGCAGGTTTGCCGGCAGCAAGATTCCGGAATTCTTCCTGAGAAGCATGAAAGCATTCAAACATTCCTATATTGCAATGACTCAGAACCTCATTCTGAGTCTTCCTGGCAGAAGTCATTCGGCTGAACACAAGTGTGGACTAATTAGAGCCAGATGTTGGCACTGCCGTTCATAGTGCTGGATGGACAGTGGTGGCGTGCCAAACAACTGAGCTCTAGTTCTCAACACTTTCACAAAGTGCCATATATGCAGGTTCACCTTACTGCTCCAGTTGAGTAGAGTGTACCCGTCAAACCTGGAATGAGTAGCACTCAGCTGAGAAGTACGGGAAGCAGATATACCCATTCCGCTGGCAGTGTCCTACGGGGACCAGCCTATCTGGCGGCCACGCCTGAATGTTTGCAACCGCGGCAGAGGTAGGCAGGCCAATTGTGCAGCAATGAATACTGCATAACCTGGCCAAATTTCACGGGTGAAAAGAAACCACGGGGGATTTACAAGGAGATGTTCACCCGGAACAGCCGGAGGGCTGCCGGCAGCAAGATTCCGGAATTCTTCCTAAGAAGCCTTAAAAGCAGTGAAACGCTCCTATGGTACAGTAACTCAGAACCTCATTCAGAGTGTTCCCGGCAGAGGTCATTCGGCTAAACACAACCGTCAACTAATTAGAGCCAGATGTAGGCAGTGCCGTCCATAGTGCTGGATGGACAGTGGTGGCATGCCAAACAACTGCGCTCTAGTTCTCAACACTTTCACAAAGTGCCATAAGTTGAGGTTCAACTTAATGCTCCGGGTGAGTAGAGTGTAGAAGACAAAGCTGGAATCAGTAGCACTCAGGTGAGAAGAATGGGAAGCAGATATACCTAGTCCACTGGCAGTGTCCTATGGGGACCAGACTATCTGATTGCCACGCCTGAATGTTTGCAACCCCGGCAGAGCTAGGCAGGCGTGAATGTGCAGCAATGCAAACTGCATAACCTGGCCAAATTTCACGGGTGTACAAGAAACCACGGGGGATTTACGAGGAGATGTTCACCCGAAACAGCCGGAGGCCTGCGGGCTGCAAGATTCCGGAATTCTTTCTAAGAAGCCTTGAAAGCAGTGAAACACTCCTATGTTGCAGTAACTCAGAACCTCATTCTGAGTGTTCCCGGCAGAGTTCATTCGGCTGAACACAACCGTGGACTCATTAGATCCAGATTTATGCAGTGCCTTCCATAGTGCTGGATGGACAGTGGTGGCGTGCCAAACAACTGCGCTCTAGTTCTAAACACTTTCACAAAGTGCCACAAGTTGAGGTTCAACTTACTGCTCCGGTTGAGTAGATTGTAGTCGTCAAAGCTGGAATCAGTAGGACTCAGGTGAGAAGAACGGGAAGCAGATATAACCAGTCCGCTGGCAGTGTCCTACGGGGACCAGCCTATCTGGCTGCCACGCCTGAATGTTTGCAACCTCGGCAGAGGTAGTCAGGCGCAATTGTGTAGCAATGCAAACTGCATAACCTGGCCAAATTTCACGGGTGTACAAGAATCCACGGGGGATTTACTAGGAGATGTTCTCTCGGAACAGCCGGAGGCCTGCCAGCAGCAAGATTCCGGCATCCTTCCTAAGAAGCCTTGAAAGCAATGAATAGCTCCTATGTTACAATAACTCAGAAACTCATTCTCAGTGTTCCCGGCAGAGGTCATTGGGGTGAACAAAAGCGTGGACTAATTAGAGCCAGATGTAGGCAGTGCCGTCCATAGTGCTAGATGGACAGTTTTGGCGTGCCAAACAACTGAGCCCTAGTTCTCAACACTTTCACAAATTGCCTTAAGTTGAGATTCTACTTACTGCTCCGGTTGAATAGATTGTAGCCGTCAAAGCTGGAATCAGTAGCACTCAGGTGAGAAGAACGGGAAGCAGATATACCCAGTCAGCTGGCACTGTCCTATGGGGACAAGCCTATCTGGCTGCCAAGCCTGAATGTTTGCAACCACGGCAGAGCTTGAAATGCGCAATCGTGCAGCAATGCAAACTGCATAACCTGGCCAAATTTCACGGGTGTACAAGAAACCACGGGGGATTTACGAGGAGATGTTCACCCGGAACAGCCGGAGGCATGTCGGCACAAAAATTCTGGAATTCTGCCTGAGAAGCATTGAAAGCAATGAAACGCTCCTATGTTGCAATAACTCACAACCTCATTCTGAGTGTTCCTGGCAGAGGTTATTCGGCTGAACACAACCGTGGACTAATTAGAGCCAGATGTAGGCAGTGCCGTCCATAGTGCTGGATGGACAGTGATGGCGTGCCAAACAACTGAGCCCTACGTCTCAACACTTTCACAAAGTGCCATAAGTTGAGGTTCAACTTACTTCTCCGGTTGAGTAGAGTGTAGCGCTCAAAGCTGGAATCAGTAGCACTCAGGTGAGAAGAACTGGAAGCAGATATACCCAGTCCGCAAGCACAGTCCTACGGGGACCAGCCTATCTGGCTGCCACGCCTGAATGTTTGCAAGCGTGGCAGAGCTAGGGAGGCGCAATTGTGCAGCAATGCAAACTGCATAACCTGGCCAAATTGCACAGGTATACAAGAAACCACCGGGGATTTACAAGGAGATGTTCACCCGGAAGAGCCGGAGGCCTGCCGGCAGCAAGATTACGGAATTCGTCCTAAGAAGCCTTGAAAGCAGTGAAACGCTCCTAAATTACAGAAAGTCAGAACCTCATTCTGAGTGTTCCCGGCAGAGGTCATTCGGCTGAACACAACCGTGGACTAATTAGAGCCAGATGTAGGCAGTGCCGTCCATAGTGCTGGATGGAAAGTGGTGGCGTGCCAAACAACTGAGCTCTAGTTCTCAACACTTTCACAAATTGCCGTTAGTGGAGGTTCTACTTACAGCTCCGCTTGAGTAGAGTGTAACCCTCAAAGCTGGAATCAATAGCACTCAGGTGAGAAGAACGGGAAGCAGATATACCCAGTCGGCTGGCAGTGTCCTACGGGGACTAGCCTATCTAGCTGTCAGGCCTGAATGTTTGCAACAGCGGCAGAGCTAGGAAGGCACAATTGTGCAGCAATGCAAACTGAATAACCTGGCCAAATTTCACGGGTGTACAAGAAACCACGGGAGATTTACAAGGAGATGTCACCCGGACTAATTAGAGCAAGATGTAGGCAGTGCCGTCCAGAGTGCTGGATGGACAGTGGTGGGGAGCCAAACAACTGAGCTCTAGTTCTCAACACTTTCACAAAGTGTCATAAGTTGAGGTTCTACTTACAGCTCCGGTTGAGTAGAGTGTACCCGTCAAAGCTGGAATCAGTACCACTCAGGTGAGAAGATGGGGAAGCAGATATACCCAGTCCGCTGGCAGTGTCCTACGGGGACCAGCCAATCTGGCTTCCACCCCTGAATGTTTGCAACTGCGGCAGAGCTAGGCAGGCGCAATTGTGCAGCAATGCAAACTGCATAACCTAGCCAAATTTCACGGGTGTACAAGAAACCACGGAGGATTTACAAGGAGATGTTCACCCGGTACAGCCGGAGGCCTGACGGCAGCAAGATTCCGGAATTCTTCCTAAGAAGCCTTGAAAGCAGTGAAACGCTCCTATGTTACCGGAACTCATAACCTCATTCTGAGTGTTCCAAGCCGAGGTCATTGGGATGAACACAACCGTTGACTAATTAGAGCCAGATGTATGCAGTTCCGTCCATAGAGCTGGATGGACAGTGATGGCGTGCCGAACAACAGAACTCTAGTTCTCAACACTTTCACAAAATGCCATAAGTTGAGGTTCAACTTACTGCTCCGGTTGAGTAGAGTGTAGCCTTCAAAGCTGGTATCAGTAGCACTCAGGTGAGTAGAACGGGAAGCAGATATACCCAGTCCCCTGGGATTGTCCTACGGGGACCAGCCTTTCTGGCTGCCACGCCTGAATGTTTGCAACCGCCGCAGAGCTATGCAGCCACAATAGTGCAGCAATGCAAACTGCATCCCCTTGCTAAATTTCCATGGTGTACAGGAATACACGGGGGATTTACAAGGAGATGTTCCCGCGGAACAGCCGGAGGCCTTCCGGCAGTAAGATTCCGGAATCCTTCCTAAGAAGCCTTGAAAGCATTGAAACGCTCCAATGTTGCAATAACTCAGACCCTCATTCTGAGTGTTCCCGGCAGAGGTCATTGGGCTAAACACAACCGTGGACTAATTAGAGCCAGATGTAGGCAGTGCCGTCCATAGTGCTGGATGGACATTGGTGGCGTGCCAAACAACTGCGCTCTAGTTCTCAACACTTTCACAAAGTGCCATAAGTTGAGGTTCAACTTACTGCTCCGGGTGAGTAGAGTGTAGCGGTCAAAGGTGAAATCAGTAGCACTCAGGTGAGAAGAACGGGTAGCAGATATACCCAGTCCGCTGGCAGTGTCCTACGGGGACCAGCCTATCTGGCTGCGACTCCTGAATGTTTGAAATCGCGGCAGATCTACGCAGGCGCAATCGTGCAGCAATGCAAACTGCATCACCTGGCCAAATTTCATGGGTGTACAAGTAACCACAGGGGAATTACAAGGAGATGTTCACCCGGAAAAGCCGGAAGCCTGCCTGCAGCAAGATTCCGGAATCCTTCCTAAGAAGCCCTGAAAGCAGTGAAAATCTCCTATGTTGCAATAACTCAGAACCTCATTCTGAGGGTTCCCGGCAGAAGTCATTCGGCTGAACACAACCTTTGACTATTTAGAGCCAGATGAAGGCAGGGACAGTCATAGTGCTGGATGGACAGTGGTGGCGTGCCAAACAACTGAGCTCTAGTTCTCAACACTTTCACAAAGTGTCACAAGTTGAGGTTCAACTTACTGCTCCAGTTGAGTAGAGTGTAGACATCAAAGCTGGAATCAGTATCACTCAGGTGAGAAGAAAGGGACGCAGATATAACCAGTTCGCTGGCAGTGCCCTACGGGGACCAGCCTATCTGGCTGCCACGCCGGAATGGTTGCAACCACGGCAGAGCTAGGCAGGCGCAATTGTGCAGCAATGCAAGCTGCATAACCTGGCCAAATTTCACGGGTGTACAAGAATCCACAGTTGATTTAAAAGGAGATGTCCACCAGGAACAGCCAGAGGCCTGTCATCAGTAATATTCCGGAAATCTTCCTAAAAGCCATGAAAGTACTGTAACGCTCCTATGTTGCAGTAACTCAGAACCTCATTCTGAGTGTTCCTGGCAGAGGTCATTCGGCTGAACACAACCGTGGAATCATTAGAGCCAGATATAGGCAGTGCAGTCCATAGTGCTGGATGGACAGTGGTGGCCTGCCAAACAACTGAGGTCTAGTTCTCAACACTTTCAAAAAGTGCCATAAGTAGTGGTTCACCTTACTGCTCCCGTTGAGTAGAGTGTAACCGTCAAAGCTGGAATCAGTAGCACTCAGGTGAGAAGAACGGGAAGCAGATAAACGCAGTCCGCTGGCAGTGTCCAACTGGGACCAGCCTATCTGGATGCCACGCCTGAATATTTGCAAACGCGGCAGAGGTAGGCAGTCGCAATTGTGCAGCAATGCAAACTGTATAACCTGGCCAAATTTCACGGGTGTACAAGAAACGACGGGGGATTTACAAGGAGATGTTCACCCGGAAGAGCCTGTGGCCTGCTGGCTGCAAGATTCCGGAATTCTTCCTAAGAAGCATTGAAACCAGTGAAACGTTCTTATGTTACAGTAACTCAGAACCTCATTCTGAGTGTTCCCGGCAGAGGTCATTCGGCTGAACACAACCGTGGACTAATTAGAGCAGGATGTAGGCAGTGCCGTACAGAGTGATGGATGGACAGTGGTGGCGTGCCAAAGAACTGAGCTCTAGTTCTCAACACTTTCACAAAGTGCCATGAGTTGAGGTTCTACTTATATCTCCGGTTGAGTAGTGTGTACCCGTCAAAGCTGGAATCAGTAGTACTCATGTGAGAAGAACAGGAAGTAGATATACCCAGGCCGCTGGCAGTGTCCTACGGGGACCAGCCTATCTGGCTGCCACGCCTGAATGTTTGCAACTGCAGCAGAGCTAGGCAGGCAATATTGTGCAGCAATGCATACTGCATAACCTGGCCAAATTGGGAGTACAAGAAACCACGGCGGATTTATAAGGAGATGTTCACCCGGAACAGTCGGAATCCTGCCGGCAGCAAGATTCCGGAATTATTCCTAAGAAGCCTTGAAAGCAGTGAAACGCTCGTATGTTACCGTAAATCATAAACTCATTCTGACTGCACCAGGCAGATGTCATTTGGATGAAAACAACCGTTGAATAATTAGAGCCAGATGTATCCAGTGCCGTCCATAGTGCTGGATATACAGTGGTGGCGTGTCAAAAAACAGAACTCTAGTTCTGCCTCCCGGCAGCAAGATTCCGGAATTCTTCCTAAGAAGCATTGAAAGCAGTATAACGCTCCTATGTTGCCATAACTCAGAACTTCATTCTGAGTGTTCCCGGCAGAGGTCATTCGGCTGAACACAACCGTGGACTAATTAGATGCAGATGTAAGCAGTGCCGTCCATAGTGCTGGATTGACAGTGGTGGCGTGCCAAACAAATGAGCTCTATTTCTCAACACTTTCACAAGAGCCATAAGTTGAGGTTCAACTTACTGGTCCAGGTGACTAGAGTGTAGCGGTCAACGCTCGAATCACTGGCACTCAGGTGAGAAGAACGGGAAGCAGAAATACCTAATCCGTCGGCAGTGTCCTACGGAGACCAGCCTATCTGTCTGCCACGCCTGAATGTTTGCAACCGTGGCAGAGCTAGGCAGGCGCAAATGTGCAGCAATGCACGCTGCATAACCTGGCCAAATATCACGAGTGTACAAGAAACCACTGGGGACTGACAAGGAGATGTTCACCCGGAACAGCCAGAGGCCTGCCTGCAGCAAGAGTACGGAAACCTTCCTAAGAAGACTTGAAAGCAGTGAAACGTCTAATGTTGCAATAACTCAGACCCTCATTCTGAGTGTTCCCGGCAGAGGTCTTTCGGATGAACACAAACGTGGACTAATGAGAGCCAGATGTAGGCAGTGCCGTCCATAGTGATTGATGGACAGTGGTGGCGTGCCAAACAACAGAACTCTAGTTCTCAAGACTTTCACATAGTGCCATAAGTTGAGGTTCAACTTACTGCTCCGGTTGAGTAGAGTGTAGCCGTCAAAGCTGGTATCAGTAGCACTCAGGTGATTAGATCGGGAAGCAGATATACCCAGTCGGCTGGCAGTGTCCTAAGGGGACCAGCCTATCTGGCTGCCACGCCTGAATGTTTGCAACCGCGGCAGAGTTAGGCAAGCACAATTGTGCAGCAATGCACGCTGCATAACCTGGCCAAATATCAGGAGTGTACAAGAAACCACGGGGGATTTACAAAGAGATGTTCACCCGGAGCAGCCGGAGACCTGCCGGCAGCAAGATTCCGGAATCCTTCCTCAGAAGCCTTGAAAGCAGTGAAACGCTCCTATGGTAGAGTAACTCAGAACCTCATTCTGAGTGTTCCCGGTAGAGGTCATTCCGCTGAACACAACCATGGAAAATTAGAGGCAGATGTAGGCAGTGCGGTCCATAGTGCTGGATGGAGAGTGTTGTCGTGCCAAACAACTGAGCTCTAGTTCTCAACACATTCACAAAGGGCCATATGTTGAGGTTCAACTTACTGCTCCGGTTGAGTAGAGTGTAGCCGTCAAAGCTGGAATCAGTAGCACTCAGGTGACAAGAACGGGAAGCAGATATATAAATTCCACTGGCAGTGTCCCACGGGGACCAGCCTATCTGGCTCCCACGCCTAAATGTTTGCAAGCGCGGCAGAGCTAGGCAGGAGCAATTGTGCAGCAATGCAAACTGCATAACCTGGCCAAATATCAGGAGTGTACAAGAAACCACGGGGGATTTACAAGGAGATGTTCACCCAGAACAGCCGGAGCCCTGCCTGCAGCAAGATTCCGGAATCCTTCCTCAGAAGCCTTGAAAGCAGTGAAACGCTCCTATGGTACAGTAACTCAGAACCTCATTCTGAGTGTTCCCGGTAGAGGTCATTCCGCTGAACACAACCATGGAAAATTAGAGGCAGATGTAGGCAGTGCGGTCCATAGTGCTGGATGGACAGTGTTGTCGTGCCAAACAACTGAGCTCTAGTTCTCAACACATTCACAAAGGGCCATAAGTTGAGGTTCAACTTACTGCTCCGGTTGAGTAGAGTGTAGCCGACAAAGCTGGAATCAGTAGCACTCAGGTGACAAGAACGGGAAGCAGATATACCCATTCCGCTGGCAGTGTCCCACGAGGACCAGCCTATCTGGCTCCCACGCCTAAATGTTTGGAAGCGGGGCAGAGCTAGGCAGGCGCAATTGTGCAGCAATGCAAACTGCATAACCTGGCCAAATTTCAAGGGTGTACAAGAAACCACGGGGGATTTACAAGGAAATGTTCACCAGGAACAGCCAGAGGCCTGCCGGCAGCAATATTCCGGAATCCTTCCTAAGAAGCCTTGAAAACAGTGAAACGCTCAAATGTTGTAATAACTCTGAGCCTCATTCTGAGTGTTCCCGGCAGAGGTCATTCTGCTGAACACAACCGTGGACTAATTAGAGGCGGATGTAGGCAGTGCCGTCCAGAGTGCTGGATGGACAGTGGTGGTGAGCCAAACAACTGAGCTCTAGTTCTCAACACTTTCACAAAATGCCATAAATTGAGGTTCAACTTACTGCTCCGGTTGAATAGAGTGTAGCCGTCAAAACTGGAATCAGTAGCACTCAGGTGAGAAGAACGGAAAGCAGATATACCCAGTCCGCTGGCAGTGTCCTACGGGGACAAGCCTATCTGGCTGCCACCCCTGAATGTTTGCAACTGCGGCAGAGCTAGGCAGGCGTGATTGTGCAGCAATGCAAGCTGCATAACCTGGCCAAATTTCACGTGTGTACAAGAAACCACGGGGGATTTACGAGGAGATGTTCACCCGGAACAGCCGGAGGCCTGCCGGCAGCAATATTCGGTAATCCTTCCTAAGAAGCCTAGAAAGCATTGAAACGCTACTATGTTGATATACATCCGAACCTCATTCTGAGTGTTCCAGGCAGAGGTCATTCGGATCAACAAAACTGTGGACTAATTAGAGACAGATGTAGGCAGTGCCCTCCATAGTGCTGGATGGAAAGTGGTGGCGTGCCAAACAACTCTGCTCTAGTTCTCAACACTTTCACAAAGGGCCATAATTTGAGGTTCAACTAACTGCTCCTGTTAAGTAGAATGTAGCCGTCAAAGCTGGAATCAGTAGCACTCAGGTGAGAAGAACGGGAAGCAGATATACCCAGTCCGCTGGCATTGTCCTACGGGGACGTGCCTATCTGGCTCCCACGCCTGAATGTTTGCAACCGTGGCAGAGCTAGGCAGGCGCAATTGTGCAGCAATGCAAACTGCATAACCTGGCCAAATTTCACGGGTGTACAAGAAACCACGGGGGATTTACAAGGAGATGTTCACCCGGAACAGCCGGAGGCCTGCCGGCAGCAAGATTCCGGAATTCTTCCTGAGAAGCATGAAAGCAGTGAAACGCTCCTATGTTACAGTAACTCAGAACCTCATTCTGAGTGTTCCGGGCAGAGGTCATTCGGCTGAACACAACCGTGGACTTATTAGAGACAGATATAGGCAGTGACTTTCATAGTGCTGGATGGACAGTGGTGGCGTGCCAAACAACTGAGCTCTAGTTTTAAACAATTTCACAAAGTGGCACAAGTTGAGGTTCACCTTACTGCTCCGGTTGAGTATAGTGTAGCCGTCAAAGCTGGAATCAGTAACACTCAGGTGAGAAGAATGGGAAGCAGATATACCCAGTCCGCTGGGAGTGTCCTACAGGAACCAGCCTATCTGGCTGCCACGCCTGAATATTTGCAACCGCTTCAGAGCTACTCAGGCGTAATTGTGCAGCATTGCAAACTGCATAACCTGGCCAAATTTCACGGGTGTACAAGAAACCACGGGGGATTTACAAGGAGATGTTCACCCGGAAGAGAAGGAGGCCTGACGGCACCAACATTCTGGAATTCTACCTGAGAAGCATTGAAAGCAGTGAAACGCTCCTATGTTCCAATAATTCAGAACGTCATTCTGTGTGTTCCAGGCAGAGGTCTTTGGGCTGAACACAAGCGTGCATTAATTAGAGCCAGATGTAGTCAGTGCCGTCCATAGTGCTGGATGGACAGTGGTGTCGTGCCAAACAACTGCGCTCTAGTTCTCAACACTTTCACAAAGTGCCATAAGTTGAGGTTCAACTTACTGCTCCGGGTGAGTAGAGTGTAGGGGTCAAAGCTCGAATCAGTAGTTCTCAGGTGAGAAGAACGGGAAGCAGATATACCCAGTCCGCGGGCAGTGTCCTACGGGGACCAACCTATCTGGGTGCCACGCCTGAATGTTTGCAACTGCTGCAGAGCTAGGCAGGAGCAATTGTGCAGCAATGCACGCTGCATAACCTGGCCAAATATCACGAGTGTACAAGAAACCACGGGGGATTTACAAGATGTTCACCCGGAACAGCCGGAGGCCTGCCGGCAGCAAGATTACAGAATCCTTCCTAAGAAGCCTTGACAGCAGTGAAACGCTCCAATGTTGCAATAACTCAGACCCTCATTCTGGGTGTTCCCGGCAGAGGTCATTCGGCTGAACACAACCGTGGACTAATTAGATCTACATGTAAGCTGTGCTGTCCATAGTGCTGGATGGACAGTGGTGGCGTGCCAATCAACTGAGCTCTAGTTCTCTACACTTTCACAAAGTGCCATAAGTTGAGGTTCAACTTACTGCTCCAGTTGAGTAGAGTGTAGCCGTCAAAGCTGGAATGAATAGCACTCAGCTGAGAAGTACGGGAAGCAGACATACCCTGTACGCTGGCAGTGTACTACGGGGACCTCCCTATCAGGCTCCAACGCCTCAATGTTTGCAACCGCGGCAGAGATAGTCAGGCGCAATTGTGCAGCAATGCACGCTGCATAACCTGGCCAAATATCCCTAGTGTACGAGAAACCACGGGGGATTTACAAGGAGATGTTCACCCGGAACAGCCGGAGGCCTTACGTCAACAAGATTTCAGAAATCTTAATGTGAATCCTTGAAAGGATTGAAACATTCTTATGTTGCCATGACTCAGAACCTCATTCTGAGTGTTCCTGGCAGAAGTCATTTGGCTGAACACAAGTGTGGACTAATTAGAGCCAGATGTTGGCACTGCCGTTCATAGTGCTGGATGGACAGTGGTGGCGTGCCAAACAACTGAGCTCTAGTTCTGAACACTTTCACAAATTGCCATAAGTTGAGGTTCACCTTACTGCTCCGGTTGAGTAGAGGGTACCCGTCAAACCTGGAATGAGTAGCACTCAGCTGAGAAGTACGGGAAGCAGATATACCCATTCCGCTGGCAGTGTCCTACGGGGCCCAGCCTATCTGGCCGCCACGCCTGAATGTTTGCAACCGCGGCAGAGCTAGGCAGGCCAATTGTGCAGCAATGAATAGTGCATAACCTGGCCAAATCTCACGGGTGTAAAAGAAACCACGGGGGATTTACAAGGAGATGTTCACCCAGAACAGCCAGAGGCCTGCCGGCAGCAAGATTCCGGAATTCTTCCTAAGAAGCCTTGAAAGCAGTATAACGCTCCTATGTTGCCATAACTCAGAACCTCATTCTGAGTGTTCCCGGCAGAGGTCATTCGGCTGAACACAACCGTGGACTAATTAGATGCAGATGTAAGCAGTGCCGTCCATAGTGCTGGATTGACAGTGGTGGCGTGCCAAACAAATGAGCTCTATTTCTCAACACTTTCACAAGAGCCATAAGTTGAGGTTCAACTTACTGGTCCAGGTGACTAGAGTGTAGCGGTCAACGCTCGAATCACTGGCACTCAGGTGAGAAGAACGGGAAGCAGAAATACCTAATCCGTCGGCAGTGTCCTACGGAGACCAGCCTATCTGTCTGCCACGCCTGAATGTTTGCAACCATGGCAGAGCTAGGCAGGCGCAAATGTGCAGCAATGCACGCTGCATAACCTGGCCAAATATCACGAGTGTACAAGAAACCACCGGGGACTGACAAGGAGATGTTCACCCGGAACAGCCAGAGCCCTGCCTGCAGCAAGATTACGGAAACCTTCCTAAGAAGACTTGAAAGCAGTGAAACGTCTAATGTTGCAATAACTCAGACCCTCATTCTGAGTGTTCCCGGCAGAGGTCTTTCGGATGAACACAAACGTGGACTAATGAGAGCCAGATGTAGGCAGTGCCGTCCATAGTGATTGATGGACAGTGGTGGCGTGCCAAACAACTGAGCTCTAGTTCTCTACACTTTCACAAAGTGCCATAAGTTGAGGTTCAACTTACTGCTCCGTTTGAATAGAGTGTAGCCGTCAAAGCTGGAATCAATAGCACTCAGGTGAGTAGAACGGGAAGCAGATATACCCAGTCCGCTGGCAGTGTCCTACGAGGACCAGCCTTTCTGGCTGTCACGCCTGAATGTTTGCAACCGTCGCAGAGATAGGCAGGGGCAATTGTGCAGCATTGCAAACTGCATAAGCTGGCCAAATTTCACGGGTGTACAAGAAACCACGGGGGATTTACAAGGAGATGTTGACCCGGAAGAGAAGGAGGCCTGACGGCACCAACATTCGGGAATTCTACCTGAGAAGCTTTGAAAGCAGTGAAACGCTCCTATGTTCCAATAATTCAGAACCTCATTCTGAGTGTTCCAGGCAGAGGTCTTTGGGCTGAACACAAACGTGGACTAATGAGAGCCAGATGTAGGCAGTGCCGTCCATAGTGATTGATGGACAGTGGTGGCGTGCCAAACAACTGAGCTCTAGTTCTCAACACATTAACAAAGTGCCATATGTGGATTTTCAACTCACTGCTCCTGTTGAGTAGAGTGTAGCCGTCAAAGTTGGAATAAGTAGCACTCAGGTGTGAAGAACGGGAAGCAGATATACCCATTCCGCTGGCAATGTCCTACGGCGACCAGCCTATCTGGCTGCCACGCCTGAATGTTTGCAACCGCGGCAGAGCAAGGCAGGGGCAATTGTGCAGCAATACAAACTGCATAACCTGTCCATATTTCACGGGTGTACAAGAAACCACGGGGGATTTACAAGGAGATGTTCATGCAGAACAGCCGGAGGCCTGCTGGCAGAAAGATTCCGGAATCCTTCCTAAGAAGCCTTGAAAGCAGTGAAACACTACTATGTTGAAATAACTCAGAACCTCATTCTGAGTGTTCCCGGCAGAGGTCATTCGGCTGAACACAACCTTGGACTAATTAGATCAAGATGTAGGCAGTGCGGTCCAGAGTGCTGGATGGGCAGTGGTGGCGAGCCAAACAACTGAGCTCTAGTTCTCAACACTTTCACAAAGGGCCATAAGTTGAGTTTCACCTTACTGCTCCGGTTGAGTAGGTTGTAGCCGTCAAAGCTGGAATCAGTAGCACTCAAGTGAGAAGAACGGGAACAGATATACCCAGTCCGCTGGCAGTGTCTTACGGGGACCAGCATATCTTGCTGCCACCCCTGAATGTTTGCAACCGCGGCAGAGATAGTCAGGCGTGATTGTGCAAGAATGCAAGCTGCAAAAGCTGACCAAATTTCACGGGTGTACAAGAAACCACGGTGGATTTACAAGGAGATGTTCACCCGGAGCAGCCGGAGGCCTGCCGCCAGCAACATTCAGGAATCATTCCTAAGAAGCCTTGAAAGCAGTGAAACGCTCATTTGTTGCAATAACTCAGAACCTCATTCTGAGTGTTCCCGGCAGAGGTCATTCGGCTGAACACAAACGTGGACTAATTAGAGCGAGATGTAGCAGTGCGGTCCAGAGTGCTGCATGGGCAGTGGTGGCGTGCCAAACAACTGAGCTCTAGTTCTCAACACTTTCACAAAGTGCAATAAGTTGAGGTTCACCTAACTGCTCCGGTTGAGTAGAGTGTAACCGTCAAAACTGGAATCAGTAGCACTCAGGTGAGAAGAACGTGAAGCAGATATACCCAGTCTGCTGGCAGTGTCCAACGGGGATCAGCCTATCTGGCTGCCACGCCTGAATGTTTGCAAACGCGGCAGAAGAAGGCAGGTGCAATTGTGCAGCAATGCAAACTGCATCACCTGGCCAAATTTCACGGGTGTACAAGAATCCAAGGGGGATTTACAAGGAGATGTTCACCCGGAACAGCCAGAGGCCTGCCAACAGTAAGATTCCGGAATTCTTCCTAAGAAGCCGTGAAACTACTGAAACATTCCTATGTTGCAGTAACTCAGAACCTCATTCTGAGTATTCCCGGCAGAGGTCATTCGGCTAAATACAAACGTGGACTAATTAGAGACAGATGTAGGCAGTGCCATCCATAGTGCTGGATGGACATTGGTGGCATGCCAAACAACAGAGCTCTAGTTCTCAACACTTTCACAAAGTGCCATAATTGTGGTTCAACTTACTGCTCTGGGTGAGTAGATTGTAGCCGTCAGCTGGAATCAGTAGCACTCAGGTAAGAAGAACGGGAAGCAGATATACCCAGTCCGCTGGCACTGTCCTACGGTGACCAGCCTATCTATCTGCCACGCCTGAATGTTTGCAACGGCGGCAGAGGTAGGCAGGCGCAATTGTGCAGCAATGCAAACTTCATCACCTGGCCAAATTTCACGGTTGGACAAGAAACCACGGGGGATTTACAAGGAGATGTTCACCCGGAACATCCAGAGGCCTGCCGGCAGCAAGATTCCGGAATTCTTCCTAAGAAGCCTTAAAAGCATTGAAACGCTCCTATGGTACAGTAACTCAGAACCTCATTCAGAGTGTTCCCGGCAGAGGTCATTCGGCTAAACACAACCGTCGACAAATTAGAGCCAGATGTAGGCAGTGCCGTCCATAGTACTGGATGGACAGTGGTGGCATACCAAACAACTGCGCTCTAGTTCTCAACACTTTCACAAAGTGCCTTAAGTTGAGGTTCAACTTAATTCTCCGGGTGAGTAGAGTGTAGAAGACAAAGATGGAATCAGTAGCACTCAGGTGAGAAGAATGGGAAGCAGATATACCTAGTCCACTGGCAGTGTCCTACGGGGACCAGACTATCTGGTTGCCACGCCTGAATGTTTGCAACCGCGGCAGAGCTAGGCAGGCGTGAATGTGCAGCAATGCAAACTGCATAACCTGGCCAAATTTCACGGGTGTACAAGAAACCACCGGGGATTTACATGGAGATGTTCACCCGAAACAGCCGGAGGCCTGGGGGCAGCAAGATTCCGGAATTCTTCCTAAGAAGCCTTGAAAGCAGTGAAACACTCCTATGATGCAATAACTCAGAACCTCATTCTGAGTGTTCCCGGCAGAGGTCATTCGGCTGAACACAACCGTGGAGTCATTAGAGCCAGATTTAGGCAGTGCCTTCCATAGTGCTGGATGGACAGTGGTGGCGTTCCAAACAACTGCGCTCTAGTTCTCAAAACTTTCACAAAGTGCCACAAGTTGAAGTTCACCTTACTGCTCCGGTTTAGTAGAGTGTAACTGTCAAAGCTGGAATCAGTAGCACTCAGGTGAGAAGAACGGGAAGCAGATATACCCAGTGCGTTGGCAGTGTCCTTCAGGGACCAGCCTATCTGGCTCCCACGCCTGAATGTTTGCAAACGCGGCAGAGCAAGTCAGGCATGATTGTGCAGCGATACAACCTGCATAACCTGGCCAAATTTCACAGGTGTACAAGAAACCACGGGGGATTTACATGGAGATGTTCACCCGAAACTGCCGGAGGCATGCCAGCAGCAAGATTCCGGCATCCTTCCTAAGAAGCCTTGAAAGCAGTGAAACGCTCCTATGTTACAATTACTCAGAAACTCATTCTGACTGTTCCCGGCAGAGGTCATTGGGGTGAACACAAGCGTGGACTAATTAGAGCCAGATGTAGGCAGTGCCATCCATAGTGCTGGATGGACAGTGTTGGCGTGCCAAACAACTGAGCCCTAGTTCTCAACACTTTCACAAAGTGCCATAAGTTGAGATTCTACTTACTGCTCCGGTTGAGTAGATTGTAGCCGTCAAAGCTGGAATCAGTAGCACTGAGGTGAGAAGAACGGGAAGCAGATATACCCAGTCTGCTGGCAATGTCCAACGGGGATCAGCCTATCTGGCTGCCACGCCTGAATGTTTGCAAACGCGGCAGAGGTAGGCAGGTGCAATTGTGCAGCAATGCAAACTGCATCACCTGGCCAAATTTCACGGGTGTACAAGAATCCAAGGGGGATTTACAAGGAGATGTTCACCCGGAACAGCCAGAGGCCTGCCAACAGTAAGATTTCGGAATTCTTCCTAAGAAGCCGTGAAACTACTGAAACATTCCTATGTTGCAGTAACTCAGAACCTCATTCTGAGTATTCCCGGCAGAGGTCATTCGGCTAAACACAAACGTGGACTAATTAGAGACAGATGTAGCAGTGCCATCCATAGTGCTGGATGGACATTGGTGGCATGCCAAACAACAGCGCTCTAGTTCTCAACACTTTCACAAAGTGCCATGATTGTGGTTCAACTTACTGCTCTGGGTGAGTAGAGTGTAGCCGTCAGCTGGAATCAGTAGCACTCAGGTAAGAAGAACGGGAAGCAGATATACCCAGTCCGCTGGCACTGTCCTACGGTGACCAGCCTATCTGGCTGCCACGCCTGAATGTTTGCAACGGCGGCAGAGGTAGGCAGGCGCAATTGTGCAGCAATGCAAACTTCATCACCTGGCCAAATTTCACGGTTGGACAAGAAACCACGGGGGATTTACAAGGAGATGTTCACCCGGAACATCCGAAGGCCTGCCGGCAGCAAGATTCCGGAATTCTTCCTAAGAAGCCTTAAAAGCATTGAAACGCTCCCATGGTACAGTAACTCAGAACCTCATTCAGAGTGTTCCCGGCAGAGGTCATTCGGCTAAACACAACCGTCGACTAATTAGAGCCAGATGTAGGCAGTGCCGTCCATAGTGCTGGATGGACAGTGGTGGCATACCAAACAACTGTGCTCTAGTTCTCAACACTTTCACAAAGTGCCATAATTTGAGGTTCAACTTAATGCTCCGGGTGAGTAGAGTGTAGAAGACAAAGCTGGAATCAGTAGCACTCAGGTGAGAAGAATGGGAAGCAGATATACCTAGTCCACTGGCAGTGTCCTATGGTGACAAGCCTATCTGGCTGCCAAGCCTGAATGTTTGCAACCACGGCAGAGCTTGAATGCGCAATTGTGCAGCAATGCAAACTGCATGACCTGGCCAAATTTCACGGGTGTACAAGAAACCACCGGGGATTTATAAGGAGATGTTCACCCTGAACAGCCGGAGGCCTGTCGGCACAAAAATTCTGGAATTCTGCCTGAGAAGTCTTGAAAGCAGTGAAACGCTCCTATGTTGCAATAACTCACAACCTCATTCTGAGTGTTCCCAGCATAGCTCATCTGGCTGAACACAACCGTGGACTAATTAGAGCCAGATGTAGGCAGTGCCGTCCATAGTGCTGGCTGGACTGTGATGGCGTGCCAAACAACTGAGCCCTATGTCTCAACACTTTCACAAAGTGCCATAAGTTGAGGTTCAACTTACTGCTCCCGTTGAGTAGAGTGTAGCGGTCAAAGCTGGAATCAGTAGCACTCAGGTGAGAAGAACTGGAAGCAGATATACCCAGTCCGCTGGCACAGTCCTACGGGGACCAGCCTATCTGGATGCCATGCCTGAATGTTTGCAAGCGTTGCAGAGCTAGGGAGGCACAATTGTGCAGCAATGCAAACTGCATAACCTGGCCAAATTGCACAGGTGTACAAGAAAGCACCGGGGATTTACAAGGAGATGTTCACCCTGAACAGCCGGAGGCCTGCCGGCAGCAAGATTCCGGAATTCGTCCTAAGAAGCCTTGAAAGCAGTGAAACGCTCCTATGTTACAGTAAGTCAGAACCTCATTCTGAGTGTTCCCGGCAGAGGTCATTCGGCTGAACACAACCGTGGACTAATTAGAGCCAGATGTAGGCAGTGCTGTCCATAGTGCTGGATGGACAGTGGTGGCGTGCCAAACAACTGAGCTCTAGTTCTCAACACTTTCACAAATTGCCGTTAGTGGAGGTTCTACTTACAGCTCCGCTTGAGTAGAGTGTAACCCTCAAAGCTGGAATCAATAGCACTCAGGTGAGAAGAACGGGAAGCAGATATACCCACTCGGCTGGCAGTGTCCTACGGGGACTAGCCTATCTGGCTGTCACGCCTGAATGTTTGCAACAGCGGCAGAGCTAGGAAGGCACAATTGTGCAGCAATGCAAACTGAATAACCTGGCCAAATTTCACGGGTGTACAAGAAACCACGGGAGATTTACAAGGAGATGTCACCCGGACTAATTAGAGCAAGATGTAGGCAGTGCCGTCCAGCGTGCTGGATGGACAGTGGTGGTGAACCAAACAACTGAGCTCTAGTTCTCAACACTTTCACAAAGTGCCATAAATTGAGGTTCAACTTACTGCTCTGGTTGAATAGAGTGTAGCCTTCAAAACTGGAATCAGTAGCACTCAGGTGAGAAGAACGGAAAGCAGATATACCCAGTCCACTGGCAGTGTCCTACGGGGACCAGCCTATCTGGCTGTCACGCCTGAATGTTTGCACCTGCGGCAGAGCTAGGCAGGCGTGATTGTGCAGCAATGTAAGCTGCATAACCTGGCCAAATTTCACGGGTGTACAAGAAACCACGGGGGATTTACAAGTAGATGTTCACCCGGAACAGCCGGAGGCCTGCCGGCAGCAAGATTTCGGAATTCTTCCTGAAAAGCATGAAAGCAGTGAAACGCTCCTATGTTACAGTAACTCAGAACCTCATTCTGAGTGTTCCGGGCAGAGGTCATTCGGCTGAACACAACCGTGGACTTATTAGAGACAGATGTAGGCAGTGACTTTCATAGTGCTGGATGGACAGTGGTGGCGTGCCAAACAACTGAGCTCTTGTTCTCAACAATTTCACAAAGTGCCACAAGTTGAGTTTCACCTTACTGCTCCGGTTGAGTAGAGTGTAGCCGTCAAAGCTGGAATCAGTAACACTCAGGTGAGAAGAATGGGAAGCAGATATACCTAGTCCCCTGGGAGTGTCCTAGGGGAACCAGCCTATCTGGCTGCCACGCCTGAATGTTTGCAACCGCTTCAGAGCTACGCAGGCGTAATTGTGCAGCAATGCAAACTGCATAACCTGGCCAAATTTCACTTGTGTACAAGAAACCACGGGGGATTTACAAGGAGATGTTCACCCGGAACAGTCAGAGGCCTGCCGGCAGCAACTTTCCCGAATCATTCACAAGAAACCTTGAAAGCAGTGAAACGCTCCTATGTTGCAATAACTCAGAAACTCATTCTGAGTGTTCCCGGCAGAGGTCATTAGGCTGAACACAACCGTGGACTAATTAGAGCCAGATGTAGGCAGTGCCGTCCATAGTGCTGGATGGACAGTGGTGGCGTGCCAAACAACTGAGCTCTAGTTCTCAACACTTTCACAAACTGCCACAAGTTGAGGTTCAACTTACTGCTCTGGTTGAGTAGAGTGTAGCCTTCAAAGCTGGAATCAGTAGCACTCATGTGAGAAGAACGGGAAGCAGATATACCCAGTACCAGCCAATTTGGCTGCCATGCATGAATTTTTCCAACTGCGGCAGAACTAGGCGGGCGCAATTGTGCAGCAATGCAAACTGCATAAGCTGGCCAAATTTCACGGGTGTACAAGAAACCACGGGGGATTTACAAGGAGATGTTCACCCGGAACAGTGGGAGTCCTTCTGGCAGCAAGATTCCGGAATTCTTCCTAAGTAGCCTTGAAACCAGTGAAACGCTCCTATGGTACCGTAACTCATAACCTCATTCTGAGTGTTCCAGGGAGAGGTCATTGGGATGAACACAACCGTGGACTAATTATAGCCAGATGTAGGCAGTGCCGTCCATAGTGCTGGATGGACAGTGGTGGCATGCTAAACAACAGAACTCTATTTCTCAACACTTTCACAAAGTGCCATAAGTTGAGGTTCAACTTACTGCTCCGGTAGAGTAGATTGTAGCCTTCAAAGCTGGTATCAGTAGCACTAAGGTGAGTAGAACGGGAAGCAGATATACCCAGTCCGCTGGCAGTGTCCTACTGGGACCAACCTATCTGGCTGCGACTACTGAATGTTTGCAATCGCGGCAGAGCTAGGCAGGCGCAATTTTGCAGCAATTCAAACTGCATAACCTGGCCAAATTTCACGGGTGTACAAGAAATCACGGGGGATTTACAAGGAAATGTTCACCAGGAAAAGCCGGAAGCCTGCCTGCAGCAAGATTCCGGAATCCTTCCTAAGAATCCTTGAAAGCAGTGAAACGCTCCTAAGTGGCAATAACTCAGAAACTCATTCTGAGAGTTCCCGTCAGAGGTCATTCGGCTGAACACAAACTTTGACTAATTAGAGCCAGATGAATGCAGGGACTTTCATAGTGCTTGATGGACAGTGGTGGCCTGCAAAACAATTGAGCTCTAGTTCTCAACACTTTCACAAAGTGCCACAAGTTGAGGTTCAACTTAATGCTCCGGTTGAGTAGAGTATAGCCGTCAAAGCTGGAATCAGTAGCACTCAGGTGAGAAGAACGGGAAGAAGATATACCCAGTCCGCTGGGAGTGTTGTACGGGGACCAGCCTATCTGGCTGCCACGCCTGAATGTTTGCAACCGCGGCAGAGCTAGGCAGGCGTAATTGTGCAACAATGCACGCTGCATAACCTGGCCAAATATCTCGGGTGTACAAGAAACCACGGGTTATTTACAAGGAGATGTTCACCCGGAACAGTTGGGGGCATGCCAGCAGCAAGATTCCGGAATCATTCCTAAGAAGCCTTGAAAGCAGTGAAACACTCCTATGTTGCAATATCTCACAAACTCATTCTGAGTGTTCCCGGCAGAAGTCATTCGGCTGACCACAACCGTGGACTAATTAGACCCAGATGTATGCAGGACCATTCATAGAGCTGGATGGACAGTGGTGGAATGACAAACAACTGAGCCCTAGTTCTCAACACTTTCACAAAGTGCCATAAGTTGAGGTTCAACTTACTGCTCCGGTTGAGTAGAGTGTAGCCGTCAAAGCTGGAATCAGTAGCACCCAGGTGAGAAGAATAGGAAGCAGATATATCCAATCCGCTGGCAGTGTTCTACGGGGACCAGCTAATCTGGCTGCCACGCCTGAATGTTTGCAACCGCGGCAGAGCTAGTCAGGCCTGATTGTGCAGCAATGCAACCAGCATAACCTGGCCAAATTTCACGGGTGTACAAGAAACCACGGGGGATTTACAAGGAGATGTTCACCCGGAACAGCCGGAGGCCTGCCGGTAGCAACATTCCGGAATTCTTCCTGAGAAGCCTTGAAAGCATTGAAACGCTCCTATGTTGCAATAACTCAGATCCTCATTCTGAGTGTTCCCGACAGAGGTCATTAAGCTGAGCACAATAGTGGACTAATTAGAGGCAGATGTAGGCAGTGACGACCATACTGCTGGATGGACAGTGGTGGCGTGCCAAACAACTGAGCTCTAGTCCTCAACACTTTCACAAAGTGCCATAAGTTGAGGTTCACCTTACTGCTCCGGTATAGTAGAGTGTAGCCGTCAAAGCTGGAATCATTAGAACTCAGGTGAGAAGATCGGGAAGCAGATATACCCAGTCCACTGGCAGTGTCCTACGGGACCAGCCTATCTGGCTGCCACTCCTGAATGTTTGCAAACTCGTCAGAGCTAGGCAAGCGCAATTGTGCAGCAATGCAAGATGCATAACCTGGCCAAATTTCACGGGTGTACAAGAAATCCCGTGGGATTTACAAGGAGATGTTCACAAGGAACAGCCAGAGGCGTGCCGGCAGTAAGATTCCAGAATACTTCCTAACAAGCCTTGAAAGCAATGAAACGCTCCTATGTGGCAATAACTCAGAACCTCATTCTGAGTGTTCCCAGCAGAGGACAATCGGCTGAACACAACCGTGGACTAATTAGAGCCAGATGTAGGCAGTGCCGTCCATAGTGGTGGATGGACAGAGGTGGCGTGCCAAACAACTGAGCTCTAGTTCTCAACACTTTCACAAAGTGCCATAAGTGGAGGTTCTACTTACAGCTCCGGTTGAGTAGTGTGTAGCCGTCAAAGCTGGAATCAGTAGCCCTCAGGTGAGAATAACCTTAAGCAGATATACCCAGTCCGTTGGCAGTGTCCTACGGGACCAACCAATCTGGCTGCCACTAGTGAATGTTCGCATTCGCGTCAGAGCTAGGCAGGCACAATTGTGCAGCAATGCAAACTGCATCACCTGGCCAAATTTCAAGGGTGTACAGGAAACCACGGGGGACTTACAAGGAGATGTTCAGCCGGAAGAGCCGGAGGCTTGCCGGCAGCAAGATTTCGGAATCCTACCTAAGAAGCCTTGAAAGCAGTGAAACGCTCCTATGTTGCAATAACTCAGTACCTCATTCTGAGTCTTCCCGGCAGAGGTCATTCGGCTGAACACAACCGTGGACTCATTAGAGCCAGATGTAGGCAGTGCCTTCCAGAGTGCTGGATGGACAGTGGTGGCGTTCCATACAACTGCTCTCTAGTTCTCAACTCTTTCACAAAGTGCCACAAGTTGAGGTTCATCTTACTGCTCCGCTTGAGTAGACTGTAGCCGTCAAAGCTGGAATCAGTAGCATTCAGGTGAAAAGAACGGGAAGCAGATATACCCAGGCCGTTGGCAGTGTCCTACGGAGACCAGCCTACCTGGCTCCCACGCCTGAATGTTTGCAACCGCAGCAGAGCTAGGCAGGCGCAATTGTGCAGCAATGCAAACTGCATCACCTGGCGAAATTTCACTGGTGTACAAGAAACCACGGGAGATTTACAATGAGATGTTCACCCGGAACAGCCGAGGGCTGCCGGCAGCAAGATTCCGGAATTCTTCCTGAAAAGCCTTGAAAGCAGTGAAACGCTCCTATGTTGCAATAACTCAGATCCTCATTCTGAGTGTTCCCGACAGAGGTCATTAAGCTGAGCACAATAGTGGACTAATTAGAGGCAGATGTAGGCAGTGACGTCCATACTGCTGGATTGACAGTGGTGGCGTGCCAAACAACTGAGCTCTAGTCCTCAACACTTTCACAAAGTGCCATTAATTGAGGTTCACATTACTGCTCCGGTATAGTAGAGTGTAGCCGTCAAAGCTGGAATAATTAGAACTCAGGTGAGAAGATCGGGAAGCAGGTATACCCAGTCCACTGGCATTGTCCTACGGGGCCAGCCTATCTGGCTGCCACTCCTGAATGTTTGCAAACTCGTCAGAGGTAGGCAAGCGCAATTGTGCAGCAATGCAAGATGCATAACCTGGCCAAATTTCACGGGTGTACAAGAAATCCCGGGGGATTTACAAGGAGATGTTCACAAGGAACAGCCAGAGGCGTGCCGGCAGTAAGATTCCAGAATACTTCCTAACAAGCCTTGAAAGCAGTGAAACGCTCCTATGTTGCAATAACTCAGAACCTCATTCTGAGTGTTCCCAGCAGAGGTCAATCGGCTGAACACAACCGTGGACTAATTAGAGCCAGATGTAGGCAGTGCCGTCCATAGTGGTGGATGGACAGTGGTGGCGTGCCAAACAACTGAGCTCTAGTTCTCAACACTTTCACAAAGTGCCATAATTGGAGGTTCTACTTACAGCTCCGGTTGAGTAGTGTGTAGCCGTCAAAGCTGGAATCAGTAGCCCTCAGGTGAGAATAACGTTAAGCAGATATACCCAGTCCGCTGGCAGTGTCCTACGGGACCAACCTATCTGGCTGCCACTAGTGAATGTTCGCATTCGCGGCAGAGCTAGGCAGGCGCAATTGTGCAGCAATGCAAACTGCATCACCTGGCCAAATTTCAAGGGTGTACAGGAAACCACGGGGGACTTACAAGGAGATGTTCAGCCGTAAGAGCCGGAGGCTTGCCGGCAGCAAGATTTCGGAATCCTACCTAAGAAGCCTTGAAAGCAGTGAAACGCTCCTATGTTGCAATAACTCAGTACCTCATTCTGAGTCTTCCCGGCAGAGGTCATTCGACTGAACACAACCGTGGACTCATTAGAGCCAGATGTAGGCAGTGCCTTCCAGAGTGCTGGATGGACAGTGGTGGCGTTCCATACAACTGCTCTCTAGTTCTCAACACTTTCACAAACTGCCACAAGTTGAGGTTCAACTTACTGCTCCGCTTGAGTAGACTGTAGCCGTCAAAGCTGGAATCAGTAGCATTCAGTTGAGAAGAACGGGAAGCAGATATACCCAGGCCGTTGGCAGTGTCCTACGGGGACCAGCCTACCTGGCTCCCACGCCTGAATGTTTGCAACCGCAGCAGAGCTAGGCAGGCGCAATTGTGCAGCAATGCAAACTGCATCACCTGGCGAAATTTCACGGGTGTACAAGAAACCACGGGAGATTTACAATGAGATGTTCACCCGGAACAGCCGGAGGCATGCCGGCAGCAAGATTCCGGAATTCTTCCTGAAAAGCTTTGAAAGCAGTGAAATGCTCCTATGTTAGAGTAACTCAGAACCTCATTCTGAGTGTTCCCGGCAGAGGTCATTTGGCTGCACACAACCGTGGACTAATTAGAGCCAGATGTAGGCAGTGCCGTCCATAGTACTGGATGGACAGTGGTGGCGTGCGAAACAACTGAGCTTTAGTTCTCAACACTTTCACAAAGTCCCATAAGTAGAGGTTCAACTTACTGCTCGGGTTGAGTAGAGTGTAGCCCTCAAAGCTGGAATCAGTAGCACTCAGGTGAGAAGAACGGGAAGCAGATATAACCAGTACACTGGCAGTTTTCTACGGGGACCAGCCTATCTGGCTGCCACGCCTGAATGTTTGCAACCGCGGCAGAGGTTGGGGGGCGAGATTGTGCAGCAATGCAAGCTGCATAACCTGGCCAAATTTCACGGGTGTACAAGAAACCACGGGGGATTTACAAGGAGATGTTTACCCGGAACAGCCAGAGGCCTGGGGGCAGCAAGATGCCGGAATTCTTCCTAAGAAGCCTTGAAAGCAGTGAAACACTCCTATTTTGCAGTAACTCAAAACCTCATTCTGAGTGTTCCCGGCAGAGGTCATTCGGCTGCACACAACCATGGACTCATTAGAGCCAGATATAGGCAGTGCCATCCATAGTGCTGGATGGACCGTGGTGGCGTGCCAATCAACTGAGCTCTAATTCTCAACACTTTCACAAAGTAGCACAAGTTGAGGTTCACCTTACTTAGCCAGGTGAGTAGAGTGTAGCCGTCAATGCTGGAATCAGTAGCACTCATGTGAGAAGAAGGGGAAGCAGATATACCCAGTCTGCTTGCAGTGTCTTACGGGGAACAGCCTATCTGGCTGCCACGTCTAAATGTTTGCAACCGCGGGAGAGCTAGGCAGGCGCAATTGTGCAGCAATGCAAAATGCATAACCTGGCCAAATATCACGGGTGTACAAGAAACCACGGGGGATTTACAAGGAGATGTTCACCCAGAAAAGCCAGAGGCCGGCTGGCAGTAAGATTCCGGAATCCTTCCTGAGAAGCCTTGAAAGCAGTGAAAAGCTCCTATGTTGCAATAACTCAGAAACTCATTGTGAGTGTTCCCGGCAGAGGTCATTTGGCTGAACACAACCGTGCACTAATTAGAGCCAGATATAGGCAGTGACGTCCATAGTGCTGGATGGACAGTTGTGGCGTGCCAAATAACTGAGGTCTAGTTCCCAACACTTTCACAAAGTGCCATAAGTTGAGGTTCTACTTACTGCTCCGTTTGAGTAGAATGTATCCTTCAAAGCTGGAATCAGTAGCACTCAGGTGAGAAGAACAGGAAGCAGATATACCCAGTCCGCTGGCAGTGTCCAACGGGGACCAGCCTATCTGGCGGCCACGCCTGAATGTTTGCAACAGCGGCAGATCTAGGCAGGCACAATTGTGCAGCAATGCAAACTGCATAACCTGGCCAAATATCACGGGTTTACAAGAAACCACGGGGAATTTACAAGGAGATATTCACCCGGAACAGCCGGAGGCCTGCCGGCAACAAGGTTCCGGAAGTCGTCCTAAGAAACCTTGAAACCAGTGAAACGCTCCTATGTAACAGTAACTCAGAACCTCATTCTGAGTGTTCCCGGCAGAGGTCATTCGGCTGAACACAACCGTGGACTAATTAGAGCCAGATATAGGCATTGCCGTCGATAGTGCTGGATGGACTTTGGTGGCGTGCCAAATAACTAAGCTCTAGTTCCCAACACTTTCACAAAGAGCCATAAGTTGAAGTTCTAATTTCCGCTCCGTTTGAGTAGAGTGTAGCCGTCAAAGCTGGAATCACTAGCACTCAGGTGAGAAGTAGTGGAAGCAGATATACCCAGTCCGCTGGCAGTGTCCAACGGGGACAAGCCTATCTGGCGGCCAAGTCTGAATGTTTGCAACCGCGGCAAATCTAGGCAGGCGCAATTGTGCAGCAATGCAAACTGCATAATCTGGCCAAATATCCCGGGTGTACAAGAAACCACGGGGGATTTACAAGGAGATGTTCACCCAGAACAGCAGGAGGACTGCCTTCAGCAAGATTCCGGAATTCTTCCTGAGAAACCTTGAAAGCAGTGAAACGCTCCTATGTTACAGTAAGTCAGAACCTCATTCTGAGTGTTCCCGGCAGAGGTCATTCGGCTGAACACAACCGTGGACTAATTAGAGCCAGATGTAGGCAGTGCCGTCCATAGTGCTGGATGGAGAGTGGTGGCGTGCCAAAAAACTGAGCTCTAGTTCTCAACACTTTCACAAAGTGCCATACGTTGAGGTTCTTCTGACAGCTCCGGGTGAGTAGAGTGTATCCGTCAAAGCTGGACTCAGTAGCACTCAGGTGAGAAGAACGGAAAGCAGATATACCCAGTCCGCTGGCAGTGTCCTTCGGGGACCAGCCTATCTGGCTGACACGCCTGAATGTTTACAACCGCGGCAGAGCTAGGCAGGCACAATTGTGCAGCAATGCAAGCTGCAAAACCTGGCCAAATTTCACGGGTGTACAAGAAACCACGGGGGATTTACAAGGAGATGTTCACCCGGAACAGCCGGAGGCCTGCCAGCATCAACGTTCCGGAATTCTTCCTGTGAAGCCTTGAAAGCCGTGAAAAGCTCCAATGTTGCAATAACTCAGAACCTCATTCTGATTCTTCCCGGCAGAGGTCATTCGACTGAACACAACCCTGGACTAATTAGAGCCAGATGTAGGCAGTACCGTCCATAGTGCTGTTTGGACCATGGTGGCGTGCCAAACAATTGAGCTCTAGTTCTCAACACTTTCACAAAGTGCCATAAGTTGAGGTTCATCTTACTGCTCCGGTTGAGTAGAGTGTAACCGTCAAAGCTGGAATCAGTTGCACTCAAGTGAGAAGAACAGGAAGCAGATATACCCAGTCTGCTGGCAGTGTCCAACGGGGACCAGTCTATCTGGCTGCCACGCCTGAATGTTTAGAACCGAGGCAGAGTTAGGCAGGCGCAATTGTGCAGCAATGCAAACTGCATAACCTGGCCAAATATCACGGGTGTACAAGAAACCACGGGGGATTTACAAGGAGATGTTCACCCGGAAAAGCCGGAGGCCTGCCGGCAGCAAGATTCGGGAATCCTTCCTAAGAAGCCTTGAAACCAGTGAAACGCTCCTATGTTGCAGTAACTCCGAACCTCATTCTGAGTGTTCCCGGCAGAGGTCATTCGGCTGAACACAACCGTGGACTAATTACAGCCACATATAGGCAGTGCCGTCCATAGTGCTGGATGGACAGTGGTGGCGTGCCAAAAAACTGAGCTCTAGTTCTCAACACTTTCACAAAGTGCCATACGTTGAGGTTCTTCTGACAGCTCCGGGTGAGTAGAGTGTATCCGTCAAAGCTGGACTCAGTAGCACTCAGGTGAGAAGAACGGAAAGCAGATATACCCAGTCCGCTGGCAGTGTCCTTCGGGGACCAGCCTATCTGGCTGACACGCCTGAATGTTTACAACCGCGGCAGAGCTAGGCAGGCACAATTGTGCAGCAATGCAAGCTGCAAAACCTGGCCAAATTTCACGGGTATACAAGAAACCACGGGGGATTTACAAGGAGATGTTCACCCGGAACAGCCGGAGGCCTGCCAGCATCAACGTTCCGGAATTCTTCCTGTGAAGCCTTGAAAGCCGTGAAAAGCTCCAATGTTGCAATAACTCAGAACCTCATTCTGATTCTTCCCGGCAGAGGTCATTCGACTGAACACAACCCTGGACTAATTAGAGCCAGATGTAGGCAGTACCGTCCATAGTGCTGTTTGGACCATGGTGGCGTGCCAAACAATTGAGCTCTAGTTCTCAACACTTTCACAAAGTGCCATAAGTTGAGGTTCATCTTACTGCTCCGGTTGAGTAGAGTGTAACCGTCAAAGCTGGAATCAGTTGCACTCAAGTGAGAAGAACAGGAAGCAGATATACCCAGTCCGCTGGCAGTGTCCAACGGGGACCAGTCTATCTGGCTGCCACGCCTGAATGTTTAGAACCGAGGCAGAGTTAGGCAGGCGCAATTGTGCAGCAATGCAAACTGCATAACCTGGCCAAATATCACGGGTGTACAAGAAACCACGGGGGATTTACAAGGAGATATTCACCCGGAAAAGCCGGAGGCCTGCCGGCAACAAGATTCGGGAATCCTTCCTAAGAAGCCTTGAAACCAGTGAAACGCTCCTATGTTGCAGTAACTCCGAACCTCATTCTGAGTGTTCCCGGCAGAGGTCATTCGGCTGAACACAACCGTGGACTAATTACAGCCACATATAGGCAGTGCCGTCCATAGTGCTGGATGGACCGTGGTGGCGTGCCAAATAACTGAGCTCTAGTTCCCAACACTTTCACAATGTGCCATAAGTTGAGGTTCTACTTACTGCTCTGGTTGAGTAGAGTGTAGCCATCAAAGCTGGAAACAGTAGCACTCAGGTGAGAAGAACGGGAAGCAGATATACTCAGTCGGCTGGCAGTGTCCTACGTGGACCAGCCTATCTGGCTGCCACGCCTGAATATTTACAACCGCGGCAGAGCTAGGTAGGAGCAATTTTGCAGCAATGCAAACTGCATAACCTGGCCAAATTTCACGGGTGTACAAGAAACCACGTGGGATTTACAAGGAGACGTTCAGCCAGAACAGCCGGAGGCCTGCCGGCAGCAATATTGCGGAATTCTTCCTGTGAAGCCTTGAAAGCAGTGAAACGCTACAATGTTGCAATAACTCAGAACCTCATTCTGAGTGCTGCCGGCAGAGGTCATTCGGCTGAACACAAACGTGGACTAATTAGAGCCAGGTGTAGGCAGTGCCGTCCACAGTGCTGGATGGACTGTAGTGGCGTGCCAAACAACTGAGCTCTTGTTCTCAACACTTTCACAAAGTGTCATAAGTTGAGGTTCTTCTTACAGCTCCGGGTGAGTACAGTGTATTCGTCAAAGCTGGAATCAGTAGCACTCAGGTGAGAAGAACGGGAAGCAGATATACCCTGTCCGCTGGCAGTCTCCTACGGGGACCAGACTATCTGGCTGACACGCCTGAATGTTTACAACCGCGGCAGAGCTAGGCAGGCTCAATTGTGCAGCAATGCAAGCTGCATAACCTGGCCAAATTTCACGGGTGTACAAGAAACCAAGGGGGATTTACAAGGAGATGTTCACCCGGAACAGCCGGAGGCCTGCCAGCAGCTACATTCCGGAATTCTTCCTGTGAATCCTTGAAAGCAGTGAAAAGCTCCAATGTTGCAATATCTAAGAACCTCTTTCTGATTCTTCCCGGCAGAGGTCATTCGACGGAACAGAACCGTGGACTAATTAGAGCCAGATGTAGGCAGTTCCATCCGTAGTCCTGTTTGGACCGTGGTGGCGTGACAAACAACTGAGCTCTAGTTCCCAACACTTTCACAAAGTGCCATAAGTTGAGGTTCTACTTACTGCTCCGTTTGAGTAGAGTGTAGCCATCAAAGCTGGAATCAGTAGCACTCAGGTGAGAAGAACGGGAATCAGATATGCCCAGTCCGCTGGCAGTGTCCTACGGGGACAAGCCTATCTGGCTGCCACGCCTGAATGATTACAACCGCTGCATAGATAGGCAGGCGCAATTGTGCAGTAATGCAAGCTGCATAACCTGGCCAAATTTCACGGGTGTACAAGAAACCACGGGGTATTTACAAGGAGATGTTCACCCGGAACAGCCGGAGGCCTGCCAGCAGCAACATTCCGGAATTCTTCCTGTAAAGCCTTGAAAGCAGTGAAAAGCTCCAATGTTGCAATAACCCCGAAACTCATTCTGAGTGATCCCGGCAGAGGTCATTCGGCTGAACACAACCATGGACTAATTAGAGCCAGATGTAGGCTGGGCCGTCCATAGTGCTGGATGGACAGTGGTGGCGTGCCAAACAACTGAGCTCTAGTTCTCAACACTTTCACAAAGTGTGATCAGTTGAGTTTCAACTTATTTCTCCGGTTGAGTGGAGTGTAACAGTCAAAGCTGGAATCAGTAGCACTCAATTGAGAAGAACGGGAAGCAGATATACCCAGTCTGCTGGCAGTGTACAACGGGGACCAGTCTATCTGGCTGACAAGCCTGAATGTTTGGAACCGCGGCAGAGTTAGGCAGGCGAAATTGTGCAGAAATGCAAACTGCATAACCTGGCCAAATTTCACGGGTGTACAAGAAACCACGCGGGATTTACAAGGAGATGTCACCCGGAACAGCCGGAGGCCTGCCGGCAGCAAGTTTCCAAAATCCTTCCTAAGAAGCCTTGAAAGCAGTGAAACGCTCCTATGTTGCAATAACTCAGAACCTCATTCTGAGTGTTCCCGACAGAGGTATTTCGGCTGAACACAACCGTGGACTAATTAGAGCCAGATGTAGGCAGTGCCGTCCAGAGTGCTGGATGGACAGTGGTGGAGTGCCAAATAACTGAGCTCCAATTCTCAACACTTTCACAAAGTGTCATAAGTTGAGGTTCTTCTTACAGCTCCGGGTGAGTACAGTGTATCCGTGAAAGCTCGAATCAGTAGCACTCAGGTGAGAAGAACGAGAAGCAGATATACCCAGTCCGCTGGCAGTGTCCTACGGGGACCAGATTATCTGGCTGACACGCCTGAATGTTTCCAACCGCGGCAGACCTAGGCAGGCACAATTCTGCAGCAATGCAAGTTGCATAACCTGGCCAAATTTCACGGGTGTACAAGAAACCACGGGGGATTTACAAGGAGATGTTCACCCGGAACAGACGGAGGCCTGCCAGCAGCAACATTCTGGAATTCTAACTCTGAAGCCTTGAAAGCAGTGAAATGCTCCAATGTTGCAATAACTCAGAACGTCATTCTGATTCTTCCCGGCAGAGGTCATTCGACTGAACACAACTGTGGACTAATTAGAGCCAGATGTAGGCAGTGCCGTCCATAGTGCTGTTTGGACCGTGGTGGCGTGCCAAACAACTGAGCTCTAGTTCTCAACACTTTCACAAAATACCGTAAGTTGAGGTTCAACTTACTGCTCCGGTTGAGTAGAGTGTAACCGTCAAAGCTGGAATCAGTAGCAATCAGGAGAGAAGAACGGGAAGCAGATATACCCAGTCCACTGGCAGTGTCCAACGGGGACCAGCTTATCTGGCTGCCACGCCTGAATCTTTGCAACCGCGGCAGAGCTAGGCAGGCTCAATTGTGCAGCAATGCAAACTGCATAACCTGGCCAAATTTCACGGGTGTACAAGAAACCATGAGGGATTTACTAGGAGATGTTCACCCGGAAAAGTCGGAGGCCTACAGGCAGCAAGATTCCGGAATCCTTCCTAAGAAGCCTTGAAAGCAGTGAAACACTCCTGTGTTGCAATAACTCAGAACCTCATTCTGAGTGATCCCGGCAGAGGTCATTCGGCTGAACACAACCATGGACTAATTAGAGCCAGATGTAGGCAGTGCCGTCCATAGTGCTGGATGGACAGGGGTGGAGTGCCAAACAACTGAGCTCTAGTTCTCAATACTTTCACAAAAGGCCATAGTTGTGGTTCAACTTACTGCACCGGTTGAGTAGAGTGTAGCTTTCAAAGCTGGAATCAGTAGCACTCAGGTGAGAAGAACGGTATGCAGATATACCCAGTATGCCTGCAGTATCCAACAAGGACCAGCCTATCTGGCAGGCACGCCTGAATGTTTGAAACCGCGGCAGAGCTAGGCAGGCGCAATTGTTCAGCAATGCAAGCTGCATAATCTGGCCAAATTTCACAGGTATACAAGAAACCACGGGGGATTCACAAAGAGATGTTCACCGGTAACAGCCGGAGGCCTGCCAGCAGCAAGGTTCCGGAATTCTTCCTAAGAAGCCTTCAAAGCAGTGAAAGGCTCCTATGTTGCAGTAACTCAGAACGTCATTCTGAGTGTTCCCGACAGAGGTCATTCAGCTGAACACAACCGTGGACTAATTAGAGCCAGATGTAGGCAGTGCCTTCCACAGTGCTGGATGGACAGTGGTGGCGTGCCAAAAAACTGAGCTCTAGTTCTCAACACTTTCACAAATTGGCAAAAGTTGAGGTTCAACTTACTGCTCCGGTTGAGTAGAGTATAGCCGTCAAAGCTGGAATCAGTAGCACTCAGGTGAGAAGAACCGGAAACAGATATACCCAGTCTGCTGGCAGTGTCCTACGGGGACCAGCCTATCTGGGTGCCACGCCTGAATGTTTGCAAGCGCGGCAGAGCTAGGCAGGCGCAATTGTGCAGCAATGAGAGCTGCATAAGTTGGCCAAATTACACGGGTGTACAAGAAACCAAGGGGGATTTACAAGGAAATGTTCATCCGGAACAGTCGGAGGCCTGCCGGTAGCAACATTCTGGAATTTTTCCAGTGAAGCCTTGAAAGCAGTGAAACGCTCCAATGTTGCAACAACTCAGAACCTCATTCTGAGTGTTCCCGGCAGAGGTCATTCGGGTGAACACAACCGTGGACTAATTAGAGCCAGATGTAGGCAGTGCCGTCCATAGTGGTGTTTGGACCATGGTGGCGTGCCAAACAACTGAGCTCTAGTTCTCAACACTTTCACAAAGTGCCATAAGTTGAGGTTCAACTTACTGCTCCGGTTGAGTAGAGTGTAACCGTCAAAGCTGGAATCAGTAGCAATCAGGTGAGAAGAACGGGAACCAGATATACCCAGTCCACTGGCAGTGTCCAAGGGGGACCAGTCTATCTAGCTACCACGCCTGAATGTTTGCAACCGCCGCAGAGCTAGGCAGGCGAAATTGTGCAGCAATGCAAAATGCATAACCTGGCCAAATTTCACGGGTGTACAAGAAACCACGCGTGATTTACAAGGAGATGTCACCCAGAACCGCGGGAGGCCTGCCGGCAGCAAGTTTCCGGAATCCTTCCTAAGAAGCCTTGAAAGCAGTGAAACGCTCCTATGTTTCAATAAGTCAGAACCTTATTCTGATTCTTCCCGGCAGAGGTCATTCGGCTGAACACAACCGTGGACTAATTAGAGACAGATGTAGGCAGTGCTGTCCAGAGTGCTGGATGGACAGTGGTGGCGTGCCAAACAACTGAGCTCTAGTTCTCAACACTTTCACAAAATGCCATAAGTTGAGGTTCATCTTACTGCTCCGGTTGAGTAGAGTGTATCCGGCAAAGCTGGAATCAGTAGCACTCAAGTGAGAAGAACAGGAAGCAGATATACCCAGTCCGCTCGCAGTGTCCAACGGGGACCAGTCTATCTGGCTGCCACGCCTGAATGTATAGAACCTAGGCAGAGATAGGCAGGCGCAATTGTGCAGCAATGCAAACTGCATAACCTGGCCAAATATCACCGGTGTACAAGAAACCACGGGGGATTTACAAGGAGATGTTCATCCGGAACAGTCGGAGGCCTGCCGGTAGCAACATTCTGGAATTTTTCCAGTGAAGCCTTGAAAGCAGTGAAACGCTCCAATGTTGCAACAACTCAGAACCTCATTCTGAGTGTTCCCGGCAGAGGTCATTCGGGTGAACACAACCGTGGACTAATTAGAGCCAGATGTAGGCAGTGCCGTCCATAGTGGTGTTTGGACCATGGTGGCGTGCCAAACAACTGAGCTCTAGTTCTCAACACTTTCACAAAGTGCCATAAGTTGAGGTTCAACTTACTGCTCCGGTTGAGTAGAGTGTAACCGTCAAAGCTGGAATCAGTAGCAATCAGGTGAGAAGAACGGGAACCAGATATACCCAGTCCACTGGCAGTGTCCAAGGGGGACCAGTCTATCTAGCTACCACGCCTGAATGTTTGCAACCGCCGCAGAGCTAGGCAGGCGAAATTGTGCAGCAATGCAAAATGCATACCCTGGCCAAATTTCACGGGTGTACAAGAAACCACGCGTGATTTACAAGGAGATGTCACCCAGAACCGCGGGAGGCCTGCCGGCAGCAAGTTTCCGGAATCCTTCCTAAGAAGCCTTGAAAGCAGTGAAACGCTCCTATGTTTCAATAAGTCAGAACCTCATTCTGATTCTTCCCGGCAGAGGTCATTCGGCTGAACACAACCGTGGACTAATTAGAGACAGATGTAGGCAGTGCTGTCCAGAGTGCTGGATGGACAGTGGTGGCGTGCCAAACAACTGAGCTCTAGTTCTCAACACTTTCACAAAATGCCATAAGTTGAGGTTCATCTTACTGCTCCGGTTGAGTAGAGTGTATCCGGCAAAGCTGGAATCAGTAGCACTCAAGTGAGAAGAACAGGAAGCAGATATACCCAGTCCGCTGGCAGTGTCCAACGGGGACCAGTCTATCTGGCTGCCACGCCTGAATGTATAGAACCTAGGCAGAGATAGGCAGGCGCAATTGTGCAGCAATGCAAACTGCATAACCTGGCCAAATATCACGGGTGTACAAGAAACCACGGGGGATTTACAAGGAGATGTTCACCCGGAAAAGCCGGAGGACTGTCGGCAGCAAGATTCTGGAATCCTTCCTAAGAAACCTTGAAACCAGTGAAACGCTCCTATGTTGCAATAACTCCGAAACTCATTCTGAGTCTTCCCGGCAGAGGTCATTCGGGTGAACACAACGGTGGACTAATTAGTGCCAGATGTAGGCAGTGCTGTCCAGAGTGCTGGATGGACAGTGGTGGCGGGCCAAAAAACTGAGCTCTAGTTCTCAACACTTTCACAAAGTGCGATCAGTTGAGGTTCAACTTATTTCTCCGGTTGAGTGGAGTGTAACAGTCAAAGCTGGAATCAGTAGCACTCAGGTGAGAAGAACGGGAAGCAGATATACCCAGTCCGCTGGCAGCGTCCTACGGGGACCAGCCTATCTGGCTGACACGCCTGAATGTTTACAACCGCGGCAGAGCTAGGCAGGCACAATTGTGCAGCAATGCAAGCTGCATAACCTGGCCAAATTTCACCGGTGTACAATAAACCACGGGGTATTTACAAGGAGATGTTCTCCCGGAACAGCCGGAGGCCTGCCAGCAGCAACATTCCGGAATTCTAACTATGAAGCCTTGAAAGCAGTGAAAAGCTCCAATGTTGCTATAACTCAGAATGTCATTCTGATTCTTCCCGGCAGAGGTCATTCGACTGAACACAACCGTGGACTAATTAGAGCCAGATGTATGCAGTGCCGTCCATAGTGCTGTTTGGACCGTGGTGGCGTGCCAAACAACTGAGCTCTAGTTCTCAACACTTTCACAAAGTGCCATAAGTTGAGGTTCAACTTACTGCTCCCTTTGAGTAGAGTGTAACCGTGAAAGCTGGAATCAGTAGCAATCAGGAGAGAAGAAAGGGAAGCAGATATACCCAGTCCCCTGGCAGTGTCCAAAGGGGACCAGCCTATCTGGCTGCCACGCCTGAATGTTTGCAACCGCGGCAGAGCTAGGCAGGCGCAATTGTGCAGAAATGCACACTGCATAACCTGGCCAAATTTCACGGGTGTACAAGAAACCATGAGGGATTTACAAGGAGATGTTCACCCCGAACATTCGGAGGCCTACAGGCAGCAAGATTCCGGAATCCTTCCTAAGAAGCCTTGAAAGCAGTGAAACGCTCCTATGTTGCATTAACTCAGAACCTCATTCTGAGTGATCCCGGCAGAGGTCATTCGGCTGAACACAACCATGATCTAATTAGAGTCAGATGTAGGCAGTGCCGTCCATAGTGCTGAATGGACAGGGGTGGAGTGCCAAACAACTGAGCTCTAGTTCTCAATACTTTCACAAAGGGCCATAAGTTGTGGTTCAACTTACTGCTCCGGTTGAGTAGAGTGTAGCTGTCAAAGCTGGAATCAGTAGCACTCAGGTGAGAAGAACGGTAAGCAGATATACCCAATCTGCTGGGAGTGTCCTACGGGGACCAGCCTATCTGGCCGCCACGCCTGAATGTTTCAACCATGGCAGAGCTACGCAGGCGCAATTGTGCAGCAATGCACACTGCATAACCTGGCCAAATTGCACCAATGTACAAGAAACCATGTGGGATTTACAAGGAAATGTTCATGCGGAACAGCCGGAGGCCTGCCGCCAGCAAGATTCCGGAATTCTACCTAAGAAGCCTTGAATGCAGTCAAACGCTCCTATGTTGCAGTAAATCTGAACATCATTCTGAGTGTTCCCGACAGAGGTCTTTCGGCTGAACAGAACCGTGAACTAATTAGAGCCAGATGGAGGCAGTGCCGTCTATAGTGCTGGATGGACAGTGGTGGCATGCCAAACAACTGAGCTCTAGTTCTCAACACTTTCACAAAGTGCCATAAGTTGAGGTTGAACTTACTGCTCCGGTTGAGTATAGTGTAGCCCTCAAAACTGCAATCAGTAGCACTCAAGTGAGAAGAACGAGAAGCAGATATACCCAGTCTGCTGGCAGTGTCCTACACGGACCAGCCTATCTGCCTGCCACGCCTGAATGTTTGCAAATGCGGCAGAGCTAGGCCTGCGCAATTTTGCAGCAATGCAAACTGCATAACCTGGCCAAATTTAACCGGTGTACAAGAAACCACGGGGGATTTACAAGGAGAAGTTCACCCGGAACAGCAGGAGGCCTGCCCACAGGAACCTTCCGCAATTCTTCCTGTGAAGCCTTGAAAGGAGTGAAACGCTCCTATGTTGCAATAACTCAGAACCTCATTCTGAGTGTCTCGGCAGAGGTCATTCGGCTGAACACAACCCTGGACTAATTAGAGCCAGATGTAGGCAGTGCCGTCCATAGTGCTGGATGGACATTGGTGGCGTGCCAAACAACTGGGCTCTAGTTATCAACACTTTCACAAAGTGCCATAAGTTGAGGGTCAACTTACTGCTCCGGGTGAGTAGAGTGTAGCGGTCAAAGCTCAAATCAGAAGCACTCAGGTGAGAAGAACGGGTCCCAGATATACCCAGTCCGCTGGCAGTGTCCTACGGGGACCAGCCTATCTGGCTGCGACTCCTGAATGTTTGAAATCGCGGCAGATCTAGGCAGGCGCAATCGTGCAGCATTGCAAACTGCATCACCTGGCCAAATTTCACGGGTGTACAAGAAACCACGGGGGATTTACAAGGAGATGTTCACCCGGAAAAGCCGGAAGCCTGCCCACAGCAAGATTCTGGAATCCTTCCTAAGAACCCTGAAAGCAGTGAAAATCTCCTATGTTGCAATAACTCAGAACATCATTCTGAGGGTTCCCGTCAGATGTCATTCGGCTGAACACAACCTTTGACTATTTAGAGCCAGATGAAGGCAGAGACGGTCATAGTGCTGGATGGACAGTGGTGGCGTGCAAAAAACTGAGCTCTAGTTCTCAACACTTTCACAAAGTGTCACAAGTTAAGGTTCAACTTACTGCTCCAGTTGAGTAGAGTGTAGACATCAAAGCTGGAATCAGTAGCACTCAGGTGAGAAGAACGGGAAGCAGATATAACCAGTCCGCTGGCAGTGCCCTACGGGGACCAGCCTATCTGGCTGCCACGCCGGAATGTTTGCAACCACGGCAAAGCTAGGCAGGCGCAATTGTGCAGCAATGCAAGCTGCATAACCTGGCCAAATTTCACGGGTGTACAAGAATCCACAGTTGATTTAAAAGGAGATGTCCACCAGGAACAGCCAGAGGCCTGTCATCAGTAATATTCCGGAAATCTTCCTAAAAGCCGTGAAAGTACTGTAACGCTCCTATGTTGCAGTAACTCAGAACCTCATTCTGAGTGTTCCTGGCAGAGGTCATTCGGCTGAACACAACCGTGGACTCATTAGAGCCAGATATAGGCAGTGCCGTCCATAGTGCTGGATGGACAGTGGTGGTCTGCCAAACAACTGAACTCTAGTTCTCAAAACTTTCAAAAAGTGCCATAAGTAGTGGTTCACCTTACTGCTCCCGTTGAGTAGAGTGTAACCGTCAAAGCTGGAATCAGTAGCACTCAGGTGAGAAGAACGGGAAGCAGATAAACCCAGTCCGCTGGCAGTGTCCAACGGGGACCAGCCTATCTGGCTGCCATGCCTGAATATTTGCAAACGCGGCAGAGCAAGGCAGTCGCAATTGTGCAGCAATGCAAACTGTATAACCTGGCCAAATATCACGGGTGTACAAGAAACGACGGGGGATTTACAAGGAGATGTTCACCCGGAAGAGCCTGTGGCCTGCGGGCAGCAAGTTTCCGGAATCCTTCCTAAGAAGCCTTGAAAGCAGTGAAACTCTCCTATGTTGCAATAACTCAGACCCTCATTCTGATTGTTCTCGGCAGAGGTCATTCGGCTGAACACAACCGTGGACTAAATAGAGCCAGATATAGGCAGTGCCGTCCATAGTGCTGGATGGACAGTGGTGGCGTGCCAAATAACTGAGCTCTAGTTCGCTACACTTCCACAAAGTGCCATAAGTTGAGGTTCAATTTACTGCTCCGGTTGAGTAGAGTGTAGCCGGGAAAGCTGGAATAAGTAGCCCTCAGGTGAGAAGAACGGGAAGCAGATATACCAAGTCCACTGGCAGTGTCCTACGGGTACCAGCCTATCGGGCTGCCACGCCTGAATGTTTGCAACTGCTTCAGAGGTAGGCAGGCACAATTGTGCAGCAATGCAAACTGCATAACCTGGCCAAATTTCACGGGTGTACAAGAAACCACGGGGGATTTAAAAGGAGATGTTCACCAGGAACAGCCGGAGGCCTGTCGGCTGCAATATTCCGGAATTCTTCCTAAGAAGCCTTGAAACCAGTGAAACGTTCTTATGTTGCAATAACTCAGAACCTCATTCTGAGTGTTCCCGGCAGAGGTCATTCGGCTGAACACAACCGTGGACTAATTAGAGCCGGATGTAGGCAGTGCCGTACAGAGTGCTGGATGGAGAGTGGTGGCGTGCCAAACAACTGAGCTCTAGTTCTCAACACTTTCACAAAGTGCCATGAGTTGAGGTTCTACTTACATCTCCGGTTGAGTAGTGTGTACCCGTCAAAGCTGGAATCAGTAGCACTCATGTGAGAAGAACAGGAAGTAGATATACCCAGGCCGCTGGCAGTGTCCTACGGGGACCAGCCTATCTGGCTGCCACGCCTGAATGTTTGCAATTGCAGCAGAGCTAGGCAGGCAATATTTTGCAGCATTGCAAACTGCATAACCTGGCCAAATTTCACGGGAGTACAAGAAACCACGGCGGATTTACAAGGAGATGTTCACCCGGAACAGTCGGAATCCTGCCGGCAGCAAGATTCTGGAATTATTCCTAAGAAGCCTTGAAAGCAGTGAAACGCTCGTATGTTACCGTAAATCATAACCTCATTCTGACTGCTCCAGGCAGATGTCATTTGGATGAAAACAACCGTTGACTAATTAGAGCCAGATGTATCCAGAGCCGACCATAGTGCTGGATATACAGTGGTGGCGTGTCAAACAACAGAACTCTAGTTCTCAACACTTTCACAAAGTGCCATAATTTGAGGTTCAACTTACTGCTCCGGTTGAGTAGAGTGTAGCCGTCAAAGCTGGAATCAGTAGCACTCAGGTGAGAAGATCTGGAAGCAGATATACCCAGTCCGCTGGCAGTGTCCTACGGGGACCAGCCTATCTGTCCGCCACGCCTGAATGTTTGCAACCGCGGCAGAGCTAGGCAGGCGCAATTGTGCAGCAATGAAAACTGCATAACCTGGCCAAATTTCACGGGTGTACAAGAAACCACGGGGGATTTACAAGGAGATGTTGACCCGGAACAGCCGGAGGTCTGCCGGCAGCAATATTCCGGAATTCTTCCTAAGAAGCCTTGAAAGCAGTGAAGCGCTCCTATGTTGCCATAACTCACAACCTCATTCTGAGTGTTCCCGGCAGAGGTCATTGGGCTGAACACAACCGTGGACTAATTAGATGCAGATGTAAGCAGTGCCGTCCATAGTGCTGGACAGACAGTGTTGTCGTGCCAAACAACAGAACTCTAGTTCTCAACACTTTCACAAAGTGCCATAAGTTGAGGTTTAACTTACTGCTCCGGTTGAGTAGAGTGTAGCCTTCAAAGCTGGTATCAGTAGCACTCAGGTGAGTAGAACGGGAAGCAGATATACCCAGTCCGCTGGCAGTGTCCTACGGGGACCTTCCTATCTGGCTGCCACGCCTGAATGTTTGCAACCGCGGCAGAGCTAGGCAGGCACAATTGTGCAGCAATGCAAACTGCATCCCCTTGCCAAATTTCCTGCGTGTACAAGAATCCACGGGGGATTTACAAGGAGATGTTCACCCGGAACAGCTGGAGGCCTGCCGGCTGCAAGATTCCGGAATTCTTCCTAAGAAGCCTTGAAATCAGTGAAACTCTCCTATGTTACAGTAACTCAGAACCTCATTCTCAGTGCTCCCGGCTGAGGTCATTCGGCTGAACACAACCGTGGACTAATTAGAGATAGATGTAGGCAGTGCTGTCCATAGTGCTGGATGGACAGTGGTGGCGTGCCAAACAACTGAGCTCTAGTTCTCAACACTTTCACAAAGTGGCATAAGTTGAGGTTCTACTTACAGCTCCGCTTAAGTAGAGGGTAGCCTTCAAACCTGGAATCAGTAGCCCTCAGGTGAGAAGAACAGGAAGCAGATATACCCAGTCCGCTGGCAGTGTCCTACGGGTCCAGCCAATCTGGCTGCCACTCTTCAATGTTTGCAACCGCAGGAGACCTAGGCAGGCGCAATTGTGCACCAATGCAAACTGCATCACCTGGCCAAATGTCACGGGTGTACAAGAAACAACGGGGATTTACAAGGAGATGTTCACCCGGAACAGCGGGAGGCCTGCCGGCAGTAAGATTTCAGAATCCGACCTAAGAAGCCTTGAAAGCAGTGAAACGCTCCCATATTGCAATAACTCAGAAACACATTCTAAGTGTTCCCGGCAGAGATCTTTCGGCTGAACACAACCGTGGACTAAATAGAGCCAGATGTAGGCAGTGCCGTCCATAGTGCTGGATGGACAGTGTTGGCGTGCCAAACAACTGAACCCTAGTTCTCAACACTTTCACAAAGTGCCATAAGTTGAGGTTCAACTTACTGCTCCGGTTGAGTAGAGTGTAGCCGTCAAAGCTGGAATCAGTAGCACTCAGGTGGGAAGAATGGGAAGTAGATATTCCCAGTCCGCTGGCAGTGTCCTACGGGGACCAGCCTATTTGGCTCCACGCCTGAATGTTTGCAACCGCGGCAGAGCAACGCTGGCGCAATTGTGCAGCAATGGAAACTGCATAACCTGGACAAATTTCACGGGTGTACAAGAAACCACGGCGGATTTACAAGGAGATGTTCACCCAGAACTGTCGGAGTCCTGCCAGGAGCAAGATCCCGGAATTCTTCCTAAGAAGCCTTGAAAGCAGTGAAACACTCCTATGTTACCGTAACTCATAACATCATTCTGAGTGTTCCAGGCAGAGGTCATTGGGATGAACACTACCGTTGACTAATTAGAGCCAGATATATGCAGTTCCATCCATAGTGCTGGATGGACAGTGGTGGCGTGCCAAACAACAGAACTCTAGTTCTCAAGACTTTCACAAAGTGCCATAAGTTGAGGTTCAAGTTACTGCTCCGGTTGAGTAGAGTGTAGCCGTCAAAGCTGGGATCAGTAGCACTCAGGTGAGTAGAAGGGGAAGCAGATATACCCAGTCGGCTGGCAGTGTCCTACGGGGACCAGCCTATCTGGCTGCCACGCCTGAATGTTTGCAACCGGGGCAGAGTTAGGCAAGCACAATTGTGCAGCAATGCACGCTGCATAACCTGGCCAAATATCAGGAGTGTATAAGAAACCACGGGGGATTTACAAGGAGATGTTCACCTGGAACAGCCGGAGACCTGCCGGCAGCAAGATTCCGGAATCCTTCCTCAGAAGCCTTGAAAACAGTGAAACGCTCCTATGGTACAGTAACTCAGAACCTCATTCTGAGTGTTCCCGGTAGAGGTCATTCCGCTGAACACAACCATGGAAAATTAGAGGCAGATGTAGGCAGTGCGGTCCATAGTGCTGTATGGACAGTGTTGTCGTGCCAAACAACTGAGCTCTAGTTCTCAACACATTCACAAAGGGCCATAAGTTGAGGTTCAATTTACTGCTCCGGTTGAGTAGAGTGTAGCCCTCAAAGCTGGAATCAGTAGCACTCAGGTGAGTAGAAGGGGAAGCAGATATACCCATTCCGCTGGCAGTGTCCCATGGGGACCAGCCTATCTGGCTCCCACGCCTAAATGTTTGCAAGCGCGGCAGAGCTAGGCAGGCGCAATTGTGCAGCAATGCAAACTACATAACCTGGCCAAATATCAGGAGTGTACAAGAAACCACGGGGGATTTACAAGGAGATGTTCACCCGGAACAGCCGTAGCCCTGCCTGCAGCAAGACTCCGGAATCCTTCCTCAAAAGCCTTGAAAGCATTGAAACGCTCCTATGGTACAGTAACTCAGGACCTCATTCTGAGTGTTCCCGGTAGAGGTCATTCCGCTGAACACAACCATGGAAAATTACAGGCAGATGTAGGCAGTGCGGTCCATAGTGCTGGATGGACAGTGTTGTCGTGCCAAACAACTGAGCTCTAGTTCTGAACACATTCACAAAGGGCCATAAGTTGAGGTTCACCTTACTGCTCCGGTTGAGTAGAGTGTAGCCGTCAAAGCTGGAATCAGTAGCACTCAGGTGACAAGAACGGGAAGCAGATATACCCATTCCGCTGGCAGTGTCCTACGGGGACAAGACTATCTGGCTTCCACGCCTGAATGTTTGCAACCGTGGCAGAGCTAGGAAGGCGCAATTGTGCATCAATGCAAACTGCATAACCTGGCCAAATTTCACGGGTGTACAAGAAACCATGGGGGATTTACAAGGAGATGTTCACCCGGAACAGCCGGAGGCCGGCCAGCAGCAAGATTCCGGAATTCTTCCTGAGAAGCATGAAAGCAGTGAAACGCTCCTATGTTACAGTAACTCAGAAACTCATTCTGAGTGTTGCAGGCAGAGGTCTTTGGGTTTAATACAAGCGTGGATTAATTAGAGCCAGATGTAGGCAGTGCGGTCCATAGTGCTGGATGGACAGTGGAGGCGGGCCAAACAACTGAGCTCTAGTTCTCAACACTTTCACAAAGTTCCATGAGTTGAGGTTCAACTTACTGTTCCGGTTGAGTAGAGTGTATCCGTCAAAGCTGGAATCAGTAGCACTCAGGTGAGAAGAACGGGAAGCAGATATACCCAGTCCGCTGGCAGTGACTTATGGGGACCAGCCTATCTGGATGCCAAGCCTGAATGTTTGCAACCGCGGCAGACCTAGGCAGGCGCAATTGTGCAGCAATGCAAACTGCATCGCCTTGCCAAATTTCTCGGGTGTACAAGAATCCAAGGGGGATTTACAAGGAGATGTTCACTCGGAACAGCCAGAGGCCTGCCGGCAGTAAGATTCCGGAATTCTTCCTAAGAAGCCGTGAAAGTACTGAAATGCTCCTATGTTTCAGTAACTCAGAACCTCATTCTGAGTGTTCCCGGCAGAGGTCATTTGGCTAAACCCAACCATGTACTAATTAGAGCCAGATGTAGGCAGTGCCGTCCATAGTGCTGGATGGACAGTGGTGGCGTGCCAAACAACTGCGCTCTACTTCTCAACACTTTCACAAAGTGCCATAAGTTGAGGTTCAACTTACTGCTCCGGGTGAGTAGAGTGTAGGGGTCAAAGGTCGAATCAGAAGTTCTCAGGTGAGAAGGACGGGAAGCAGATATACCCAGTCCGCTGGCAGTGTCCTACGGGGACCAACCTATCTGGGTGCCACGCCTGAATGTTTGCAACCGCTGCAGAGCTAGGCAGGAGCAATTGTGCAGCAATGCACGTTGCATAACCTGGCCAAATATCACGAGTGTACAAGAAACCACGGGGGATTTACAAGATGTTCACCCGGAACAGCCAGAGGCCTGCCGGCAGCAAGGTTACGGAATCTTTCCTAAGAAGCCTTGAAAGCAGTGAAACGCTCCAATGTTGCAATAACTCAGACCCTCATTCTGGGTGTTCCCGGCAGAGGTCAGTCGGCTGAACACAACCGTGGACTAATTAGATCTACATGTAAGCAGTGCTGTCCATAGTGCTGGATGGACAGTGGTGGCGTGCCAAACAACTGAGCTCTAGTTCTCTACACTTTCACCAAGTGCCATAAGTTGAGGTTCAACTTACTGCTCCAGTTGAGTAGAGTGTAGCCGTCAAAGCTGGAATGAATAGCACTCAGCTGAGAAGTACGGGAAGCAGATATACCCAGTCCGCTGGCAGTGTACTACGGGGACCTACCTATCAGGCTCCAACGCCTGAATGTTTGCAACCGCGGCAGAGATAGTCAGGCGCAATTGTGCAGCAAAGCACGCTGCATAACCTGGACAAATATCACGAGTGTACGAGAAACCACGGGGGATTTACAAGGAGATGTTCACACGGAACAGCCGGAGGCCTTCCGGCAACAAGATTCCAGAAATCTTAATGTGAAACCTTGAAAGCATTGAAACATTCTTATGTTGCTATGACTCAGAACTTCATTCTGAGTGTTCCTGGCAGAAGTCATTCGGCTGAACACAAGTGTGGACTAATTAGAGCCAGATGTTGGCACTGCCGTTCATAGTGCTGGATTGACCGTGGTGGCGTGCCAAACAACTGAGCTCTAGTTCTCAACACTTTCACCAAGTGCCATATATGCAGCTTCACCTTACTGCTCCGGTTGAGTAGAGTGTACACGTCAAACCTGGAATGAGTAGCACTCAGCTGAGAAGTACGGGAAGCAGATATACCCACTCCGCTGGCAGTGTCCTACGGGGACCAGCCTATCTGGCGGCCACGCCTGAATGTTTGCAACCGCGGCAGAGCTAGGCAGGCCAATTGTGCAGCAATGAATAGTGCATAACCTGGCCAAATTTCACGGGTGTAAAAGAAACCACGGGGGATTTACAAGGAGATGTTCACCCGGAACAGCCGGAGGCCTGCCGGCAGCAAGATTCCGGAATTCTTCCTAAGAAGCCTTGAAAGCAGTATAACGCTCCTATGTTGCCATAACTCACAACCTCATTCTGAGTGTTCCCGGCAGAGGTCATTCGGCTGAACACAACCGTGGACTAATTAGATGCAGATGTAAGCAGTGCCGTCCATAGTGCTGGATAGACAGTGGTGGCGTGCCAAACAAATGAGCTCTATTTCTCAACACTTTCACAAGAGCCATAAGTTGAGGTTCAACTTACTGTTCCAGGTGAGTAGAGTGTAGCGGTCAACGCTCAAATCACTGGCACTCAGGTGAGAAGAACAGGAAGCAGAAATACCTAATCCGTCAGCAGTGTCCTAAAGAGACCAGCCTATCTGTCTGCCACGCCTGAATGTTTGCAACCATGGCAGAGCTAGGCAGGCGCAAATGTGCATCAATGCACGCTGCATAACCTGGCCAAATATCACGATTGTACAAGAAACCACCGGGGACTTACAAGTAGATGTTCACCCGGAACAGCCAGAGGCCTGCCTGCAGCAAGATTACGGAAACCATCCTAAGAAGACTTGAAAGCAGTGAAACGTCTAATGTTGCAATAACTCAGACCCTCATTCTGAGTGTTCCCGGCAGAGGTCTTTCAGATGAACACAAACGTGGACTAATGAGAGCCAGATGTAGGCAGTGCCGTCCATAGTGATTGATGGACAGTGGTGGCGTGCCAAACAACTGAGCTCTAGTTCTCTACACTTTCACAAAGTGCCATAAGTTGAGGTTCAACTTACTGCTCCGTTTGAATAGAGTGTAGCCGTCAAAGCTGGAATCAATAGCACTCAGGTGAGTAGAACGGGAAGCAGATATACCCAGTCCACTGGCAGTGTCCTACGAGGACCAGCCTTTCTGGCTGCCACGCCTGAATGTTTGTAACCGTCGCAGAGATAGGCAGGGGCAATTGTGCAGCATTGCAAACTGCATAACTGGCCAAATTTTACGGGTGTACATGAAACCACGGGGGATTTACAAGGAGATGTTCACCCGGAAGAGAAGGAGGCCTGACGGCACCAAAATTCTGGAATTCTACCTGTGAAGCCTTGAAAGCAGTGAAACGCTCCTATGTTCCAATAATTCGGAACCTCATTCTGAGTGTTCCAGGCAGAGGTCTTTGGGCTGAACACAAGCGTGGATTAATTAGAGCCAGATGTAGTCAGTGCTGTCCATAGTGCTGGATGGACAGTGGTGAAGTGGAAAAACAACTGAGCTCTAGATCTCAACACATTAACAAAGTGCCATATGTGGATTTTCATCTCACTGCTCCGGTTGAGTAGAGTGTAGCCGTCAAAGTTGGAATAAGTAGCACTCAGGTGTGAAGAACGGGAAGCAGATATACCCAGTCCGCTGGCAGTGTCCTACGGCGACCAGCCTATCTGGCTGCCACGCCTGAATGTTTGCAACCGCGGCAGAGCAAGGCAGGGGCAATTGTGCAGCAATACAAACTGCATAACCTGTCCATATTTCACGGGTGTACAAGAAACCACGGGGGATTTACAAGGAGATGTTCATGCAGAACAGCCGGAGGCCTTCCGGCAGAAAGATTCCGGAATCCTTCCTAAGAAGCCTTGAAAGCAGTGAAACGCTACTATGTTGAAATAACTCAGAACCTCATTCTGAGTGTTCCCGGCAGAGGTCATTCGGCTGAACACAACCGTGGACTAATTAGAGCCAGATGTAGGCAGTGCCGTCCAGAGTGCAGGATGGGCAGTGGTGGCGTGCCAAACAACTGAGCTCTAGTTCTCAACACTTTCACAAAGGGCCATAAGTTGAGTTTCAACTTACTGCTCCGGTTGAGTAGAATGTAGCCGTCAAAGCTGGAATCAGTAGCACTCAAGTGAGAAGAACGGGAACAGATATACCCAGTCCGCTGGCAGTGTCTTACGGGGACCAGCCTATCTTGCTGCCACCCCTGAATATTTGCAACCGCGGCAGAGCTAGTCAGGCCTGATTGTGCAAGAATGCAAGCTGCATAAGCTGGCCAAATTTCACGGGTGTACAAGAAACCACGGTGGATTTACAAGGAGATGTTCACCCGGAGCAGCTGGAGTCCTGCCGCCAGCAACATTCAGGAGTCATTCCTAAGAAGCCTTGAAATCAGTGAAACACTCCTATGTTGCAGTAACTCAGAGCCTCATTCTGAGTGTTCCCGGCAGAGGTCATTCGGCTGAGCACAACAGTGGACTCATTAGAGCCAGATTTAGGCAGTGCCTTCCATAGTGCTGGATGGACAGTGGTGGCGTGCCAAACAACTGCGCTCTAGTTCTCAACACTTTCACAAAGTGCCACAAGTTGAAGTTCACCTTACTGCTCCGGTTTAGTGGAGTGTAACTGTCAAAGCTGCAATAAGTAGCACTCAGGTGAGAAGAACGGGAAGCAGATATACCCAGTGCGTTGGCAGTGTCCTACAAGGACCAGCCTATCTGGCTCCCACGCGTGTATGTTTGCAACCGCGGCAGAGCAAGGCAGGCGTGATTGTGCAGCAATGCAAACTGCATATCCTGGCTAAATTTCACGGGTGTACAAGAATCCACGGGGGATTTACAAGGAGATGTTCTCTCGGGACAGTCGGAGGCCTGCCAGCAGCAAGATTCCAGAATCCTTCCTAAGAAGCCTTGAAAGCAGTGAAACGCTCATTCTGAGTGTTCTTGGCAGAGGTCATTGGTGTGAACACAAGCGTGGACTAATTAGAGCCAGATGTAGGCAGTGCCGTCCATAGTGCTGGATGGACAGTGGTGGCGTGCCAAACAACTGAGCTCTAGTTCTCAACACTTTCACAAAGTGCCATAAGTTGAGATTCTACTTACTGCTCCGGTTGAGTAGATTGTAGCCGTCAAAGCTGGAATCAGTAGCACTCAGGTGAGAAGAACGGGAAGCAGATATACCCAGTCAGCTGGCAGTGTCCTACGGTGACAAGAATATCTGGCTGCCAAGCCTGAATGTTTGCAACCACGGCAGAGCTTGAAATGAGCAATTGTGCAGCAATGCAAACTGCATCACCTGGCCAAATTTCACGGGTGTACAAGAAACCACCTGGGATTTACAAGGAGATGTTCACCCGGAACAGCCGGAGGCCTGTCGGCACAAAAATTCTGGAATTCTGCCTGAGAAGCGTTGAAAGCAGTGAAACGCTCCTATGTTGCAATAACTCACAACCTCATTCTGAGTGTTCCTGGCAGAGGTTATTCGGCTGAACACAATCGTGGACTAATTATAGCCAGATGTAGGCATTGCCGTCCATAGTGCTGGATGGACAGTGATGGCGTGCCAAACAACTGAGCCCTAGTTCTCAACACTTTCACAAAGTGCCATAAGTTGAGGTTCAACTTACTGCTCCGTTTGAGTAGAGTGTAGCGGTCAAAGCTGGAATCAGTAGCACTCAGGTGAGAAGAACTTGAAGCAGATATACCCAGTCCGATGGCACAGTCCCACGGGGATCAGCCTATCTGGCTGCCACGCCTGAATGTTTGCAAGCGTGGCAGAGCTAGGGAGGCGCAATTGTGCAGCAATGCAAACTGCATAACCTGGCCAAATTGCACAGGTGTACAAGAAACCACGGGGGATTTACAAGGAGATGTTCACCCGGAACAGCCGGAGGCCTGCCATCAGCAAGATTCCGGAATTCGTCCTAAGAAGCCTTGAAAGCAGTGAAACGCTCCTATGTTTCAGTAAGTCAGAACCTCATTCTGAGTGTTCCCGGCAGAGGTCATTCGGCTGAACACAACTTTGGACAAATTAGAGCCAGATGTATGCAGTGCCGTCCATAGTGCTGGATGGACAGTGGTGGCGTGCCAAACAACTGAGCTCTAGTTCTCAACACTTTCACAAATTGCCATTAGTGGAGGTTCTCCTTACAGCTCCTGTTGAGTAGAGTGTAATCCTCAAAGCTGGAATCAATAGCACTCAGGTGATAAGAACGGGAAGCAGATATACCCAGTCGGCTGGCACTGTCCTACGGGGACCAGCCTATATGGCTGCCACGCCTGAATGTTTGCAACAGCGGCAGAGCTAGGAAGGCACAATTGTGCAGCAATGCAACCTGAATAACCTGGCCAAATTTCACGGGTGTACAAGAAACCTTGCGGGATTTACATGGAGATGTCACCCGGACTAATTAGAGCAAGATGTAGGCAGTGCCGTCCAGAGTGCTGGATGGACAGTGGTGGTGAGCCAAACAACTGAGCTCTAGTTCTCAACACTTTCACAAAGTGCCATAAATTGAGGTTCAACTTACTGCTCCGGTTGAATAGAGTGTAGCCGTCAAAACTGGAATCAGTAGCACTCAGGTGAGAAGAACGGAAAGCAGATATACCCAGTCCGCTGGCAGTGTCCTACAGGGACCAGCCTATCTGGATGCCACCCCTGAATGTTTGCAACTTCGGCAGAGCTAGGCAGGCGGGATTGTACAGCAATGCAAGCTGCATAACCTAGCCAAATTTCACGGGTGTACAAGAAACCACGGGGGATTTACGATGAGATGTTCTCCCGGAACAGCCGGAGGCCTGCCGGCAGCAATATTCGGTAATCCTTCCTAAGAAGCCTAGAAAGCATTGAAACGCTACTATGTTGATATAACTCCGAACCTCATTCTGAGTGTTCCCGGCAGAGGTCATTAGGCTCAACACAACCATGGACTAATTAGAGCCAGATGTAGGCAGTGCCGTCCATAGTGCTGGATGGAAAGTGGTGGCGTGCCAAACAACTGAGCTCTAGTTCTCAACACTTTCACAAAGGTCCATAAGTTGAGGTTCAACTTACTGCTCCGGTTGAGAAGAGTGTAGCCTTCAAAGCTGGTATCAGTAGCACTAAGGTGAGTAGAACGGGAAGCAGATATACCCAGTCCACTGGCAGTGTCCTACTGGGACCAACCTATCTGGCTGACATGCCTGATTGCAACCGCGGCAGAGCTAGTAAGGCGTGATTGTGCAGCAAAGCAAGCTGCATAACCTGGCCAAATTACACGGGTGTACAAGAAACCACGGGGAATTTACAAAGAGATGTTCACCCGGAACAGCCGGAGGCCTGCCGGCAGCAAGATTCCGGAGTTCTTCCTGACAAGCCTTGAAAGCAGTGAAAGGCTCCTATGGTACAGTCACTCAGAACCTCATTCTGAGAGTTCCCGGCAGAGGTCATTCGGTTGAACACAACCGTTTAGAAATTAAAGCCAGATGTAGGCAGTGCCGTCCATAGTGCTGGATGGACAGTGGTGGCGTGCCAAACAACTGAGCTCTAATTCTCAACACTTTCAAAAAGTGCCATAAGTTGAGGTTCAACTTACTGCTCCTGTTGAATAGAGTGTAGCCGGGAAAGCTGGAATAAGTAGCCCTCACGTGAGAAGAACGGGAAGCAGATATACACAGTCCGCTGGCAGTGTCCTACAGGGACCAGCCTATCGGGCTGCCACGCCTGAATGTTTGCAACCACGGCAGAGGAAGTCAGGCGCAATTGTGCAGCAATGCAAACTTCATATCCTGGCCAAATATCACGGGTGTACAAGAAACCACGGGGAATTTACAGGGAGATATTCACCCGGAACAACCGGAGGCCTGCCGGCTGAAAGATTCCTGAATTCTTCCTAAGAAGCCTTGAAAGCAGTGAAACGCTCTTATGTTACAGTAACTCAGAACATCATTCTGAGTGTTCCCGGCAGATGTCATTCGGCTGAAAACAACCGTGGACTAATTAGAGGCAGATGTAGGCAGTACAGTCCATAGTGCTGGATGGACAGTGGTGGCGTGCCAAACAACTGAGTTCTAGTTCTCAACACTTTCACAAAGTGTCATAAGTTGAGGTTCTACTTACAGATCCGGTTCAGTAGAGTGTACCCGTCAAAGATGGAATCAGTAGCACTCAGGTGAGAAGAACGGGAAACAGATATACCCAATCCGCTGGTAGTGTCCTACGGGGACAAGCTAATCTGGCTTCCACCCCTGAATGTTTGCAACTTCGGCAGAGCTAGGCAGGCGCAATTGTGCAGCAATGCAAACTGCATAACCTAGCCAAATTTCACGGGTGTACAAGAAACCACGGAGGATTTACAAGGAGATGTTCACCCGGTACAGCCGGAGGCCTGCCGGCAGCAAGATTCCGGAATTCTTCCTAAGAAGCCTTGAAAGCAGTGAAATGCTCCTATGTTACCGGAACTCATAACCTCATTCTGAGTGTTCCAGGCCGAGGTCATTGGGATGAACACAACCGTTTACTAATTAGAGCCAGATGTATGCAGTTCCGTCCATAGAGCTGGATGGACAGTGATGGCATGTCAAACAACAGAACTCTAATTCTCAACACTTTCACAAAGTGCCATAAGTTGAGGTTCAACTTACTGCTCCGGTTGAGTAGAGTGTAGCCTTCAAAGCTGGTATCAGTAGCACTCAGGTGAGTAGAACGGGAAGCAGATATACACATTCCGCTGGGAGTGTCCTACGGGGACCAGCCTTTCTGGCTGCCAAGCCTGAATGTTTGCAACCGCCGCAGAGCTATGCAGGCGAAATTGTGCAGCAATGCAAACTGCATCCCCTTGCCAAATTTCCATGGTGTACAGGAATCCACGGGTGATTTACAAGGAGATGTTCACCCGGAACAGCCGGAGGCCTTCCGGCAGTAAGATTCCGGAATCCATCCTAAGAATCCTTGAAAGCATTGAAACGCTCCAATGTTGCAATAACTCAGACCCTCATTCTGAGTGTTCCCGGCAGAGGTCATTGGGCTAAACACAACCGTGGACTAATTAGAGCCAGATGTAGGCAGTGCCGTCCATAGTGCTGGATGGACAGTGGTGGCGTGTCAAACAACTGCGCTCTAGTTCTCAACACTTTCACAAAGTGCCATAAGTTGAGGTTCAAATTACTGCTCCGGGTGAGTAGAGTGTAGCGGTCAAAGCTCAAATCAGTAGCACTCAGGTGAGAAGAACAAGTAGCAGATATACCCAGTCCGCTGGCAGTGTCCTACGGGGACCAGCCTATCTGGCTGCCACGCCTGAATGTTTGCAACCGTGGCAGAGCTAGGCAGGCAAAATTGTGCAGCAATGCAAACTGCATAACCAGACCAAATTGCACGGGTGTACAAGAAACCACGGGGGATTTACAAGGCGATGTTCACCTGTCACAGCCGGAGGCCTGCCGGCAGCAAAATTTGGAATTCTTTCCAAGAAGCCTTGAAAGCAGTGAAACGCTCCAATGTTGCAGGAACTCAGAACCTCATTCTGAGTGTTCCCGGCAGAGGTCATTCGGCTCAATACAACCGTGGACTGATTAGAGCCAGATGTAGGCAGAGCCGTCCATAGTGCAGGATGGACAGTGGTGGCCTGCAAAACAACTGAGCTCTAGTTCTCAACACTTTCACAATGTGTCATAAGTTGAGGTTCAACTTACTGCTCTGGTTGAGTAGAGTGTAGCCATCAAAGCTATAATCAGTGGCACTCAGCTGAGAAGAACTGGAAGCAGATATACCCAGTCCGTTGGCAGTTTCCTACGGGGACCAACCTAGCTAGCTGCCACACCTGAATGTTTGCAACAGTTTCAGAGCTCGGCAGGCACAATTGTGCAGCAATGCAAACTGCATAACCTGGCCAAATTTCACGGGTGTACAAGAAACCACGGGGGATTTACAAGGAGATGTTCACTCGGAACAGCCGGAGGCTTGCCGGCAGCAACAGTCCGGAATTCTTCCTGAGAAACATTCAAAGCAGTGAAACGCTCCTATGTTGCAATAACTCAGAACCTCAGTCTGAGTGTTCCCGGCAGAGGTCATTCGACTGAATACAACCGTGGACTAATTAGAGCCAGATGTATGCAGTGCTATCCATAGTGCTGGATGGATCGTGGTGGCGTGCCAAACAACTGACCTCTAGTTCTCAACACTTTCACAAAGTGCCATAAGTTGCGGTTTAACTTACTGCTCGGGTTGAGTACATTGTAGCCGTCAAAGCTGGAATCAGTAGCACTCAGTTGAGAAGAGCGGGAAGCAGATATACCCAGTCAGCTGGCAGTGTAATACTGGGACCAGCCTATCTGGCTGCCACGCCTGAATGTTTTCAAGTGCTGCAGAGTTAGGCAGGCGCAATTGTGCAGGAATGAAAACTGCATAACCTGGCCAAATTTCACGGGTGTACAAGAAACCACGGGCGATATACAACGAGATGTTCACCCAGAACAGCATGAGGCCTGCGGGCAGCAAGATTCCGGAATTCTTCCTAAGAAGCCTTGAAAGCAGTGAAACGCTCCGATGTTGCAGTAATTCAGAACCTCATTCTGAGGGTACCCGGCAGAGGTCATTCGGCTGAATAAAACCGTGGACTGATTAGAGCCAGATGTAGGCAGTGCCGTCCATAGTGCTGGATGGACAGTGGTGGCCAGCAAAACAACTGAGCTCTAGTTCTCAACACTTTCACAAAGTGCCATAAGTTGAGGTTCAACTTAGTGCTCTGTTTGAATAGAGTGTAGCCGTCAAAGCTGGGATCATTAGCACTCAGGTGAGAAAAACGGAAGCAGATATACCGAGTCCGCTGGACGTGTCCTAAGGGGACCAGCCTATCTGGCTGCCACGCCTGAATATTTGCAACCGCGGCAGAGCTAGGCAGGCGCAATTGTGCAGCAATGCAAACTTCATAACCTGGCCAAATTTCACGGGTGTACAAAAAACCACGGGGGATTTTCAAGTAGATGTTCACCTGGAACAGCCGGAGGCCTGCCGGCAGAAAGATTCCGGAATTTTTCCTAGGAAGCCTTGAAAGCAGTGAAAAGCTAATATGTTGCAGTAACTCAGAACCTCATTCTGAGTGTTCCCGGCAGAGGTCATTCGGCTGAACACAACCGTGGACTAATAAGAGCCAGATGTAGGCAGTGCCGTCCATAGTGCTGGATGGACAGTGTTGGCGTGCCAAACAACTGAGCTCTAGTTCTCAACACTTTCACAAAATGCCTTAAGTTGAGGTTCAACTTACTGCTCCTGTTCAGTAGAGTGTAGCCGTCAAAGCTGGAATCAGTAGCACTCAGGTGACACAAACGGGAAGCAGATCTAGCCAGTCCCCTGGCAGTGTCCTACTGGTACCAGCCTATGTGGCTGCCACGCCTGAATGTTTGCAATCGCGGCAAAGCTAGGCAGGAGAAATTGTGCAGCAATTCAAACTGCATAACCTGGCCAAATTTCACGGGTGTACAAGAAACCACGGGGGATTTACAAGGAGATGTTCACCCGGAACAGCCCGAGACCTGCCTGCACCAACATTCTGGAATTCTGCCTGAGAAGCCTTGAAAGCAGTGAAACGCTCCTATGATGCAATAATTCAGAACCTCATTCTGAGTGTTCCCGGCAGAGGTCTTTCGGCTGAACACAACCATGGATTAATTAGAGCCAGATGTAGTCAGTGCCGTCCATAGTGCTGGATGGACAGTGGTGGCGTGCCAAACAACTGAGCTCTAGTTCTCAACACTTTCAAAAAGTGCCATAAGTGGAGTTTCAACTTAGTGCAACGGTTGAGTAGAGTGTAGCCGTCAAAGCTGGAATCAGTAGCACTTAGGTGAGAAGAACGGAAGCAGATATACCCAGTCAGCTGGCAGTGTCCTACGGTGACCAGCCTATCTGGCTGCCACGCCTGAATGTTTGCAACCGCGCTAGAGCTAGACAGGCAAAATTGTGCAGCAATGCAAACTGCATAACCTGACCAAATTGCACGGGTGTACAAAAAACCACGGGGGATTTACAAGGCAATGTTCACGTGTCACAGCTGGAGGCCTGCCGGCAGCAAAATTTGGAATTCTTTCTAAGAAGCCTTGAAAGCAGTGAAACGCTCCAATGTTGCAGTAACTCAGAACCTCATTCTGAGTGTTCCTGGCAGAGGTCATTCGGCTCAATACAACCGTGGACTGATTAGAGCCAGATGTAGGCAGAGCCGTCCATATTGCGGGATTGACAGTGGTGGCCTGCAAAACAAATGAGTTCTAGTTCTCAACACTTTCACAAAGGGCCATAATTTGAGATTCAAATAACTCCTCCGGTTCAGTAGAGTGTAGCCGTCAAAGCTGGAATCAGTAGAACTCAGGTGAGAATAACGGGAAGCAGATATAACCAGTCCGTTGGCAGTGTCCTAAGGGGACCAGCCTATCTGGCTCCCACGCCTGAATGTTTGCAAACGCGGGAGAGCTTGGCAGGCGCAATTGTGCAGCAATGCAAACTGCATAACCTGGCCAAATTTCACGGTTGTACAAGAAACCACGGTGGATTTACAAGGAGATGTTCACCCCGAACAGCCGGTTGCCTACCAGCAGCAAGTTTCCTGAATCCTTCCTAAAAATCCTTGAAAGCAGTGAAACACTCCTATGTTGCAATAACTCAGAACCTTATTCTGAGTGTTCCCGACAGAGGTCATTCGGCTGAACACAACCGTGGACTCATTAGAGCCAGATATAGGCAGTGCTGTCCATAGAGCTGGATGGACAGTGGTGGCGTGCCAAACAACTGCGCTCTAGTTCTCAACACTTTCACAAAGTGCCATAAGTTGAGGTTCAACTTACTGCTCCGGGTGACTAGAATGTAGCCGTCATAGCTGGAATCAGTACCACTCAGGTGAGAAGAATGGGAAGCAGATATACCCAGTCCACTTGCAGTGTCCTAATGGGACCAGAATATCTCGCTGCCACGCCTTAATGTTTGCAATCACGGCAGAGTTTGCCAGGTGCAATTGTGCAGCAATGCAAACTGCATCACCTGGTCAAATTTCACGAGTGTTCGAGAAACCACGGGGGATTTATAAGGATATGTTCACCCGGAACATCCTGAGGCCTGCCATCAGTAAGATTCCGGAATTCTTCCTAAGAAGCCGTGAAAGGACTGAAAAGTTCCTATGTTGCAGTAACTCAGAACCTCATTCTGAGTTTTCCCGGCAGAGGTCATTCGGCTAAACACAACCGTGGACTAATTAGAGCCAGATGTAGGCAGTGCCGTCCATAATGCTGGATGGACAGTGGTGGCATGCCAAACAACTGCGCTCTAGTTCTCAACACTTTCACAAAGTGCCATAAGTTGAGGTTCAACTTACTGCTCGGGTTGAGTAGAATGTAATCGTCAAAGGTGGAATCAGTAGCACTCAGGGGAGGAGAACGGGAAACAGATATACCCAGTCCGCTGGCAGTGTCCTACGGGGACCAGCCTATCTGGCTGCCACGCCTGAATGTTTGCAACCGCGGCAGAGCTAGGCATGCTCAATTGTGCAGCAATTCAAACTGCATAACCTGGCCAAATTTCACGGGTGTACAAGAAACCACGGTGGTTTTACAAGGAGATGTTCACCTGGAACAGCCCATTGCCTGCCGGCAGCAAGTTATCGGAATCCTTCCTAAAAAGCCTTGAAAGAAGTAAAACGCTCCTATGTTGCAATAACTCAGAACCTCATTCTGAGTGTTCCCGGCAGAGGTCATTCGACTCAACACAACCGTGGACTAATTAGAGCCAGATATAGGCAATGCATTTCATAGTGCTGGATGGAATGTGGTGGCCTGCCCAACAACTGAGCTCTAGTTCTCAAAACTCTCACAAAGGGCCATAATTTGAGGTTCAACTAACTGCTCCGGTTCAGTAGAGTGTAGCCGTGAAAGCTGGAATCAGTACCACTCAGGTGAGAAGAACTGTAAGCAGATATACCCAGTCTGCCCGCAGTGTCCAACGGGGACCAGCCTATTTGGCTGCCACGCCTGAATGATTGCAAACGCGGCAGAGCTAGGCAGGCGCAGTTGTGCAGCAATGCATACTGCATGACCTGGCCAAATTTCATGGGTGTACAATAAACGACGGGGGATTTACAAGGATATGTTCACCCGGAACAGCCGGTGGCCTGACGGCACCAACATTCTGGAATTCTGCCTGAGAAGCCTTGAAGCAGTGCAACGCTCCTATGTTGCAATAACTCAAACCCTCATTCTGAGTGTTCCCGGCAGAGGTCATTCGGCTGAACACAACCGTGGACTAATTAGAGCAAGATGTAGGCAGTGCCGTCCATAGTGCTGGATGGACAGTGGTGGCGTGCCAAACAACTGAGCTCTAGTTCTCAACACTTTCACAAAGTGCCATAAGTTCAGGTTCAACTTACTGCTCCGGTTGAGTAGAGTGAAGCCTTCAAAGCTGGAATCAGTAGCACTCAGCTGAGAAGAACGGGAAGCAGATATACCCACTCCGCTGGCAGTGTCCTAGGGTACCAGCCTATCAGTCTTCCACGCCTGAATGTTTGCATCCGTGGCAGAGCTAGGCAGGCGCAATTGTGCAGCAATGCAAACTGCATCACCTGGCCAAATTTCACGGGTGTACAAGAATCCACGGGGGATTTACAAGGAGATGTTCACTAGGAACAGCCGGAGGCCTGCCATCAGTAAGATTCCGGAATACTTCCTAAGAATCCGTGAAAGTACTGAAACGCTCCTTGGTTGCTGTAACTCAGAACCTCATTCTGAGTGTTCCCGGCAGAGGTCATTTGGCCGAACACGACCGTGGACTCATTAGAGCCAGATATATGAAGTGCCGTCCATAGCGCTGGATGGACAGTGGTGGTGTGAAAAAACATCTGAGCTCTAGTTCTCAACACTTTCACAAAGTGCCATAAGGTGCGGTTCACCTTACTCCTCCGGTTGAGTAGAGTGTAACCGTCAAAGCTGGAATCAGTAGCACTCAGGTGTGAAGAACGGGAAGCAGATATACCCAGTTCGCTGGCAGTGTCCTACGAGGACTAGCCTTCTGGCTGCCATGCCTGAATGTTTTGATCCGCGGCAGAGCTAGGCAGGCGCAATTGTGCAGCAATGCAAACTGCATAACCTGGCCAAATTGCACGGGTTTACAAGAAACCACGGGGTATTTAAAAGGAGATGTTTACCCGGAACTGCCGGAGGCCTGCCGGCACCAACATTCTGGATTTCTGCCTGAGAAGCCTTGAAAGCAGTGAAACCCACCTATGTTGCAATAACTAAGAACCTCATTGTGAGTGATTCCGGCAGAGGTCATTCGGCTGAACACAACCATGGACTAATTAGAGCCTTATGTAAGCAGTGCCGTCCATAGTGCTGGATGGACAGTGGTGGCATGCCAAACAACTGCGCTCTAGTTCTCAACCCTTTCACAAAGTGCCATAAGTTGAGGTTCAACTTACTGCTCCGGTTGAGTAGAGTGTAACCGTCAAAGCTGGAATCAGAAGCACTCAGGAGAGAAGAATGGGAAGCAGATATACCCAGTTCCCTGGCAGTGTCCTACGGGGACCAGCCTATCTGGCAGCCACGCCTGAATGTTTGCAACCGCGGCAGAGCTAGGCAGGCGCAATTGTGCAGCAATGCATACTGCATAACCTGGCCAAATTTCACGGGTGTACAAGAATCCAAGGGGATTTACAAGGAGATGTTCACCAGGAACAGCCGGAGCCCTGCCATCAGTAAGATTCCGGAATTCTTCCTAAGAAGCCGTGAAACTACTGAAACGCTCCTATATTGTAGTAACTCAGAACCTCATTCTGAGTGTTCCCGGCAGAGGTAATTCGGCTCAACACAACCGTGGACTAATTAGAGAGAGATGTAGGCAGTGCGGTACATAGTGCTGGATGGACAGTGGTGGCGTGCCAAACAACTGAGCTCTAGTTCTCAACACTTTCTCAAAGGGCCATAATTTGAGGTTCAACTAACTGATCCGGTTCAGTAGAGTGTAGCCTTCAAAGCTGGAATCAGTAGCACTCAGGTGAGAAGAACGGGAAGGAGATATACCCAGTTCGCTGGCAGTGTCCTACGGGGACCAGCCTATCTGCCTGCCACGCCTGAATGTTTGCAACCGTGGCAGACCTAGGCAGACGCAATTGTGCAGCAATGCATACTGCATAACCTGGCCAAATTTCACGGGTGTACAAGAAACCACGGGGGATGTACAAGGAGATGTTCACCTGGAACAGCCGGAGGGCTGCCGGCACCAACATTCTGGAATTCTGCCTTAGAAGCCTTGAAAGCAGTGAAATGCTCCTATGTTGCAATAAATCAGAACCTCATTCTGAGTGTTCCCAGCAGATGTCATTCGGCTGAACACAACCCTGGACTACTTAGAGCCCGATGTAGGCAGTGCCTTCCATAGTGCTGGATGGACAGTGGTGGCTTGCCAAACAACTGCGCTCTAGTTCTCAACCCTTTCACAAAGTGCCACAAGTTGAGGTTCAACATACTGCTACGGTTGAGTAGAGTGTAGCCGTCAAAGCTGGAATCAGTAGCACTCAGGGGAGAAGAACGGGAAGCAGATATACCCAGTCCGCTGGCAGTGTCCTACAGGGACCAACCTTTCTGGTTGCCACGCCTGAATGTTTGAAACACCGGCAGAGCTAGGCAGGCGCAATTGTGCAGCAATGCAAACTGCATAATCTTGCAAAATTTCACGGGTGTACAAGAAACCAAGGGGGATTTACAAGGAGATGTTCAGCCGGAACAGCCGGAGGCCTGCCGGCACCAACAATCTGGAATTCTGCCTGAGAAGCCTTGAAAGCAGTGAAACGCTCCTATGTTGCAATAACTCAGAACCTCATTCTGAGTGATCCTGGAAGAGGTCATTCGGCTGAACACAACCGAGGACTAATTAGAGCCAGATGTAGGCAGTGCCTTCCATAGTGCTGGATGGACAGTGGTGGCGTGCCAAACAACTGCGCTCTTGTTCTCAACACTTTCACAAAGTGCCACAAGTTGAGGTTCAACTTACTGCTCCGGTTCAGTAGAGTGTAGCCGTCAAAGCTGGAATAAGTAGCACTCAGGTGAGAAGTATGGGAAGCAGATATACTCCGTCTGCTGGCAGTGTCCTACGGGGACTAGCCTATCTGGCTGCCATGACTGAATGTTTGCAACCGCGGTAGCGCTAGGCAGGCGCAATTGTGCAGCAATGCAAACTGCATAACCTGGCCAAATTGCACGGGTGTACAAGAAACCACGGGGGACTTACAAGGAGATGTTCACCCGGAAAAGCCGGAGGCTTGCCATCAGTAAGATTCCGGAATTCTTCCTAAGAAGCCGTGAAAGTACTGAAACGCTCCTATGTTGCAGTAACTCAGAACCTCATTCTGAGTGTTCCCGGCAGAGGTCATTCGGCTGAACACAACCGTGGAGTCATTAGAGCCAGATATATGCAGTGCCGTCTTTAGTGCTGGATGGACAGTGGTGGCGCGGCAAACAACTGAGCTCTAGTTCTCAACACTTTCACAAAGTGCCATAAGTTGAGCTTCACCTTACTGCTCCGGTTGAGTAGAGTGTAACAGTCAAAGCTGGAATCAGTAGCACTCAGGTGAGAAGAACAGGAAGCAGATATTCCCAGGCCACTGCCAGTGTCCTACGGGGACCAGCCTATCTGGCTGCCACGCCTGAATGTTTGGAAACGCGGCAGAGCTACGCAGGCACAATTGTGCAGCAATGAAAACTGCATACCCTGGCCAAATTTCACGGGTGTACAAGAAACCAAGGGGGATTTACTAGGAGATGTTTACCCGGAATATCCGGAGGCCTGCCGGCACCAACATTCTGGAATTCCGCCGGAGAAGCCTTGAAAGCAGTGAAATGCCGCTATGTTGCAATAACTCAGAACCTCATTTTGAGTGTTCCCTGCAGAGGTCATTCGGCTGAACACAACCGTGGACTAATTAGAGGCAGATATAGGCAGTGCCGTCCATAGTGCTGGATGGACAGTGGTGGCTTGCCAAACAACTGAGTTCTATTTCTCAACACTTTCACAAAGTGCCATAAGTTGAGCTTCACCTTACTGCTCCGGTTGAGTAGAGTGTAGCCGTCAAAGCTGGAATCACTAGCACTGAGGTGAGAAGAACGGGAAGCAGATATACCCAGTCCGCTGGCAGTGTCCTATGGGGACCAGCCTATCTGCCTGCCACGCCTGAATATTTGCAAGCGCGGCAGAGCTAGGCAGGCGGGATTGTGCAGCAATGCAAACTGCATAATCTTGCAAAATTTCACGGGTGTACAAGAAACAAAGGGGGATTTACAAGGAGATGTTCACCCGGAACAGCCAGAGGCTTGCCATCAGTAAGATTCCGGAATTCTTCCTAAGAAGTCGTGAAAGTACTGAAAAGCTCCTATGTTGCAGTAACTCAGAACCTCATTCTGAGTGTTCCCAGCAGAGGTCATTCGGCTGAACACAACCGTGGACTAATTAGAGCCAGATATAGACAGTGCCTTTCATAGTGCTGGATGGACAGTGGTGGCGTGCCAAACAACTGAGCTCTAGTTCTCAACACTTTCACGAAGTGCCACAAGTTGAGGTTCATCTTACTGCTCGGATTGAGTAGAGTGTAGCCCTCAAAGCTGGAATCAGTAGCACTCAGGTGAGAAAAACGGGAAGCAGATATACTCCGTCTGCTGGCAGTGTCCTACGGGGACTAGCCTATCTGCCTGCCATGCCTGAATGTTTGCAACCGCGGTAGAGCTAGGCAAGTGCAATTGTGCAGCAATGCAAACTGCATAACCTGGCCAAATTTCATGGGTGTACAATAAACCACGGGGGATTTACAAGGAGATGTTCACCCGGAACAGCCGGAGGCCTGCCATCAGTAAGATTCCGGAATTCATCCTAAGAAGTCGTGAAAGTACTGAAAAGCTCCTATGTTGCAGTAACGCAGAACCTCATTCTGAGTGTTCCCAGCAGAGGTCATTCGGCTGAACACAACCGTGGACTAATTAGAGCCAGATATAGGCAGTGCCTTTCATAGTGCTCGATGGAGAGTGGTGGCGAGCCAAACAACTGAGCTCTAGTTCTCAACACTTTCACAAAGGCCATAATTTGAGGTTCATCTAACTGCTCCGGTTCAGAAGAGTGTAGCCGTCAAAGCTGGAATCAGTAGCACTCAGGTGAGAAGAACGGGAAGCAGATATACCCAGTCCGCTGGCAGTGTCCTACGGGGACCAGCTTATTTGGCTGCCACGCCTGAATGTTTGCAAACGCGGCAGAGCTAGGCAGGCGCAATTGTGCAGCAATGCAAACTGCATTACCTGGCCAAATTTTGGGGTGTACAATAAACGACGGGGGATTTACAAGGAGATGTTCACCCGGAACAGCCGGTGGCCTGCCCGCAGCAAGTTTCCGGAATCCTTCCTAAGAAGCCTTGAAAACAGTGAAACGCTCCTATGTTGCCATAACTCAGAACCTCATTCTGAGTGTTCCGTGCAGAGGTCATTCGGGGGAACAAAACCGTGGACTAAATAGAGCCAGATATAGGCAGTGCCTTAAATAGTGCTGGATGGACAGTGGTGGCGTGCCAAACAACTGAGCTCTAGTTGTCAATCCTTTCACAAAGTGCCACAAGTTGAGGTTCATCTTACTCCTCGGGTTGAGTAGAGTGTAGCCGTCAAAGCTGGAATCAGTAGCACTCAGGTGAGAAAAACGGGAAGCAGATATACCCAGTCCGCTGGCAGTGCCTACAGGGACCAACCTTTCTGGTTGCCACGCCTGAATGTTTGCAACCGCGGTAGAGCTAGGCAGGCGGGATTGTGCAGCAATGGAAACTGCATAATCTTGCCAAATTTCACGATTTTACAAGAAACCACAGGGGATTTACCAGGAGATGGTTACCCGGAACTGCCGGAGGCCTGCCGGCACCAACATTCTGGAATTCTGCCTGAGAAGCCTTGAAAGCAGTGAAACGCTCCTATGTTGCAATAACTCAGAACCTCATTCTGAGTGTTCCCGGCAGAGTTCATTCGGCTGAACACAACCGTGGACTAAATAGAGCCAGATATAGGCAGTGCCGTCCATAGTGCTGGATGGACAGTGGTAGCGTGCCAAACAACTGAGCTCTAGTTCTCAACACTTTCACAAAGGGCCATAAGTTGAGGTTAACCTTACTGCTCCGGTTGAGTAGAGTGTAACCCCGGAAGCTGGAATCAGTAGCACTCAGGTGAGAAGAACGGGAAGCAGATATACCCAGTCCGCTGGCAGTGTCCTACGGGGACCAGCCTATCTGGCTGCCACGCCTGAATGTTTGCAACCGCGGCAGAGCTAGGCAGGCGCAATTGTGCAGCAATGCAAACTGCATAACCTGGCCAAATTTCACGGGTGTACAAGAAACCACGGGGGATTTACAAGGAGATGTTTACCCGGAACTGCTGGAGGCCTGCCGGCACCAACATTCTGGAATTATGCCTCAGAAGCCTTGAAAGCAGTGAAACGCTCCTATGTTGCAATAACTCACAACCTCATTCTGAGTGTTCCCGGCAGAGGTCATTCGGCTGAACACAACCATGGACTCATTAGAGCCTGATATATGCAGTGCCGTCCATAGTGCTGGATGGACAGTGGTGGCGTGCCAAACAACTGAGATCTAGTTCTCAACACTTTCACAAAGGGCACTAAGTTGAGGTTCACCTTACTGCTCCCGTTGAGTAGAGTGTAACCGTCAAAGCTGGAATCAGTAGCACTCAGGTGAGAAGAACGGGAAGCAGATATACCCATTCTGCTGGCAATGTCCTACAGGGACCAGACTATCTGGCTGCCACGCCTGAATGTTTGCAACCGTGTCAGAGGTAGGCAGGCACAATTGTGCAGCAATGCAAACTGCATCATCTGGCCAATTTCACGGGTGTACAAGAATCCACGGGGGATTTAAAGGAGATGTTCACCCGGAACAGCCGGAGGCCTGCCAGCAGCAAGATTCCGGAATCCTTCCTGAGAAGCCTTGAAAGCAGTGAAACGCTCCAATGTTGCAGGAACTCAGAACCTCATTCTGAGTGTTCCCGGCAGAGGTCATTCGGCTCAATACAACCGTGGACTGATTAGAGCCAGATGTAGGCAGAGCCGTCCATAGTGCAGGATGGACAGTGGTGGCCTGCAAAACAACTGAGCTCTAGTTCTCAACACTTTCACAATGTGTCATAAGTTGAGGTTCAACTTACTGCTCTGGTTGCGTAGAGTGTAGCCATCAAAGCTGTAATCAGTGGCACTCAGCTGAGAAGAACTGGAAGCAGATATACCCAGTCCGTTGGCAGTTTCCTACGGGGACCAACCTAGCTAGCTGCCACACCTGAATGTTTGCAACAGTTTCAGAGCTCGGCAGGCACAATTGTGCAGCAATGCAAACTGCATAACCTGGCCAAATTTCACGGGTGTACAAGAAACCACGGGGGATTTACAAGGAGATGTTCACTCGGAACAGCCGGAGGCTTGCCGGCAGCAACAGTCCGGAATTCTTCCTGAGAAACATTCAAAGCAGTGAAACGCTCCTATGTTGCAATAACTCAGAACCTCAGTCTGAGTGTTCCCGGCAGAGGTCATTCGACTGAATACAACCGTGGACTAATTAGAGCCAGATGTATGCAGTGCTATCCATAGTGCTGGATGGATCGTGGTGGCGTGCCAAACAACTGACCTCTAGTTCTCAACACTTTCACAAAGTGCCATAAGTTGCGGTTTAACTTACTGCTCGGGTTGAGTACATTGTAGCCGTCAAAGCTGGAATCAGTAGCACTCAGTTGAGAAGAGCGGGAAGCAGATATACCCAGTCAGCTGGCAGTGTAATACTGGGACCAGCCTATCTGGCTGCCACGCCTGAATGTTTTCAAGTGCTGCAGAGTTAGGCAGGCGCAATTGTGCAGGAATGAAAACTGCATAACCTGGCCAAATTTCACGGGTGTACAAGAAACCACGGGCGATATACAACGAGATGTTCACCCAGAACAGCATGAGGCCTGCGGGCAGCAAGATTCCGGAATTCTTCCTAAGAAGCCTTGAAAGCAGTGAAACGCTCCGATGTTGCAGTAATTCAGAACCTCATTCTGAGGGTACCCGGCAGAGGTCATTCGGCTGAATACAACCGTGGACTGATTAGAGCCAGATGTAGGCAGTGCCGTCCATAGTGCTGGATGGACAGTGGTGGCCAGCAAAACAACTGAGCTCTAGTTCTCAACACTTTCACAAAGTGCCATAAGTTGAGGTTCAACTTAGTGCTTGTTTGAATAGAGTGTAGCCGTCAAAGCTGGGATCATTAGCACTCAGGTGAGAAAAACGGAAGCAGATATACCGAGTCCGCTGGACGTGTCCTAAGGGGACCAGCCTATCTGGCTGCCACGCCTGAATATTTGCAACCGCGGCAGAGCTAGGCAGGCGCAATTGTGCAGCAATTCAAACTGCATAACCTGGCCAAATTTCACGGGTGTACAAGAAACCACGGGGGATTTACAAGGAGATGTTCACCCGGAACAGCCCGAGACCTGCCTGCACCAACATTCTGGAATTCTGCCTGAGAAGCCTTGAAAGCAGTGAAACGCTCCTATGATGCAATAATTCAGAACCTCATTCTGAGTGTTCCCGGCAGAGGTCTTTCGGCTGAACACAACCATGGATTAATTAGAGCCAGATGTAGTCAGTGCCGTCCATAGTGCTGGATGGACAGTGGTGGCGTGCCAAACAACTGAGCTCTAGTTCTCAACACTTTCAAAAAGTGCCATAAGTGGAGTTTCAACTTAGTGCAACGGTTGAGTAGAGTGTAGCCGTCAAAGCTGGAATCAGTAGCACTTAGGTGAGAAGAACGGAAGCAGATATACCCAGTCAGCTGGCAGTGTCCTACGGTGACCAGCCTATCTGGCTGCCACGCCTGAATGTTTGCAACCGCGCTAGAGCTAGACAGGCAAAATTGTGCAGCAATGCAAACTGCATAACCTGACCAAATTGCACGGGTGTACAAGAAACCACGGGGGATTTACAAGGCAATGTTCACGTGTCACAGCTGGAGGCCTGCCGGCAGCAAAATTTGGAATTCTTTCTAAGAAGCCTTGAAAGCAGTGAAACGCTCCAATGTTGCAGTAACTCAGAACCTCATTCTGAGTGTTCCTGGCAGAGGTCATTCGGCTCAATACAACCGTGGACTGATTAGAGCCAGATGTAGGCAGAGCCGTCCATATTGCGGGATTGACAGTGGTGGCCTGCAAAACAAATGAGTTCTAGTTCTCAACACTTTCACAAAGGGCCATAATTTGAGATTCAAATAACTCCTCCGGTTCAGTAGAGTGTAGCCGTCAAAGCTGGAATCAGTAGAACTCAGGTGAGAATAACGGGAAGCAGATATAACCAGTCCGTTGGCAGTGTCCTAAGGGGACCAGCCTATCTGGCTCCCACGCCTGAATGTTTGCAAACGCGGGAGAGCTTGTCAGGCGCAATTGTGCAGCAATGCAAACTGCATAACCTGGCCAAATTTCACGGTTGTACAAGAAACCACGGTGGATTTACAAGGAGATGTTCACCCCGAACAGCCGGTTGCCTACCAGCAGCAAGTTTCCTGAATCCTTCCTAAAAATCCTTGAAAGCAGTGAAACACTCCTATGTTGCAATAACTCAGAACCTTATTCTGAGTGTTCCCGACAGAGGTCATTCGGCTGAACACAACCGTGGACTCATTAGAGCCAGATATAGGCAGTGCTGTCCATAGAGCTGGATGGACAGTGGTGGCGTGCCAAACAACTGCGCTCTAGTTCTCAACACTTTCACAAAGTGCCATAAGTTGAGGTTCAACTTACTGCTCCGGGTGACTAGAATGTAGCCGTCATAGCTGGAATCAGTACCACTCAGGTGAGAAGAATGGGAAGCAGATATACCCAGTCCACTTGCAGTGTCCTAATGGGACCAGAATATCTCGCTGCCACGCCTTAATGTTTGCAATCACGGCAGAGTTTGCCAGGTGCAATTGTGCAGCAATGCAAACTGCATCACCTGGTCAAATTTCACGAGTGTTCGAGAAACCACGGGGGATTTATAAGGATATGTTCACCCGGAACATCCTGAGGCCTGCCATCAGTAAGATTCCGGAATTCTTCCTAAGAAGCCGTGAAAGGACTGAAAAGTTCCTATGTTGCAGTAACTCAGAACCTCATTCTGAGTTTTCCCGGCAGAGGTCATTCGGCTAAACACAACCGTGGACTAATTAGAGCCAGATGTAGGCAGTGCCGTCCATAATGCTGGATGGACAGTGGTGGCATGCCAAACAACTGCGCTCTAGTTCTCAACACTTTCACAAAGTGCCATAAGTTGAGGTTCAACTTACTGCTCGGGTTGAGTAGAATGTAATCGTCAAAGTGGAATCAGTAGCACTCAGGGGAGGAGAACGGGAAACAGATATACCCAGTCCGCTGGCAGTGTCCTACGGGGACCAGCCTATCTGGCTGCCACGCCTGAATGTTTGCAACCGCGGCAGAGCTAGGCATGCTCAATTGTGCAGCAATTCAAACTGCATAACCTGGCCAAATTTCACGGGTGTACAAGAAACCACGGTGGTTTTACAAGGAGATGTTCACCCGGAACAGCCCATTGCCTGCCGGCAGCAAGTTATCGGAATCCTTCCTAAAAAGCCTTGAAAGAAGTAAAACGCTCCTATGTTGCAATAACTCAGAACCTCATTCTGAGTGTTCCCGGCAGAGGTCATTCGACTCAACACAACCGTGGACTAATTAGAGCCAGATATAGGCAATGCCTTTCATAGTGCTGGATGGAATGTGGTGGCCTGCCAAACAACTGAGCTCTAGTTCTCAAAACTCTCACAAAGGGCCATAATTTGAGGTTCAACTAACTGCTCCGGTTCAGTAGAGTGTAGCCGTGAAAGCTGGAATCAGTACCACTCAGGTGAGAAGAACTGTAAGCAGATATACCCAGTCTGCCCGCAGTGTCCAACGGGGACCAGCCTATTTGGCTGCCACGCCTGAATGATTGCAAACGCGGCAGAGCTAGGCAGGCGCAGTTGTGCAGCAATGCATACTGCATGACCTGGCCAAATTTCATGGGTGTACAATAAACGACGGGGGATTTACAAGGATATGTTCACCCGGAACAGCCGGTGGCCTGACGGCACCAACATTCTGGAATTCTGCCTGAGAAGCCTTGAAGCAGTGCAACGCTCCTATGTTGCAATAACTCAAACCCTCATTCTGAGTGTTCCCGGCAGAGGTCATTCGGCTGAACACAACCGTGGACTAATTAGAGCAAGATGTAGGCAGTGCCGTCCATAGTGCTGGATGGACAGTGGTGGCGTGCCAAACAACTGAGCTCTAGTTCTCAACACTTTCACAAAGTGCCATAAGTTCAGGTTCAACTTACTGCTCCGGTTGAGTAGAGTGAAGCCTTCAAAGCTGGAATCAGTAGCACTCAGCTGAGAAGAACGGGAAGCAGATATACCCACTCCGCTGGCAGTGTCCTAGGGGGACCAGCCTATCAGTCTTCCACGCCTGAATGTTTGCATCCGTGGCAGAGCTAGGCAGGCGCAATTGTGCAGCAATGCAAACTGCATCACCTGGCCAAATTTCACGGGTGTACAAGAATCCACGGGGGATTTACAAGGAGATGTTCACTAGGAACAGCCGGAGGCCTGCCATCAGTAAGATTCCGGAATACTTCCTAAGAATCCGTGAAAGTACTGAAACGCTCCTTGGTTGCTGTAACTCAGAACCTCATTCTGAGTGTTCCCGGCAGAGGTCATTTGGCCGAACACGACCGTGGACTCATTAGAGCCAGATATATGAAGTTCCGTCCATAGTGCTGGATGGACAGTGGTGGTGTGAAAAAACATCTGAGCTCTAGTTCTCAACACTTTCACAAAGTGCCATAAGGTGCGGTTCACCTTACTCCTCCGGTTGAGTAGAGTGTAACCGTCAAAGCTGGAATCAGTAGCACTCAGGTGTGAAGAACGGGAAGCAGATATACCCAGTTCGCTGGCAGTGTCCTACTAGGACTAGCCTTCTGGCTGCCATGCCTGAATGTTTTGATCCGCGGCAGAGCTAGGCAGGCGCTATTGTGCAGCAATGCAAACTGCATAACCTGGCCAAATTGCACGGGTTTACAAGAAACCACGGGGTATTTAAAAGGAGATGTTTACCCGGAACTGCCGGAGGCCTGCCGGCACCAACATTCTGGATTTCTGCCTGAGAAGCCTTGAAAGCAGTGAAACCCACCTATGTTGCAATAACTAAGAACCTCATTGTGAGTGTTTCCGGCAGAGGTCATTCGGCTGAACACAACCATGGACTAATTAGAGCCTTATGTAAGCAGTGCCGTCCATAGTGCTGGATGGACAGTGGTGGCATGCCAAACAACTGCGCTCTAGTTCTCAACCCTTTCACAAAGTGCCATAAGTTGAGGTTCACCTTACTGCTCCGGTTGAGTAGAGTGTAACCGTCAAAGCTGGAATCAGAAGCACCCAGGAGAGAAGAATGGGAAGCAGATATACCCAGTTCCCTGGCAGTGTCCTACGGGGACCAGCCTATCTGGCAGCCACGCCTGAATGTTTGCAACCGCGGCAGAGCTAGGCAGGCGCAATTGTGCAGCAATGCATACTGCATAACCTGGCCAAATTTCACGGGTGTACAAGAATCCAAGAGGATTTACAAGGAGATGTTCACCAGGAACAGCCGGAGCCCTGCCATCAGTAAGATTCCGGAATTCTTCCTAAGAAGCCGTGAAACTACTGAAACGCTCCTATATTGTAGTAACTCAGAACCTCATTCTGAGTGTTCCCGGCAGAGGTAATTCGGCTCAACACAACCGTGGACTAATTAGAGAGAGATGTAGGCAGTGCGGTACATAGTGCTGGATTGACAGTGGTGGCGTGCCAAACAACTGAGCTCTAGTTCTCAACACTTTCTCAAAGGGCCATAATTTGAGGTTCAACTAACTGATCCGGTTCAGTAGAGTGTAGCCTTCAAAGCTGGAATCAGTAGCACTCAGGTGAGAAGAACGGGAAGGAGATATACCCAGTCCGCTGGCAGTGTCCTACGGGGACCAGCCTATCTGCCTGCCACGCCTGAATGTTTGCAACCGTGGCAGACCTAGGCAGACGCAATTGTGCAGCAATGCATACTGCATAACCTGGCCAAATTTCACGGGTGTACAAGAAACCACGGGGGATGTACAAGGAGATGTTCACCTGGAACAGCCGGAGGGCTGCCGGCACCAACATTCTGGAATTCTGCCTTAGAAGCCTTGAAAGCAGTGAAATGCTCCTATGTTGCAATAAATCAGAACCTCATTCTGAGTGTTCCCAGCAGATGTCATTCGGCTGAACACAACCCTGGACTACTTAGAGCCCGATGTAGGCAGTGCCTTCCATAGTGCTGGATGGACAGTGGTGGCTTGCCAAACAACTGCGCTCTAGTTCTCAACCCTTTCACAAAGTGCCACAAGTTGAGGTTCAACATACTGCTACGGTTGAGTAGAGTGTAGCCGTCAAAGCTGGAATCAGTAGCACTCAGGTGAGAAGAACGGGAAGCAGATATACCCAGTCCGCTGGCAGTGTCCTACAGGGACCAACCTTTCTGGTTGCCACGCCTGAATGTTTGAAACCCCGGCAGAGCTAGGCAGGCGCAATTGTGCAGCAATGCAAACTGCATAATCTTGCAAAATTTCACGGGTGTACAAGAAACCAAGGGGGATTTACAAGGAGATGTTCAGCCGGAACAGCCGGAGGCCTGCCGGCACCAACAATCTGGAATTCTGCCTGAGAAGCCTTGAAAGCAGTGAAACGCTCCTATGTTGCAATAACTCAGAACCTCATTCTGAGTGATCCTGGAAGAGGTCATTCGGCTGAACACAACCGAGGACTAATTAGAGCCAGATGTAGGCAGTGCCTTCCATAGTGCTGGATGGACAGTGGTGGCGTGCCAAACAACTGCGCTCTTGTTCTCAACACTTTCACAAAGTGCCACAAGTTGAGGTTCAACTTACTGCTCCGGTTCAGTAGAGTGTAGCCGTCAAAGCTGGAATAAGTAGCACTCAGGTGAGAAGTATGGGAAGCAGATATACTCCGTCTGCTGGCAGTGTCCTACGGGGACTAGCCTATCTGGCTGCCATGACTGAATGTTTGCAACCGCGGTAGCGCTAGGCAGGCGCAATTGTGCAGCAATGCAAACTGCATAACCTGGCCAAATTGCACGGGTGTACAAGAAACCACGGGGGACTTACAAGGAGATGTTCACCCGGAAAAGCCGGAGGCTTGCCATCAGTAAGATTCCGGAATTCTTCCTAAGAAGCCGTGAAAGTACTGAAACGCTCCTATGTTGCAGTAACTCAGAACCTCATTCTGAGTGTTCCCGGCAGAGGTCATTCGGCTGAACACAACCGTGGAGTCATTAGAGCCAGATATATGCAGTGCCGTCTTTAGTGCTGGATGGACAGTGGTGGCGCGGCAAACAACTGAGCTCTAGTTCTCAACACTTTCACAATGTGCCATAAGTTGAGCTTCACCTTACTGCTCCGGTTGAGTAGAGTGTAACAGTCAAAGCTGGAATCAGTAGCACTCAGGTGAGAAGAACGGGAAGCAGATATTCCCAGTCCACTGCCAGTGTCCTACGGGGACCAGCCTATCTGGCTGCCACGCCTGAATGTTTGGAAACGCGGCAGAGCTACGCAGGCACAATTGTGCAGCAATGAAAACTGCATACCCTGGCCAAATTTCACGGGTGTACAAGAAACCAAGGGGGATTTACTAGGAGATGTTTACCCGGAATATCCGGAGGCCTGCCGGCACCAACATTCTGGAATTCCGCCTGAGAAGCCTTGAAAGCAGTGAAATGCCGCTATGTTGCAATAACTCAGAACCTCATTTTGAGTGTTCCCTGCAGAGGTCATTCGGCTGAACACAACCGTGGACTAATTAGAGGCAGATATAGGCAGTGCCGTCCATAGTGCTGGATGGACAGTGGTGGCTTGCCAAACAACTGAGTTCTATTTCTCAACACTTTCACAAAGTGCCATAAGTTGAGCTTCACCTTACTGCTCCGGTTGAGTAGAGTGTAGCCGTCAAAGCTGGAATCACTAGCACTGAGGTGAGAAGAACGGGAAGCAGATATACCCAGTCCGCTGGCAGTGTCCTATGGGGACCAGCCTATCTGCCTGCCACGCCTGAATATTTGCAAGCGCGGCAGAGCTAGGCAGGCGGGATTGTGCAGCAATGCAAACTGCATAATCTTGCAAAATTTCACGGGTGTACAAGAAACAAAGGGGGATTTACAAGGAGATGTTCACCCGGAACAGCCAGAGGCTTGCCATCAGTAAGATTCCGGAATTCTTCCTAAGAAGTCGTGAAAGTACTGAAAAGCTCCTATGTTGCAGTAACTCAGAACCTCATTCTGAGTGTTCCCAGCAGAGGTCATTCGGCTGAACACAACCGTGGACTAATTAGAGCCAGATATAGACAGTGCCTTTCATAGTGCTGGATGGACAGTGGTGGCGTGCCAAACAACTGAGCTCTAGTTCTCAACACTTTCACGAAGTGCCACAAGTTGAGGTTCATCTTACTGCTCGGATTGAGTAGAGTGTAGCCCTCAAAGCTGGAATCAGTAGCACTCAGGTGAGAAAAACGGGAAGCAGATATACTCCGTCTGCTGGCAGTGTCCTACGGGGACTAGCCTATCTGCCTGCCATGCCTGAATGTTTGCAACCGCGGTAGAGCTAGGCAAGTGCAATTGTGCAGCAATGCAAACTGCATAACCTGGCCAAATTTCATGGGTGTACAATAAACCACGGGGGATTTACAAGGAGATGTTCACCCGGAACAGCCGGAGGCCTGCCATCAGTAAGATTCCGGAATTCATCCTAAGAAGTCGTGAAAGTACTGAAAAGCTCCTATGTTGCAGTAACGCAGAACCTCATTCTGAGTGTTCCCAGCAGAGGTCATTCGGCTGAACACAACCGTGGACTAATTAGAGCCAGATATAGGCAGTGCCTTTCATAGTGCTCGATGGAGAGTGGTGGCGAGCCAAACAACTGAGCTCTAGTTCTCAACACTTTCACAAAGGCCATAATTTGAGGTTCATCTAACTGCTCCGGTTCAGAAGAGTGTAGCCGTCAAAGCTGGAATCAGTAGCACTCAGGTGAGAAGAACGGGAAGCAGATATACCCAGTCCGCTGGCAGTGTCCAACGGGGACCAGCGTATTTGGCTGCCACGCCTGAATGTTTGCAAACGCGGCAGAGCTAGGCAGGCGTGATTGTGCAGCAATGCAAACTGCATTACCTGGCCAAATTTTTGGGTGTACAATAAACGACGGGGGATTTACAAGGAGATGTTCACCCGGAACAGCCGGTGGCCTGCCCGCAGCAAGTTTCCGGAATCCTTCCTAAGAAGCCTTGAAAACAGTGAAACGCTCCTATGTTGCCATAACTCAGAACCTCATTCTGAGTGTTCCGTGCAGAGGTCATTCGGGAGAACAAAACCGTGGACTAAATAGAGCCAGATATAGGCAGTGCGTTAAATAGTGCTGGATGGACAGTGGTGGCGTGCCAAACAACTGAGCTCTAGTTGTCAATCCTTTCACAAAGTGCCACAAGTTGAGGTTCATCTTACTCCTCGGGTTGAGTAGAGTGTAGCCGTCAAAGCTGGAATCAGTAGCACTCAGGTGAGAAAAACGGGAAGCAGATATACCCAGTCCGCTGGCAGTGCCTACAGGGACCAACCTTTCTGGTTGCCACGCCTGAATGTTTGCAACCGCGGTAGAGCTAGGCAGGCGGGATTGTGCAGCAATGGAAACTGCATAATCTTGCCAAATTTCACGATTTTACAAGAAACCACAGGGGATTTACCAGGAGATGGTTACCCGGAACTGCCGGAGGCCTGCCGGCACCAACATTCTGGAATTCTGCCTGAGAAGCCTTGAAAGCAGTGAAACGCTCCTATGTTGCAATAACTCAGAACCTCATTCTGAGTGTTCCCGGCAGAGTTCATTCGGCTGAACACAACCGTGGACTAAATAGAGCCAGATATAGGCAGTGCCGTCCATAGTGCTGGATGGACAGTGGTGGCGTGCCAAACAACTGAGCTCTAGTTCTCAACACTTTCACAAAGGGCCATAAGTTGAGGTTAACCTTACTGCTCCGGTTGAGTAGAGTGTAACCCCGGAAGCTGGAATCAGTAGCACTCAGGTGAGAAGAACGGGAAGCAGATATACCCATTCTGCTGGCAATGTCCTACGGGGACCAGACTATCTGGCTGCCACGCCTGAATGTTTGCAACCGTGTCAGAGGTAGGCAGGCACAATTGTGCAGCAATGCAAACTGCATCATCTGGCCAATTTCACGGGTGTACAAGAATCCACGGGGGATTTAAAGGAGATGTTCACCCGGAACAGCCGGAGGCCTGCCAGCAGCAAGATTCCGGAATCCTTCCTGAGAAGCCTTGAAAGCAGTGAAACGCTCATATGTTGCAGTAACTCAGAACCTCATTCTGAGGGTTCCCTGCAGAGGTCATTCGGCTGAACACAACCATGGACTAATTAGAGCCAGATGTAGGCAGTGCCGTGCATAGTGCTGGATGGACACTGGTGCCGTGTCAAACAACTGAGTTCTAGTTCTCAACACTTTCACAAAGTGCCATAATTTGAGGTTCACCTTACTGCTCCGGTTGAGTAGAGTGTAGCCTTCAAACCTGGAATCAGTAGCACTCAGGTGAGATGAACGGGAAGCAGATATACCCAGTCCGCTGGCAGTGCCTACGGGGACCAGCCTATGTGGCTGCCACGCCTGAATGTTTGGAACCGTGGCAGAGCTAGGCAGGCGCAATTGTGCAGCAATGCAAACTTCATAACCTGGCCAAATGTCACGGGTGTACAAGAAACCACGGGGGATTTACAAGGAGATGTTCACCCGGAACAGCCGTAGGCCTGCCGGCAGCAAGATTCCGGAATTCTTCTCGGGAGGCCTTGAAAGCAGTGAAACGCTCCTATGTTACAGTAACTCAGGACCTCATTCTGACTGTTCCCGGCAGAGGTCATTCGGCTGAACACAACCGTGGACTCATTAGAGCCAGATATATGAAGTGCGGTCCATTGTGCTGGATGGACAGTGGTGAAGTGGAAAAACAACTGAGCCATAAGTTCACAAAGTGCCATAAGTTGCGGTTCAACTTTCTCCTCCGGTTGAGTAGAGTGTAACCGTCAAAGCTGGAATCAGTAGCAGTCAGGTTAGAAGAACGGGAAGCAGATATACCCACTCCGCTGGCAGTGTCCTAGGGGGACCAGCCTATCAGGCTTCCACGCCTGAATGTTTGCCTCCGTGGCAGAGCTAGGCAGGCGCAATTGTGCAGCAATGCAAACTGCATAACCTGGCCAAATTTCACGGGTGTAAAAGAAACCACGGGGGATTTACATGGAGATGTTCACCAGGCACAGCCGGAGGCCTGCCGGCAGCAAGATTCTGGAATCTTTCCTACGAAGCCTTAAAAGCAGTGAAACGCTCCAATGTTGCAATAACTCAGAACCTCATTCTGAGTGTTCCCGGCAGAGGTCATTCGGCTGAACAAAACCTTGGACTAATTAGAACCAGATATAGGCAGTGCCGTCCACAGTGCTGGATGGACAGTGGTGGCGTGCCAAATAACTGAGCTCTAGTTCTCAACACTTTAACAAAGTGCCATAATTTGAGGTTTTACTTACTGCTCCTGTTGAGTAGAGTGTAGCCGTCAAAGTTGGAATCAGTAGCACTCAGGTGAGAAGAACGGGAAGCAGATATATCAAGCCGTTGGCAGTGTCCTACGGGGACCAGCCTATCTGGCTGCCTCGCCTTAATGTTTGCAACGGCAGCAGAGCTCGGCAGGTGCAATTGTGCAGCAATTCAAATTGCATCACCTGGCCAAATTACCCGGGTGTACAATAAACAACGGGGGATTTAAAAGGAGATTTTTACCAGGAACAGCCGGAGGCCTGTCGGCACCAAAATTCTGGAATTCTGCCTGAGAAACCTTAAAATTAGTGAAACGCTCCTATGTTGAAATAACTGAGAACCTCATTCTGAGTGTTCCCGGCAGAGGTCATTTGGCTGAACACAACCGTGGACTAATTAGAGACAGATGTAGGCAGTGCCGTCCTTAGTGCTGGATGGACAGTGGTGGCGTGCCAAACTACTGAGTTCAAGTTCTAAACACTTTCACAAAGTGCCATAAGTAGAAGTTCTACTTACAGCTCCGGTTGAGTAGAGTGTAGCAGTAAAAGCTGGAATCAGTAGCACTCAGGTGAGAAGAACGGGAAGCAGATATAATCAGTCCCCCTTCAGTGTCCTACGGGGACCAGCATATAGGGCTGCCACGCCTGAATATTTGCAACTGCGGCAGAGCTAGGGAGGCGCAATTGTGCATCAATGCAAACTGCATACCCTGGCCAAATATCACCGGTGTACAAGAAACCACGGGGGATTTACAAGGAGATGTTCACCCGGAACCGCCGGAGGCCTGCCAGCCGCAAGATTCCGGAATCCTTTCTAAGAAGCCTTGAAAGCAGTGAAACGCTCCTATGTTGCAATAACTAAGAACCTCATTCTGAGTGTTCCCGGCAGAGGTCATTTGGTTGAACACAACTGTGGACTCATTAGAGCCAGATGTAGGCAGTGCCGTCCATAGTGCTGGATGGATAGTGGTGGCGTGCCAAACAACTGAGCTCTAGTTCTCAACACTTTCACAAAGTGCGATAAGTTGAGGTTCACCTTACTGCTCCGGTTGAGTACAGTGTAACCGTCAAAGCTGGAATCAGTAGCACTCACGAGAGAAGAACGTGAAGCAGATATACCCAGTCTTCTGGCAGTGTCCAACGGGGACCTGCCTATCTGGCTGCCACGCCTGAATGTTTGCACCCCGGCAGAGCTAGGCCTGCTCAATTGTGCAGCAATTCAAACTGCATAACCTGGCCAAATTTCACGGGTGTACAAGTAACCACGGGGGATTTACAAGGAGATGTTTACCCGGAATACCCGGAGGCCGGCCGGAACCAACATTCTGGAATTATGCCTGAGAAGCCTTGAAAGCAGTGAAACGCCCCTACGTTGCAATAACTCAGAACCTCATTCTGAGTGTTCCCGGCAGAGGTCATTCGGCTCAACACAAACGTGGACTAATTAGAGCCAGATTTATGCAGTGCCGTCCATAGTGCTGGATGGACAGTGGTGGCGTGCCAAACAACTGAGCTCTAGTTCTCAACACTTTCACAAAGGGCACTAAGTTGAGGTTCACCTTACTGCTCCCGTTGAGTAGAGTGTAACCGTCAAAGCTGGAATCAGTAGCACTCAGGTGAGAAGAACGGGAAGCAGATATACCCATTCTGCTGGCAATGTCCTACGGGGACCAGACTATCTGGCTGCCACGCCTGAATGTTTGCAACCGTGTCAGAGGTAGGCAGGCACAATTGTGCAGCAATGCAAACTGCATCATCTGGCCAATTTCACGGGTGTACAAGAATCCACGGGGGATTTAAAGGAGATGTTCACCCGGAACAGCCGGAGGCCTGCCAGCAGCAAGATTCCGGAATCCTTCCTGAGAAGCCTTGAAAGCAGTGAAACGCTCATATGTTGCAGTAACTCAGAACCTCATTCTGAGGGTTCCCTGCAGAGGTCATTCGGCTGAACACAACCATGGACTAATTAGAGCCAGATGTAGGCAGTGCCGTGCATAGTGCTGGATGGACACTGGTGCCGTGTCAAACAACTGAGTTCTAGTTCTCAACACTTTCACAAAGTGCCATAATTTGAGGTTCACCTTACTGCTCCGGTTGAGTAGAGTGTAGCCTTCAAACCTGGAATCAGTAGCACTCAGGTGAGATGAACGGGAAGCAGATATACCCAGTCCGCTGGCAGTGCCTACGGGGACCAGCCTATGTGGCTGCCACGCCTGAATGTTTGGAACCGTGGCAGAGCTAGGCAGGCGCAATTGTGCAGCAATGCAAACTTCATAACCTGGCCAAATGTCACGGGTGTACAAGAAACCACGGGGGATTTACAAGGAGATGTTCACCCGGAACAGCCGTAGGCCTGCCGGCAGCAAGATTCCGGAATTCTTCTCGGGAGGCCTTGAAAGCAGTGAAACGCTCCTATGTTACAGTAACTCAGGACCTCATTCTGACTGTTCCCGGCAGAGGTCATTCGGCTGAACACAACCGTGGACTCATTAGAGCCAGATATATGAAGTGCGGTCCATTGTGCTGGATGGACAGTGGTGAAGTGGAAAAACAACTGAGCTCTATTTCTCAACACTTTCACAAAGTGCCATAAGTTGCGGTTCAACTTTCTCCTCCGGTTGAGTAGAGTGTAACCGTCAAAGCTGGAATCAGTAGCAGTCAGGTTAGAAGAACGGGAAGCAGATATACCCACTCCGCTGGCAGTGTCCTAGGGGGACCAGCCTATCAGGCTTCCACGCCTGAATGTTTGCCTCCGTGGCAGAGCTAGGCAGGCGCAATTGTGCAGCAATGCAAACTGCATAACCTGGCCAAATTTCACGGGTGTAAAAGAAACCACGGGGGATTTACATGGAGATGTTCACCAGGCACAGCCGGAGGCCTGCCGGCAGCAAGATTCTGGAATCTTTCCTACGAAGCCTTAAAAGCAGTGAAACGCTCCAATGTTGCAATAACTCAGAACCTCATTCTGAGTGTTCCCGGCAGAGGTCATTCGGCTGAACAAAACCTTGGACTAATTAGAACCAGATATAGGCAGTGCCGTCCACAGTGCTGGATGGACAGTGGTGGCGTGCCAAATAACTGAGCTCTAGTTCTCAACACTTTAACAAAGTGCCATAATTTGAGGTTTTACTTACTGCTCCTGTTGAGTAGAGTGTAGCCGTCAAAGTTGGAATCAGTAGCACTCAGGTGAGAAGAACGGGAAGCAGATATATCAAGCCGTTGGCAGTGTCCTACGGGGACCAGCCTATCTGGCTGCCTCGCCTTAATGTTTGCAACGGCAGCAGAGCTCGGCAGGTGCAATTGTGCAGCAATTCAAATTGCATCACCTGGCCAAATTACCCGGGTGTACAATAAACAACGGGGGATTTAAAAGGAGATTTTTACCAGGAACAGCCGGAGGCCTGTCGGCACCAAAATTCTGGAATTCTGCCTGAGAAACCTTAAAATTAGTGAAACGCTCCTATGTTGAAATAACTGAGAACCTCATTCTGAGTGTTCCCGGCAGAGGTCATTTGGCTGAACACAACCGTGGACTAATTAGAGACAGATGTAGGCAGTGCCGTCCTTAGTGCTGGATGGACAGTGGTGGCGTGCCAAACTACTGAGTTCAAGTTCTAAACACTTTCACAAAGTGCCATAAGTAGAAGTTCTACTTACAGCTCCGGTTGAGTAGAGTGTAGCAGTAAAAGCTGGAATCAGTAGCACTCAGGTGAGAAGAACGGGAAGCAGATATAATCAGTCCCCCTTCAGTGTCCTACGGGGACCAGCATATAGGGCTGCCACGCCTGAATATTTGCAACTGCGGCAGAGCTAGGGAGGCGCAATTGTGCATCAATGCAAACTGCATACCCTGGCCAAATATCACCGGTGTACAAGAAACCACGGGGGATTTACAAGGAGATGTTCACCCGGAACCGCCGGAGGCCTGCCAGCCGCAAGATTCCGGAATCCTTTCTAAGAAGCCTTGAAAGCAGTGAAACGCTCCTATGTTGCAATAACTAAGAACCTCATTCTGAGTGTTCCCGGCAGAGGTCATTTGGTTGAACACAACTGTGGACTCATTAGAGCCAGATGTAGGCAGTGCCGTCCATAGTGCTGGATGGATAGTGGTGGCGTGCCAAACAACTGAGCTCTAGTTCTCAACACTTTCACAAAGTGCGATAAGTTGAGGTTCACCTTACTGCTCCGGTTGAGTACAGTGTAACCGTCAAAGCTGGAATCAGTAGCACTCAGGAGAGAAGAACGTGAAGCAGATATACCCAGTCTTCTGGCAGTGTCCAACGGGGACCTGCCTATCTGGCTGCCACGCCTGAATGTTTGCACCGCGGCAGAGCTAGGCCTGCTCAATTGTGCAGCAATTCAAACTGCATAACCTGGCCAAATTTCACGGATGTACAAGTAACCACGGGGGATTTACAAGGAGATGTTTACCCGGAATACCCGGAGGCCGGCCGGAACCAACATTCTGGAATTATGCCTGAGAAGCCTTGAAAGCAGTGAAACGCCCCTACGTTGCAATAACTCAGAACCTCATTCTGAGTGTTCCCGGCAGAGGTCATTCGGCTCAACACAAACGTGGACTAATTAGAGCCAGATTTATGCAGTGCCGTCCATAGTGCTGGATGGACAGTGGTGGCGTGACAAACAACTGAGCTCTAGTTCTCAAAACTTTCACAAAGGGCCATAATTTGAGGTTCAACTAACTGCTCCGGTTCAGTAGAGTGTAGCCGTCAAAGCTGGAATCAGTAGCACTCAGGTGAGAATAACGGGAAGCAGATATATCCAGTCCGTTGGCAGTGTCCTAAGGGGACTAGCCTACCTGGCTCCCACGCCTGAATGTTTGCAAACGCGGGAGAGCTTGGCAGGCGCAATTGTGCAGCAATGCAAACTGCATAACCTGGCCATATTTCACGGGTGTACAAGAAACCACGGTGGATTTACAAGGAGATGTTCGCCCCGAACAGCCGGTTGCCTACCGGCAGCAAGTTTCCTGAATCCTTCCTAAGAATCCTTGAAAGCAGTGAAACGCTCCTATGTTGCAATCACTCAGAACCTCATTCTGAGTGTTCCCGGCAGAGGTCATTCGGCTGAACACAACCATGGAAGCATTAGAGCCAGATATAGGCAGTGCTGTCCATAGAGCTTGATGGACAGTGGTGGCTTGCCAAACAACTGCGCTCTAGTTCTCAACACTTTCACAAAGTGCCATAAGTTGAGGTTCAACTTACTGCTCCGGGTGACTAGAGTGTAGCCGTCATAGCTGGAATCAGTACCACACAGGTGAGAAGAATGGGAAGCAGATATACCCAGTCCGCTGGCAGTGTCCTAATGGGACCAGAATATCTCGCTGCCACGCCTGAATGTTTGCAACCAGGGCAGAGTTTGCCAGGCGAAATTGTGCAGCAATGCAAACTGCATCACCTGGCCAAATTTCACGAGTGTACGAGAAACCACGGGGAATTTATAAGGAGATGTTCACCCGGAACATCCGGAGGCCTGCCATTAGTAAGATTCCGAAATTCTTCCTAAGAAGCCGTGAAAGGACTGAAAAGTTCCTATGTTCCAGTAACTCAGAACCTCATTCTGAGTGTTCCCGGCAGAGGTCATTCGGCTAAACACAACCGTGGACTAATTAGAGCCAGATGTAGGCAGTGCCGTCCATAATGCTGGATGGACAGTGATGGCATGCCAAACAACTGCGCTCTAGTTCTCAACACTTTCACAAAGTGCCATAAGTTGAGGTTCAACTTACTGCTCGGGTTGAGTAGAGTGTAATCGTCAAAGGTGGAATCAGTAGCACTCAGGGGAAGAGAAAGGGAAGCAGATATACACAGTCCGCTGGCAGTGTCCTACGGGGACCAGCCTATCTGGCTGCCACGCCTGAATATTTACAACCGCGGCAGAGCTAGGCATGCTCAATTGTGCAGCAATTCAAACTGCATAACCTGGCCAAATTTCACGGGTGTACAAGAAACCACGGTGGTTTTACAAGGAGATGTTCACCCGGAACAGCCGGTTGCCTGCCGGCAGCAAGTTATCAGAATCCTTCCTAAAAAGCCTTGAAAGCAGTAAAACGCTCCTATGTTGCAATAACTCAGAACCTAATTCTGAGGGTTCCCGGCAGAGGTCATTCGACTCAACACAACCATGGACTAATTAGAGCCAGATATAGGCAATGCCTTTCATATTGCTGGATGGAATGTGGTGGCCTGCAAAACAACTGAGCTCTAGTTCTCAAAACTTTCACAAAGGGCCATAATTTGAGGTTCAACTAACTGCTCCGGTTCAGTAGAGTGTAGCCGTCAAAGCTGGAATCAGTAGCACTCAGGTGAGAAGAAGGGTAAGCAGATATACCCAGTCCGCCGGCAGTGTCCAACGGGGACCAGCCTATTTGGCTGCCACGCCTGAATGATTGCAAACGCGGCAGAGCTAGGCAGGCACAATTGTGCAGCAATGCATACTGCATGACCTGGCCAAATTTCATGGGTGTACAATAAACGACGGGGGATTTACAAGGATATGTTCACCCGGAACAGCCGGTATACTGATGGCACCAACATTCTGGAATTCTACCTGAGAAGCCTTGAAGCAGTGAAACGCTCCTATGTTGCAATAACTCAGAACCTCATTCTGAGTGTTCCCGGCAGAGGTCATTCGGCTGAACACAACAGTGGACTAATTAGAGCAAGATGTAGGCAATGCCGTCCATAGTGCTGGATGGACAGTGGTGGCGTGCCAAACAACTGAGCTCTAGTTCTCAACACTTTGACAAAGGGCACTAAGTTGAGGTGCACCTTACTGCTCCGGTTGAGTAGAGTGTAGCCGTCAAAGCTGGAATCAGTAGCACTCAGGAGAGAAGAACGGGAAGCAGATATACCCAGTCCGCTGGCAGTGTCCTACGGGGACCAGCCTATCTGGCTGCCAAACCTGAATGTTTGCAACCGCGGCAGAGCTAGGCAGGCGCATTTGTACAGCAATGCAAACTGCATAACCTGGCCAAATTTCACGGGTGTACAGGAAACCACGGGGGATTTACAAGGAGATGGTTACCTAGAACTGCCGTAGGCCTGCCGGCACCAATATTCTGGAATTCTGCCTGAGAAGCCTTGAAAGCAGTGAAACGCTCCTATGATGTAATAACTCAGAACCTCATTCTGAGTGTTCCCGGCAGAGGTCATTCGACTGAACACAACCGTGGACTCATTAGAGCCTGATATATGCAGTGCCGTCCATAGTGCTGGATGGACAGTGGTGGCGTGCCAAACAACTGAGCTCTAGTTCTCAACACTTTCACAAAGGGCACTAAGTTGAGGTTCACCTTACTGCTCCGGTTGAGTAGAGTGTAACCGTCAAAGCTGGAATCAGTAGCACTCAGGTGAGAAGAACGGGAAGCAGATATACCCAGTCCGCTGGCAATGTCCTACGGGGACCAGACTATCTGGCTGCCACGTCTGAATGTTTGCAACCGTGGCAGAGGTAGGCAGGCACAATTGTGCAGCAATGCAAACTGCATCATCTGGCCAAATTTCACGGGTGTACAAGAATCCACGGGGGATTTACAAGGAGATGTTCACCCGGAACAGCCGGAGGCCTGCCAGCAGCAAGATTCCAGAATCCTTCCTGAGAAGCCTTGAAAGCAGTGAAACGCTCATATGTTGCAGTAACTCAGAACCTCATTCTGAGGGTTCCCTGCACAGGTCATTCGGCTAAACACAACCGTGGACTAATTAGAGCCAGATGTAGGCAGTGCCGTCCATAATGCTGGATGGACAGTGGTGGCGTGCCAAACAACTGCGCTCTAGTTCTCAACACTTTCACAAAGTGCCATAAGTTGAGGTTCAACTTACTGCTCAGGTTGAGTAGAGTGTAATCGTCAAAGGTGGAATCAGTAGCACTCAGGGGAGGAGAACGGGAAGCAGATATACCCAGTCCGCTGGCAGTGTCCTACGGGGACCAGCCTATCTGGCTGCCACGCCTGAATATTTGCAACCCCGGCAGAGCTAGGCATGCTCAATTGTGCAGCAATTCAAACTGCATGACCTGGCCAAATTTCACGGGTGTACAAGAAACCACGGTGGTTTTACAAGGAGATGTTCACCCGGAACAGCCGGTTGCCTGCCGGTAGCAAGTTATCGGAATCCTTCCTAAAAAGCCTTGAAAGCAGTAAAACGCTCCTATGTTGCAATAACTCAGAACCTCATTCTGAGTGTTCGCGGCAGAGGTCATTCGACTCAACACAACCGTGGACTAATTAGAGCCAGATATAGGCAATGCCTTTCATAGTGCTGGATGGAATGTGGTGGCCTGCCAAACAACTGAGCTCTAGTTCTCAAAACTTTCACAAAGGGCCATAATTTGAGGTTCAACTAACTGCTCCGGTTCAGTAGAGTGTACCCGTCAAAGCTGGAATCAGTAGCACTCAGGTGAGAAGAACGGGAAGCAGATATACCCAGTCCGCCGGCAGTGTCCAACGAGGACCAGCCTATATGGCTGCCACGCCTGAATGATTGCAAACGCGGCAGAGCTAGGCAGGCGCAATTGTCCAGCAATGCATACTGCATGACCTGGCCAAATTTCATGGGTGTACAATAAACGACGGGGGATTTACAAGGATATGTTCACCCGGAACAGCCGGTGGCCTGACGGCACCAACATTCTGGAATTCTGCCTGAGAAGCCTTGAAGCAGTGAAACGCTCCTATGTTGCAATAACTCAGAACCTCATTCTGAGTGTTCCCGGCAGAGGTCATTCGGCTGAACACAACTGTGGACTAATTAGAGCAAGGTGTAGGCAATGCCGTCCATAGTGCTGGATGGAGAGTGGTGGTGTGCCAAACAACTGAGCTCTAGTTCTCAACACTTTCACAAAGTGCCATGAGTTCAGGTTCAACTTACTGCTCCGGTTGAGTAGAGTGTAGCCTTCAAAGCTGGAATCAGTAGCACTCAGGAGAGAAGAACGGGAAGCAGATATACCCAGTCCGCTGGCAGTGTCCTACGGGGACCAGCCTATCTGGCTGCCAAACCTGAATGTTTGCAACCGCGGCAGAGCTAGGCAGGCGCAAATGTGCAGCAATGCAAACTGCATAACCTGGCCAAATTTCACGGGTGTACAGGAAACCACCTGGGATTTACAAGGAGATGGTTACCCAGAACTGCCGTAGGCCTGCCGGCACCAATATTCTGGAATTGTGCCTGAGAAGCCTTGAAAGCAGTGAAACGCTCCTATGATGTAATAACTCAGAACCTCATTCTGAGTGTTCCCGGCAGAGGTCTTTCGACTGAACACAACCGTGGACTCATTAGAGCCTGATATATGCAGTGCCGTCCATAGTGCTGGATGGACAGTGGTGGCGTGCCAAACAACTGAGATCTAGTTCTCAACACTTTCACAAATGGCACTAAGTTGAGGTTCACCTTACTGCTCCGGTTGAGTACAGTGTAACCGTCAAAGCTGGAATCAGTAGCACTCAGCTGAGAAGAACGGGAAGCAGATATACCCAGTCCGCTGGCAATGTCCTACGGGGACCAGACTATCTGGCTGCCACGCCTGAATGTTTGCAACCGGGGCAGAGGTAGGCAGGCACAATTGTGCAGCAATGCAAACTGCATCATCTGGCCAAATTTCACGGGTGTACAAGAATCCACGGGGGATTTACAAGGAGATGTTCACCCGGAACAGCCGGAGGCCTGCCAGCAGCAAGATTCCGGAATCCTTCCTGAGAAGCCTTGAAAGCAGTGAAACGCTCCTATGTTGCAATAACTCAGAACCTCATTCTGAGTGTTCCCTGCAGAGGTCATTCGACTCAACACAACCGTGGACTAATTAGAGCCAGATATAGGCAATGCCTTTCATAGTGCTGGATGGAATGTGGTGGCCTGCCAAACAACTGAGCTCTAGTTCTCAAAACTTTCACAAAGGGCCATAATTTGAGGTTCAACTAACTGCTCCGGTTCAGTAGAGTGTACCCGTCAAAGCTGGAATCAGTAGCACTCAGGTGAGAAGAACGGGAAGCAGATATACCCAGTCCGCCGGCAGTGTCCAACGGGGACCAGCCTATTTGGCTGCCACGCCTGAATGATTGCAAACGCGGCAGAGCTAGGCAGGCGCAATTGTGCAGCAATGCATACTGCATGACCTGGCCAAATTTCATGGGTGTACAATAAACGACGGGGGATTTACAAGGATATGTTCACCCGGAACAGCCGGTGGCCTGACGGCACCAACATTCTGGAATTCTGCCTGAGAAGCCTTGAAGCCGTGAAACGCTCCTATGTTGCTATAACTCAGAACCTCATTCTGAGTGTTCCCGGCAGAGGTCATTCGGCTGAACACAACCGTGGACTAACTAGAGGAAGATGTAGGCAATGCCGTCCATAGTGCTGGATGGAGTGTGGTGGTGTGCCAAACAACTGAGCTCTAGTTCTCAACACTTTCACAAAGTGCCATAAGTTCAGGTTCAACTTACTGCTCCGGTTGAGTAGAGTGTAGCTTTCAAAGCTGGAATTAGTAGCACTCAGGAGAGAAGAACGGGAAGCAGATATACCCAGTCCGCTGGCAGTGTCCTACGGGGACCAGCCTATCTGGCTGCCAAACCTGAATGTTTGCAACCGCGGCAGAGCTAGGCAGGCGCAATTGTGCAGCAATGCAAACTGCATAACCTGGCCAAATTTCACGGGTGTACAGGAAACCACGGGGGATTTACAAGGAGATGGTTACCCAGAACTGCCGTAGGCCTGCAGGCACCAATATTCTGGAATTCTGCCTGAGAAGCCTTGAAAGCAGTGAAACGCTCCTATGATGTAATAACTCAGAACCTCATTCTGAGTCTTCCTGGCAGAGGTCATTCGGATGAACACAACCGTGGACTAATTAGAGCCAGATGTAGGCAGTGCAGTCCATAGTGCTGGATGGACAGTGGTGACGTGCAAAACAACAGAGCACTAGTTCTCAACACTTTCACAAAGTACCATAAGTTGTGGTTCAACTTACTGCTCCGGTTGAGTAGAGTGAAGCCTTCAAAGCTGGAATCAGTAGCACTCAGCTGAGAAGAACGGGAAGAAGATATACCCATTCCGCTGGCAGTGTCCTACGGGGACCAGCCTATCAGGCTTCCACGCCTGAATGTTTGCATCCGCGGCAGACCTAGGCAGGCACAATTGTGCAGCAATGCAAACTGCATCACCTGGCCAAATTTCACGGGTGTACAAGAATCCGCGGGGGATTTACAAGGAGATGTTCACTCGGAACAGCCGGAGGCCTGCCATCAGTAAGATTCTGGAATACTTCCTAAGAATCCGTGAAAGGACTGAAACGCTCCTATGTTGCTGTAACTCAGAACCTCATTCTGAGTGTTCCCGGCAGAGGTCATTTGGCTGAACACTACCGTGGACTCATTAGAGCCAGATATATGAAGTGCCGTCCATAGTGCTGGATGGACAGTGGTGGTGTGAAAAAACATCTGAGCTCTAGTTCTCAACACTTTCACAAAGTGCCATAAGGTGCGGTTCACCTTACTCCCCCGGTTGAGTAGAGTGTAACCGTCAAAGCTGGAATCAGTAGCACTCAGGTGAGAAGAACGGGAAGCAGATATACCCAGTTCGCTGGCAGTGTCCTACGAGGACTAGCCTTCTGGCTGCCACGCCTGAATGTTTTGATCCGCGGCAGAGCTAGGCAGGCGCAATTGTGCAGCAATGCATACTGCATAACCTGGCCAAATTGCACGGGTTTACAAGAAACCACGGGGGATTTAAAAGGAGATGTTTACCCGGAACTGCCGGAGGCCTGCCTGCACCAACATTCTGGAATTCTGCCTGAGAAGCCTTGAAAGCAGTGAAACGCACCTATGTTGCAATAACTAAGAAACTCATTCTGAGTGTTTCCGGCAGAGGTCATTCGGCTGAACACAACCATGGACTAATTTGAGCCTGATGTAAGCAGTGCCGTCCATAGTGCTGGATGGACAGTGGTGGTGTGAAAATACATCTGAGCTCTAGTTCTCAACACTTTCACAAAGTGTCATAAGGTGCGGTTCAACTTACTCCTCCTGTTGAGTAGAGTGTAACCGTCAAAGCTGGAATCAGTAGCACTCAGGAGAGAAGAACGGGAAGCAGATATACCCAGTCCCCTGGCAGTGTCTTACGGGGACCAGCCTATCTGGCTGCCACGCCTGAATGTTTGCAACCGCGGCAGAGGTAGGCAGGCGCAATTGTGCAGCAATGCAAACTGCATAACCTGGCCAAATTTCACGGGTGTACAAGAATCCGCGGGGAATTTACAAAGTGATGTTTACTCGGAACAGTCGGAGGCCTGCCATCAGTAAGATTCCGGAATTCTTCCTAAGAAGCCCTGAAAGTACTGAAACGCTCCTATGTTGCAGTAACTCAGAACCTCATTCTGAGTGTTCCCGGCAGAGGTCATTCGGCTGAACACAACCGTGGAGTCATTAGAGCCAGATATATGCATTGCCGTCCATAGTGCTTGATGGACAGTAGTGGCGTGCCAAACAACTGAGCTCTAGTTCTCAACACTTTCACAAAGTGCCATAAGTTGAGGTTCAACTTTCTGCTCCGGTTGAGTAGAGTTTAGCCATCAAAGCTGGAATCAGTAGCACTCAGTTCAGAAGAACGGGAAGCAGATATACCCAGTCCGCTGGCAGTGTCCTACGTGGACCAGCCTATCTGGCTGCCACGCCTGAATGTTTGCAACCGCAGCAGAGCTAGACTGGCGCAATTGTGCAGCAATGCAAACTGCATAACCTGGCCAAATTTCACGGGTGTACAAGAAACCACAGGGGATTTACAAGGAGATGTTCACCCGGAACTGCCGGAGTCCTGCGGGCAGCAAGATTCCGGAATTCTTCCTAAGAATCCTTGAAAACAGTGAAACGGTCCTATGTTGCAATAACTCAGAACATCATTCTGAGTGTTCCCGGCAGAGGTCATTTGGCTGAACACAACGGTGGACTAATTAGAGCCAGATGTAGGCAATGCCATCCATAGTACTCGATGGACAGTGGTGGTATGCCTAACAACTGCGCTCTTGTTGTCAACACTTTCACAAAGTGCCATAAGTTGGGGTTCAACTTACTGCTCCGGGTGAGTAGAGTGTAGCCGTCAAAGCTGGAATCAGTACCACTCAGGTGTAAAGAACGGGAAGCAGGTCTACCCAGTCCGTTGGCAGTGTCCTACGGGGACCAGCCTATCTGGCTGCCACAACTGAATGTTTGCAACCACGGCAGAGCTAGGCAGGCCCAATTGTGTAGCAATGCAACCTGCATAACCAGGACAAATTTTACGGGTGTATAAAAACCACAGGTGATTTACAAGGAGATGTTCACCCGGAACAGCCGGCGGCGATCCGGCAGCAAGGTTACGGAATCCTCCTAAGTAGCCTTCAAATCATTGAAACGCTCCTATGTTGCAATAACTCAGAATCTCATTCTGAGTGTTCCCGGCAGAGGTCATCGGCTGAACACAACCGTGGATTAATTAGAGCCAGATGTAGGCAGTGCCGTACATAGTGCTAGATGGACAGTGGTGGCATGCCAAAGAACTGAGCTCTAGTTCTCAACACTTTCACAAAGTGCCATAAGTTGAGGTTCAGCTTACTGCTTCCGTTGAGTAGAGTGTAGCCGTCAAACCTGGAATCAGTAACACTCAGGTGAGAAGAACGGGAAGCAGATATACCCAGTCCGCTGGCAGTGTCCTACGGGGACCAGCCTATCTGGCTGCCACGCCTGAATGTTTGCAACCGCGGCACAGCTAGGCTGGCGCAATTGTTCAGCAAGGCAAACTGCATAACCTGGCCAAATTTCACGGGTGTACAAGAAACCACGGGGGATTTACAAGGAGATGTTCACCCGGAACAGCCGGAGGCCTGCCGGCAGCAACATTCTGGAATTCTTCCTAAGAAGCCTTGAAAGCAGTGAAACGCTCCTATGTTGCAATAACTCAGACCCTCATTCTCAGTGTTCCCAGCAGAGGTCATTCGGCTGAACACAACCATGGACTAATTTGAGCCAGATGTAGGCAGTGCCGTCCACAGTGATGGATGGATAGTGGTGGCGTACCAAACAACTGAGCTCTAGTTCTCAACATTTTCACAAAGTGCCATCAGTTGAGGTTCAACTAACTGCACCGGTTGAGTAGAGTGTAGCCCTCAAAGCTGGAATCAGCAGCACTCAGGTGAGGATAACGGATAGCAGATATACACAGTCCACTGGCAGTGTCCCACGGGGACCAGCCTTTCTGGCTGCCTTGCCTGAATGTTTGCAAGTGCGGCAGAGCTAGGCTAACACAATAGTGCAGCAATGCAAACTGCATAACCTGGCCAAATTTCACGTGTGTACAAGTAACCACGGAGGATTTAAAAGGAGATGTTCACCAGGAACAGCTTGAGGCCTGCCGGCAACAACATTCCGGAATTCTTCCTAAGAAGCCTTGAAAGCACTGAAACGCTCCTATGTTGCAGTAACTCATAACTTCGTTCTGATTGTTCCCAGCAGAGGTCATTCGGCTGAACACAACCGTGGACTAATTAGAGCCAGATGTAGGCAGTTCCTTCGATAGTGCTCGATGGACAGTGGTGGCGTGTCAAACAACTGAGCTCTAGTTCTCAACACTTTCACAAAGTGCCATAAGTTGAGGTTCAACTTACTGCTCCGGTTGAGTAGAGTGTAGCAGTCAAATCTGGAATCAGTAGCACTCTGGTGTGAAGAATGGGAAGCAGATATACCCAGTTAGCTGGCAGTGTCCTACGGGGACCAGCCTATCTTGCTGCCACGCCGGAATGTTTGCAACCACGGCAGAGCTAGGCAGGCGCCATTGTGCAGCAATGCAAACTGCATAACCTGGCCAAATTTCACAGGTGTACAAGAAACCACGGGGGATTTACAAGGAGATGTTCACCCGGAACAGCCGGAGGCCTGCCGGCAGCAAGATTCCGGAATTCTTCGGAAGAAGCCTTGAAAGCAGTGGAACGCTCTTAGGTTGCAAAAACTCAGAACCTCATTCTGGCGTCCCCGGCAAAGGTCATTCGGCTGAACACAACCGTGGACTAATTAGAGCCAGATGTAGGCAGTGCCGTCCATCGTGCTTGATGGACAGTGGTGGTGTGCCAAACAACTGAGCTCTAGTTCTCAACATTTTCACAAAGTGCCATAAATTGAGGTTCAACTTACTGCTCCGGTTAAGTAGAGTGTAGCCGTCAAAGCTGGAATCAGTAGTACTCAGGTCAGAACAATGGGAAGCTGATATACCCAGTCCGCTGGCAGTGTCCTACGGGGACCAGCCTATCTGGATGCCATGCCTGAATGTTTGCAAACGTGAGAGACCTAGGTAGGTGCAATTGTGCATTGATTCAAACTGCATAACCTGGCCAAATTTCACGGGTGTACAAGAAACCAAGGGGGATTTACCAGGAGATGTTCACCCGGAACAGCCGGAGGCCTGGCTGCACCAAGATTACTGAATTCTTCCTAAGAAGCCTTGAAAGCAGTGAAATGCTCCTATGTTTCAATATCTCAGAACTTCATTCTGAGTTTTCCCGGCAGAGGTCATTCGGCTGAACACAACCTTGGAGTAATTAGAGCCAGATGTAAGCAGTGCTGTCCATAATGCTCGATGGACAGTGGTGGCGTGCCAAACAACTGAGCTCTAGTTCTCAAAACTTTCACAAAGTGCCATAAGTTGACATTCAAATCACTGCTCCGGTTGAGTAGAGTGTAGCCGTCAATGCTGGAATCGGTAGCACTCAGGTGAGAAGAACGGGAAGCAGATATACCCAGTACGCTGGCAGTATCCTACGGGGACCAGCGTATCTGGCTTCCACGCCTGAATGTTTGCAACCGCCACATAGCTAGGCAGGCCCAATTGTGCAGCAATGCAAACTGCATAACCTGGCCAAATTTTAGGGTTGTACAAGAAACCACGGGGGATTTATGAGGAGATGTTCACCCGAAACAGCCCGAGGCCTGCCGCCAGCAAGATTCCGGAATTCTTTCGAAGAAGCCTTGAAAGCAGTGAAATGCTCCTATGTTGCAGTAACTCAGAACCTCATTCTGAGTGTTCCCGCAGAGGTCATTCGGCTGAACACAAACGTGGACTAATTAGAGCCAGATGTAGGCAGTGCCGTCCATAGTGCTGGATAGACAGTGCTGGCGGGCCAAACAACAGAGCTCAAGTTCTCAACACTTTCACAAATTGCCATCAGTTGAGGTCCAACTTACTGCTCCCGTTGAGTAGAGTGTAGCCGTCAAATCTGGAATCAGTAGCACTCAGGTGAGAACGGGAAGCAGATATACCCAGTCCGCTGTCAGTGTCCTACTGGGACCAGCCTATCTGGCTGCCATACGTGAATGTTTGCAACCGCGGCAGAGCTAGGCAGGCACAATTGTGCAGCAATGCAAACTGCATAACGTGGCCAAATTTCACGGGTGTACAAGAAACCACGGGGGATTTACAAGGAGATTTTCACCGGAAACAGCCGGAGGACTGACAGCAGCAATTGGGAAGCAATGCAAACTGCATAACCTGGCCAAATTTCATGGGTTTACACGAAACCACGGGGATTTACAAGGAGATGTTCTCCCGGAAAACCCGGAGGCCTACCGGCAGCAAGATTCCGTAATTCTTCCTAAGAAGCCTTGAAAGCAGTGAAACGCTCCTATGTTGCAGTAACTCAGAACCTCATTCTGAGTTTTCTGGGCAGAGGTCATTTGTCTGAACACAACAGTGCACTAATTAGAGCCAAATGTAGGCAGTGCCGTCAATAGTGCTGGATGGACTGTGCTGGCGTGCCAAACAACTGAGCTGTAATTCTCAACACTTTCAAAAAGTGCCATAAGTCGAGGTTCAACTTACTGTTCCGGCTGAGTAGAGTGTAGCCGTCAAAGCTGGAATCAGTAGCACTCAGGTGAGAAGAACGGGAAGCAGATATACCCAACCTGCTCGCAGTGTCCTACGGGGATCAGCCTATCTGGCTGCCACGACTGAATGATTGCAACCGCGGCAGAGCTAGGGAGACTCAATTGTGCAGCAATTCAAACTGCATAACCTGGCCAAATTTCACTGGTGTACAAGAAACCACGGGGGATTTACAAGGAGATATTCACCCGGAAAAGCCCGAGGCCTGCCGGCACCAACATTCTGGAATTTTGCCTGAGAAGCCTTGAAAGCAGTGAAACGCTCCTATGTTGCAATAACTCTGAACCTCATTCTGAGTGTTCCCGGCAGAGGTCATTCGGCTGAACACAACCTTGGACTAATTAGAGCCAGATGTAGGCAGTGCCGTCCACAGTGCTGGAGGGACAGTGGTGGCGTGCCAAACAACTGAGCTCTAGTTATCAACATTTTCACAAAATGCCATTAGTGGAAGTTCAACTTACTGCTCCGGTTGAGTACAGTGTAGCCGCCAAAGCTGGAATCAGTAGCACTCAGGTGAGAAGATCGGGAAGCAGATATACCCAGTCCGCTTGCAGTGTCCTACGGGGACCAGCCTATCTGGCTGCCATACCTGAATGTTTGCAACCGCGGCAGAGCTAGGCAGGCGCAATTGTGCAACAATGCAAACTGCATAACCTGCCCAAATTTCATGTGTGTAAAAGAAACCACGGGCGATTTTCAAGGAGATGTTCACCCGGAAGAGCCGGTGGTATGCCGGCAGGAAGATTCCAGAATCCTTCCTAAGAAGCCTTGAAAGCAGTGAAACGCTCCTATGTTGCAATAACTCAGAACCTCATTCTGAGTGTTCCCGGCAGAGGTCATTCGGCTGAACACAACCTTGGACTAATTAGAGGCAGATGTATGCAGTGCCGTCCATAGTACTGGATGGACAGTTGTGGCGTGCCAAACAACTGAGCTCTAATTCTCAACACTTTCACAAAGGGCCATAAGTTGAGGTTCAACTTACTGCTCCAGTTGAGTAGAGTGTAGCCGTCAAAACTGGAATCAGTAGCACTCAGGTGAGAAGAACGGGAAGCAGATATACGTAGTCCGCTGGCAGTGTCCTACTGGGACCAGCATATCTGGCTGCCGCGACTGAATGTTTGCAACCGCGGCAGAGATAGGAATGCACAATTGTGCAGCAATTCAACCTGCATAACCTGGCCAAATTTCACGGGTGTACAAGAATCCATGGAGGATTTACAAGTAGATGTTCACCCGGAACAGATGGAGGCCTGCCGGCTGTAAGATTCCGGAGTCCTTCCTAAGAAGCCTTGAAAACAGAGAAACGCTCCTATGTTGCAATAACTCACAACCTCATTCTGAGTGTTCCCGACAGATATTATTCCGCTGAACACAACCATGGAATAATTAGAGCCCAATGTAGGCAGTGCCGTCCATAGTGCTGGATGGACAGTGGTGGCGTGCCATACAACTGCACTCTAGTTCTCAACACTTTCACAAAGTGCCAAAAGTGAGGATCAACTTACTGCTACGGTTGAGTAGAGTGTAGCCCTCAAAGCTGGAATCAGTAGCACTCAGGTGAGAAGAACGGGAAGCAGATATACCCAGTCCGCTGGCAGTATCCTACGGGGACCAGCTTATCTGGCTGCCACGCCTGAATGTTTGCAACTGCAGCAGAGATGCTCAGGCGCATTTGTGCAGCAATGCAATCTGCATAACCTGGCCAAATTTCATGGTTGTACAAGAAACCTCGGGGGATTTACAAGGAGATGTTCACCCAAAACAGCCGGAGGCCTGCCGGCAGCAACATTGCGGAATCATTCCTAAGAAGCCTTGAAAGCAGTGAAATGCTCCTATGTGGAAATAACTCAGAACCTCATTTTGAGTGTTCCCGGCAGAGGTCATTCAGCTGAACACAATCGTGGATTAATTAGAGCCAGATGTAGGCAGTGCTGTCCAGAGTGCTGGATGGGCAGTGGTGGCGTGCCAACAACTGAGCCCTAGTTCTCAACACTTTCACAAAGTGCCACAAGTTGATGTTCAACTTACTGCTCCGGTTGAGTAGATTCTAGTCGTCAAAGCTGGAATCCGTAGCACTCAGGTGAGAAGAACGGGAAGCAGATATACCCAGTCCGCTGGCAGTGTCCTACTGAGAACAGCCTATCTGGCTGCCACGAATGAGTGTTTGCAACAGTGGCAGAGCTAGGGAGGCACAATTGTGCAGCAATTCAAACTGCATCACCTGGCCAAAATTCACGGGTGTACAAGAAACCACAGCGGATTTACAAGGAGATGTTCACCAGGAAAAGCTGGAAGCCTGCCTGCAGCAAGATTCCGGAATCCTTCCTAAGAAGCCTTGAAAGGAATGAAACGCTCCTATGTTGCAATAACTCTGAACCTCATTCTGAGGGTTCCCGGCAGAGGTCATTCAGCTGAACACAACCTTTGACTAATTAGAGCCAGATAAATGCAGGGCCGTTCATAGTCCTGGATGGACAGTGGTGGCGTGCCAAACAACTGAGCTCTAGTTCTCAAACCTTTCACAAAGTGCCATAAGTTGAGGTTCAACTTACTGCTCCGGTTGAGTAGAGTGTAGCCGTCAAAGCTGGAATCAGTAGTACTCAGGTCAGAAAAACGGGAAGCTGATATATCCAGTCAGCTGGCAGTGTCCTACGGGGACCAGCCTATCTGGCTGCCATGCATGAATGTTTGCAACCAGGGCAGAGCTTGGCAGGCGCAATTGTGCAGCAATGCAAGCTGCATAACCTGGCCAAATTTCCCGGGTGTACAAGAATAAACGGGGGATTTACAAGGAGATGTTCACCAGGAACAGCCGGAGGCCTGCCATCAGTAATATTCCGGAATTCTTCCTAAGAAGCCGTGAAAGTACTGAAACGCTCCTATGTTGCAATAACTCAGAACCTCATTCTGAGTGTTTCCGGCAGAGGTCATTCGGCTGAACACAAGGGTGGACTAATTAGAGACAGATGTAGGCAGTGCCGTCCATAGTGCTGGATGGACAGTGGTGGCGTGCCAAACAACTGAGCTCTAATTCTCAACACTTTCACAAAGTGCCATCAGTTGAGGTTCAACTCACTGCTCCGGTTGAGTAGAGTGTAGCCGTCAAAACTAGAATCAGTAGCACTCAGGTAAGAAGAACGGGAAGCAGATATACCCAGTCAGCTGGCAGTGTCCTACGGAGACCAGCCTATCTGGCTGCCAGGCCTGAATGTTTGAAACCGCGGCAGAGCTATGCAGGCGCAATATTGTGCAGCAATGCAAACTGCATAACCTGGCCAAATTTCATGGGTGTACAAGAAACCACGGAGGACTTACAAGGAGATTTTCACCCGGAACACCCGTAGGCCTGCCGGCAGCAAGATTCTGGAATTCTTCCCAAGAAACCTTGAAAGTAGTCAAACCCTCCTATGTTGCAATAACTCAGAAACTGATTCTGAGTGTTCCCGGCAGAGGTCATTCGGCTGAACACAACCATGGACTAATTAGAGCCAGATGTAGGCAGTGCCATCCATAGTGCTGGATGGACAGTGGTGGCGTGCCAAACAACTGAGCTCTAGTTCTCAACACTTTCAAAAAGTGCCATCAGTTTAGGTTCAACTTACTGCTCCGGTTGAGTAGAGTGTAGCCATCATTGATGTATTCAGTACCACTCAGGTGAGAAAAACATGACGCAGATATACCCAATCCACTGTCAGTGTCCTACGGGGACCAGCCTATCTGGCTGCCACGCCTGAATGTTTGCAACCGCGGCAGAGCTAGGCAGGCGCAATATTGCAGCAAGGCAAACTGCATAACCTGGCCAAATTTCACGGGTGTACAAGAAACCACGGGGGATTTACAAGGAGATGTTCACCCGAAAGAGCCGGAAGCCTGCCGGCAGCAAGATTACGGAATTCTTCTGAAGAAGCCTTGAAAGCAGTGGAACGCACCTAGGTTGCAATAACTCAGAACCTCATTCTGGTGTTCCCGGCAGAGTTCATTCGGCTGAACACAACCGTGGACTAATTAGAGCCAGATGTAGGCAGTGCCGTCCATAATGCTGTATGGACAGTGGTGGCGTGCCTAACAACTGAGCTCTAGTTCTCAACACTTTCACAAAGTGCCATAAGTTGAGGTTCAACTTTCTGCTCCGGTTGAGTAGAGTTTAGCCATCAAAGCTGGAATCAGTAGCACTCAGGTGAGAACGCGAAGCAGATATACCCAATGAGCTGGCAGTGTCCTATGGGACCAGCCTATCTGGCTGCCACGCCTGAATGTTTGCAACCGCGGCAGAGCTAGGCAGGCACAATTGTGCAGCAATGCAAACTGCATCACCTGGCCAAATTTTACGGGTGTACAAGAAACCACGGGGGATTTGCAAGGAGAGGTTCACCCTGAAAATCCGGAGGCCTGCCGGCATCAACATTCCGGAATTCTTCCTAAGAAGCCTTGAAAGCAGTGAAACGCTCCTATGTTGCAATAACTCAGAAACTTATTCTGAGTGTTCCTGGCAGAGGTGATTCGGCTGAACACAACCGTGGACTAATTAGAGCCAGATGTAGGCAGTGCCGTCCATAGAGCTGGATGGACAGTGGCGGCGTGCCTAACAACTGAGCTCTTGTTCTCAACACTTTCACAAAGTGCCATAAGTTGGGGTTCAACGTACTGCTCCGGTTGAGTAGAGTGTAGCCGTCAAAGCTGGAATCAGTAGCACTCAGTTGAGAAGAAGGGGAAGCAGGTATACCCAGTCTTCTTGCAGTGTCCTACGGGGACCAGCCTATCTGGCTGCCACGCCTGAATGTTTGCAACCGCGGCAGAGCTAGGCAGGCGTAATTGTGCAGCAATGCAAACTGCATAACCTGGCAAAATTTTACGGGTGTACAAGAAACCACGGAGGATTTACAAGGAGATATTCACCCGGAAACTCTGGAGGCCTGCCGGCAGCAGGTTTCCGGAATTCTTCCTAAGAAGCCTTGAAAGCAGTGAAACGCTCCTATGTTGCAGTAACTCAGAACCTCATTCTGAGTGTTCCCGCAGAGTTCATTCGGCTGAACACAACCGTGGACTAATTAGAGCCAGATGTAGGCAGTGCCGTCCATAATGCTGTATGGACAGTGGTGGCGTGCCAAATAACTGAGCTCTAGTTCTCAACAAGTTCACAAAGTGCCATAAGTTGAGGTTCCACTTACTACTCAGGTTGAGAAGAGTGTACCGTCAAAGCTGGAATCAGTAGCACTCAGGTGAGAAGAACGGGAAGCAGATATACCCAGTCTGCTGGCAGTATCCCACGTGGACCAGCCTATCTGGCTGCCACGCCTGAATTTTTGCAACAGCAGCAGAGCTAGACTGGTGCAATTGTGCAGCAATGCAAACTGCATAACCTGGAAAATTTCACGTGTGTACAAGAAACCACGGGGGATTTACAAGGAGATGTTCCCCCGGAACTACCAGAGTCCTGCGGGCAGCAAGATTCCGGAATTCTTCCTAAGAATCCTTGAAAGCAGTGAAATGGTCATATGTTGCAATAACTCAGAACCTCATTCTGAGTTTTTCCCGCAGAGGTTATTTGGCTGAACACAAACGTGGAGTAATTAGAGCCAGATGTAGGCAGTGCCGTCCATAGTGCTGGATGGACAGTGGTGGCGTGACAAACAACTGAACTCTAGTTCTCAAAACTTTCACAAAGTGCCATCAGTTGACGTTCAACTCACTGCTCCGGTTGAATAGAGTGTAGCCGTCAAAGCTGGAATCAGTAGCACTCAGGTGAGAAGAACGGGAAGCAGATATACCCAGTCCGCTGGCAGTGTCCTACGGGGACCAGCCTATCTCACTTCCACGCCTCAATGTTTGCAACTGCCGCAGAGCTAGGCAGGCGCAATTGTGCAGCAATGCAAACTGCATAACCTGGACAAATTTCACGTGTATACCAGAAACCACGGAGTATTTACAATGAGATGTTCACCCGGAACAGCTTGAGGCCTGCCGGCAACAACATTCCGAAATTCTTCCTAAGAATCCTTGAAAGCACTGAAACGCTCCTATGTTGCAGTAACTCATAACCTCGTTCTCATTGTTCCCGGCAGAGGTCATTCGGCTGAACACAACCGTGGACTAATTAGAGCCAGATGTAGGCAGTTCCTTCCATAGTGCTTGATGGACAGTGGTGGCGTGCCAAACAACTGAATTCTAGTTCTCAACACTTTCACAAAGTGCCATAAGTTGAAGTTCACCTTACTGCTCCGGTTGAGTAGAGTGTAGCAGTCAAAGCTGGAATCGGTAGCACTCAGGTGAGAAGAATGGGAAGCAGATATACCCAATGAGCTGGCAGTGTCTTACGGAGACCAGCCTATCTGGCTGCCACGCCTGAGTATTTGGAACCGCTGCAGAGCTAGGCAGGCGCAATTGTGCAGCAATGCAAACTGCATAACGTGGCCAAATTTCACAGGTGTACAAGAAACCAAGGGGGATTTACAAGGAGATGTTCACCCGGAACAGCTTGAGGCCAGCTGGCAGCAAGTTTCCGGAATTCTTCCGAAGAAGCCTTGAAAGCAGTGGAACGCTCCTAGGTTGCAACAACTCAGATCCTCATTCTGAGTGTTCCCGGCAGAGGTCATCGGATGAACACAACCGTGGACTAATTAGAGCAAGATGTAGGCAGTGCCGTCCATAGTGCTGGATGGACAGTGGTGGCATGCCAAAGAACTGAGCTCTAGTTCTCAACACTTTCACAAAGTGCCATAAGTTGAGGTTCAGGTTACTGCTTCAGTTGAGTAGAGTGTAGCCGTCAAACTGGAATCAGTAGCACTCAGGTGAGAAGAACGGGAAGCAGATATACCCAGTCCGCTGGCAGTGTCCTACGAGGAACAGCCTATCTGGCTGCCACGCCTGAATGTTTGCATCCGAGGCAGAGCTAGGCAGGCGCAATTGTGCAGCAATGAAAACTGCATAACCTGGCCAAATTTCACGGGTGTACAAGAAACCACGGGGAATTTACAAGGAGATGTTCACCGGAAACAGCCGGAGGATTGACAGTAGCAATATTCCGGAATTCTTCCTAAGAATCCTTGAAAGCAGTGAAACGGTCCTACGTTGCAATAACTCAGTATCTCATTGTGAGTGTTCCCGGGAGAGTTCATTCGGCTGAACACAACCGTGGACTAATTAGAGCCAGATGTAGGCAGTGCCGTCCATAGTGCTGGAGGGACAGTGGTGGCGGGCCAAACAACTGAGCTCTAGTTCTCAACACTTTCACAAATTGCCATCAGTTGAGGTTCAACTTACTGCTCCGGTTGAGTAGAGTGTAGCCGTCAAAGCTGGAATCAGTAGCACTCAGGTGAGGACGGGAAGCAGATATACCCAGTCCGCTGGCAGTGTCCTACGTGGACCAGCCAAATGGCTGCCAGGCCTGAATGTTTGCAACTGCAGTTGAGCTAGGCAGGCGCAATTGTGAAGCAATGCAAACTGCATAACCTGGCCAAATTTCACGGGTGTTCAATAAACCACGGAGGATTTACAAGGAGATGTTCACCCGGAACAGCCAAAGGCCTGCCGCCAGCAAGATTTCGGATTTCTTCTGAAGAAACCTTGAAAGCAGTGAAACGCCCCTATGTTGCAATAACTGAGAACCTCATTCTGAGTGTTCCCGGCAGAGGTCATTAGGCTGAACACAACCTTGGACTAATTAGAGCCAGAGGTAGGCAGTGACGTCCATAGTGCTGGATGGACAGTGGTGGCGTGCCAAACAACTGAGCTCTAATTCTCAACACTTTCACAAAGTGCCATAAGTTGAGGTTCAACTTTCTGCTCCGGTTGAGTAGAGTTTAGCCCTCAAAGCTGGAATCAGCAGCACTCAGGTGAGGATAACGGATAGCAGATATACACAGTCCACTGGCAGTGTGCCACGGGGACCAGCCTTTCTGGCTGCCTTGCCTGAATGTTTGCAAGTGCGGCAGAGCTAGGCTAACACAATAGTGCAGCAATGCAAACTGCATAACCTGGCCAAATTTCACGTGTGTACAAGTAACCACGGAGGATTTAAAAGGAGATGTTCACCCGGAACAGCTTGAGGCCTGCCGGCAACAACATTCCGGAATTCTTCCTAAGAAGCCTTGAAAGCACTGAAACGCTCCTATGTTGCAGTAACTCATAACCTCGTTCTGATTGTTCCCAGCAGAGGTCATGCGGCTGAACACAACCGTGGACTAATTAGAGCCAGAGGTAGGCAGTTCCTGCCACCGGGCTGGATGGACAGTGGTGGTGTGCCAAACAACTGAGCTCTAGTTCTCAACACTTTCACAAAGTGCAATAAAGTGAGGTTCAACTTACTGCTCCGGTTAAGTAGAGTGTAGCCGTCAAAGCTGGAATCAGTAGTACTCAGGTCAGAAGAACGGGAAGCTGATATACCCAGTCCGCTGGCAGTGTCCTACGGGGACCAGCCTATCTGGCTGCCAGGCCTGAATGTTTGCAACCGTGAGAGACCTATGTAGGCGCAATTGTGCATTAATGCAAACTGCATAACCTGGCCAAATTTCACGGGTGTACAAGAAACCAAGGGGGATTTACCAGGAGATGTTCACCCGGAACAGCCGGAGGCCTGGCTGCAGCAAGATTCCTGAATTCTTCCTAAGAAGCCTTGAAAGCAGTGAAATGCTCCTATGTTTCAATATCTCAGAACTTCATTCTGAGTTTTCCCGGCAGAGGTCATTCGGCTGAACACAACCTTGGAGTAATTAGAGCCAGATGTAGGCAGTGCTGTCCATAATGCTCGATGGACAGTGGTGGCGTGCCAAACAACTGAGCTCTAGTTCTCAAAACTTTCACAAAGTGCCATAAGTTGACATTCAACTCAGTGCTCCGGTTGAGTAGAGTGTAGCCGTCAATGCTGGAATCGGTAGCACTCAGGTGAGAAGAACGTGAAACAGATATACCCAGTACGCTGGCAGTATCCTACCGGGACCAGCCTATCTGGCTTCCACGCCTGAATGTTTGCAACCGCCACAGAGCTAGGCAGGCCCAATTGTGCAACAATGCAAACTGCATAACCTGGCCAAATTTTAGGGTTGTACAAGAAACCACGGGGGATTTATGAGGAGATGTTCACCCGAAACAGCCCGAGGCCTGCCGCCAGCAAGATTCCGGAATTCTTTCGAAGAAGCCTTGAAAGCAGTGAAATGCTCCTATGTTGCAGTAACTCAGAACCTCATTCTGAGTGTTCCCGCAGAGGTCATTCGGCTGAACACAACCGTGGACTAATTAGAGCCAGATGTAGGCAGTGCCATCCATAGTGCTGGATGGACAGTGGTGGCGGGCCAAACAACAGAGCTCAAGTTCTCAACACTTTCACAAATTGCCATCAGTTGAGGTCCAACTTACTGCTCCCGTTGAGTAGAGTGTAGCCGTCAAAGCTGGAATCAGTAGCACTCAGGTGAGAACGGGAAGCAGATATACCCAGTCCGCTGGCAGTGTCCTACGGGGACCAGCCTATCTGGCTGCCATGCCTGAATGTTTGCAACCGTGGCAGAGCTAGACAGGCACAATTGTGCAGCAATGCAAACTGCATAACGTGGCCAAATTTCACGGGTGTACAAGAAACCACGGGGGATTTACAAGGAGATTTTCACCGGAAACAGCCGGAGGACTGACGGCAGCAATTGTGAAGCAATACAAACTGCATAACCTGGCCAAATTTCACGGGTGTACATGAAACCACGGGGATTCACAAGGAGATGTTCACCCGGAAAACCTGGAGGCCTGCCGGCAGCAAGATTCCGTAATTCTTCCTAAGAAGCCTTGAAAGCAGTGAAACGCTCCTATGTTGCAGTAACTCAGAACCTCATTCTGAGTTTTCTGGGCAGAGGTCATTTGGCTGAACACAACCGTGCACTAATTAGAGCCAAATGTAGGCAGTGCCGTCAATAGTGCTGGATGGACTGTGCTGGCGTGCCAAACAACTGAGCAGTAATTCTCAACACTTTCAAAAAGTGCCATAAGTTGAGGTTCAACATACTGCTCCGGCTGAGTAGAGTGTAGCCGTCAAAGCTGGAATCAGTAGCACTCAGGTGAGAAGAACGGGAAGCAGATATACCCAACCCGCTCGCAGTGTCCTACGGGGATCAGCCTATCTGGCTGCCACGACTGAATGATTGCAACCGCGGCAGAGCTAGGGAGACTCAATTGTGCAGCAATGCAAACTGCATAACCTGGCCAAATTTCACTGGTGTACAAGAAACCACGGGGGATTTACGTGGAGATATTCACCCGGAACACCCCGAGGCCTGCCGGCACCAACATTCTGGAATTCTGCCTGAGAAGCCTTGAAAGCAGTGAAACGCTCCTATGTTGCAATAACTCTGAACCTCATTCTGAGTGTTCCCGGCAGAGGTCATTCGGCTGAACACAACCTTGGACTAATTGGAGCCAGATGTAGGCAGTGCCGTCCACAGTGCTGGAGGGACAGTGGTGGCGTGCCAAACAACTGAGCTCTAGTTATCAACATTTTCACAAAATGCCATTAGTGGAAGTTCAACTTACTGCTCCGGTTGAGTACAGTGTAGCCGCCAAAGCTGGAATCAGTAGCACTCAGATGAGAAGAAAGGGAAGCAGATATACCCAGTATGCTTGCAGTGTCCTACGGGGACCAGCCTATCTGGCTGCCATACCTGAATGTTTGCAACCGCGGCAGAGCTAGGCAGGCGCAATTGTGCAACAATGCAAACTGCATAACCTGCCCAAATTTCACGTGTGTAAAAGAAACCACGGGCGATTTTCAAGGAGATGCTCACCCGGAAGAACCGGAGGTATGCCGGCAGCAAGATTCCAGAATCCTTCCTAAGAAGCCTTGAAAGCAGTGAAACGCTCCTATGTTGCAATAACTCAGAACCTCATTCTGAGTGTTCCCGGCAGAGGTCATTCGGCTGAACACAACCTTGGACTAATTAGAGGCAGATGTATGCAGTGCCGTCCATAGTGCTGGATGGACAGTTGTGGCGTGCCAAACAACTGAGCTCTAGTTCTCAACACTTTCACAAAGGGCCATAAGTTGAGGTTCAACTTACTGCTCCAGTTGAGTAGAGTGTAGCCGTCAAAGCTGGAATCAGTAGCACTCATGTGAGAAGAACGGGACGCAGATATACGTAGTCCGCTGGCAGTGTCCTACTGGGACCAGCATATCTGGCTGCCACGCCTGAATGTTTGCAACCACGGCAGAGGTAGGCAGGCGCAATTTTGCAGCAATGCACGTTGCATAACTGGCCAAATATCACGAGTGTACAAGAAACCACGGGGGATTTACAAGGAGATGTTCACCCGGAACAGCCGGAGGCCTTCCTACAACAAGATTCCGGAAATCTTAATGTGAAGCCTTGAAAGCAGTGAAACGCTCCAATGTTGCAATAACTCAGACCCTCAATCTGAGTGTTCCAGGCAGAGGTCATTCAGCTGAACACAACCGTGGACTAATTAGAGGCAGATATATGCAGTGCCTTTCATAGTGCTGGATGGACAGTGGTGGCGTGACAAACAACTGAGCTCTCGTTCTCAACACTTTCACAAAGTGCCATAAGTTGAGGTTCAACTTACTGCTCCCGTTGAGTAGATTGTAGCCGTCAAAGCTGGAATCAGTAGCACTCAGGTGAGAAGAACGGGAAGCAGATATACCCAGTTCGCTGGCAGTGTCCTACTGGGACAAGCCTATCTGGCTGCCACGCCTGAATGTTTGCAACCGCGGCAGAGCTAGGCAGGCATGATTGTGCAGCAATTCAAACTGCATCACCTGGCCAAAATTCACGGGTGTACAAGAGACCACGCGGGATTTACAAGGAGATGTTCACCCGGAACAGCAGGAGGCCTGCAGGCAGCAAGATTCCAGAATCCTTTCTAATAAGCCTTGAAAGCAGTGAAACGCTACTATGTTGCAATAACTCAGAACTTCATTCTGAGTGTTCCCGGCATAGGTCATTCGGCTGAACACAACCGTGGACTAATTAGAGCCAGATGTAGGCATTGCCGTCCAGAGTGCTGGATGGACAGTGGTGGAGTGCCAAACAACTGAGTTCAAGTTCTCAACACTTTCACAAAGGGCCATAAGTTGAGGTTCAACTTACTGCTCCTGTTGAGTAGAGTGTAGCCGTCAAAGCTGGAATCAGTAGCACTCAGGTGAGAAGAACGGGAAGCAGATATACCCAGTCCGCTGGCAGTGTCCTACGGGGTCCAGCCTATCTGGCTGCCACGCCTGAATGTTTGCAACCGCGGCAGGGCTAGGCAGGCACAATTGTGCAGCAATGCAAGCTGCATAACCTGGCCAAATTTAATTGGTGTACAAGAAACCACGGGGGATTTACAAGGAAATGTTCACCCGGACTAGCGGGAGACCTGCCAGCAGCAAGATTTCGGAATCATTCCTAAGAAGCCTTGAAAGCAGTGAAACGCTCCTATGTTGCAATAACTCAGAACCTCATTTTGAGTGTTCCCGGCAGAGGTCATTCAGCTGAACACAACCGTGGATTAATTAGAGCCAGATGTAGGCAGTGCTGTCCAGAGTGCTGGATGGACAGTGGTGGCGTGCCAAACAACTGTGCCCTAGTTCTCAACACTTTCACAAAGTGCCATAAGTTGAGGTTCACCTTACTGCTCCGGTTGAGTAGATTGGAGCCGTCAAAGCTGGAATCAGTAGCCCTCAGTTGAGAAGAACTGGAAGCAGATGTACACAGTCCGCTGGCCGTGTCCTACTGGGACCAGCCTATCTGGCTGCCACGCCTGAATGTTTGCAACCGCGGCAGAGCTAGGCAGGCGTGATTGTGCAGCACTTCAAACTGCATCACCTGGGCAAAATTCACGGGTGTACAAGAAACCACGGGGGATTTACAAGGAGATGTTCACCCGGAACAGCCGGTAGCCTGCCGGCAGCAAGTTTCCGTAATCCTTCCTAAGAAGCATTGAAAGCAGTGAAACGCTCCTATGTTGCAATAACTCAGAACCTCATTCTGAGTGTTCCCGGCAGAGCTCATCTGGCTGAACACAACCGTGGACTAATTAGAGCCAGATGTAGGCAGTGCCGTCCATAGTTCTGGATGGACAGTGGTGGCGTGCCAAACAACTGAGCTCTAGTTCTCAACCCTTTCACAAAGTACCATAATTTGAGGTTCAACTAACTGTTCCGGTTGAGTAGAGTGTAGCTGTCAAAGCTGGAATCAGTTGCACTCAGGTGAGAAGAACGGTAAGCAGATATATCGAGTCCGTTGGCAGTGTCCTACGGGGACCAGCCTATCTGGCTCCCATGCCTGAATGTTTGCAACCGCGGCAGAGCTAGGCAAACGCAATTGTGCAGCATTGCAAACTGCATAACCTGGCCAAATTTCACGGGTTTACAAGAAACCACGGGGGATTTACAAGGAGATGTTCACCCGGAACAGCCGGAGGCCTGCCGGGAGCAAGATTCTGGAATCCTTCCGAAGAAGCCTTGAAAGCAGTGAAACGCTCCTATGTTGCAATAACTCAGAACCTCATTCTGAATGATCCCGGCAGAGGTCATTTGGCTGAACACAACCGTGGACTAATTAGAGACAGATGTAGGCAGTGCCGTCAGAGTGCTGGAGGGACAGTGGTGGCGTGCCAAACAACTGAGCTCTAGTTCTCTACACTTTCACAAAGTGCCATAAGTTGAGGTTCACCTCACTGCTCCGGGTGAGTAGAGTGTAGCCGACAAAGCTGGAATCAGTAGAACTCAGGTGAGAAGAACGCGAAGGAGATGTACCCAGTCCGCTGGCAGTGTCCTAAGGGGACCAGCCTATGTGGCTGCTACGCGTGAATGTTTTCAACCATGGCACACCTAGGCAGACGCAATTCTGCAGCAATGCAAACTGCATAACCTGGCCAAATTTCACGTGTTTACAAGAAACCACCGGGGATTTACAAGGAGATGTTCACCAAAACAGCCCGAGGCCTGCGGCACCAACATTCTGGAATTCTGCCTGAGAAGCCTTGAAAGCAGTCAAACGCTCCTATGTTACAGTAACTCAGAACCTCATTCTGAATGTTCCTGGCAGAGGTCATTTGGCTGAACATAACCGTGGACTAATTAGAGCCAGATATAGGCAGCGCCTTTCATAGTTCTGGATGGACAGTGGTGGCGGGCCAAACAACTGAGCTCTAGTTCTCCACACTTTCACAAAGTGCCAAAAGTTGAGGTTCAACTTACTGCTCCTATTGAGTAGAGTGTAGCCATCAAAGCTGGAATCAGTAGCACTCAGTTGAGAAGAACGTGACGCAGATATAGCCAGTCCTCTGGCAGTGTCCTACTGGGACCAGCCTATCTGGCGCCCACGCCTAAATGTTTGCAAGCACGGCAGAGCTATGCAGGCGCAATTGTGCAGCAATGCAAACTGCAAAATCTGGCCAAATTTCACGGGTGTAAAAGAAACCACGGGGGATTTACAAGGAGATGTTCACCAGGAACAGCCGGAGGCCTGCCGGCAGCAAGATTCCGGAATCCTTCCTAAGAAGCCTTGAAAACAGTGAAACGCTCAAATGTTGCAATAAATCTGAACCTCATTCTGAGTGTTCCCGGCAGAGGTCATTCTGCTGAACACAACCGTGCACTAATTAGAGCCAGATGTAGGCAGTGCCGTCCATAGTGCTGGATGGACAGTGGTGGCGTGCCAAACAACTGAGCTCTAGTTCTCAACACTTTCACAAAGTGCCATAAGTGGAGGTTCAACTTACTGCTCCAGTTGAGTAGAGTGTAGTCGTCAAAGCTGGAATCAGTAGCACTCAGATGAGTAGAACGGGAAGCAGATATACCCAGTTGGCTGGCAGTGTCCTACGGGGACCAGCCTATCTGGCTGGCACGCCTGAATGTTTGCAACGGCCGCAGAGCCAGGCAGGAACAATTGTGCAGCAATGCATGCTGCATAACCTGGCCAAATATCACGAGTGTACAAGAAACCACGGGGGATTTACAAGATGTTCATCCGGAACAGCTGGAGGCCTTCCGGCTACAAGATTCTGGAAATCTTAATGTGAAGCCTTGAAAGCATTGAAACGCTCTTATGTTGCAATGACTCAGAACCTCATTCTGAGTGTTCCCGGCAGAGGTCATTCGGCTGAACACAGCAGTGGACTAATTAGAGCCAGATGTATGCACTACAGTCCATAGTGCTGGATGGACAGTGGTGGCGTGCCAAACAACTGATCTCTAGTTCTCAACATTTTCACTAAGTGCCATAAGTTGAAGTTCTACTTACAGCTCCGGTTGAGCAGAGTGTACCCGTCAAAGCTGGAATCAGTAGCACTCAGGTGAGAAGAACTGGAAGCAGATATACCCAGTCCACTCTCAGTGTCCTACGGGGACCAGCCTATCTGGCTGCCACGCCTTAATGTTTGCAAATGCGGCAGAGCTAGGCAGGCGCAATTGTGCAGCAATGCAAACTGCATAACCTGGCCAAATTTCACGGGAGTACAAGAAAGCACGGCGGATTTACAAGAGATGTTCACCCGGAACAGTCGGAATCCTGCCGGCAGCAAGATTCCGGAATTCTTCCTAAGAAGCCTTAAAAGCTATGAAAGCACCTATGTTACCTTAAATCATATCCTCATTCTGAGTGCTCCAGGCAGAGGTAATTAGGATGAAAAGAACCGTTGACTAATTAGAGCCAGATGTATGCAGTGCAGTCCATAGTGCTGGATGGACAGTGGTGGCGTGTCAAACAACAGAACTCTAGTTCTCAACACTTTCACAAAGTGTCATAATTTGAGGTTCAACTTACTGCTCCGGTTGAGTAGAGTGTAGCCTTCAAAGCTGGTATCAGTAGCACTCAGGTGAGTAGAACGGGAAGCAGATATACACAATCTGTTGGCAGTGTCCTACGGGGACCAGCCTATCTGGCTGCGACTCCTGAATGTTTGAAATCGCGGCAGATCTAGGCAGGCGCAATCGTGCAGCAATGCAAACTGCATCACCTGGCCAAATTTTACGGGTGTACAAGAAACCACGGGGGATTAACAAGGAGATGTTCACCCGGAAAAGCCGGAAGCCTGCCCGCAGCAAGATTCCGGAATCCTTCCTAAGAAGCCCTGAAAGCAATGAAAATCTCCTATGTTGCAATAACTCAGAACCTCATTCTGAGGGTTCCCGGCAGATGTCATTCGGCTGAACACAACCTTTGACTATTTAGAGCCAGATGAAGGCAGGGACGGTCATAGTGCTGGATGGACAGTGGTGGCGTGCCAAACAACTGAGCTCTAGTTCTCAACACTTTCACAAAGTGTCACAAGTTGAGGTTCAACTTACTGCTCCAGTTGAGTAGAGTGTAGACATCAAAGCTGGAATCAGTAGCACTCAGGTGAGAAGAACGGGAAGCAGATATACCCAGTCCGCTGGCAGTGCCCTACGGGGACCAGCCTATCTGGCTGCCACGCCTGAATGTTTGCAACCACGGCAGAGCTAGACAGGCGCAATTGTGCAGCAATGCAAGCTGCATAACCTGGCCAAATTTCACGGGTGTACAAGAATCCACAGTTGATTTAAAAGGAGATGTCCACCAGGAACAGCCAGAGACCTGCCATCAGTAATATTCCGGAAATCTTCCTAAAAGCCGTGAAAGTACTGTAACGCTCCTATGTTGCAGTAACTCAGAACCTCATTCTGAGTGTTCCTGGCAGAGGCCATTCGGCTGAACACAACCGTGGACTCATTAGAGCCAGATATAGGCAGTGCCGTCCATAGTGCCTGATGGACAGTGGTGGCCTGCCAAACAACTGAGCTCTAGTTCTCAACACTTTCAAAAAGTGCCATAAGTAGTGGTTCACCTTACTGCTCCGGTTGAGTAGAGTGTAACCGTCAAAGCTGGAATCAGTAGCACTCAGGTGAGAAGAACGGGAAGCAGATAAACCCAGTCCGCTGGCAGTGTCCAACGGGCACCAGCCTATCTGGCTGCCACGCCTGAATGTTTGCGACTGCGGCAGAGGTAGGCAGTCGCAATTGTGCAGCAATGCAAATTGCATAACCTGGCCAAATTTCACGGGTGTACAAGAAACCACGGGGGATGTACAAGGAGATGTTCACCCGGAACAGCCGGAGGCCTGCCGGCAGCAATATTCGGTAATCCTTCCTAAGAAGCCTAGAAAGCATTGAAACGCTACTATGTTGATATAACTCCGAACCTCGTTCTGAGTGTTCCCGACAGAGGTCATTCAGCTGAACAGAACCGTGGACTAATTAGAGACAGATGTAGGCAGTGCCGTCCATAGTGCTGGATGGAAAGTGGTGGCGTGCCAAACAACTGAGCTGTAGTTCTCAACACTTTCACAAAGGGCCATAATTTGATGTTCAACTAACTGCTCCGGTTAAGTAGAATGTAGCCATGAAAGCTGGAATCATTAGCACTCAGGTGAGAAGAACGGGAAGCAGATATACCCAGTCCGATGGCAGTGTCCTACGGGGACGAGCCTATCTGGCTCCCACGCCTGAATGTTTGCAACCGTGGAAGAGCTAGGGAGGCGAAATTGTACAGCAATGCAAACTGCATAACCTGGCCAAATTTCACGGGTGTACAAGAAACCACGGGGGATTTACAAGGAGATGTTCACCCGGAACAGCCGCAGGTCTGCCGGCAGCAAGATTCCGGAATTCTTCCTGAGAAGCATGAAAGCATTGAAACATTCCTATATTGCAATGACTCAGAACCTCATTCTGAGTGTTCCTGGCAGAAGTCATTCGGCTGAACACAAGTGTGGACTAATTAGAGCCAGATGTTGGCACTGCCGTTCATAGTGCTGGATGGACAGTGGTGGCGTGCCAAACAACTGAGCTCTAGTTCTCAACACTTTCACAAAGTGCCATATATGCAGGTTCACCTTACTGCTCCAGTTGAGTAGAGTGTACCCGTCAAACCTGGAATGAGTAGCACTCAGCTGAGAAGTACGGGAAGCAGATATACCCATTCCGCTGGCAGTGTCCTACGGGGACCAGCCTATCTGGCGGCCACGCCTGAATGTTTGCAACGGCGGCAGAGGTAGGCAGGCCAATTGTGCAGCAATGAATACTGCATAACCTGGCCAAATTTCACGGGTGAAAAGAAACCACGGGGGATTTACAAGGAGATGTTCACCCGGAACAGCCGGAGGGCTGCCGGCAGCAAGATTCCGGAATTCTTCCTAAGAAGCCTTAAAAGCAGTGAAACGCTCCTATGATACAGTAACTCAGAACCTCATTCAGACTGTTCCCGGCAGAGGTCATTCGGCTAAACACGACCGTCGACTAATTAGAGCCAGATGTAGGCAGTGCCGTCCATAGTGCTGGATGGACAGTGGTGGCATGCCAAACAACTGCGCTCTAGTTCTCAACACTTTCACAAAGTGCCATAAGTTGAGGTTCAACTTAATGCTCCGGGTGAGTAGAGTGTAGAAGACAAAGCTGGAATCAGTAGCACTCAGGTGAGAAGAATGGGAAGCAGATATACCTAGTCCACTGGCAGTGTCCTATGGGGACCAGACTATCTGATTGCCACGCCTGAATGTTTGCAACCCCGGCAGAGCTAGGCAGGCGTGAATGTGCAGCAATGCAAACTGCATAACCTGGCCAAATTTCACGGGTGTACAAGAAACCACGGGGGATTTACGAGGAGATGTTCACCCGAAACAGCCGGAGGCCTGCGGGCTGCAAGATTCCGGAATTCTTTCTAAGAAGCCTTGAAAGCAGTGAAACACTCCTGTGTTGCAGTAACTCAGAACCTCATTTTGAGTGTTCCCGGCAGAGTTCATTCGGCTGAACACAACCGTGGACTCATTAGAGCCAGATTTATGCAGTGCCTTCCATAGTGCTGGATGGACAGTGGTGGCGTGCCAAACAACTGCGCTCTAGTTCTCAAAACTTTCACAAAGTGCCACAAGTTGAAGTTCACCTTACTGCTCCGGTTTAGTAGAGTGTAACTGTCAAAGCTGGAATCAGTAGCACTCAGGTGAGAAGAACGGGAAGCAGATATACCCAGTGCGTTGGCAGTGTCCTACAGGGACCAGCCTATCTGGCTCCCACGCCTGAATGTTTGCAACCGCGGCATACCAAGGCAGGCGTGTTTGTGCAGCAATGCAAACTGCATAACCTGGCTAAATTTCACGGGTGTACAAGAAACGACGGGGGATTTACAGGGAGATGTTTACCCGGAATAGCCGGAGGCCTGCCAGCACCAACATTCTGGAATTCTGCCTAAGAAGCATTGAAAGCAGTGAAACGCTCCTATGTTGCAATAACTCAGAGCTGCATTCTGAGTGTTCCCAGCAGAGGTCATTCAGCTGAAGACAACCGTGGACTAATTAGAGCCAGTCTTAGGCAATGCCTTCCATAGTGCTGGAAGGACAGTGGTGGCGTGCCAAACAACTGCGCTCTAGTTCTAAACACTTTCACAAAGTGCCACAAGTTGAGGTTCAACTTACTGCTCCGGTTGAGTAGATTGTAGTCGTCAAAGCTGGAATCAGTAGGACTCAGGTGAGAAGAACGGGAAGCAGATATAACCAGTCCGCTGGCAGTGTCCTACGGGGACCAGCCTATCTGGCTGCCACGCCTGAATGTTTGCAACCTCGGCAGAGGTAGTCAGGCGCAATTGTGTAGCAATGCAAACTGCATCACCTGGCCAAATTTCACGGGTGTACAAGAATCCACGGGGGATTTACTAGGAGATGTTCTCTCGGAACAGCCGGAGGCCTGCCAGCAGCAAGATTCCGGCATCCTTCCTAAGAAGCCTTGAAAGCAGTGAATAGCTCCTATGTTACAATAACTCAGAAACTCATTCTGAGTGTTCCCGGCAGAGGTCATTGGGGTGAACACAAGCGTGGACTAATTAGAGCCAGATGTAGGCAGTGCCGTCCATAGTGCTAGATGGACAGTTTTGGCGTGCCAAACAACTGAGCCCTAGTTCTCAACACTTTCACAAATTGCCTTAAGTTGAGATTCTACTTACTGCACCGGTTGAATAGATTGTAGCCGTCAAAGCTGGAATTAGTAGCACTCAGGTGAGAAGAACGGGAAGCAGATATACCCAGTCAGCTGGCACTGTCCTATGGGAACAAGACTATCTGGCTGCCAAGCCTGAATGTTTGCAACCACGGCAGAGCTTGAAATGCGCAATCGTGCAGCAATGCAAACTGCATAACCTGGCCAAATTTCACGGGTGTACAAGAAACCACGGGGGATTTACGAGGAGATGTTCACCCGGAACAGCCGGAGGCATGTCGGCACAAAAATTCTGGAATTCTGCCTGAGAAGCATTGAAAGCAATGAAACGCTCCTATGTTGCAATAACTCACAACCTCATTCTGAGTGTTCCTGGCAGAGGTTATTCGGCTGAACACAACCGTGGACTAATTAGAGCCAGATGTAGGCAGTGCTGTCCATAGTGCTGGATGGACAGTGATGGCGTGCCAAACAACTGAGCCCTACGTCTCAACACTTTCACAAAGTGCCATAAGTTGAGGTTCAACTTACTGCTCCGGTTGAGTAGAGTGTAGCGCTCAAAGCTGGAATCAGTAGCACTCAGGTGAGAAGAACTGGAAGCAGATATACCCAGTCCGCAAGCACAGTCCTACGGGGACCAGCCTATCTGGCTGCCACGCCTGAATGTTTGCAAGCGTGGCAGAGCTAGGGAGGCGCAATTGTGCAGCAATGCAAACTGCATAACCTGGCCAAATTGCACAGGTGTACAAGAAACCACCGGGGATTTACAAGGAGATGTTCACCCGGAACAGCGGGAGGCCTGCCGGCAGCAAGATTACGGAATTCGTCCTAAGAAGCCTTGAAAGCAGTGAAACGCTCCTATGTTACAGTAAGTCAGAACCTCATTCTGAGTGTTCCCGGCAGAGGTCATTCGGCTGAACACAACCGTGGACTAATTACAGCCAGATGTAGGCAGTGCCGTCCATAGTGCTGGATGGACAGTGGTGGCGTGCCAAACAACTGAGCTCTAGTTCTCAACACTTTCACAAATTGCCGTTAGTGGAGGTTCTACTTACAGCTCCGCTTGAGTAGAGTGTAACCCTCAAAGCTGGAATCAATAGCACTCAGGTGAGAAGAACGGGAAGCAGATATACCCAGTCGGCTGGCAGTGTCCTACGGGGACTAGCCTATCTAGCTGTCAGGCCTGAATGTTTGCAACAGCGGCAGAGCTAGGAAGGCACAATTGTGCAGCAATGCAAACTGAATAACCTGGCCAAATTTCACGGGTGTACAAGAAACCACGGGAGATTTACAAGGAGATGTCACCCGGACTAATTAGAGCAAGATGTAGGCAGTGCCGTCCAGAGTGCTGGATGGACAGTGGTGGGGAGCCAAACAACTGAGCTCTAGTTCTCAACACTTTCACAAAGTGTCATAAGTTGAGGTTCTACTTACAGCTCCGGTTGAGTAGAGTGTACCCGTCAAAGCTGGAATCAGTACCACTCAGGTGAGAAGATGGGGAAGCAGATATACCCAGTCCGCTGGCAGTGTCCTACGGGGACCAGCCAATCTGGCTTCCACCCCTGAATGTTTGCAACTGCGGCAGAGCTAGGCAGGCGCAATTGTGCAGCAATGCAAACTGCATAACCTAGCCAAATTTCACGGGTGTACAAGAAACCACGGAGGATTTACAAGGAGATGTTCACCCGGTACAGCCGGAGGCCTGACGGCAGCAAGATTCCGGAATTCTTCCTAAGAAGCCTTGAAAGCAGTGAAACGCTCCTATGTTACCGGAACTCATAACCTCATTCTGAGTGTTCCAAGCCGAGGTCATTGGGATGAACACAACCGTTGACTAATTAGAGCCAGATGTATGCAGTTCCGTCCATAGAGCTGGATGGACAGTGATGGCGTGCCGAACAACAGAACTCTAGTTCTCACCACTTTCACAAAATGCCATAAGTTGAGGTTCAACTTACTGCTCCGGTTGAGTAGAGTGTAGCCTTCAAAGCTGGTATCAGTAGCACTCAGGTGAGTAGAACGGGAAGCAGATATACCCAGTCTCCTGGGAGTGTCCTACGGGGACCAGCCTTTCTGGCTGCCACGCCTGAATGTTTGCAACCGCCGCAGAGCTATGCAGCCACAATAGTGCAGCAATGCAAACTGCATCCCCTTGCCAAATTTCCATGGTGTACAGGAATACACGGGGGATTTACAAGGAGATGTTCCCGCGGAACAGCCGGAGGCCTTCCGGCAGTAAGATTCCGGAATCCTTCCTAAGAAGCCTTAAAAGCATTGAAACGCTCCAATGTTGCAATAACTCAGACCCTCATTCTGAGTGTTCCCGGCAGAGGTCATTGGGCTAAACACAACCGTGGACTAATTAGAGCCAGATGTAGGCAGTGCCGTCCATAGTGCTGGATGGACATTGGTGGCGTGCCAAACAACTGCGCTCTAGTTCTCAACACTTTCACAAAGTGCCATAAGTTGAGGTTCAACTTACTGCTCCGGGTGAGTAGAGTGTAGCGGTCAAAGGTGAAATCAGTAGCACTCAGGTGAGAAGAACGGGTAGCAGATATACCCAGTCCGCTGGCAGTGTCCTACGGGGACCAGCCTATCTGGCTGCGACTCCTGAATGTTTGAAATCGCGGCAGATCTACGCAGGCGCAATCGTGCAGCAATGCAAACTGCATCACCTGGCCAAATTTCATGGGTGTACAAGAAACCACGGGGGAATTACAAGGAGATGTTCACCCGGAAAAGCCGGAAGCCTGCCCGCAGCAAGCTTCCGGAATCCTTCCTAAGAAGCCCTGAAAGCAGTGAAAATCTCCTATGTTGCAATAACTCAGAACCTCATTCTGAGGGTTCCCGGCAGATGTCATTCGGCTGAACACAACCTTTGACTATTTAGAGCCAGATGAAGGCAGGGACGGTCATAGTGCTGGATGGACAGTGGTGGCGTGCCAAACAACTGAGATCTAGTTCTCAACACTTTCACAAAGTGTCACAAGTTGAGGTTCAACTTACTGCTCCAGTTGAGTAGAGTGTAGACATCAAAGCTGGAATCAGTAGCACTCAGGTGAGAAGAAAGGGAAGCAGATATACCCAGTCCGCTGGCAGTGCCCTACGGGGACCAGCCTATCTGGCTGCCACGCCGGAATGGTTGCTACCACGGCAGAGCTAGGCAGGCGCAATTGTGCAGCAATGCAAGCTGCATAACCTGGCCAAATTTCACGGGTGTACAAGAATCCACAGTTGATTTAAAAGGAGATGTCCACCAGGAACAGCCAGAGGCCTGTCATCAGTAATATTCCGGAAATCTTCCTAAAAGCCGTGAAATTACTGTAACGCCCCTATATTGCAGTAACTCAGAACCTCATTCTGAGTGTTCCTGGCAGAGGTCATTCGGCTGAACACAACCGTGGAATCATTAGAGCCAGATATAGGCAGTGCAGTCCATAGTGCTGGATGGACAGTGGTGGCCTGCCAAACAACTGAGCTCTAGTTCTCAACACTTTCAAAAAGTGCCATAAGTAGTGGTTCACCTTACTGCTCCCGTTGAGTAGAGTGTAACCGTCAAAGCTGGAATCAGTAGCACTCAGGTGAGAAGAACGGGAAGCAGATAAACCCAGTCCGCTGGCAGTGTCCAACTGGGACCAGCCTATCTGGATGCCACGCCTGAATATTTGCAAACGCGGCAGAGCTAGGCAGTCGCAATTGTGCAGCAATGCAAACTGTATAACCTGGCCAAATTTCACGGGTGTACAAGAAACGACGGGGGATTTACAAGGAGATGTTCACCCGGAAGAGCCTGTGGCCTGCTGGCTGCAAGATTCCGGAATTCTTCCTAAGAAGCATTGAAACCAGTGAAACGTTCTTATGTTACAGTAGCTCAGAACCTCATTCTGAGTGTTCCCGGCAGAGGTCATTCGGCTGAACACAACCGTGGACTAATTAGAGCCGGATGTAGGCAGTGCCGTACAGAGTGATGGATGGACAGTGGTGGCGTGCCAAAGAACTGAGCTCTAGTTCTCAACACTTTCACAAAGTGCCATGAGTTGAGGTTCTACTTATATCTCCGGTTGAGTAGTGTGTACCCGTCAAAGCTGGAATCAGTAGTACTCATGTGAGAAGAACAGGAAGTAGATATACCCAGGCCGCTGGCAGTGTCCTACGGGGACCAGCCTATCTGGCTGCCACGCCTGAATGTTTGCAATTGCAGCAGAGCTAGGCAGGAAATATTGTGCAGCAATGCAAACTGCATAACCTGGCCAAATTTCACGGGAGTACAAGAAACCACGGCGGATTTATAAGGAGATGTTCACCCGGAACAGTCGGAATCCTGCCGGCAGCAAGATTCCGGAATTATTCCTAAGAAGCCTTGAAAGCAGTGAAACGCTCGTATGTTACCGTAAATCATAAACTCATTCTGACTGCACCAGGCAGATGTCATTTGGATGAAAACAACCGTTGAATAATTAGAGCCAGATGTATCCAGTGCCGTCCATTGTGCTGGATATACAGTGGTGGCGTGTCAAAAAACAGAACTCTAGTTCTGCCTCCCGGCAGCAAGATTCCGGAATTCTTCCTAAGAAGCATTGAAAGCAGTATAACGCTCCTATGTTGCCATAACTCAGAACTTCATTCTGAGTGTTCCCGGCAGAGGTCATTCGGCTGAACACAACCGTGGACTAATTAGATGCAGATGTAAGCAGTGCCGTCCATAGTGCTGGATTGACAGTGGTGGCGTGCCAAACAAATGAGCTCTATTTCTCAACACTTTCACAAGAGCCATAAGTTGAGGTTCAACTTACTGGTCCAGGTGACTAGAGTGTAGCGGTCAACGCTCGAATCACTGGCACTCAGGTGAGAAGAACGGGAAGCAGAAATACCTAATCCGTCGGCAGTGTCCTACGGAGACCAGCCTATCTGTCTGCCACGCCTGAATGTTTGCAACCGTGGCAGAGCTAGGCAGGCGCAAATGTGCAGCAATGCACGCTGCATAACCTGGCCAAATATCACGAGTGTACAAGAAACCACTGGGGACTGACAAGGAGATGTTGACCCAGAACAGCCAGAGGCCTGCCTGCAGCAAGAGTACGGAAACCTTCCTAAGAAGACTTGAAAGCAGTGAAACGTCTAATGTTGCAATAACTCAGACCCTCATTCTGAGTGTTCCCGGCAGAGGTCTTTCGGATGAACACAAACGTGGACTAATGAGAGCCAGATGTAGGCAGTGCCGTCCATAGTGATTGATGGACAGTGGTGGCGTGCCAAACAACAGAACTCTAGTTCTCAAGACTTTCACATAGTGCCATAAGTTGAGGTTCAACTTACTGCTCCGGTTGAGTAGAGTGTAGCCGTCAAAGCTGGTATCAGTAGCACTCAGGTGAGTAGATCGGGAAGCAGATATACCCAGTCGGCTGGCAGTGTCCTACGGGGACCAGCCTATCTGGCTGCCACGCCTGAATGTTTGCAACCGCGGCAGAGTTAGGCAAGCACAATTGTGCAGCAATGCACGCTGCATAACCTGGCCAAATATCAGGAGTGTACAAGAAACCACGGGGAATTTACAAAGAGATGTTCACCCGGAGCAGCCGGAGACCTGCCGGCAGCAAGATTCCGGAATCCTTCCTCAGAAGCCTTGAAAGCAGTGAAACGCTCCTATGGTAGAGTAACTCAGAACCTCATTCTGAGTGTTCCCGGTAGAGGTCATTCCGCTGAACACAACCATGGAAAATTAGAGGCAGATGTAGGCAGTGCGGTCCATAGTGCTGAATGGAGAGGGTTGTCGTGCCAAACAACTGAGCTCTAGTTCTCAACACATTCACAAAGGGCCATATGTTGAGGTTCAACTTACTGCTCCGGTTGAGTAGAGTGTAGCCGTCAAAGCTGGAATCAGTAGCACTCAGGTGACAAGAACGGGAAGCAGATATACCTATTCCACTGGCAGTGTCCCACGGGGACCAGCCTATCTGGCTCCCACGCATAAATGTTTGCAAGCGCGGCAGAGCTAGGCAGGCGCAATTGTGCAGCAATGCAAACTGCATAACCTGGCCAAATATCAGGAGTGTACAAGAAACCACGGGGGATTTACAAGGAGATGTTCACCCAGAACAGCCGGAGCCCTGCCTGCAGCAAGATTCCGGAATCCTTCCTCAGAAGCCTTGAAAGCAGTGAAACGCTCCTATGGTACAGTAACTCAGAACCTCATTCTGAGTGTTCCCGGTAGAGGTCATTCCGCTGAACACAACCATGGAAAATTAGAGGCAGATGTAGGCAGTGCGGTCCATAGTGCTGGATGGACAGTGTTGTCGTGCCAAACAACTGAGCTCTAGTTCTCAACACATTCACAAAGGGCCATAAGTTGAGGTTCAACTTACTGCTCCGGTTGAGTAGAGTGTAGCCGTCAAAGCTGGAATCAGTAGCACTCAGGTGACAAGAACGGGAAGCAGATATACCCATTCCGCTGGCAGTGTCCCACGGGGACCAGGCCATCTGGCTCCCACGCCTAAATGTTTGGAAGCGGGGCAGAGCTAGGCAGGCGCAATTGTGCAGCAATGCAAACTGCATAACCTGGCCAAATTTCAAGGGTGTACAAGAAACCACGGGGGATTTACAAGGAAATGTTCACCAGGAACAGCCGGAGGCCTGCCGGCAACAATATTCCGGAATCCTTCCTAAGAAGCCTTGAAAACAGTGAAACGCTCAAATGTTGTAATAACTCTGAACCTCATTCTGAGTGTTCCCGGCAGAGGTCATTCTGCTGAACACAACCGTGGACTAATTAGAGGCGGATGTAGGCAGTGCCGTCCAGAGTGCTGGATGGACAGTGGTGGTGAGCCAAACAACTGAGCTCTAGTTCTCAACACTTTCACAAAGTGCCATAAATTGAGGTTCAACTTACTGCTCCGGTTGAATAGAGTGTAGCCGTCAAAACTGGAATCAGTAGCACTCAGGTGAGAAGAACGGAAAGCAGATATACCCAGTCCACTGGCAGTGTCCTACGGGGACAAGCCTATCTGGCTGCCACCCCTGAATGCTTGCAACTGCGGCAGAGCTAGGCAGGCGTGATTGTGAAGCAATGCAAGCTGCATAACCTGGCCAAATTTCACGTGTGTACAAGAAACAACGGGGGATTTACGAGGAGATGTTCACCCGGAACAGCCAGAGCCCTGCCTGCAGCAAGATTACGGAAACCTTCCTAAGAAGATTTGAAAGCAGTAAAACGTCTAATGTTGCAATAACTCAGACCCTCATTCTGAGTGTTCCCGGCAGAGGTCTTTCGGATGAACACAAACGTGGACTAATGAGAGCCAGATGTAGGCAGTGCCGTCCATAGTGATTGATGGACAGTGGTGGCGTGCCAAACAACTGAGCTCTAGTTCTCTACACTTTCACAAAGTGCCATAAGTTGAGGTACAACTTACTGCTCCGTTTGAATAGAGTGTAGCCGTCAAAGCTGGAATCAATAGCACTCAGGTGAGTAGAACGGGAAGCAGATATACCCAGTCCGCTGGCAGTGTCCTACGAGGACCAGCCTTTCTGGCTATCACGCCTGAATGTTTGCAACCGTCGCAGAGATAGGCAGGGGCAATTGTGCAGCATTGCAAACTGCATAACCTGGCCAAATTTCACGGGTGTACAAGAAACCACGGGGGATTTACAAGGAGATGTTGACCCGGAAGAGAAGGAGGCCTGACGGCACCAACATTCGGGAATTCTACCTGAGAAGCTCTGAAAGCAGTGAAACGCTCCTATGTTCCAATAATTCAGAACCTCATTCTGAGTGTTCCATTCAGAGGTCTTTGGGCTGAACACAAACGTGGACTAATGAGAGCCAGATGTAGGCAGTGCCGTCCATAGTGATTGATGGACAGTGGTGGCGTGCCAAACAACTGAGCTCTAGTTCTCAACACATTAACAAAGTGCCATATGTGGATTTTCAACTCACTGCTCCTGTTGAGTAGAGTGTAGCCGTCAAAGTTGGAATAAGTAGCACTCAGGTGTGAAGAACGGGAAGCAGATATACCCAGTCCGCTGGCAGTGTCCTACGGCGACCAGCCTATCTGGCTGCCACGCCTGAATGTTTGCAACCGCGGCAGAGCAAGGCAGGGGCAATTGTGCAGCAATACAAACTGCATAACCTGTCCATATTTCACGGGTGTACACGAAACCACGGGGGATTTACAAGGAGATGTTCATGCAGAACAGCCGGAGGCCTGCTGCCAGAAAGATTCCGGAATCCTTCCTAAGAAGCCTTGAAAGCAGTGAAACACTACTATGTTGAAATAACTCAGAACCTCATTCTGAGTGTTCCCGGCAGAGGTCATTCGGCTGAACACAACCTTGGACTAATTAGATCAAGATGTAGGCAGTGCGGTCCAGAGTGCTAAATGGGCAGTGGTGGCGTGCCAAACAACTGAGCTCTAGTTCTCAACACTTTCACAAAGGGCCATAAGTTGAGTTTCACCTTACTGCTCCGGTTGAGTAGGTTGTAGCCGTCAAAGCTGGAATCAGTAGCACTCAAGTGAGAAGAACGGGAACAGATATACCCAGTCCGCTGGCAGTGTCTTACGGGGACCAGCATATCTTGCTGCCACCCCTGAATGTTTGCAACCGCGGCAGAGCTAGTCAGGCGTGATTGTGCAAGAATGCAAGCTGCATAAGCTGGCCAAATTTCACGGGTGTACAAGAAACCACGGTGGATTTACAAGGAGATGTTCACCCGGAGCAGCCGGAGGCCTGCCGCCAGCAACATTCAGGAATCATTCCTAAGAAGCCTTGAAAGCAGTGAAACGCTCATTTGTTGCAATAACTCAGAACCTCATTCTGAGTGTTCCCGGCAGAGGTCATTCGGCTGAACACAAACGTGGACTAATTAGAGCGAGATGTAGCAGTGCGGTCCAGAGTGCTGCATGGGCAGTGGTGGCGTGCCAAACAACTGAGCTCTAGTTCTCAACACTTTCACAAAGTGCAATAAGTTGAGGTTCACCTAACTGCTCCGGTTGAGCAGAGTGTAACCGTCAAAACTGGAATCAGTAGCACTCAGGTGAGAAGAACGTGAAGCAGATATACCCAGTCTGCTGGCAGTGTCCAACGGGGATCAGCCTATCTGGCTGCCACGCCTGAATGTTTGCAAACGCGGCAGAAGAAGGCAGGTGCAATTGTGCAGCAATGCAAACTGCATCACCTGGCCAAATTTCCCGGGTGTACAAGAATCCAAGGGGGATTTACAAGGAGATGTTCACCCGGAACAGCCAGAGGCCTGCCAACAGTAAAATTCCGGAATTCTTCCTAAGAAGCCGTGAAACTACTGAAACATTCCTATGTTGCAGTAACTCAGAACCTCATTCTGAGTATTCCCGGCAGAGGTCATTCGGCTAAATACAAACGTGGACTAATTAGAGACAGATGTAGGCAGTGCCATCCATAGTGCTGGATGGACATTGGTGGCATGCCAAACAACAGCGCTCTAGTTCTCAACACTTTCACAAAGTGCCATAATTGTGGTTCAACTTACTGCTCTGGGTGAGTAGATTGTAGCCGTCAGCTGGAATCAGTAGCACTCAGGTAAGAAGAACGGGAAGCAGATATACCCAGTCTGCTGGCACTCTCCTACGGTGACCAGCCTATCTGGCTGCCACGCCTGAATGTTTGCAACTGCGGCAGAGGTAGGCAGGCGCAATTGTGCAGCAATGCAAACTTCATCACCTGGCCAAATTTCACGGTTGGACAAGAAACCACGGGGGATTTACAAGGAGATGTTCACCCGGAACATCCAGAGGCCTGCCGGCAGCAAGATTCCGGAATTCTTCCTAAGAAGCCTTAAAAGCATTGAAACGCTCCTATGGTACAGTAACTCAGAACCTCATTCAGAGTGTTCCCGGCAGAGGTCATTCGGCTAAACACAACCGTCGACAAATTAGAGCCAGATGTAGGCAGTGCCGTCCATAGTGCTGGATGGACAGTGGTGGCATACCAAACAACTGCGCTCTAGTTCTCAACACTTTCACAAAGTGCCATAAGTTGAGGTTCAACTTAATGCTCCGGGTGAGTAGAGTGTAGAAGACAAAGCTGGAATCAGTAGCACTCAGGTGAGAAGAATGGGAAGCAGATATACCTAGTCCACTGGCAGTGTCCTACGGGGACCAGACTATCTGGTTGCCACGCCTGAATGTTTGCAACCGCGGCAGAGCTAGGCAGGCGTGAATGTGCAGCAATGCAAACTGCATAACCTGGCCAAATTTCACGGGTGTACAAGAAACCACCGGGGATTTACATGGAGATGTTCACCCGAAACAGCCGGAGGCCTGGGGGCAGCAAGATTCCGGAATTCTTCCTAAGAAGCCTTGAAAGCAGTGAAACACTCCTATGATGCAATAACTCAGAACCTCATTCTGAGTGTTCCCGGAAGAGGTCATTCGGCTGAACACAACCGTGGAGTCATTAGAGCCAGATTTAGGCAGTGCCTTCCATAGTGCTGGATGGACAGTGGTGGCGTGCCAAACAACTGCGCTCTAGTTCTCAAAAGTTTCACAAAGTGCCACAAGTTGAAGTTCACCTTACTGCTCCGGTTTAGTAGAGTGTAACTGTCAAAGCTGGAATCAGTAGCACTCAGGTGAGAAGAACGGGAAGCAGATATACCCAGTGCGTTGGAAGTGTCCTTCAGGGACCAGCCTATCTGGCTCCCACGCCTGAATGTTTGCAAACGCGGCAGAGCAAGGCAGGCATGATTGTGCAGCGATACAACCTGCATAACCTGGCCAAATTTCACGGGTGTACAAGAAACCACGGGGGATTTACATGGAGATGTTCACCCGAAACAGCCGGAGGCCTGCCAGCAGCAAGATTCCGGCATCCTTCCTAAGAAGCCTTGAAAGCAGTGAAACGCTCCTATGTTACAATTACTCAGAAACTCATTCTGACTGTTCCCGGCAGAGGTCATTGGGGTGAACACAAGCGTGGACTAATTAGAGCCAGATGTAGGCAGTGCCATCCATAGTGCTGGATGGACAGTGTTGGCGTGCCAAACAACTGAGCCCTAGTTCTCAACACTTTCACAAAGTGCCATAAGTTGAGATTCTACTTACTGCTCCGGTTGAGTAGATTGTAGCCGTCAAAGCTGGAATCAGTAGCACTGAGGTGAGAAGAACCGGAAGCAGATATACCCAGTCAGCTGGCAATGTCCAACGGGGATCAGCCTATCTGGCTGCCACGCCTGAATGTTTGCAAACGCGGCAGAGGTAGGCAGGTGCAATTGTGCAGCAATGCAAACTGCATCACCTGGCCAAATTTCACGGGTGTACAAGAATCCAAGGGGGATTTACAAGGAGATGTTCACCCGGAACAGACAGAGGCCTGCCAACAGTAAGATTCCGGAATTCTTCCTAAGAAGCCGTGAAACTACTGAAACATTCCTATGTTGCAGTAACTCAGAACCTCATTCTGAGTATTCCCGGCAGAGGTCATTCGGCTAAACACAAACGTGGACTAATTAGAGACAGATGTAGCAGTGCCATCCATAGTGCTGGATGGACATTGGTGGCATGCCAAACAACAGCGCTCTAGTTCTCAACACTTTCACAAAGTGCCATAATTGTGGTTCAACTTACTGCTCTGGGTGAGTAGAGTGTAGCCGTCAGCTGGAATCAGTAGCACTCAGGTAAGAAGAACGGGAAGCAGATATACCCAGTCCGCTGGCACTGTCCTACGGTGACCAGCCTATCTGGCTGCCACGCCTGAATGTTTGCAACGGCGGCAGAGGTAGGCAGGCGCAATTGTGCAGCAATGCAAACTTCATCACCTGGCCAAATTTCACGGTTGGACAAGAAACCACGGGGGATTTACAAGGAGATGTTCACCCGGAACATCCGGAGGCCTGCCGGCAGCAAGATTCCGGAATTCTTCCTAAGAAGCCTTAAAAGCATTGAAACGCTCCCATGGTATAGTAACTCAGAACCTCATTCAGAGTGTTCCCGGCAGAGGTCATTCGGCTAAACACAACCGTCGACTAATTAGAGCCAGATGTAGGCAGTGCCGTCCATAGTGCTGGATTTACAGTGGTGGCATACCAAACAACTGCGCTCTAGTTCTCAACACTTTCACAAAGTGCCATAAGTTGAGGTTCAACTTAATGCTCCGGGTGAGTAGAGTGTAGAAGACAAAGCTGGAATCAGAAGCACTCAGGTGAGAAGAATGGGAAGCAGATATACCTAGTCCACTGGCAGTGTCCTATGGTGACAAGCCTATCTGGCTGCCAATCCTGAATGTTTGCAACCACGGCAGAGCTTGAAATGCGCAATTGTGCAGCAATGCAAACTGCATGACTTGGCCAAATTTCACGGGTGTACAAGAAACCACCGGGGATTTACAAGGAGATGTTCACCCGGAACAGCCGGAGGCCTGTCGGCACAAAAATTCTGGAATTCTGCCTGAGAAGTCTTGAAAGCAGTGAAACGCTCCTATGTTGCAATAACTCACAACCTCATTCTGAGTGTTCCCAGCATAGCTCATCTGGCTGAGCACAACCGTGGACTAATTAGAGCCAGATGTAGGCAGTGCCCTCCATAGTGCTGGCTGGACTGTGATGGCGTGACAAACAACTGAGCCCTACGTCTCAACACTTTCACAAAGTGCCATAAGTTGAGGTTCAACTTACTGCTCCGGTTGAGTAGAGTTTAGCGGTCAAAGCTGGAATCAGTAGCACTCAGGTGAGAAGAACTGGAAGCAGATATACCCAGTCCGCTGGCACAGTCCTATGGGGACCAGCCTATCTGGATGCCATGCCTGAATGTTTGCAAGCGTTGCAGAGCTAGGGAGGCACAATTGTGCAGCAATGCAAACTGCATAACCTGGCCAAATTGCACAGGTGTACAAGAAAGCACCGGGGATTTACAAGGAGATGTTCACCCTGAACAGCTGGAGGCCTGCCGGCAGCAAGATTCCGGAATTCGTCCTAAGAAGCCTTGAAAGCAGTGAAACGCTCCTATGTTACAGTAAGTCAGAACCTCATTCTGAGTGTTCCCGGCAGAGGTCATTCGGCTGAACACAACCGTGGACTAATTAGAGCCAGATGTAGGCAGTGCCGTCCATAGTGCTGGATGGACAGTGGTGGCGTGCCAAACAACTGAGCTCTAGTTCTCAACACTTTCACAAATTGCCGTTAGTGGAGGTTCTACTTACAGCTCCGCTTGAGTAGAGTGTAACCCTCAAAGCTGGAATCAATAGCACTCAGGTGAGAAGAACGGGAAGCAGATATACCCAGTCGGCTGGCAGTGTCCTACGGGGACTAGCCTATCTGGCTGTCACGCCTGAATGTTTGCAACAGCGGCAGAGCTAGGAAGGCACAATTGTGCAGCAATGCAAACTGAATAACCTGGCCAAATTTCACGGGTGTACAAGAAACCACGGGAGATTTACAAGGAGATGTCACCCGGACTAATTAGAGCAAGATGTAGGCAGTGCCGTCCAGCGTGCTGGATGGACAGTGGTGGTGAACCAAACAACTGAGCTCTAGTTCTCAACACTTTCACAAAGTGCCATAAATTGAGGTTCAACTTACTGCTCTGGTTGAATAGAGTGTAGCCTTCAAAACTGCAATCAGTAGCACTCAGTTGAGAAGAACGGAAAGCAGATATACCCAGTCCACTGGCAGTGTCCTACGGGGACCAGCCTATCTGGCTGTCACGCCTGAATGTTTGCACCTGCGGCAGAGCTAGGCAGGCGTGATTGTGCAGCAATGTAAGCTGCATAACCTGGCCAAATTTCACGGGTGTACAAGAAACCACGGGGGATTTACAAGTAGATGTTCACCCGGAACAGCCGTAGGCCTGCCGGCAGCAAGATTTCGGAATTCTTCCTGAAAAGCATGAAAGCAGTGAAACGCTCCTATGTTACAGTAACTCAGAACCTCATTCTGAGTGTTACGGGCAGAGGTCATTCGGCTGAACACAACCGTGGACTTATTAGAGACAGATGTAGGCAGTGACTTTCATAGTGCTGGATGGACAGTGGTGGCGTGCCAAACAACTGAGCTCTAGTTCTCAACAATTTCACAAAGTGCCACAAGTTGAGGTTCACCTTACTGCTCCGGTTGAGTAGAGTGTAGCCGTCAAAGCTGGAATCAGTAACACTCAGGTGAGAAGAATGGGAAGCAGATATACCTAGTCCCCTGGGAGTGTCCTAGGGGAACCAGCCTATCTGGCTGCCACGCCTGAATGTTTGCAACCGCTTCAGAGCTACGCAGGCGTAATTGTGCAGCAATGCAAACTGCATAACCTGGCCAAATTTCACGGGTGTACAAGAAACCACGGGGGATTTACAAGGAGATGTTCACCCGGAACAGTCAGAGGCCTGCCGGCAGCAACTTTCCGGAATCATTCACAAGAAACCTTGAAAGCAGTGAAACGCTCCTATGTTGCAATAACTCGGGAACCTCATTCTGAGTGTTCCCGGCAGAGGTCATTAGGCTGAACACAACCGTGGACTAATTAGAGCCAGATGTAGGCAGTGCCGTCCATAGTGCTGGATGGACAGTGGTGGCGTGCCAAACAACTGAGCTCTAGTTCTCAACACTTTCACAAACTGCCAAAAGTTGAGGTTCAACTTACTGCTCTGGTTGAGTAGAGTGTAGCCGTCAAAGCTGGAATCAGTAGCACTCATGTGAGAAGAACGGGAAGCAGATATACCCAGTCCGCTAGCAGTGTCTTACGAGTACCAGCCAATTTGGCTGCCATGCAAGAATTTTTCCAACTGCGGCAGAACTAGGCGGGCGCAATTGTGCAGCAATGCAAACTGCATAAGCTGGCCAAATTTCACGGGTGTACAAGAAACCACGGGGGATTTACAAGGAGATGTTCACCCGGAACAGTGGGAGTCCTTCCGGCAGCAAGATTCCGGAATTCTTCCTAAGTAGCCTTGAAAGCAGTGAAACGCTCCTATGGTACCGTAACTCATAACCTCATTCTGAGTGTTCCAGGGAGAGGTCATTGGGATGAACACAACCGTGGACTAATTATAGCCAGATGTAGGCAGTGCTGTCCATAGTTCTGGATGGACAGTGGTGGCATGCTAAACAACAGAACTCTATTTCTCAACACTTTCACAAAGTGCCATAAGTTGAGGTTCAACTTACTGCTCCGGTAGAGTAGATTGTAGCCTTCAAAGCTGGTATCAGTAGCACTAAGGTGAGTAGAACGGGAAACAGATATACCCAGTCCGCTGGCAGTGTCCTACTGGGACCAACCTATCTGGCTGCGACTACTGAATGTTTGCAATCGCGGCAGAGCTAGGCAGGCGCAATTTTGCAGCAATTCAAACTGCATAACCTGGCCAAATTTCACGGGTGTACAAGAAATCACGGGGGATTTACAAGGAAATGTTCACCAGGAAAAGCCGGAAGCCTGCCTGCAGCAAGATTCCGGAATCCTTCCTAAGAATCCTTGAAAGCAGTGAAACGCTCCTAAGTGGCAATAACTCAGAAACTCATTCTGAGAGTTCCGGTCAGAGGTCATTCGGCTGAACACAAACTTTGACTAATTAGAGCCAGATGAATGCAGGGACTTTCATAGTGCTTGATGGACAGTGGTAGCCTGCAAAACAATTGAGCTCTAGTTCTCAACATTTTCACAAAGTGCCACAAGTTGAGGTTCAACTTAATGCTCCGGTTGAGTAGAGTATAGCCGTCAAAGCTGGAATCAGTAGCACTCAGGTGAGAAGAACGGGAAGAAGATATACCCAGTCCGCTGGGAGTGTTGTACGGGGACCAGCCTATCTGGCTGCCACGCCTGAATGTTTGCAACCGCGGCAGAGCTAGGCAGGCGCAATTGTGCAACAATGCACGCTGCATAACCTGGCCAAATATCTCGGGTGTACAAGAAACCACGGGTTATTTACAAGGAGATGTTCACCCGGAACAGTTGGGGGCATGCCAGCAGTAAGATTCCGGAATCATTCCTAAGAAGCCTTGAAAGCAGTGAAACACTCCTATGTTGCAATATCTCACAAACTCATTCTGAGTGTTCCTGGCAGAAGTCATTCGGCTGACCACAACCGTGGACTAATTAGACCCAGATGTATGCAGGACCATTCATAGAGCTGGATGGACAGTGGTGGAATGACAAACAACTGAGCCCTAGTTCTCAACACTTTCACAAAGTGCCATAAGTTGAGGTTCAACTTACTGCTCCGGTTGAGTAGAGTGTAGCCGTCAAAGCTGGAATCAGTAGCACCCAGGTGAGAAGAATAGGAAGCAGATATATCCAATCCGCTGGCAGTGTTCTACGGGGACCAGCTAATCTGGCTGCCACGCCTGAATGTTTGCAAACGGGGCAGAGCTAGTCAGGCCTGATTGTGCAGCAATGCAACCAGCATAACCTGGCCAAATTTCACGGGTGTACAAGAAACCACGGGGGATTTACAAGGAGATGGTCACCCGGAACAGCCGGAGGCCTGCCGGTAGCAACATTCCGGAATTCTTCCTGAGAAGCCTTGAAAGCAGTGAAACGCTCCTATGTTGCAATAACTCAGATCCTCATTCTGAGTGTTCCCGACAGAGGTCATTAAGCTGAGCACAATAGTGGACTAATTAGAGGCAGATGTAGGCAGTGACGTCCATACTGCTGGATGGACAGTGGTGGCGTGCCAAACAACTGAGCTCTAGTCCTCAACACTTTCACAAAGTGCCATAAGTTGAGGTTCACCTTACTGCTCCGGTATAGTAGAGTGTAGCCGTCAAAGCTGGAATCATTAGAACTCAGGTGAGAAGATCGGGAAGCAGATATACCCAGTCCACTGGCAGTGTCCTACGGAGCCAGCCTATCTGGCTGCCACTCCTGAATGTTTGCAAACTCGTCAGAGCTAGGCAAGCGCAATTGTGCAGCAATGCAAGATGCATAACCTGGCCAAATTTCACGGGTGTACAAGAAATCCCGGGGGATTTACAAGGAGATGTTCACAAGGAACAGCCAGACGCGTGCCGGCAGTAAGATTCCAGAATAATTCCTAACAAGCCTTGAAAGCAGTGAAACGCTCCTATGTGGCAATAACTCAGAACCTCATTCTGAGTGTTCCCAGCAGAGGACAATCGGCTGAACACAACCGTGGACTAATTAGAGCCAGATGTAGGCAGTGCCGTCCATAGTGGTGGATGGACAGAGGTGGCGTGCCAAACAACTGAGCTCTAGTTCTCAACACTTTCACAAAGTGCCATAAGTGGAGGTTCTACTTACAGCTCCGGTTGAGTAGTGTGTAGCCGTCAAAGCTGGAATCAGTAGCCCTCAGGTGAGAATAACGTTAAGCAGATATACCCAGTCCGCTGGCAGTGTCCTACGGGACCAACCAATCTGGCTGCCACTAGTGAATGTTCGCATTCGCGGCAGAGCTAGGCAGGCGCAATTGTGCAGCAATGCAAACTGCATCACCTGGCCAAATTTCAAGGGTGTACAGGAAACCACGGGGGACTTACAAGGAGATGTTCAGCCGGAAGAGCCGGAGGCTTGCCGGCAGCAAGATTTCGGAATCCTACCTAAGAAGCCTTGAAAGCAGTGAAACGCTCCTATGTTGCAATAACTCAGTACCTCATTCTGAGTCTTCCCGGCAGAGGTCATTCGGCTGAACACAACCGTGGACTCATTAGAGCCAGATGTAAGCAGTGCCTTCCAGAGTGCTGGATGGACAGTGGTGGCGTTCCATACAACTGCTCTCTAGTTCTCAACTCTTTCACAAAGTGCCACAAGTTGAGGTTCATATTACTGCTCCGCTTGAGTAGACTGTAGCCGTCAAAGCTGGAATCAGTAGCATTCAGGTGAAAAGAACGGGAAGCAGATATACCCAGGCCGTTGGCAGTGTCCTACGGGGACCAGCCTACCTGGCTCCCACGCCTGAATGTTTGCAACCGCAGCAGAGCTAGGCAGGCGCAATTGTGCAGCAATGCAAACTGCATCACCTGGCGAAATTTCACGGGTGTACAAGAAACCACGGGAGATTTACAATGAGATGTTCACCCGGAACAGCCGGAGGCCTGCCGGCAGCAAGATTCCGGAATTCTTCCTGAAAAGCCTTGAAAGCAGTGAAACGCTCCTATGTTGCAATAACTCAGATCCTCATTCTGAGTGTTCCCGACAGAGGTCATTAAGCTGAGCACAATAGTGGACTAATTAGAGGCAGATGTAGGCAGTGACGTCCATACTGCTGGATTGACAGTGGTGGCGTGCCAAACAACTGAGCTCTAGTCCTCAACACTTTCACAAAGTGCCATTAATTGAGGTTCACCTTACTGCTCCGGTATAGTAGAGTGTAGCCGTCAAAGCTGGAATCATTAGAACTCAGGTGAGAAGATCGGGAAGCAGATATACCCAGTCCACTGGCAGTGTCCTACGGGGCCAGCCTATCTGGCTGCCACTCCTGAATGTTTGCAAACTCGTCAGAGCTAGGCAAGCGCAATTGTGCAGCAATGCAAGATGCATAACCTGGCCAAATTTCACGGGTGTACAAGAAATCCCGGGGGATTTACAAGGAGATGTTCACAAGGAACAGCCAGAGGCGTGCCGGCAGTAAGATTCCAGAATACTTCCTAACAAGCCTTGAAAGCAGTGAAACGCTCCTATGTTGCAATAACTCAGAACCTCATTCTGAGTGTTCCCAGCAGAGGTCAATCGGCTGAACACAACCGTGGACTAATTAGAGCCAGATGTAGGCAGTGCCGTCCATAGTGGTGGATGGACAGTGGTGGCGTGCCAAACAACTGAGCTCTAGTTCTCAACACTTTCACAAAGTGCCATAAGTGGAGGTTCTACTTACAGCTCCGGTTGAGTAGTGTGTAGCCGTCAAAGCTGGAATAAGTAGCCCTCAGTTGAGAATAACGTTAAGCAGATATACCCAGTCCGCTGGCAGTGTCCTACGGGACCAACCTATCTGGCTGCCACTAGTGAATGTTCGCATTCGCGGCAGAGCTAGGCAGGCGCAATTGTGCAGCAATACAAACTGCATCACCTGGCCAAATTTCAAGGGTGTACAGGAAACCACGGGGGACTTACAAGGAGATGTTCAGCCGGAAGAGCCGGAGGCTTGCCGGCAGCAAGATTTCGGAATCCTACCTAAGAAGCCTTGAAAGCAGTGAAATGCTCCTATGTTGCAATAACTCAGTACCTCATTCTGAGTCTTCCCGGCAGAGGTCATTCGGCTGAACACAACCGTGGACTCATTAGAGCCAGATGTAGGCAGTGCCTTCCAGAGTGCTGGATGGACAGTGGTGGCGTTCCATACAACTGCTCTCTAGTTCTCAACACTTTCACAAAGTGCCACAGGTTGAGGTTCAACTTACTGCTCCGCTTGAGTAGACTGTAGCCGTCAAAGCTGGAATCAGTAGCATTCAGTTGAGAAGAACGGGAAGCAGATATACCCAGGCCGTTGGCAGTGTCCTACGGGGACCAGCCTACCTGGCTCCCACGCCTGAATGTTTGCAACCGCAGCAGAGCTAGGCAGGCGCAATTGTGCAGCAATGCAAACTGCATCACCTGGCGAAATTTCACGGGTGTACAAGAAACCACGGGAGATTTACAATGAGATGTTCACCCGGAACAGCCGGAGGCCTGCCCGCAGCAAGATTCCGGAATTCTTCCTAAGAACCTTGAATGCAGTGAAACGCTCCTATGTTGCAATAACTCAGAACCTCATTCTGAGTGTTCCCGGCAGAGATCATTTGGTTGAACACAACCGTGGACTATTTAGAGCCAGATGTAGGCAGTGCTGTCCATAGTGCTGGATGGACAGTGGTGGCGTGCCAAACAACTGAGCTCTAGTTCTCAAAACTTTCACATATTGCCATAAGTTGAGGTGCAAATTACTGCTCCAGTTGAGTACAGTGTAGCCGTCAAAGCTGGAATCAGTAGCACGCAGGTGAGAAGAAAGGGAAGCAGATATACCCAGTCCGCTGGCAGTGTACTACGGGGACCAGCCTATCTGGCTGCCACACCTGAATGCTTGCAACCGCGGCAGAGCTAGGCAGGCGCAACTGAGCAGAAATGCAAACTGCATAACCTGGCCAAATTATACGTGTACTCAAGAAACCACGGGGGATTTACAAGGAGATATTCACCCGGAACAGACGGAGGCCTGCCGGCAGCAAGATTCCGGAATTCTTCCTAAGAAGCCTTGAAAGCAGTGAAACGCTCCTATGTTGCAATAACTCAGAACCTCATTCTGAGTGTTCCCGGCAGATGTCATTCGGCTGAACACAAACGTGGACTATTTAGAGCCAGATGTAGGCAGAGTCGTCCATAAAACTGGATGGACAGTGTGGCATGCAAAACAACTGAGCTCAACTTTTCAACACTTTCACAAAGTGCCATAAGTTGAGGTTCAACTTACTGCGCCGGTTGAGTAGAGTGTAGCCGTCAAAGCTGGAATCAGTAGCACTCAGGTGAGAAGAACGGGAAGATATGCCCAGTCCGCTGGCAGTGTCCTACGGGGACCAGCCTATCTGGATGCCACGCCTGAATGTTTGCAACCGCGGCAGAGCTAGGCAGGCGCAATTGTACAGCAATGCAAATGCATACCCTGGCCAAATGTCACGGGTGTACAAGAAACCACAGGGGATTTACAAGGAGATATTCACCCGGAACAGACGGAGGCCTGCCGGCAGTAAGATTCCGGAATTCTTCCTAAGAAGCTTTGAAAGCAGTGAAGCGCTCCTATGTTGCAATAACTCAGAACCTCATTCTGAGTGTTCCCGGCATAGGTCATTCGGCAGAAAACAACCGTGGACTTATTAGAGCCAGATGTAGGCAGTGCCGTCCATAGTGCTGGATGGACTGTGGTGGCGTGCCAAACAACTGAGCTCTAGTTCTCAACACTTTGACAAAGTCCCATAAGTTGAGGTTCAACTTACTGCTTCGGTTCAGTATAGTGTAGCCGTAAAAGCTGGAATCAGTAGCACTCAGGTGAGAAGAACTGGAAGCAGATATACCCAGTCCGCTGGCAGTGTCCTACGGGTACCAGCCTATCTGGCTGCCACGCCTGAATATTTGCAACCGTGGCAGCGCTAGGCAGGGGCAATTGTGCAGCAATGCAAACTGCATAACCTTTCCAAATTTCACGGGTGTAGAAGAAACCACGGGGGATTTACCAGGAGATGTTCACCCGGAACAGCTGGAGGACTGCCCGCAGCAAGATTCCGGAAATTTTCCTAAGAAGCCTTGAAAGCAGTGAAACGCTCCTATGTTGCAATAACTCAGAACCTCATATTGAGTGTTCCTGGAAGAGGTCATTCGGCTGAACATAACCGTGGACTAATTAGAGCCAGATGTAAGCAGTGCCGTCCATAGTGCTGGACAGTGGTGGCGTGCCAAACAACTGAGCTCTAGTTCTCAACACTTTCACAAAGTGCCATAAGTTGAGGTTCAACTTACTGCTCCGGTAGAGTAGAGTGTAGCTGTCAAAACTGGAATCAGTAGCACTCATGAGAGAAGAACGGGAAGCAGATGTACCCAGTACGCTGGCAGTGTCCTAAGGGGACCATCCTATCTGGCTGCCACGCCTGAATGTTTGTAACCGCGGCAGAGCTAGGCAGGCGCAATTATGCAGCAATGCAAACTACATAACCTGGCCAAATTTCACGGTTGTACAAGAAACCACGGGGGATTTACAAGGAGATGTTCTTCAGGAAAAGCCGGAGGTCTGCCGGTAACAACATTGTGGAATTCTTCCTAAAAAGCCTTGAAAACAGTGAAACGCTCCTAGGTTGCAATAACTCAGAACCTCATTCTGAGTGTTCCCAGCAGAGGTCATTCTGCTGATCACAACCGTGGACTAATTAGAGCCAGATGTAGGCAGTGCCGTCCATAGTGCTGGATGGACAGTGGTGGCGTGCCAAACAACTGAGCTCTAGTTCTCAACACTTTCACAGAGTTCCATAAGTTTAGGTTCAACTTACTGCTCTGGTTGAGTAGTGTGGTGCCGTCAAAGCTGGAATCAGTAGCACTCAGGTGAGAAGAACGGGAAGCACATATACCCAGTCTGCTGGCAGTGTCCTACTGTGACCAGCCTAAATGGCTGCCACGCCTTAATGTTTGCAACCGCGGCAGAGCTAGGCAGGCGCAATTGTGCAGCAATGCAAACTGCATAACCAGGCCAAATTTCACGGGTGTACAAGAAAACACGGGGGATTTACAAGGAGATATTCACCCGGAACAGCTGGAGGCCTGCCGACAGCAAGATTCTGGAATTCTTCCTAAGAAGCCTTGAAAACAGTGTAATGCTCCTATGTTGCAACAACTCAGAACCTCATTCTGAGAGTTCCCGACAGAGGTCATTCGGCTGAACACAACCGTGGACTAATTAGAGCCAGATGTAGGCAGTGCCGTCCATAGTGCTGGATGGACTGTTGTGGTGTGCCAAACAACTGAGCTCTAGTTCTCAACACTTTCACACATTACCATAAGTTGAGGTTGTACTTACTGCTTCGGTTGAGTAGAGTGTAGCCGTCAAAGCTGGAATCAGTAGCACTCAGGTGAGAAGAACGGGAAGCAGATATACCCAGTCAGCTGGCACTGTCCTACGGGCACCAGCCTATCTGGCTACCACGCCTGAATGTTTGCAACCGCGGCAGTGCTAGGCAGGCGCAATTGTGTAGCAATAAAACCTGTATAACCTGGCCAAATTTCACGGGTGTACAAGAAAGCACGGGGGATTTACAAGGAGATGTTCACCAAGAACATCCGGAGGTCTGCCTGCAACAACATTGCGGAAATCTTCCTAAAAAGCCTTGAAAGCAGTGAAAAGCTCCTAGGTTGCAATAACGCAGAACCTCATTCTGAGTGTTTCCGAAAGTGGTCATTCGGCTTAACACAACCGTGGACTAATTAGAGCCCGATGTAGGCAGTGCCGTCCATAGTGCTGGATGGACAGTGGTGGCGTGCCAAACAACTGAGCTCTAGTTCTCAACACTTTCACACATTGCCATAAGTTGAGGTTCAACATATTGCTCCGGTTGAGTAGAGTGTAGCCGTCAAAGCTGGAATCAGTAGCACTCAGGTGAGAAGAACGGGAAGGAGATATACCCAGTCCGCTGGCAGGGTCCTACGGAGACCAGCCTATCTGGCTGCCATGCCTGAATGTTTGCAACCACGGCAGAGCTAGGCAGGCGTAATTGTGCAGAAATGCAAACTGCATAACCTGGCCAAATTTCACGGATGTACAAGAAACCACAGGGGATTTACAAGGAGATGTTCACCCGGAACAGCCGGAGGCCTGCCGGAAGAAACATTCCACAATTCTTCCTGAGAAACATTCAAAGCAGTGAAACGCTCCTATGTTGCAATAACTCAGAACCTCCTTCTGAGTGTTCCCGGCAGAGGTCATTCGGCTGAACACAACCGTGGACTAAATAGAGCCATATGTAGGCAGTGCCGTCCGTAGTGGTGGATGCACAGTGGTGGCGTGCCAAACAACTGAGCTCTAGTTCTCAACACTTTCACAAAGTGCCATAAGTTGAGGTTTAACTTACTGCTCCGGTTGTGTAGAGTGTAGCTGTCAAAGCTGGAATCAGTAGCACCCAAGTGAGAAGAACGGGAAGCAGATAAAACCAGTCCCCTGGCAGTGTCCTACGGGGACCAGCCTCTCTGGCTGCCACGCCTGAATGTTTGCAACCGGGGCGGAGCTAGGCAGGCGCAATTGTGCAGCAATGCAAACTGCATAACCAGGGCAAATTTCACGGGTGTACAAGAAACGACGGGGTATTTACAAAGAGATTTTCACCCGGAACATCCGGAGGCCTGCCGGCAGCAACATTCCGGAATTCTTCCTAAGAAGGCTTGAAAGCAGTGAAACGCTCATATGTTTCAGTAACTTAGAACCTCATTCTGAGTTTTCCAGGCAGAGGTCATTCGGCTGAACACAACCCTGGACTAATTAGTGTCAGATGTAGGCAGTCACATCCATAGTGCTGGATGGACAGTGGTGGCGTGCCAAACAACTGAGCGCTAGTTCTCAACACATTCACAAAGTGCCATAGGTTGAGGTTCTACTTACAGCTCCGGTTGAGTAGAGTGTAGACATCAAAGCTGGAATCAGTAGCCCTCAGGTGAGAAGAACGGGAAGCAGATATACCCAGTCCGCTGGCAGTGTCCTACGGGGACCAGGCATTCTGGATGCCACTCCTGAATGTTTGCAATCGCGGCAGAGCTAGGCAGACGCAATTGGGCAGCAATGCAAACTGCATAAACTGGCCAGATTTCACGGGTGTAAAAGAAACCACGGGGGATTTACATGGAGATGTTCACCAGGCACAGCCGGAGGCCTGCCGGCAGCAAGATTCTGGAATCTTTCCTACGAAGCCTTAAAAGCAGTGAAACGCTCCAATGTTGCAATAACTCAGAACCTCATTCTGAGTGTTCCCGGCAGAGGTCATTCGGCTGAACAAAACCATGGACTAATTAGAGCCAGATATAGGCAGTGCCGTCCACAGTGCTGGATGGACAGTGGTGGCGTGCCAAATAACTGAGCTCTAGTTCTCAACACTTTAACAAAGTGCCATAATTTGAGGTTTTACTTACTGCTCCTGTTGAGTAGAGTGTAGCCGTCAAAGTTGGAATCAGTAGCACTCAGGTGAGAAGAACGGGAAGCAGATATACCAAGCCGTTGGCAGTGTCCTACGGGGACCAGCCTATCTGGCTGCCTCGCCTTAATGTTTGCAACGGCGGCAGAGCTCGGCAGGCGCAATTGTGCAGCAATGCAAATTGCATCACCTGGCCAAATTACCCGGCTGTACAATAAACAACGGGGGATTTAAAAGGAGATTTTTACCAGGAACAGCCGGAGGCCTGTCGGCACCAAAATTCTGGAATTCTGCCTGAGAAACCTTAAAATTAGTGAAACGCTCCTATGTTGAAATAACTGAGAACCTCATTCTGAGTGTTCCCGGCAGAGGTCATTTGGCTGAACACAACCGTGGACTAATTAGAGACAGATGTAGGCAGTGCCGTCCTTAGTGCTGGATGGACAGTGGTGGCGTGCCAAACTACTGAGCTCAAGTTCTAAACACTTTCACAAAGTGCCATAAGTAGAAGTTCTACTTACAGCTCCGGTTGAGTAGAGTGTAGCAGTAAAAGCTGGAATCAGTAGCACTCAGGTGAGAAGAACGGGAAGCAGATATACCCAGTCCGCTGGCAGTGTCCTACGGGGACTAGCCTATCTGGCTGCCACGCCTGAATGTTTGCAAATGCGGCAGAGCTAGGCAGTCGCAATTGTGCAGCAATGCAATCTGCATAACCTGGCCAAATTTCACGGGTGTACAAGAAACCACGGGGGATTTACCAGGAGATGTTCACCCGGAACAGCCGGAGGCGAGGTGGCAGCAAGATTCCAAAATCCTTCCTAAGAAACCTTGAAAGTAGTGAAACGCTCCTATGTTGCAATAACTCAGAACCTCATTCTGAGTGTTCAGGGCAGAGGTCATTCGGCTGAACACAACCGTGGACTAATTAGAGCCAGATGCAGGCAGTGCCCTCCATAGACCTGGATTTACATTGGTGGCGTGCCAAACAACTGAGCTCTAGTTCTCAACACTTTCACAAAGGACCATAAGTTGAAGTTCATCTGACTGCTCCGGTTGAGTACAGTGTAGACGTCAAAGTTGGAATCAGTAGCACTCAGGTGAGAAGAACGGGAAGCAGATATACCCAGTCCGCTGGCAGTGTCCTACGGGGACTAGCGTATCTGGCTGGCAGGCCTGAATGTTTGCAAACGCGGCAGAGTTAGGCAGGCGCAATTGTGCAGCAATGCAAACTGCATAACCTGACCAAATTTCACGGGTGTACAAGAAACCACGGCGGATTTACAAGGAGATGTTCACCCGGAAAAGCCGGAGGCCTGCCGGAACAAACATTCTGGAATTCTGCCTGAGAAGCCTTTAAAGCAGTGAAACGTTCCTATGGTGCAATAACTCTGAACCTCATTCTGAGTGTTCCCGGCAGAGGTCATTCGGCTGAAAACTACCGTGGACTAATTAGAGCCAGATGTAGGCCGTGCCGTCCATAGTGCTGGATGGACAGTGGTGGCGTGCCAAACAACTGAGCTCTACTTCTCAACACTTTCACAAAGGGCCATAAGTTGAGGTTCAACTTACTGCTCCGGATGAGTAGAGTGTAGCGGTCAAAGCTGGAATCAGTAGCAATAAGGTGAGAAGAACGGGAAGCAGATATACCCAGTCGGCTGGGAGTGTCCTACGGGGACCAGGCTATCTTGCTGACACGTCTGAATGTTTGCAACCGCGGCAGAGCTAGGCATGCCCAATTGTGCAGCAATGCAAACTGCATAAACTGGCCAAATTTCACGGGTGTACAAGAATCCAAGGGGGATTTACAAGGATATGTTCACCCGGAACAGCCGGAGGCCTGCCGGCAGCAATATTGCGGAATTCTTCCTAAGAAGCCTTGAAAGCAGTGAAACGATCCTATGTTGCAGAAACTCAGAACCTCTTTCTGAGTGTTCCTGGCAGAGGTCATTCGGCTGAACACAACCGTGCACTAATTAGAGCCAGATGTAGGCAGTGCCGTCCATAGTGCTGGATGGACAGTGGTGGCGTGCCAAACAACTGAGCTCTAGTTCTCAACACTTTCACAAAGGGCCATAAGTTGAGGTTCAACCTACTGCTCCGGTTGAGTAGAGTGTAGCCGTCAAAGCTGGAATCAGTAGCACTCAGGTGAGAAGAACGGGAAGCAGATATACCTAGTCCGTTGGCAATGTCCTACGGGGACCAGCCTATCTGGCTGCCACGCCTGAATATTTGCAACCCCGGCAGAGCTAGGGAGACGCAATTGTGCAGCAATGCAAACAGCATAACCTTGCCAAATTTCACCGGTGTACAAGAAACCACGGGGGATTTACAAGGAGATATTCACCCGGAACAGCCCGAGGCCTGCCGAAACCAACATTCTGGAATTGTGCCTGAGAAGCCTTGAAAGCAGTGAAACGCTCCTATGTTGCAATAACTCTGAACCTCATTCTGAGTGTTCCCGGCAGAGGTCATTCGGCTGAAAACTACCGTGGACTAATTAGAGCCAGATGTAGGCAGTGCCGTCCATAGTGCTGCATGGACAGTGCTGGCGTGCCAAACAACTGAGCTCTAGTTCTCAACACTTTCACAATTTGCCATAAGTTGAGGTTCAACTTACTGCTCCGGTTGAGTAGAGTCTAGCCCTCAAAGCTGGAATCAGTAGCACTCCGGTGAGAAGAACGGGAAGAAGATATACCCAGTCCGCTGGGAGTGTCCTACGGGGACCAGGCTATCTGGCTGCCACGCCTGAATGTTTGCAACCGCGGCAGAGCTACGCAGGCGCAATTGTGCAGCAATGCAAAATGCATAACCTGGCCAAATTGCACGGGTGTACAAGAAACCACGGGAGATTTACAAGGAGATGTTCACCCGGATCAGCCGGAGGCCTTCTGGCAGCAAGATTCCGGAATTCTTCCTAAGAAGCCTTGAAAGCAGTGAAACGCTCCTATGTTGCAGTAATTCAGAACCTCATTCTGAGTGTTCCCGGCAGAGGTCATTGGGCTGAACACAACCATGTATTAATTAGAGCCCGATGTAGGCAGTACTGTCCATAGTGTTGGATGGACAGTGGTGGCGTGCCAATCAACTGAGCTCTAGTTCTCAACACTTTCACAAAGTGCCATCACTTGAGGTTCAAATTAATGCTCCGGTTGAGTAGAGTGTAGCCGTCAAATCTGGAATCAGTAGCACTTAGGTGAGAAGAACGGGAAGCAAATATACCCAGTCCCCTGGCAATGTCCTACGGGGACGAGCCTATCTGGCTGCCACGCCTGAATGTTTGCAACAGCGGCAGAGATAGTTAGGAGCAATTGTACAGCAATGCAACCTGCATAAGCTGGCCAAATTTCACGGGTGTACAAAAAACCACCGGGGATTTACAAGGAGACGTTCACCCGGAACAGCTGGAGGCCTGCCCGGAGTAAATTTCAGTAATTCTTCCTAAGAATCCTTCAAAGCAGTTAAATGCTCCTATGTTGCAATAACTCAGAAACTGATTCTGAGTGTTCCCGGCAGAGGTCATTCGACTGAACACAACCGTGGACTAATTAGAGCCAGATGTAGGCAATGCCGTCCATAGTGCTGGATGGCCAGTGGTGGCGTGACAAACAACTGAGCTCTAGTTCTCAAGACTTTCACAAAGTGCCATCAGTTGAGGTTCAACTTAATGCTCCGATTGAGAAGATTGTAGCCGTCAAAGCTGGAATCAGTAGCACTCAGGTGAGAAGTACGCGAAGCAAATATACCCTGTCCCCTGGCAGATTCCTACGGGGACCAGCATATCTGGCTGCCACGCCTGAATGTTTCCAACCGCGGCAGAGCTAGGCAGGAGCAATTGTGCAGCAATGCAAACTGCATAACCTGGCCAAATTTCACGGGTGTACAAGAAACAACGGGGGATTTACAAGGAGATGTTCACACGGAACAGCTGGAGGCCTCGGGGCAGCAATATTCCGGAATTCTTCCTAAGAAGCCTTGAAAGCAGTTAAATGCTCCTATGTTGCAATAACTCAGAAACTGATTCTGAGTGTTCCCGGCAGAGATCATTCGACTGAACACAACCGTGGACTAATTAGAGCCAGATGTAGGCAATGCCGTCCATAGAGCTGGATGGCCAGTGGTGGCGTGACAAACAACTGAGCTCTAGTTCTCAACACTTTCACAAAATGACATAAGTTGAGGGTCCACTTACTGCTCCGGTTGAGTAGAGTTTAGCCGTCAATGCTGGAATCAATAGCAATCAGGTGAGAAGAACGGGAAGCAGATTTACCCAGACCACTGGCAATGTCCTACGGGGACCATCCTATCTGGCTGCCACGCCTGAATGTTTGCAACCGCGGCAGAGCTAGGCAGGCGCAATTGTGCAGCAATGCAAACTGCATAACCTGGCAAAATTTCATGGGTGTACAAGAAGCCACAGAGGATTTACAAGGAGATGTTCACCCGGAACCGTCGGAGGCCTGCCGGCAGCAAGATTCCGTAATTTTTCCTAAGAAGCCTTGAAAGCAGTGAAACGCTCCTATATTGCAGTACCTCAGAACCTCATTCTGAGTGTTCCCGGCAGAGGTCATTCGGCTGAACACAACCGTGGATTAATTAGAGCCAGATGTAGGCAGTGCCGTCCATAGTGCTGGATGGACCGTGGTGGAGTGCCAAACAATTAAGCTCTAGTTCTCAACACTTTCACAAAGTGCCATAAGTTGAGGTTCAACTTACTACTCCGGTTGAGTTGAGTGTAGCCGTCAAAGGTGGAATCAGTAGCACTCAGCTGAGAAGAACGGGAAGAAGATATACCCAGTCCGCTGGCAGTGTCCTACGGGGACCAGCCTATCTGGCTGCCACGCCTGAATGTTTGCAAACGCGGCAGAGGTAGGCAGGCGCAATTGTGCAGCAATACAAACTGCATAACCTGGCCAAATTTCACGGGTGTACGAGAAACCACGGGGGATTTACAAGGAGACGTTCACCCGGAACAGCTGGAGGCCTGCCGGCAGCAAGGTTTCGGAATTCTTCCTAAAAAGCCTTGAAAGCAGTTAAATGCTCCTATGTTGCAATAACTCAGAAACTGATTCTGAGTGTTCCCGGCAGAGTTCATTAGACTGAACACAACCTTAGACTACTTAGAGCCAGATGTAGGCAGTGCCGTCCATAGTGTTGGATGGACAGTGGTGGCGTGCCAAACAACTGAGCTCTAGTTCACAACACTTTCACAAAGTGCCATACGTTAAGGATCAACTTACTGCTCCGGTTGAGTAGAGTGTAGCCGTCCAAGCTGGAATCAGTAGCACTCATGTGAGAAGAACGTGAAGCAGATAAACCCATTTAGCTGGCAGTGTCCTATGGGGACCAGCCTATCTGGCTGCCAGGCCTGAATATTTGTCACCGCTGCAGAGCTAGTTAGGCGCAATTGTGCAGCAATGCAAACTGCATAACCTGGCCAAATTTCAGGGTTGTACAAGAAACCACCGGGGATTTACAAGGAGATGTTCACCCGGAAACGCCGGAGGCCTGCCCGGAGCAAATTTCCGTAATTCTTCCTAAGAAGCCTTGAAAGCAGTGAAACGCTCCAATGTTGCAGTAACTCAGAACCTCATTCTGAGTGTTCCCGATAGAGGTCATTCGGCTGAACACAAGCATGGACTAATTAGAGCCAGATGTAGGCAGTGCCGTCCATAGTGCTGGATGGACAGTGGTGTCGTGCCAAACAACTGAGCTCTAGTTCTCAACACTTTCACAAAGTGCCATCAGTTGAGGTTGAACTTACTGCTCCAGTTGAGTAGAGTGTAGCGGTAAAAGCTGGAATCTTTAGCACTCAGGTGAGATCAGGAAGCAGATATAACCAGTCCGCAGGCAGTGTCCTACAGGGACCAGCCTATCTGGCTGCCATGCCTGAATGTTTCCAACCGCGGCAGAGCTAGGAAGGCGCAATTGTGCAGCAATGGAAACTGCATAACCTGGCCAAGTTTCAGGGGTGTACAAGAAACCACCGGGGATTTACAAGGAGATATTCACCCGGAACAGCCGGAGGCCTGCCAGCAGCAAGATTCCGGAATTCTTCCTAAGAAGCCTTGAAAGCAGTGGACAAATTAGAGCCAGATGTAGGGAGTGCCGTCCATAGTGTTGCATGGACAGTGGTGGTGTGCGAAAAAACTGAGTTCTAGTTCTCAACACTTTCACAAAGTGCCATCAGTTGAGGTTCAACTTAATGCTCCCGTTGAGTAGAGTGTAGCCGTCAAAGTTGGAATCAGTAGCACTCCGGTGAGAAGAACGGGAAGCAAATGTACCCAGTCCCTGGCAGATTCCTACGGGGACCAGGATATCTGGATGCCACGCCTGAATGTTTGCAACCGCGGCAGAGCTAGGCAGGCGCAATTGTGCAGCAATGCAAACTGCATAACCTGGCCAAATTTCACGGGTGTACAAGAAACCACGGGGGATTTACAAGGAGACCTTCACACGGAACTTCTGGAGGTCTCGCGGTTACAATATTCCGGAATTCTTCCTAAGAAGCCTTGAAAGCCGTTAAATGCTCCTATGTTGCAATAACTCAGAAACTGATTCTGAGTGTTCCCAGCAGAAGTCATTCGACTGAACACAACCGTGGACTAATTAGAGCCAGATGTAGGCAGTGCCATCCATAGTGCTGGATGGACAGTGGTGGCGTGACAAAAAACTGAGCTCTAGTTCTCACCACTTTCACAAAGTGACGTAAGTTGAGGTTCAACTTACTGCGCCCGTTGAGTAGAGTTTAGCCGTCAATGCTGGAATAAGTAGCAATCAGGTGAGAAGAACGGGAAGCAGATTTACCCAGACCGCTGGCAGTGTCCTACGGGGACCAGCCTATCTGGCTGCCACGCCTGAATGTTTGCAAACGCGGCAGAGCTAAGGAGGCACAATTGTGCAGCAATGCAAACTGCATAACCTGGCCAAATTTCACGGGTGTACAAGAAACCACGTGGGATTTACAAGGAGATGTTCACCCCGAACATCCGGAGGCCTGGCGGCAGCAAGATTCCTGAATTCTTCCTAAGAAGCATTGAAAGCAGTGAAAGGCTCCTATGTTGCAATATCTCAGAACTTCATTCTGAGTGTTCCCGGCAGAGGTCATTTGGCTGAACACAACCGTGGACTAATTAGAGCCAGATGTAGGCAGTGCCGTCCATAGTGCTGGATGGACAGTGGTGGCGTGCCAAACAACTGAGCTCTAGTTCTCAACACTTTCACAAAGTGCCATCAGTTGAGGTTCAAGTTACTGCTCCGGTTGAGTAGAGTGTAGCCGTCAAAAATAGAATCAGTAGCACTCAGGTGAGAAGAACGGGAAGCAGATATACCCAGTCTGCTGGCAGTGTCCTACGGGGACCAGCCTATCTGGCTGCCACGCCTGAATGTTTGCAACCGCGGCAGAGCTAGGCAGGCGCACTTGTGCAGCAATGGAAACTGCATAACCTGGCCAAATTTCATGGGTGTACAAGAAACCCCCGGGGATTTACAATCAGATGTTCACCCGGAACAGCCGGAGGCTTGCCGGCAGGAACTTTCCGGAATTTTTCCAAAAAAGCCTTGAAAGCCTTAAAACGCTCCTATGTTGCAGTAACTCAGAATCTCATACTGAGTGTTCCCGGCAGAGGTCATTTGGCTGAACACAACCGTGGACTAATTAGAGCCAGATGTAGGCAGTGCCGTCCATAGTGCTGGATGGATAGTGGTGGCGTGACAAACAACTGAGCTCTAGTTCTCAACACTTTCACAAAGTGCCATCAGTTGAGGTCCAACTTACTGATTCCGTTAAGTAGAGTGTAGCTGTCAAAGCTGGAAACAGTAGCACTCAGGTCAGAAGAACGGGAAGCAGATATACCCAGTCCCCTGGCAGTGCCTTACGGGGACCAGCCTATCTGGTGGCCACGCCTGAATGTTTGCAACCGAAGCAGAGCTAGGCTGGCGCAATTGTGCAGCAATGCAAACTGCATAACCTGGCCAAAATTGACGGGTGTACAAGAAACCACCGGGGATTTACAAGGAGATGTTCACCGGAAACAGCCGGAGGCGTGCCGGCAGCAAGTTTACGGAATTCCTCCTATGAAGCCTTGAAGTAAGTGAAACGGTCCTACGTTTCCATAACTCAGAATCTCATTGTGAGTGTTCCCGAGAGAGGTCATTCGGCTGAACACAACCATGGACTAATTACAGCCAGATGTAGGCAGTGCCGTCCATAGTGCTGGATGGACAGTGGTGGCGTGCCAAACAACTGAGCTCTAGTTCTGAACACTTTCACAAACTGCCATCAATTGAGGTTCAAATTACTGCTCCAGTTGAATAGAATGTAGGCGTCAAAGATGTCATTACTAGCACTTAGATGAGAAGAAAGGGAAGCAGATATACCCAGTCCGCTGGCAGTGACCTTCGGGGACCAACCTATCTAGCTGCCACGCCTGAATGTTTGCCACCGTGGCAGATCTAGGCAGGCGCAACTGTCCAGCAAAGTAAACTACATAACCTGGCCAAATTTCACGGGTGTACAAGAAACCACGGGGAATTTGCAAGGAGATCTTCACCCGGAACAGCCGAAGGCCTGCCTGCAGCAAGATTCCGGAATTCTTCCTAAGTAGCCTTGAAAGTAGTGAAACGATCCTATGTTGAAGTATCTCAGAACCTCATTCTGAGTGTTTCCGGCAAAGGTCATTCGGCTGAACACAAATGTGGAATAATTAGAGCCAGATGTAGGCAGTGGTGGAGTGAGAAACAACTGAGCTCTAGTTCTCAACACTTTCACAAAGTTCCATAAGTTGAGGTTCAACTTACTCCTCCGGGTGAGTAGAGTGTAGCCTTTGAAGCTGGAATCAGTAGCACTCAGGTGAGGAGAACGGGAAGCAGATATACCCGGTCCACTGGCAGTGTCCTACGGGGACCAGCCTATCTGGCTGCCACGCCTGAAAGTTTGCAACTGCGGCAGAGCTAGGCAGGCGCAATTGTGCAGCACTGCAAACTGCATAACCTGGCCACATTTCACAGGTTTACAAGAAACCACGGGGGATTTACAAGGAGATGTTCTCTAGGAAGAGCTGGAGGCCTGCCAGCAACAAGATTCCGGAATTCTTCCTAAGAAGCCTTGAAAGCAGTGAAACGCTCCTAAGTTGAAGTATCTCAGAACCTCATTCTGCGTGTTCCCGGCAGAGGTCATTCGGCTGAACAAAACCCTGGACTAATTAGAGCCAGATATAGGCAGTGCTGTCCATAGTCCTGGATGGACAGTGGTGGCGTGCCAAACAACTGAGCTCTAGTTCTCAACACTTTCACAAAGTGCCAACAGTTGAGGTTCAACTTACTACTCCGGTTTAGTAGAGTGTAGCCGTCAAACCGAGAATAGGTAGCACTCAGGTGAGAAGAAAGGGAAGCAGATATACCCAGTCCGCTGGCAGTGTCCTACGGGGAACAGCCTATTTGGCTGCCACGCCAGAATGTTTGCAACTGTGGCAGAGATAGGCAGTTGCAATTATGCAGCAATGCAAACTGCATAACCTGGCCAAATTTCAGGGGTGTACAAGAAACCACGGAGGATTTACAAGGAGATGTTCACCCGGAACATCCGGAGGCCTGCTGGCAGCAAGATTCCAGAATTCTTCCTAAGCAGCCTTGAAAGTAGTGAAACGCTCATAGGTTGCAATAACTCAGAACCTCAGTCTGAGTGTTCCCAGCAGAGGTCATTCGGCTGAACACAACCGTGGACTAATTAGAGCCAGATATATGCAGTGCCTTTCATAGTGCTGGATGGACTGTGGTGGCGTGCCAAAGAACTGAGCTCTAGTTCTCAACACTTACACAAAGTGCCACAAGTTGAGGTTCACCTTACTTCGCCGGGTGAGTACAGTGTAGCCGTCAAAGCTGAAATCAGTAGCACTCAGGTGAGAAGAACGGGAAGCAGATATACCCAGTCCGCTGGCAGTGTCCTACTCAGACCAGCCTATCTGGCTGCCACGCCTGAATGTTTGCAACCGCGGCAGAGCTAGGGAGGCGTGATTGTGCAGCAATGCAAACTACATAACTTGGCCAAGTTTCACGGGTGTACAAGAAACCACGGGGGATTTACAAGGAGATGTTCACCCGGAACAGCCAGGGGACTGCCAGCAGCAAGATTCCGGAATCCTTCCTAAGAAGCCTTGAAATCAGTGAAACGCTCCAATGTTACAGTAACTCAGAACCTCATTCTGAGTGTTCCCGGCAGAGGTCATTAGGCTGAACACCACCTTGGACTAATTAGAGCCAGATGTAGGCAGTGGCGTCCATAGTGCTGGATGGACAGTGGTGGCGTGCCAAACAACTGCGCTCTAGTTCTCAACACTTTCACAAAGGGCCATAAGTTGAGATTCAACTTTCTGCTCCGGTTGAGTAGAGTGTAGCCGTCAAAGCTGGAATCAGTAGCACTCAGGTGAGAAGAACGGGAAGCAGATATACCCTTTCAGCTGGCACTGTCTTACGAGGAACAGCCTATCTGGCTGCTACACATGAATGTTTGCAACTGCAGCAGAGCTAGGCAGGCGTGATTGTGCAGCAAAGCAAACTGCATAACCTGGCCAAATTTCATGGGTGTACAAGAAAACACGGGGATTTACAAGTAGATGTTCAACCAGAACAGCCGGAGGCCGGCCAGCAGCAAGATTCTGGAATTCTTCCTAGGAAGCCTTGAAAGCAGTGAAACATTCCTAAGTTGTAGTAACTCAGACACTCAATCTAAGTGTTCCCGGCATAGGTCATTCGGCTGAACACAACAGTGGACTAATTAGAGCCAGATGTAGGCAGTGAGGTCCAGAGTGCTGGATGGAGTGTGGTGGCGTGCCAAACAACTGAAACCTAGTTCTCAACACTTTCACAAACGGCCATAAGTGGAGCTTCAACTTACTGTCCGGTTGAGTAGAGTGTATCCCTCAAAGCTGGAATCAGTAGCACTAAGGTGAGAAGAACGGGAAGCAGATATACCCAGTCTGCTGGCAGTGTCCTAAGCGGAACAACCTATCTGGCTGCCACGCCTGAATGTTTGCAAACGCCGAAGAGCTAGGCAGGCGCAATTGTGTAGCAATTCAAGCTGCATAACCTGGCCAAATTTCACGGGTGTACAAGAAACAACGGTGTATTTACAAGTGGATGTTCACCCGGAAGAGGCGGAGGCCTGACGGCAGCAAGATTACAGAATTCTTCCTACCATGCCTTGAAAGCAGTGAAACGCTCCTATGTTGGAGAAACTCAGAAGCTCAATCTGAGTGTTCCCGGCATAGGTCATTCGGCTGAACACAACCGTGGACTAATTAGAAACAGATGTAGGCAGTGCCGTCCATAGTGCTGGATGGACAGTGGTGGCGTGCCAAACAACTGAGCTCTAGTTCTCAACACTTTCACAAAGTGCCATAAGTTGAGGTTCAACTTATTGCTCCAGTTGAGTAGATTGTAGCCGTCAAAGCTGGAATCAGTAGCACTCAGGTGAGAAGAACGGGAAGCAGATATACCCAGTCCCCTGGCAGTGTCCTACGGGGACCAGCCTATCTGGCTGCCACGCCTGAATGTTTGCAAGCGCGGCAGAGCTAGTCAGGCGCAATTGTGCAGCAATGCAAACTGCATAACCTTGCCAAATTTCACCGGTGTACAATAAACCACGGGGGATTTACAAGGAGATGTTCACCCGGAACAGCCGGAGATTTGCCGGCAGCAAGATTCCAGAAGCCTTCCTAAGAAGTCTTGAAAGCAGTGAAACGCTCCTATGTCGCAATAACTCAGAACTTCATTCTGAGTTTTCCCGGCAGAGGTCATTCGGCTGACCACAACCGTGGACTAATTAGAGCCAGATGTAGGCAGTGTCGTCAAAAGTGCTGGATGGACAGTGGTGGCGTGCCAAACAACTGAGCCCTAGTTCTCAACACTTTGAAAAAGTGCCATAAGTTGAGGTTCACCTTACTGCTCCGGTTGAGTAGAGTCTAGCCGTAAAACCTGGAATCAGTAGCACTCAGGTGAGAAGAAGGGGAAGCAGATATAGCCTTTCCGCTGGCACTGATTTACGAGGAACAGCCTATCTGGCTGTCACGCCTGAATGTTTTCAACCGCGGCAGAACTAGGCAGGCGCAATTGTGCAGCAATGCAAACTGCATAAATTGGCCAAATTTCACGGGTGTACAAGAAACGACTGGGGAATTACAAGCAGATGTTCACCCGGAACAGCCGGAGGCCTGCCGGCAGCAAGATTCCGGAATTCTTCCTAAGAAGCCTTGAAAACAGTGAAACGCTCCTATGTTGCAGTAACTCAGAACCTCATTCTGAGTGTTCCCAGCAAAGGTCATTTGGCTGAACACAACCGTGGACTAATTAGAGCCAGATGTAGGCAGTGCCGTCCATAGTGCTGGATGGACAGTGGTGGCGTGCCAAACAACTGAGCTCTAGTTCTCAACACTTTCACAAAATGCCATAAGTTGAGGTTCAACTTACTGCTCCGGTTGATTAGAGTGTAACCGTCAAAGCTGGAATCAGTAGCACTCAGGTGAAAAGAACGGGAAGCAGATATAACCAGTCCCCTGGCAGTGTCCTACGGGGATCAGCATATCTGGTTGACATGCCTGAATGTTTGCAAACGCGGCAGAGCTAGGCAGGCACAATTGTGCAGCTATGCAATCTGCCTAACCTGGCCAAAATTCATGGGTGTCCATAAACCACGGGGGAGTTACAAGAAGATGTTCACCCGGAACAGCCGGAGGCCTGGGGGCAGCAAGTTTCCGGAATCCTTCCTAAGAAGCCTTGAAAGCAGTGAAAAGCTCCTATGTTGAAATAACTCAGAACCTCATTCTGAGTGTTCCCGGAAGAGGTCATTCACCTGAACACAACCGTGGACTAATTAGAGCCAGATTTAGGCACTTCTTTCCTTAGTGCTGGATGGACAGTGGTGGCGTGCCAAACAACTGAGCTCTAGTTCTCAACACTTTCACAAAGGGCCATAAGTTGAGGTTAACCTTACTGCTCCGGTTTAGTAGAGGGTAACCCACAAAGCTGGAATCAGTTGCACTCAGGTGAGAAGAACGGAAAGCAGATATACCCAGTCTGCTGGCAGTGTCCTACGGGGACCAGCCTATCTGGGTGCCACGCCTGAATGTTTGCAACCAGATGTAAGCAGTGCCTTCCATAGTGCTCTACGGCAGTGGTGGCGTGCCAAACAACTGCGCTTTAGTTCGCAACACTTTAACAAAGTGCCACAAGTTGAGGTTCAACTTACTGCTCCGGTTAAGTAGAGTGTAGCCGTCAAAGCTGGAATCAGTAGCACTCAGGTGAGAAGAACGGGAAGCAGATATACCCAGTCCGCTGGCAGTGTCCTTCGGGGACCAGCCTATCTGGCTGCCACGCCTGAATATTTGCAACCGCGCCCGAGCTAGGCAGGCGCAATTGTGCCGCAATGCAAACTGCATCACCTGGCAAAATTTCACGGGTGTACTAAAATCCACGGGGGATTTACAAGGAGATATTCACCTGGAACAGCCGGGGGCCTGCAGGCAGCAAGATTCCGGAATTGTTCCTAAGAAGCCTTGAAAGCAGTAAAACACTCCTATGTTGCAGTAACTCAGAACCTCATTCTGAGTGTTCCCGGCAGAGGTCATTCGGCTGAACACAACCGTGGACTCATTAGAGCCAGATATATGCAGTGCCTTCCATTGTGCTGTATGGACAGTGGTGGCGTGTCAAACAACTGAGCTCTAGTTCTCAACACTTTCACAAAGAGCCATAAGTAGAGGTTCACCTTACTGCTCCCGGTGAGTTGAGTGTAGCCGTCAAAGCTGGAATGAGTAGAACTCAGGTGAGAAGAACGGGAAGCAGATATACCCAGTCCGCTGGCCGTGTCCTACGGGGACCAGCCTATCTGGCTAGAACAGCCGGAGGCCTGCCTGCAGCAACATTCCGGAATTCTTTCTGATAAGCTTTGAAATCACTGAAACGCTCCTATGTTGCAATAACTCAGAACCTCATTCTGAGTGTTTGCGGTAGAGGTCATTCGGCTGAACACAACCGTGGACTAATTAGAGCCAGATGTAGGCAGTGCCGTCCATAGTGCTGGATGGACTTTGGTGCCGTGCCAAACAACTGAGCTCTATTTCTCAACATTTTCACAAAGTGCCTTAAGTTGAGGTTCAACTTACTGCTCCGGTTGAGTAGAGTGTAGCTGTCAAAGCTGGAATCAGTAGCACTCAGTTGAGAAGAACGGGAAGCAGATATAGCCAGTCTGCTGACAGTGTCCTACGGGGACCAGCCTATATGGCTGCCATGCCTGAATGTTTGCAACCGCGGCAGAGCTACGCAGGAGCAATTGTGCAGCAATGCAAACTGCATAACCTGGCCAAATTTCACGGGTGTACAAGAAACCACGGGGGATTTACAAGGAGATGTCTCCCGGAACAGCGAGAGGCCTGCTGGCAGCAAGATTCCGGAATCCTTCCTAAGAAGCCTTGAAAGCAGTGAAACGATCCTATGTTGCAATAACTCAGAACCTCATTCTGAGTGTTCCCGGCAGAGGTCATTTGGCTGAACACAACCGTGGAATAATTAGAGCCAGATGTAAGAAGTGCCGTCCATAGTGCGGGATGGACAGTGGTGGCGTGCCAAACAACTGAGCTCTAGTTCTCAACACTTTCACAAAGTGCCATAAGTTGAGGTTCAACTTACTGCTCCGCTTGAGTAAGAGTGTAGCCCTCAAACGTGGTATCAGTAGCACTCAGTTGAGAAGAACGGGAGCAGATATACCCAGACCACTGGCAGTGTTCTGTGGGGACCAGCCTATCTGTCAGCTACGCCTGAATGTTTGCAACCGCGGCAGTGCTAGGCAGGCGTAATTGTGCAGCAATACAAACTGCATAACCTGGCCAAATTACACTGGTGTACAAGAATCCACGGGGGATTTACAAGGAGATGTTAATCCGGAACAGGCAGAGGCCTGCGCGCAGCAAGTTTCTGGAATTCTTCCTAAGAAGACTTGAAAGTAATGAAACGCTCCTATGTTGTAGTAACTCAGAACCTCATTCTGAGTGTTCCCGTCAGAGGTCATTCGGCTGAACACAACCGTGGACTAATTAGAGCCAGATGTATGCAGTGCCGTCCAGAGTGCTGGATGGACAGTGGTGGCGTGCTAAACAACTGAGCTCTGGTTCTCAACACTTTCACAAAGTGCCATAAGTTAAGGTTCAAGTTACTGCCCCGGTTGAGTAGAGTGTAGCCGTCAAAGCTGTAATCAGTAGCACTCAGGTGAAAAGAACGCGAAGCAGATATAGCCAGTCTGCTGACAGTGTCCTACCGGGACCAGCCTATCTGGCTGCCACGCCTGAATGTTTGCAACCACAGAAGAGCTAGGCAGGCGCAATTGTGCAGCAATGCAAACTGCATAACCTGGCCAAATTTCACGGGTGTAAAAGAAACCACGGGGGATTTACAAGGAGATGTCACCCAGAACATCCGGAGGCCTGCCGGCAGCAAGATTCCGGAATCCATATTAAGAAGCCTTGAAAGCAGTGAAACGCTCCTATGTTGCAATAACTCAGAAACTCATTCTGAGTGTTCCCGACAGAGGTCATTTGGCTGAACACAACCTTGGACTAATTAGAGCCAGATGTAGGCAGTGCCGTCCATAGTGCTGGATGGACAGTGGTGGAGGGCCAAACAACTGAACTCTAGTTCTCAACACTTTCACAAAGTGACATAAGTTGTGGTTCTACTTACTGGTCCAGTTGAGTAGAGTGTAGCCTTCAAAGCAGGAATCAGTAGCACTCAGGTGAGTAGAACAGAAAGCAGATATACCTAGTCCGCTGGCAGTGTCCTACGGGGACCAGCCTCTCTGGCTGCCACGACTAAATGTTTGCAACCGTGGCAGACCTAGGCAGACACAATTGTGCAGCAATGCAAACTGCATAACCTGGCCAAATTTCACGGGTGTACAAGAAACCATGGGGGATTGACAAGGAGATGTTTGCCCGGAACAGCCGGAGGCCTGCCGGCACCAACATTCTGGAATTCTGCCTGAGAAGCCTTGAAAGCAGTGAAACGCTCCTATGTAGCAATAACTCAGAACCTCATTCTGAGTGTTCCCGGCAGAGGTCATTCGGCTGAACACAACCGTGGACTAATTAGAACCAGATGTAAGCACTGCCTTCCATAGTGCTGTACGGCAATGGTGGCGTGCCAAACAACTGCGCTTTAGTTCTCAACACTTTCATGAAGTGCCACAAGTTGAGGTTCAACTTACTGCTCCGGTTGAGTAGAGTGTAGCCATCAAAGCTGGAATCAGTAGCACTCAGGTGAGAAGAACGGGAAGCAGATATACCCAGTCCACTGGAAGTGTCCTACGGGGAACAGCCTCTCTTGCTGCCATGCCTGAATGTTTGCAACCGCGGCAGAGCTAGGCAGGCGCAATTGTGTAGCAATGCAAACTGCATCACCTGGCAAAATTTCACGGGTGTACAAAAATCCACGGGGGATTTACAAGGAGACATTCACCTTGAACAGCCGGAGGCTTGCTGGCAGCAAGATTCCGGAATTCTTCATAAGAAGCCTTGAAAGCAGTAAAACACTCCTATGTTGCAGTAACTCAGAATCTCATTCTGAGTGTTCCCGGCAGAGTACATTCGGCTGAACACAACCGTGGACTAATTAGAGCCAGATATATGCAGTGCCGTCCATAGTGCTGGATAGACAGTGGTGGCGTGCCAAACAACTGAGCTCTACTTCTCAACACTTTCACAAAGTGCCATATGTTGAGGTTTACCTTACTGCTACCGGTGAGTAGAGTGTAGCCGTCAAAGCTGGAATCAGTAGCACTCAGGTGAGAAGAACGGGAAGCAGATATACCCAGTCTGCTGGCAGTGTCCTACGGGGACCAGCATATCGGGCTGCCACGCCTGAATGTTTGCAACCGCGGCAGAGCTAGGCAGGCGCAATTGTGCAGCAATGCAAGCTGCATAACCTGGCCAAATTTCACGGGTGTACAAGAAACCACGGGAGATTTACAAGGAGATGTCACCCGGAACAGCCGGAGGCCTGCCGGCAGCAACATTCCGGAATGCTTAATAAGAAGCTTTGAAAGCAGTGAAACGCTCCTATGTTGCAATAACTCAGAACCTCATTCTGAGTGTTCCCGGCAGAGGTCATTCGGCTGAACACAACCGAGGATTAATTAGTGCCAGATGTAGGCAGTGCCGTCCATATTGCTGGGTAGTGGTGCCGTAACAAACAACTGAACTCTAGTTCTCAGCACTTTCACAAAGTGCCATCAGTTGAGGTCCAACTTACTGCTCCGGTTGAGTAGAGTGTAGCCGTCAAAGCTGGAATGAATAGCACTCAGGTGAGAAGAACGGGAACCAGATATACCCAATCCGCTGGCAATGTCCTACGGGGACCAGACTATCTGGCTGCCACGCCTGAATGTTTGCAACCGTGAAGGAGCTAGGCAGGCGCAATTGTGCAGCAATGCAAGCTACATAACCTGGCCAAATTTCACGGGTGTACAAGAAACCACGGGGGATTTACAAGGAGATGTTCACCCGGAACAATCGGAGGCCTGACGGCAGCAACATTCCGGAATTCTTCCTGAGAAGCCTTGAAATCACTGAAACGCTCCTATATTGCAATAACTCAGAACCTCATTCTGAGTGTTCCCGGCAGAGGGCCTACGGCTGAACACAACCGTGGATTAATTAGTGCCAGATATATGCAGGGCAGTCAATAATTCTGTTTGGACCGTGGTGGCGTGCTAAACAATTGAGCTCTACTTTTCAACACTTTCACAAAGTGCCATAAGTTGAGGTTGAACTTACTGCTCCGGTTGAGTAGAGTGTAACCGTCAAAGCTGGAATCATTAGCATTCAGGTGAGAAGAATGAGAAGCAGATACACCCAGTCCGCTGCCAGTGTCCTACGTGGACCAGCCTATCTGGCTGCCACGCCTGAATGTTTGCAAACGGGGGAGAGCTAGGTAGGTGCAATTGTGCAGCTATGCAAACTGCATAACCTGGCCAAATATCACGGGTGTACAATAAACCACGGGGTATTTACAAGGAGATGTTCACCCGGAACAGCCGGCGGCCTGCCAGCAGCAAGATTACGGAATTCTTCCTAAGAAGCCTTGAAAGCAGTGAAATGCTCCTATGTTGGAGTAACTCAGAACCTCATTCTGAGTATTCCCGGCCCAGGTCATTCGGCTAAACAACAACCGTGGACTAATTAGAGCCAGATGTAGGCAGTGCTGTCTATAGTGCTGGATGGACAGTGGTGGCGTGCCAAACAACTGAGCTCTAGTTCTCAATATTTTCACAAAGTGCCTTAAGTTGAGATTCAACTTACTAATCCGGTTGAGTAGAGAGCGTGGCCTTCAAAGCTGGATTCAGTAGCACTCAGGTGAGAAGCACGAGAAGCAGATATACCCAGTCTGCTGGCAGTGTCCTACGGGGACCAGCCTATCTGGCTGCCACGCCTGAATGTTTGCAACCGCGTCAGAGCTAGACAGGCGCAATTGTGCAGCAATGCAAACTGCATAACCTGGCCAAATTTCATGGGTGTACAAGAAACCACGGGGGATATACAAGGAGATGTTCCCCCGGAACAGCTGGAGGACTGCCGGCAGAAAGATTCCGGAATTCTTCCTAAGAAGCCTTGAAAGCAGTGAAACGCTCCTATGTTACAGTAACTCAGAACCTCATTCTAAGTGTTCCCAGCAGAGGTCCTTTGGCTGAACACAACCGTGGACTTATTAGAGCCAGATGTTGGCAGTGCCTTCTATAGTGCTGGATGGACAGTGGTGGCGTGACAAACAAATGAGCTCTAGTTCTCAACACTCACAAAGTGCTATAAGTTGAGGTTCAACTAACTGCTCCGGTAGAGTGTTGTGTAGCCGTCAAAGCTGGAATAAGTAGCACTCATGTGAGAAGAACCGGAAGCAGATATACCCAGTCCGCTGGCATTGTCCTACGGGGACCAGCCTATGTGGCTGCCACGCATGAATGTTTGCAACCGCGGCAGAGCTAGGCAGGCGCAATTGTGCAGCAATGCAAATTGCATAACGTGGCCAATTTCTCGGGTGTACAAGAAACCACGGCGGTTTTACAAAGAGATGTTCACTCGGAACAGACGGAGGACTGCCGGCAGCAAGATTCCGGAATTCTTCCTAAGAAGCCTTGAAAGCAGTGAAACGCTCCTCTGTTACAGTAACTCAGAACCTCATTGTAAGTGTTCCCGGCAGAGGTCCTTTGGCTGAACACAACCGTGGACTAATTAGAGTCAGATATAGGCAGTGCCGTCCATAGTGCTGGATGGACAGTGGTGGCGTGTAAAACAACTGAGCTCTAGTTCTCAACACTTTCACAAAGTGCCATAAGTTGAGGTTGAACTTACTGCTCCGGTTGAGTAGAGTGTAGCCGTCAAAGGTAGAATCAGTAGGACTCAGGTGAGAAGAACGGGAAGCAGATATACCCAGTCCGCTGGCAATGTCCTACGGTGACCAGCCTATATGGCTGCCACGCCTGAATGTTTGCAACCGCGGCAGAGCTAGGCAGGCACAATGGTGCAGCAATGCAAACTGCATAACCTAGCCAAATTTCACGGGTGTACAAGAAACGACTGGGGATTTACAAAGAGATATTCACCCGGAACAGCCGGAGGCCTGCCGGCAGCAAGATTCCGGAATCATTCCTGAGAAGCCTTGAAAGCAGTGAAACGCTCCTATGTTGCAATAACTAAAAACCTCATTCTGTGTTTTACGGCAGAGGTCATTCGGCTAAACACAACCGTGGACTAATTAGAGCCAGATGTAGCCAGTGCCGTCCATAGTGCTGGATGGACATTGGTGGCGTGCCAAACAATTGAGCTCTAGTTCTCAACACTTTCACAATGTGCCATAAGTTGAGGTTCAACTGACTGCTCCGGTTGAGTAGAGTGTAGCCTTCAAAGCTGGAATCAGTAGCACTCAGGTGAGAAGAACTGAAAGCAGATATACCCAGTCCAATGGCAGTGTCCTACCGGGACCAGCCTATCTGGCTGCCACGCCTGAATGTTTGCAAACGCGGGAGAGCTAGGCAGGCGCAATTGTGCAGCTATGCAAACTGCATAACCTGGCCAAATATCACGGGTGTACAAGAGAACACGGGGTATTTACAAGGAGATGCTCACCCAGAACAGCCGGAAGCCTGCCGGCAGCAAGATTCCGGAATTCTTCCTAAGAAGCCTGAAAAGCAGTGAAACACTCCTATGTTGCAGTAACTCAGAACCCCATTCTGAGTGTTCCCGGCAGAGGTCATTCGGCTGAACACAACCGTGGACTCATTAGAGCCAGATATAAGCAGGGCCGTCCATATTGCTGGATGGAGAGTGATGGCGGGCCAAACAATCTCACAAACTGCCATAAGTTGAGGTTCACCTTATTGCTCCGGATGAGTAGAGTGTAGCCGTCAAAGCTGGAATCAGTAGCACTCAGGTGAGAAGAACGGGAAGCAGATATACCCAGTCCCCTTGCAATGTCCTATGGGGACCAGCTTTTCTGGCTGCCATACCTGAATGTTTGCAAGCGCGACAGAACTAGGCAGGCGCAACTGTGCAGCAATGCAACCTGCATAACCTGGCCAAATTTCACGGGTGTACAAGAAACCACGGGGGATTTACAAGGAGATGTTCACCCGGAACAGCCGGAGGCCTGCCGGCAGCAACATTCCGGAATTCTTCATGAGAAGCCTTGAAATCACTGAAACGCTCCTATGTTGCAATAACTCAGAAACTTATTCTGAGTGTTCCCGGCAGAGGTCATTCGGGTGAATATAACCGTAGACTAATTAGAGCCAGATGTAGGCAGTGCCATCCATAGTGCTGTTTGGATGGTGGTGGCGTGCCAAACAATTGAGCTCTAGTTTCCAACACTTTCACAAATTGCCATAAGTTGAAGTTCAACTTACTGCTCTGATTGAGTAGAATGTAACCCTCAAACCTGGAATCAGTAGCACTCAGATGAGAAGAACGGGAAGCAGATATACCCAGTCCACTGGCAGTGTCCTACGGGGACCAGCCTATCTGGCTGCCACCCCTGAATGATTGCAACCGCGGCAGAGCTAGGCAGGCGCAATTGTGCAGTTATGCAAACTGCATAACGTGGCCAAATTTCACGGTTGTACAAGAAACCACGGGGGATTTACAAGGAGATGTCACCTGGAACAGCCAGAGGCCTGCCGGCAGCAAGATTCCGGAATCCTTCCTAAGAAGCATTGAAAGCACTAAAAAGCTCCTATGTTGCAATAACTCAGAACCTCATTCTGAGTGTTCCCCTCAGAGGTCATTCGGCTGAACACAACCGTGGACTAATTAGAGCCAGGTGAATGCAGTGCCGCACATATAGTGCTGGATGAACAGTGGTGGCGTGCCAAACAACTGAGGTCTAGTTCTCAACATTTTCACAAAGTGCGTTAAGTTGAGGTTCAACTTACTGCTCCGGTTGAGTAGAGTGTAGCTGTCAAAGTTGGAATCAGTAGCACTCAGCTGAGAAGAACGGGAAGCAGATATACCCATTCCGTTGGCAGTGTCCTACGGGGACCCGCCTATCTGGCTGCCATGCTTAAATGTTTGCAAGCGCGGCAGAGCTAGGCAGGCACAATTGTGCAGCAATGCGAACGGCATAACCTGGTCAAATTGCACGGGTGTACAAGAAACCACGGGGGATTTACAAGTAGATGTTCACCCGCAACAGCCGGAGGCCTGCCGGGAGCAACATTCCGGAATTCTTCTTAATAAGCCTTGAAAGCAGTGAAACGCTCCTATGTTGCAGTAACTCAGTCCCTCATTCTGAGTGTTCCCGGCAGAGGTCGTTCGGCTGAACACAACTGTGGACTAATTAGAGCCAGATGTAGGCTGTGCCCTCCATAGTGCTGGATGGACAGTGGTGGGGTGCCAAACAAGTGAGCTCTAGTTCTCAAAACTTTCACAAACGGCCATAAGTTGAGGTTCAACTTACTGCTCCGGTTGAGTAGAGTGTAGCCTTCAAAACTGGAATCAGTAGCCCTCAGGTGAGAAGAACGGGAAGCAGATATACCTAGTCCGCTGGCAGTGTCCTACCGGGACCAGCCTATCTGGCTGCCACGCCTGAATGTTTGGAACCCCGGCAGAGCTAGGCAGGCGCAAATGTGCAGCAATTCAAACTGCATAACCTGACCAAATTCCATGGGTGTACAAGGAACCACGGGGGATTTTCAAGGAGATGTTCACCGGGAACAGCCGGAGGCCTGCCGGCAGCAACATTCTGGAATTCTTCTTAAGAAGCCTTGAAAGCAGTGAAACGCTCCTATGTTGCAGTAACACAGAACCTCATTCTGAGTGTTCCGGGCAGAGGTCATTTTTCTGAACACAACCGTGGACTAATTAGAGCCAGTTGTAGGCAGTGCAATGCATAGAGCTGGGTGGACAGTGGTGGTGTGCCAAAAAACTGAGCTCTAGTTCTCAACAGTTTCACCAAGTGCCATAAGTTGAGGTTCAACTTACTGCTCCGGTTGAGTAGAGGGTAGCCGTCAAAGCTGAAATGAGTAGCACTCAGGTGAGAAGAACGGGAATCAGATATACCCAGTACGCTGGCAGTGTCCTACGGGGACCAGCCTATCTGGCAGCCACGCCTGAATGATTGCAAACGCGGCAGAGCTAGGCAGGCACAATTGTGCAGCAATGCCAACTGCATAACCTGGCCAAATTTCACGGGTGTACAAGAAACCACGCGAGATTTACAAGGAGATGTTCTCCAGGAACAACCTGAGGCCTGCCGGCACCAACATTCTGGAATTCTTCCTAAGAAGCCTTGAAAGCAGTGACACGCGCCTATGTTGCAATAACTCAGAACCTCATTCTGAGAGTTCCCGGAGGATGTCATTTGCCTGAACACAACCGTGGACTAATTAGAGCCAGATGTAGGCAGTGCCGTCCAGAGTGCTGGATGGACAGTGGTGGCATGCCAAACAACTGAGCTCTAGTTCTCTACACTTTCACAAAGTGCCATGAGTTGAGGTTCAACTTACTGCTCCAGTTGAGTAGAGTGTAGCCATCAAACCTGGAAGGAGTAGCACTCAGCTGAGAAGTACGGGAAGCAGATATACCCAGTCTGCTGGCAGTGTCCTACGGGGACCAGCCTTATCTCGCTGCAAAGCCTGAATGTGTGCAATCGCGGCAGAGCTAGTCAGTCGAAATTGTGCAGCAATGCACGCTGCATAAACTGGCCAAATATCACGGGTGTACAAGAAACCACGGGGGATTTACAAGGAGATGTTCACCCGGAACATCCGGAAACCTGCTGGCAACAAGATTCCGGAATTCATAATGTGAAGCCTTGAAAGCAGTGAAACGCTCCCATGTTGCAATAACTCAGACCCTCATTCTGAGTATTCCCGGCAGAGCTCATTAGGCTGAACACAACCGTGGACTAATTAGAGCCAGAAGTAGGCAGTGCCGACCATTGTGCTGGATGGACAGTGGTGGCGTGCCAAACAACTGAGCTCTAGTTCTCAACACTTCCAAAAAGTGCCATAAGTTGAGGTACAACTTACTGCTCCGGTTGAGTAGAGAATAACGGTCAAAGATGGAATCAGTAGCACTCAAGTGAGAAGAACGGGAAGCAGATATACCCAATCCGCTGGCAGTGTCCAACGGGGACCAGTGTATCTGGCTGCCACGCCTGAATCTTTCCAACCGCGGCAGAGCGAGGCAGGTGAAATTGTGCAGCAATGCAAACTGCATCACCTGGCCAAATTTCACGGGTGTATAAGAAACCACGGGGGATTTACAAGGAGAAGTTTACCCGGAACAGCCGGAGTCCTGTCGGCACCAACATTCTGGATTCTGCCTGAGAAGCCTTGAAAGCATTGAAACGCTCCTATGTTACAGTAACTCAGTACTTCATTCTGAGTGTTCCCGGCAAAGGTCATTTGGCTGAACACAACCGTGGACTAATTAGAGCCAGATGTAGGCAGTGCCGTCCATATTGCTGGATGGACAGTGGTGGCGTGCCAAACAACTGAGCTCTAGTTCTCAACACTTTCACATAGTGCCTTAAGTTGAGGTTCAACTTACTTCTCCAGTTGAGTTGAGTGTAGCCGTCAAAGCTGGAATAAGTAGCACTTAGGTGAGAAGAACGGCAAGCAGATATACCCAGTCCGCTGGCAGTGTCCTACGGGAACCAGCCTATCTGGCTGCCACGCCTGAATGTTTGGAACCGCCTCAGAGCTAGGCAGGCGAAATTGTGCAGCAATGCAAACTGCATTACCTGGCCAAATTTCACGGGTGTACAAGAAACCACGGGGTATTTCCAAGTAGATGTTCACCCGGAACAGTCGGAGGCATGCCGGCCACAACATTCCAGAATCATTCCTAAGAAGCCTTGAAAGCAGTGAAACGCTCCTATGTTACAGTAACTCAGAACCTCATTCTGAGTGTTCCCGTCAGAGGTCATTCGGCTGAACACAACCTTGGACTCAATACAGCAAGGTATAGGCAGTGCCGTCCATAGTGCTGGATGGACAGTGGTGGCGTGCCAAACAACTGAGCTCTAGTTCTCAACACTTTCAAAAAGTGCCATAAGTTGAAGTTCAACTTACTGCTCCGGTTAAGTAGATTGTAGCCGTCAAAGCTGGAATCAGTAGCCCTCAGGTGAGAAGAATGGGAAGCAGATATACCCAGTCCGCTGGCAGTGTCCTACGCGGACCCGCATATCTGGCTGCCACGCTTGAATGTTTGCAAGCGCGCCAGAGCTAGGCAGGCACAATTGTGCAGCAATGCGAACTGCATAACCTGGTCAAATTTCACGGGTGTACAAGAAACCACGGGGGATTCACAAGGAGATGTTCACCCAGAACAGACGGAGGCCTGCCGGCAGCAAGATTCCGGAATTCTTCCTAAGAAGCCTTGAAAGCAGTGAAACGCTCCTATGTTGCAGTAACTCAGAACCTCATTCTGAGTAGTCCAGGCAGAAGTCGTTCGGCTGAACACAACCGTGGACTAATTAGAGCCAGATGTAGGCTGTGCCCTCCATAGTGCTGGATGGACAGTGGTGGCGTGCCAAACAACGGAGCTCTAGTTCTCAACACTTTCACAAAGTGCCATAAGTTGAGGTTCAACTTACTGCTCCGGTTGAGTAGAGTGTAGCTGTCAAAGCTGGAATCAGTAGCACTCAGGTGAGTAGAACGGGAAGCAGATATACCCAGTCCGCTGGCAGTGTCCTACGGGGACCAGCCTATCTGACTGCCACGCCTGAATGTTTCTAACCGCGGCAGAGTTAAGAAGGCACAATTGTGCAGCATTGCAAACTGCATAATCTGGCCAAATTTCTCCGGTGTACAGGAAACCACGGGGGATTTACTAGCAGATGTTCACCCGGAACAACCGGAGGCCTGCCGGCAGCAAGATTCCGGAATCCTTCCTGAGAAGCCTTGAAAGCAGTGAAACGCTCCTATGTTGCAATAACTCAGAACCTCATTCTGAGTGTTCCCGGCAGAGGTCATTTGGCTGAACACAACCGTGGACTAATTAGAGCCAGATGTAGGCAGTGTCGTCCCTTGTGCTGGATGGACAGTGGTGGCATACCAAACAACTGCGCTCTAGTTCTCAACACTTTCACAAAGTGACATAAGTTGAGGTTCAACTTACTTCTCCAGGTGAGTAGAGTGTAGCCGTCAAAGCTGGAATCAGTAGCACTCAGGTGAGAAGAACGGGAAGGAGATATACCCAGTCCACTGGCAGTGTCCTACGGAGACCAGCCTATCTGGCTGCCATGCCTGAATGTTTGCAATCGCGGCAGAGCTAGGCAGGCGTAATTGTGCAGCAATGCAAACTGCATAACCTGGCCAAATTTCACGGATGTACAAGAAACCACAGGGGATTTACAAGATGTTCAACCGGAACAGCCGGAGGCCTGCCGGAAGAAACATTCCACAATTCTTCCTGAGAAATATTCAAAGCAGTGAAACGCTCCTATGTTGCAATAACTCAGAACCTTCTTCTGAGTGTTCCCGGCAGAGGTCATTCGGCTGAACACAACCGTGGACTAAATAGAGACATATGTAGGCAGTGCCGTCCGTAGTGGTGGATGCACAGTGGTGGCGTGCCAAACAACTGAGCTCTAGTTCTCAACACTTTCACAAAGTGCCAAAAGTTGAGGTTTAACTTACTGCTCCGGTTGTGTAGAGTGTAGCTGTCAAAGCTGGAATCAGTAGCACTCAAGTGAGAAGAACGGGAAGCAGATAAAACCAGACCCCTGGCAGTGTCCTACGGGGACCAGCCTCTCTGGCTGCCACGCCTGAATGTTTGCAACCGGGGCGGAGCTAGGCAGGCGCAATTGTGCAGCAATGTAAACTGCATAACCAGGGCAAATTTCACGGGTGTACAAGAAACGACGGGGGATTTACAAAGAGATTTTCACCCGGAACATCCGGAGGCCTGCCGGCAGCAACATTCAGGAATTCTTCCTAAGAAGTCTTGAAAGCAGTGAAACGCTCATATGTTTCAGTAACTCAGAACCTCATTCTGAGTTTTCCGGGCAGAGGTCATTCGGCTGAACACAACCCTGGACTAATTAGAGTCAGATGTAGGCAGTGACATCCATAGTGCTGGATGGACAGTGGTGGCGTGCCAAACAACTGAGCGCTAGTTCTCAACACATTCACAAAGTGCCATAAGTTGAGGTTCTACTTACAGCTCCGGTTGAGTAGAGTGTAGACATCAAAGCTGGAATCAGTAACCCTCAGGTGAGAAGAACAGGAAGCAGATATACCCACTCCACTGGCAGTGTCCTACGGGGACCAGGCATTCTGGATGCCACTCCTGAATGTTTGCAATCGCGGCAGAGCTAGGCAGACGCAATTGGGCAGCAATGCAAACTGCATAAACTGGCCAAATTTCACGGGTGTAAAAGAAACCACGGGGAATTTACATGGAGATGTTCACCAGGCACAGCCGGAGGCCTGCCGGCAGCAAGATTCTGGAATCTTTCCTACGAAGCCTTAAAAGCAGTGAAACGCTTCAATGTTGCAATAACTCAGAACCTCATTCTGAGTGTTCCCGGCAGAGGTCATTCGGCTGAACACAACTGTGGACTAATTAGAGCCAGATGTAGGCAGTGCTGTCCATAGTGCTGGATGGACAGTGGTGGCGTGCCAAATAACTGAGCTCTAGTTCTCAACACTTTAACAAAGTGCCATAAGTTGAGGTTTTACTTACTGCTCCTGTTGAGTAGAGTGTAGCCGTCAAAGTTGGAATCAGTAGCACTCAGGTGAGAAGAACGGGAAGCAGATATACCAAGCCGTTGGCAGTGTCCTACGGGGACCAGCCTATCTGGCTGCCTCGCCTTAATGTTTGCAACGGCGGCAGAGCTCGGCAGGCGCAATTGTGCAGCAATGCAAATTGCATCACCTGGCCAAATTACCCGGCTGTACAATAAACAACGGGGGATTTAAAAGGAGATTTTTACCAGGAACAGCCGGAGGCCTGTCGGCACCAAAATTCTGGAATTCTGCCTGAGAAACCTTAAAATTAGTGAAACGCTCCTATGTTGAAATAACTGAGAACCTCATTCTGAGTGTTCCCGGCAGAGGTCATTTGGCTGAACACAACCGTGGACTAATTAGAGACAGATGTAGGCAGTGCCGTCCTTAGTGCTGGATGGACAGTGGTGGCGTGCCAAACTACTGAGCTCAAGTTCTAAACACTTTCACAAAGTGCCATAAGTAGAAGTTCTACTTACAGCTCCGGTTGAGTAGAGTGTAGCAGTAAAAGCTGGAATCAGTAGCACTCAGGTGAGAAGAACGGGAAGCAGATATAATCAGTCCCCCTTCAGTGTCCTACGGGGACCAGCATATAGGGCTGCCACGCCTGAATATTTGCAACCGTGGCAGAGCTAGGGAGGCGCAATTGTGCATCAATGCAAACTGCATACCCTGGCCAAATATCACCGGTGTACAAGAAACCACGGGGGATTTACAAGGAGATGTTCACCCGGAACAGCCGGTTGCCTACCGGCAGCAAGTTTCCTGAATCCTTCCTAAGAATCCTTGAAAGCAGTGAAACGCTCCTATGTTGCAATCACTCAGAACCTAATTCTGAGTGTTCCCGGCAGAGGTCATTCGGCTGAACACAACCATGGACTCATTAGAGCCAGATATAGGCAGTGCTGTCCATAGAGCTTGATGGACAGTGGTGGCTTGCCAAACAACTGCGCTCTAGTTCTCAACACTTTCACAAAGTGCCATAAGTTGAGGTTCAACTTACTGCTCCGGGTGACTAGAGTGTAGCCGTCATAGCTGGAATCAGTACCACTCAGGTGAGAAGAATGGGAAGCAGATATACCCAGTCCACTGGCAGTGTCCTAATGGGACCAGAATATCTCGCTGCCACGCCTGAATGTTTGCAACCACGGCAGAGTTTGCCAGGCGCAATTGTGCAGCAATGCAAACTGCATCACCTGGCCAAATTTCACGAGTGTACGAGAAACCACGGGGAATTTATAAGGAGATGTTCACCCGGAACATCCGGAGGCCTGCCATCAGTAAGATTCCGAAATTCTTCCTAAGAAGCCGTGAAAGGACTGAAAAGTTCCTATGTTCCAGTAACTCAGAACCTCATTCTGAGTGTTTCCGGCAGAGGTCATTCGGCTAAACACAACCGTGGACTAATTAGAGCCAGATGTAGGCAGTGCCGTCCATAATGCTGGATGGACAGTGGTGGCATGCCAAACAACTGCGCTCTAGTTCTCAACACTTTCACAAAGTGCCATAAGTTGAGGTTCATCTTACTGCTCGGGTTGAGTAGAGTGTAATTGTCAAAGGTGGAATCAGTAGCACTCAGGGGAGGAGAACGGGAAGCAGATATACCCAGTCCGCTGGCAGTGTCCTACGGGACCAGCATATCTGGCTGCCACGCCTGAATATTTGCAACCGTGGCAGAGCTAGGCATGCTCAATTGTGCAGCAATTCAAACTGCATAACCTGGCCAAATTTCACGAGTGTAAAAATAACCACGGTGGTTTTACAAGGAGATGTTCACCCGGAACAGCCGGTTGCCTGTCGGCAGCAAGTTATCGGAATCCTTCCTAAAAAGCCTTGAAAGCAGTAAAACTCTCCTATGTTGCAATAACTCAGAACCTCATTCTGAGTGTTCCCTGCAGAGGTCATTCGACTCAACACAACCGTGGACTAATTAGAGCCAGATATAGGCAATGCCTTTCATAGTGCTGGATGGAATGTGGTGGCCTGCCAAACAACTGAGCTCTAGTTCTCAAAACTTTCACAAAGGGCCATAATTTGAGGTTCAACTAACTGCTCCGGTTCAGTAGAGTGTACCCGTCAAAGCTGGAATCAGTAGCACTCAGGTGAGAAGAACGGGAAGCAGATATACCCAGTCCGCCGGCAGTGTCCAACGGTGACCAGCCTATTTGGCTGCCACGCCTGAATGATTGCAAACGCGGCAGAGCTAGGCAGGCGCAATTGTGCAGCAATGCATACTGCATGACCTGGCCAAATTTCATGGGTGTACAATAAACGACAGGGGATTTACAAGGATCTGTTCACCCCGAACAGCCTGTGGCCTGACGACACCAACATTCTGGAATTCTGCCTGAGAAGCCTTGAAGCAGTGAAACGCTCCTATGTTGCAATAACTCAGAACCTCATTCTGAGTGTTCCCGGCAGAGGTCATTCGACTCAACACAACCGTGGACTAATTAGAGCAAGATGTAGGCAATGCCGTCCATAGTGCTGGATGGACAGTGGTGGCGTGCCAAACAACTGAGCTCTAGTTCTCAACACTTTCACATACTGCCATAAGTTCAGGTTCAACTTACTGCTCTGGTTGAGTAGAGTGTAGCCGTCAAAGCTGGAATCAGTAGCACTCAGGAGAGAAGAATGGGAAGCAGATATACCCACTCCGCTGGCAGTGTCCTACAGGGACCAGCCTATCAGGCTTCCACGCCTGAGTGTTTGCATCCGCGGCAGAGCTAGGCAGGCCCAATTGTGCAGCAATGCAAACTGCATCACCTGGCCAAATTTCACGGGTGTACAAGAAACCACGGGGGATTTACAAGGAGATGTTCACTCGGAACAGCAGGAGGCCTGCCATCAGTAAGATTCCGGAATACTTCCTAAGAATCCATGAAAGGACTGAAACGCTCCTATGTTGCTGTAACTCAGAACCTCATTCTTAGTGTTCCCGGCAGAGGTCATTTGGCTGAACACTACCTTGGACTCATTAGAGCCAGATATATGAAGTGCCGTCCATAGTGCTGGATTGACAGTGGCGGTGTGAAAAAACATCTGAGCTCTAGTTCTCAACACTTTCACAAAGTGCCATAAGGTGCGGTTCACCTTACTCCTCCGGTTGAGTAGAGTGTAACCGTCAAAGCTGGAATCAGTAGCACTCAGGTGAGAAGAACGGGAAGCAGATATACCCAGTTCGCTGGCAGTGTCCTACGAGGACTAGCCTTCTGGCTGCCACGCCTGAATGTTTTGATCCGCGGCAGAGCTAGGCAGGCGCAATTGTGCAGCAATGCAAACTGCATAACCTGGCCAAATTGCACGGGTTTACAAGAAACCACGGGGGATTTAAAAGGAGATGTTTACCCGGAACTGCCGGAGGCCTGCCGGCACCAACATTCTGGAATTCTGCCTGAGAAGCCTTGAAAGCAGTGAAACGCACCTATGTTGCAATAACTAAGAACCTCATTCTGAGTGTTTCCGGCAGAGTTCATTCGACTCAACACAACCATGGACTAATTAGAGCCTGATGTAAGCAGTGCCGTCCATAGTGCTGGATGGACAGTGGTGGCATGCCAAACAACTGCGCTCTAGTTCTCAACACTTTCACAAAGTGCCATAAGGTGCGGTTCACCTTACTCCTCCGGTTGAGTAGAGTGTAACCATCAAAGCTGGAATCAGTAGCACTCAGGTGAGAAGAACGGGAAGCAGATATACCCAGTTCGCTGGCAGTGTCCTACGAAGACTAGCCTTCTGGCTGCCACGCCTGAATATTTTGATCCGCGGGAGACCTAGGCAGGCACAATTGTGCAGCAATGCAAACTGCATAACCTGGCCAAATTGCACGGGTTTACAAGAAACCACGGGGGATTTAAAAGGAGATGTTTACCCGGAACTGCCGGAGGCCTTCCAGCACCAACATTCTGGAATTCTGCCTGAGAAGCCTTGAAAGCAGTGAAACGCACCTATGTTGCAATAACTAAGAACCTCATTCTGAGTGTTCCGGGCAGAGGACATTCGGCTGAACACAACCGGGGACTAATTAGAGCCAGAAGTAGGCAGTGCCGACCATTGTGCTGGATGGACAGTGGTGGCGTGCCAAACAACTGAGCTCTAGTTCTCAACACTTTCACAAAGTGCCATAATTTGAGGTTCAACTTACTGCTCCGGTAGAGTAGAGTGTAGCTGTCAAAGCTGGAATCAGTAGCACTCAGGTGAGATGAACGGGAAGCAGATATACCCAGGCCGCTGTCAGTGTCCTACAGGGACCATCCTATCTGGCTGCCACGACTTAATGATTGCAACCGTGGCAGAGCTAGGCAGGCGCAATTGTGCAGCAATGCAAACTGCATAACCAGGCGAAATTTCACTTGTGTACAAGAAACCACGGCGGATTTACAAGGAGATGTTCACGCGGAACAGCCCGAGGCCGGCCGGCACCAACATTCTGGAATTCTGCCTGAGAAGCCTTGAAAGCAGTGAAACGCTCCTATGTTGCAATAACTCTGAACCTCATTCTGAGTGTTCCCGGCAGAGGTCATTTGGCTGAACACAACCATGGACTAATTAGAGCCAGATGTAGGCAGTGCAGTCCATAGTGCTGGAGAGACAGTGGTGGCTTGCCAAACAACTGAGCTCTAGTTCTCAACACTTTCACAAAATGCCATAGGTGGAAGTTCAACTTAGTGCTCCCGTTGAGTAGAGTGTAGCCGTCAAAGCTGGAATCAGTAGCACTCAGGTGAGAAGAATGGAAGGAGCTATACCTAGTCCGCAGGCAGTGTCCTACGGGGACCAGCCTATCTGGGTGGAACGCCTGTATGTTTGCAACCTCGGCAGAGCTAGGCAGGCGCAATTGTGCACCAATGCAATCTTCCTAACCTGTCTAAATTTCATGGGTGTACAAGAAACCACGGGGGATTTACAAGGAGATGTTCACCCGGAACAGCCGGAGGCCTGCCATCAGTAACATTCCGGAATTCTTCCTAAGAAGCCGTGAAAGTACTGAAACGCTCCTATGTTGCAATAACTCAGAACCTCATTTTGAGTGTTACCGGCAGAGGTCATTCTGCTAAACACAACCGTGGACTCATTACAGGCAGATGTAGGCAGTGCCGTCCATAGTGCTGGATGGACATTGGTGGCATGCCAAACAACTGCGCTCTAGTTCTCAACACTTTCACAAAGTGCCATAAGTTGAGGTTCCCCTTACTGCTACGGTTAAGTAGAGTGTAACTGTCAAACCTGGAATCAGTAGCACTCAGGTGAGAAGAACGGGAAGTAGATATACCCAGTCCGCTGGCAGTGTCCTACGGGGACCAGCCTATCTGGGTGACACGCCTGAATGTTTGCAACCGCGGCAGAGCTAGGCAGGTGCAATTGTGCAGCAATGCAAGCTGCATAACCTGGCCAAATTTCACGGGTGAACAAGAAACTGCGCGGGATTTACGAGGAGATGTTTACCCGGAACAGCCGGAGGCCTGCGGGCAGCAAGATTCCGGAATCCTTCCTTAGACGCCTAGAAAGCATTGAAACGCTACTATGTGCAAATAACTCAGAATCTCATTCTGAGTGTTCCCGGCAGAGGTCATTCGGCTCAACACAACCGTGGACTAATTAGAGCCAGATGTATTCAGTTCCGTCCATAGTGCTGGATGGAAAGTGGTGGCGTGCCAAACAACTGAGCTCTAGTTGTCAACACTTTCACAAAGGGCCGTAATTTGAGGTTTAAATAACTGCTCCGGTTCAGTAGAATGTAGCCGTCAAAGCTGGAATCAGTAGCACTCAGGTGATAAGAACGGGAAGCAGATATACCCAGTCCTTTGGTAGTGTCCTACGGGGACCAGCCTATCTGGCTCCCACCCCTGAATGTTTGCAACCGCGGCAGAGCTTGGAAGGCACAATTGTGCAGCAATGCAAACTGGATGACCTGGCCAAATTTCACGGGTGTACAAGAAACCACGGGGGATTTACAAGGAGATGTTCAACCGGAACAGCAGAAGGCCTGCCATCAGAAAGATTCCGGAATTCTTCCTAAGAAGCCGTGAAAGTACTGAAACGCACCTATGTTGCAATAACTAAGAACCTCATTCTGAGTGTTCCCTGCAGAGGTCATTGGGCTGAACACAACCGTGGACTAATTAGAGCCAGATGTAGGCAGTGCCGTCCATAGTGCTGGATGGACAGTGGTGGCGTGCCAAACAACAAAGCACTAGTTCTCAACACTTTCACAAAGTGCCGTAAGTTATGGTTCAACTTACTGCTCCGGTTGAGTAGAGTGTAGCCTTCAAAGCTGGAATCAATAGCACTCAGGTGAGTAGAACTGGAAGCAGATACACCCAGTCCTCTGGCAGTGTCCTACGGGGACCAGCCTATCTGGCTGCCACGCCTGAATGTTTGCAACCGTGGCAGAACTAGGCAGACGCAATTGTGCAGCAATGCAAACTGCATAACCTGGCCAAATTTCACGGGTTTACAAGAAACCACGGGGGATTTACAAGGAGATGTTTACCCGGAACAGCGGTAGGCCTGCAGGCACCAACATTCTGGAATTCTGCCTGAGAAGCCTTGAAAGCAGTGAAACGCTCCTAGGTTGCAATATCTCAGAACCTCATTCTGAGTGTTCCCGGCAGAGATCATTCTGCTGAACCCAATCGTGGACTAATTACAGCCAGATGTAGGCAGTGCCTTCCATAGTGCTGGATGGACAGTTGTGGCGTGCTAAACAACTGAGCCCTAGTTCTCAACACTTTCACAAAGTGCCATAAGTTGAGGTTGAACTAACTGCTCCGGTTGAGTAGATTGTAGCCGTCAAAGCTGGAATCAGTAGCACTCAGGTGAGAAGAACGGGAAGCAGATATACCCAGGCCGCTGGCAGTGTCCTACTGGGACCAGCCTGTCTGGCTGCCACGCCTGAATGTTCGCAACCGCGGCAGAGCTAGGCAGGAGTGATTGTGCAGCAATGCAAACTGCTTAACCTGGCCAAAATTCACGGGTGTACAAGAAACCACCGGGGATTTACAAGGAGATATTCACCCGGAACAGCAGGAGGCCTTCCGGCAGCAAGATTCCGGAATTCTTCCTAAGAAGCCTAGAAAGCAGTGAAATGCTCCTATGTTGCAGTAATTCAGAATCTCATTCTGAGTGTTCCGGGCAGAGGTCATTCGGCTGAACTCAACAGTGGACTAATTAGAGCCAGATGTAGGCAGTGCCGTCCATACTGCTTAATGGACAGTGGTGGCGCGCTAAACAACTGAGCTCTAGTTCTCAACACTTTCACAAAGTGCCATAAGTTGACGTTCAACTTACTGCTCCGGTTAAGTAGAGCGTAGCTGTCAAAGCTAGAATCAGTAGCACTCAGGTGAGAAGAACGGGAAGCAGATATACCCAGTCCGCTGGCAGTATCCTCCGGGGAACAGCCTATCTGGCTGCCTCGCCAGAATGTTTGCAACCGCGGCAAACCTAGGAAGTGTCATTTGTGCAGCAATGCAAACTGAATAACCAGGCAAAATTTCACGGGTGTACAAGAATCCACGGGGGATTTACAAGGAGATGTTCCCCCGGAACCACTGGATGCCTGCTGCCAGCAGGATTACGGTATCCTTACTAAGAAGCCTTGAAAGCAGTGAAACACTCCTATGTTGCAATAACTCAGGAGTTCATTCTGCGTGTTCTGGGCAGAGGTCATTCGGACGAACACAACCGTGGACTAATTAGAGCGAGATGTAGGCAGTGCCGTTCATAGTGCTGGATGGACAGTGGTGGTGTGCCAAACAACTGAGCTCTAATTCTCAACATTTTCACAAAGGGCCATAAGGTGAGGTTCACATTACTGCTCCGGTTGAGTAGAGTGGAGATGTCAAAGCTGGAATCAGTAGCACTCAGGTGAGAAGAACGGGAAGCAGATATACCCAGTCCGTTGGCAGTGTCCTACGGGGACCAGCATATCTGGCTCCCACGCCTGAATGTTTGCAACCGCAGCAGAGCTAGGCAAGCGCAATTGTGCAGCAATGCAAACTGCTTAACCTGGCCAAATTTCATTTGTGTACAAGAAACCACAGGGGATTTACAAGGAGATGTTTACCCGGAACAACCGGAGGCCTGCCAGCAGCAAGATTCCGGAATTCTTCCTGAGAAGCCTTGAAAGCAGTGAAACGCTCCTATGTTGCAGTAATTCAGAACCTCATTCTGAGTGTACCCGGCAGAGGTCATTCGGCTGAATACAACCATGGACTGATTAGAGCCAGATGTAGGCAGTGCGGTCCATAGTGCTGGATGGACAGTGGTGACCTGAAAAACAACTGAGCTCTAGTTCTCAACACTTTCACAAAGTGGCATAAGTTGAGGTTCAAATTACTGCTCCGTTTGAGTAGAGTGTAGCCGTCAAAGCTGGAATCTGTAGCACTCAGGTGAGAAGAACAGGAAGCAGATATACCCAGGCCGCTGGCAGTGTCCTACGGGGACCAGCCTCTCTGGCTGCCACGCCTGAATGTTTGCAACCGCGGCAGAGATATGCAGTTGCAATTGTGCAGCAATGCAAGCTGCATAACCTGGCCAAATTTCACCGGTGTACAAGAAACCACGGGGGATTTACAAGGAGATGTTCACCCGGAACAGCCGGTGGCCTACGGGCAGCAAGCTTCCGGAATTCTTCCTGTGAAGCCTTGAAAGCAGTGAAACACTCCTATTTTGCAATCACTCAGAACCTCATTCTGAGTGTTCCAGGCAGAGGTCATTCGACTGAACACAACCGTGGACTAATTACACCAGATGTAGGCAGTGCCGTCCATAGTGCTCGATGGAGAGTGGTGACGTGCCAAACAACTGAGATCTAGTTCTCCACACTTTCACAAAGTGCCATAAGTTTAGGTTCACCTTACTGCTCCCGTTGAGTAGAGTGTAGCCGTCAAAGCTGGAATCAGTAGCACTCAGGTGAGAAGAACGGGAAGCAGATATACCCAGTCCACTGGCAGTGTCCTACGGGGACCAGACTATCTCGGTTCCACGCCTGAATGTTTGCAAGAGGGGCAGAGCTAGGCTGGAGCAATTGTGCATCAATGCAAACTGCATAACCTGGCCAAATTTCACGGGTGTACAAGAAACTACGGGGGATTTACAAGGAGATGTTCACCAGGAACAGCCGGAGGGCTGCCGGCAGCAAGATTCCGGAATTCTTCCTAAGAAGCCGTGAAAGCAGTGAAACGCTCCAATGTTGCAATAACTCAGAAGCTCATTCTGAGTGTTCCCGGCAGAGGTCATTCGGCTGAACACAACCGTGGACTAATTAGAGCGAGATGTAGGCAGTGCCGTCCATACTGCTGGATGCAGAGTGGTGGCGTGCCAAGCAACTGAGCTCTAGTTTTCAACACTTTCACAAAGTGCCATAAGTTGAGGTTCACCTTACTACTCCGGTTGAGTAGAGTGTAGCCTTTAAAGTTGGAATCAGTAGCACTCAGGTGAGAAGAACAGGAAGCAGATAGACCCAGTCCGCTGGCAGTGTCCTACCGGGACCAGCCTATCTGGCTGCCACGCCTGAATGTTTGCAACCGCAACACAGCAAGTCAGGCGCCATTGTGCAGCAATACAAACTGCATAACCTGGCCAAATTTCACGGCTGTACAAGAAACCACGGGGGATTTACAAGGAGATGTTCACCCGGAACAGCCAGAGGCCTGCCGGCAGCAAGATTCCGGAATTCTTCCTGTGAAGCCTTGAAAGCAGTGAAACGCTCTTATTTTGCAATAACCCAGATCCTCATTCTGAGTGTGTTGTACAGAGGTCATTAGACTGAACACAACCGTGGACTAATTAGAGCCAGATGTAGGCAGTGCCGTCCATACTAATGGATGGACAGTGGTGGCGTGCCAATCAACTGAGCTCTTGTTCTCAACACTTTCACACATTGCCATAAGTTGAGGTTCAACTTACGTCTCTGGTTGAGTAGAGTGTACCGTCAAAGCTGGAATCAGAAGCCCTCAGGTGAGAAGAACGGGAAGCAAATAGACACAGTCCAATGGCAGTGTCATACGGCGCCCAGCCTATCTGGCTGCCAGGCCTGAATGTTTGCAACCGCGGCAAAGCTAGGCAGGCGCAATTGTGCAGGACTGCAAACTGCATATCCTGGCCAAATTTCACGGGTTTACCAGAAACCATGGGGGATTTACAAGGAGATGTTCAGCCGGAACAGCTGGAGGCCTGCCAGCAACAACTTTCTGGAATTCTTCCTGAGAAGCTTTGAAATCAGTGAAACGCTCCTATGTTGCAATAACCCAGAACCTCCTTCTGAGTGTTCCCAGCAGAGGTCTTTCGGCTGAACACAACCGTGGACTTATTAGAACCAGATGTAGGCAGTGCCGTACATATTGCTGTTTGGACATTGGTGGCGTGCCAAACAACTGAGCTTTAGTTCTCAACACTTTCACAAAGTGCCATAAGTTGAGGTTCAACTTACTGCTCCGGTTGAGTACAATGAAGCCTTCAAGGCTGAAATCACTAGCACTCAGGTGAGAAGAACGTGAAGCAGATATTCCCAGTCCGCTGGCAGTGTCCTAAGGGGACCACCCTATCAGGCAGCCACGCCTGAATGTATGCAACTGCGGCAGAGTTAGGCAGGCGCAATTGTGGAACAATGTAAACAGCATAACCTGGCCAAATTTCACGGGTGTACAATAAACCACGGGGGATTTAAAGGAGATGTTCACCCCGAACAGCCAGAGGCCTGCCGGTAGGAACCTTCCCGAATTCTTCCTGAGAAGCATTGAAAGCAGTGAAACGCTCCTATGTTGCAATAACTCAGAATCTCATTCTGAGTGTTCCCGGCAGAGGTCATTCGGCTAAACACAACCGTGGACTAATTAGAGCCAGATGTAGGCAGTGCAGTCCATAGTGCTGGATGGACAGTGGTGGCGTGCCAAACAACTGAACTCTAGTTCTCAACACTTTCACAAAGGGCCATCAGTTGAGGTTCAACTTACTGGTCCAGTTGAGTAGATTGTAGCCCTCAAAGCTGGAATCAGTACCACTCAGGTGAGAAGAATAGGAAGCAGATGTACCCAGTCCGCTGGCAGTGTCCTATGGGGACAACCTATGGGGCTGCCACACCTGAATGTTTGCAACCGCGGCACAGGTAGGCAGGCGACATTGTGCAGAAATGCAAACTGCATAACCTGGCCTAATTTCACGGGTGTACAAGAAACCACAGGGGATTTACAAGTAAATGTTCACCCGGAACAGCCGGAGGCCTGCAGGCAGCAAGCTTCCGGAATTCTTCCTAAGAAGACTTGAAAGCAGTGAAACGCTCCTATGTTGCAATAACTCAGAACCTCATTCTGAGTGTTTCCATCAGAGGTCATTCGGCTGAACACAACCGTGGACTAATTAGAGCCAGATGTTGGCAGTGACTTCCATATTGCTGGATTGACAGTAGTGGCGTGCCAAAGAACTGCGCTCTAGTTCTCAACACTTTCACAAAGTGCCACAAGTTGAGGTTCAACTTACTGTTCCGGTTGAGTAGAGTGTAGCCGTCAAAGCTGGAATCAGTAGCACTCAGGTGAGAAGAACGGGAAGCAGACATACCCAGTCCGCTGGCAGTGTCCTACGAGGACCAGCCTATCTGGGTGCCACTCCTGAATATTTGCAACCGCGGCAGAGCTAGGCAGGCGCAATTGTGCAGCAATGCAAACTGCATCACCTGGCCAAATTTCACAGGTGTACAAGAATCCTCGGGGATTTACAAGGAGATGTTCACCCGGAACAGCCGGAGGCGTGCCGGCAGCAAGATTCCGAAATGCTTCCTAAGAAGCCTTGAAAGCAGTGAAACGCTCCTATGTTGCAGTAACTCAGAACCTCATTCGGAGTGTTTCCTGCAGAGGTCATTCGGCTGAACACAACCGTGGACTAATTAGGGCCAGATGTAGACAGTGCCGTCCATAGTGCTGGATAGACAGTGGGGGCGTGCCAAACAACTGAGCTCTAGTTCTCATCACTTTCACAAAGTGCCATAAGTTGAGGTTCATCTTCCTGCTCCGGTTTAGTAGAGTGTAGCTGTCAAAGCTGGAATCAGTAGCACTCCAGTGGGAAGAACGGGAAACAGTTATACCCAGTCCGCTGGCAGTGTCCTACGGGGACCAGCCTATCTGGCTCCCACGCCTGAATGTTTGCAACCGCGGCAGATCTAGGCAGGTGAAATTGTGCAGCAATGCAAACTGCATAACCTGGCCAAATTTCACGGGTGTACAAGAAACCACGGGGGATTTACAAGGAGATGTTCACCCGGAGCAGCCGGAGGCCTGCCATTAGTAAGATTCCGGAATTCATCCTAAGAAGCCGTGAAAGTACTGAAACGCTCCTATGTTGCCGTAACTCAGAACCTCATTTTGAGTGTTCCCTGCAGAGGTCATTCAGCTGAACACAACCGTGGACCAATTAGAGCCTGATGTAGGCAGTGCCTTCGATAGTGCTGAATGGACACTGGTGGCGTGCCAAACAACTGAGCTCTAGTTCTCAACACTTTCACAAAGTGCCATAAATTGAGTTTCACCTTACTGCTCCGGTTGAGTAGAGTGTAACCGTCAAAGCTGGAATCAGTAGCACTCAGGTGAGAAGAAAGGGAAGCAGATATACCCAGTCTGCTGGCAGTGTCCTACGGGGACCAGCCTATCTGGCTGCCATGCCTGAATGATTGCAAGCGCAGCAGAGCTAGGCAGGCGCAATTGTGCAGTAATGCAAACTGCATAACCTGGCCAAATTTCACGGGTGTACAAGAAACCACGGGGGATTTACAAGGAGATGTTTACCCGGAACTGCAGGAGGCATGCCGACACCAACATTCTGAAATTCTGCCTGAGAAGACTTGAAAGCAGTGAAACGCTCGTATGTTGCAATAACTCAGAACCTCATTCTGAGTGTTCCCTGCAGAGGTCATTCGGATGAACACAACAAGGGAATAATTAGAGCCATATATATGCAGTGTCTTTCATAGTGTGGATGGACAGTGGTGGCGTGCCAAACAACTGAGCTCTAGTTCTCAACACTTTCACAAAGTGCCACAAGTTGAAGTTCACCTTACTGCTCCGGGGAATAGAGTGTAGCTGTCAAAGCTGGAATCAGTAGCACTCAGGTGAGAAGAACGGGAAGCAGATATACCCAGTCCGCTGGCAGTGTCCTACCGGGACCAGCCTATCAGGCTGCCACGCCTGAATGATTGCAAGCGCGGCAGAGCTAGGCAGGCGCAATTGTGCAGTAATGCAAACTGCATAACCTGGCCAAATTTCACGGGTGTACAAGAAACCACAGGGGATTTACAAGTAAATGTTCACCCGGAACAGCCGGAGGCCTGCCGGCAGCAAGATTCCGGAATTCTTCCTAAGGAGACTTGAAAGCAGTGAAACGCTCCTATGTTGCAATAACTCAGAACCTCATTCTGAGTGTTCCCGGCACAGATCATGCGGTTGAACACAACCGTGGACTAATTAGAGCCAGATGTAGGCAGTGCCGTCCATAGTGCTGGATGGACAGTGGTGCCGTGCCAAACAACTGAGCTCGAGTTCTCAACACTTTAACAAAGTGCCATAAGTTGAGGTTCAACTTACTGCTCTGGTTGAGTAGAGTGTAGCCATCAAAGCTGGAATAAGTAGCACTCAGGTGAGAAGAACGGGAAGCAGATATACCCAGTCCACTGGCAGTGTCCTACGGGGACCAGCCTATCGGGCTGCCATGCCTGAATGTTTGCAACCGCGGAAGAGCAAGGCAGGCACAATTGTGCAGCAATGCAAACTGCATAACCTGGCCAAATTGCACGGGTGTACTAGAAACCACCGGGGATTTATAAGGAGATGTTCACCCGGAACAGCCAGAGGCCTGCTGGCAGCAAGATTCCCCAATCCTTCCTAAGAAGCCTTGAAAGCAGTGAAACGCTGATATGTTGCAATAACTCAGAACCTCATTCTGAGTGTTCCCGGCACAGATCATGCGGTTGAACACAACCGTGGACTAATTAGAGCCAGATGTAGGCAGTGCCGTCCATAGTGCTGGATGGACAGTGGTGGCGTGCCAAACAATTGAGCTCTACTTCTCAACACTTTCACAAAGTGCCATCAGTTGAGGTTCAACTTACTGCTCCGGTTGAGTAGAGTGTAGCTGTCAAAGCTGGAATCAGTACCACTCAGGTGAGAAGAACGGGAAACAGATATACCCAGTATGCTGGCAGTGTTCTACGGGGACCAACGTATGTGGCTGCCACGCCTGAATGTTTGCAACCGCGGCACAGCTAGGCAGGCGCCATTGCGCAGCAATGCAAACTGCATAACCTGGCCAAATTTCACGGGTGTACAAGGAACAAGGGGGATTTACAAGGAGAAGTTCACCCGGAATAGCCGGGGGCCTGCCGGCAGCAAGATTACGGAATTATTCCTAAGAAGACTTGAAAGCAGGGAAACGCTCCTATGTTGCAATAACTCAGAACCTCATCCTGAGTGTGTTGTACAGAGGTCATTAGACTGAACACAACCGTGGACTAATTAGAGCCAGATGTAGGCAGTGCCGTCCATAGTACTTGATGGACAGTGGTGGCGTGCCAATCAACTGAGCTCTAGTTCTCAACACTTTCACAAAGTGCCATGAGTTGAGGTTCAACTTACTGCTCCGGTTGAGTACAGTGAAGCCTTCAAGGCTGGAATCACTAGCACTCAGGTGAGAAGAACGTGAAGCAGATATACCCAGTCCGCTTGCAGTGTCCTACGGGGACCAGCCTATCTGGCAGCCACGCCTGAATGTATGCAACTGTGGCAGAGCTAGGCAGGCGAAATTGTGCAGCAATGCAAACAGCATAACCTGGCCAAATTTCACGGGTGTACAAGAAACCACGGGGGATTTACAAGGAGATGTTCACCCGGAACAGCCAGAGGCCTGCTGGTAGGAAACTTCCCCAATTCTTCCTGAGAAGCATTGAAAGCAGTGAAACGCTCTTATGTTGCAATAACTCAGAATCTCATTCTGAGTGTTCCCGGCAGAGGTCATTTGGCTGAACACAACCTGGACTAATTAGAGCCAGATCTAGGCTGTGCCTTCCATAGTGCTGGGTGGACAGTGGTGGCGTGCCAAACAACTGAGCTCCTGTTCTCAACACTTTCACAAAGTGCCATCAGTTGAGGTTCAACTTACTGCTCCGGTTGAGTAAAGTGCAGCCGTCAAAGCTGGAATCAGTAGCACTCAGGTGAGAAGAACGTGAAACAGATATACCCAGTATGCTGGCAGTGTTCTACGGGGACCAACATATCTGGCCGCCATGCCTGAATGTTTGCAAGCGCGGCAGAGCTAGGCAGGCGTAATTGTGAAGCACTGCAAACTGCATAACCTGGCCAAATTTCACGCGTGTACAAGAAACAACGGGTGATTTACAAGGAGATGTTCACCCGGAACAGCCAGAGGCCAGACGGCAGCAACATTCCGGAATTCTTCCTGTGAAGCCTTGAAAGCAGTGAAACGCTCCCATGTTGCAATAACCCAGATCCTCATTCTGAGTGTGTTGTACTGAGGTCATTAGATTGAACACAACCGTGGACTAATTAGAGCCAGATGTAGGCAGTGCCGTCCATAATGCTGGATGGACAGTGGTGGCGTGCCAAACAACTGAGCTCTAGTTCTCAACACTTTCACAAAGTGCCATCAGTTGAAGTTCAACTTACTGCTCCGGTTGAGTAGATTGTAGCCGTCAAAGCAGGAATCAGTAGCACTCAGGTGAGAAGAACGGGAAGCAGATATACCCAGTCCGGTGGCAGTGTCCTACGGGGACCAGCCTATCTGGCTGCCACGCCTGAATGTATGCTACCGCGGCAGAGCTAGGCAGGCGCAATTGAGCAGCAATGCAAAATGCATAACCTGGCCAAATTTCACGGGTGTACAAGAAACCACGGGGGATTTACAAAGAGATGTTCACCAGGAATAGCCTGAGACCTGCCGGCAGCAAGATTCCGGAATTGTTCCTGAGAAGCCTTGAAAGCAGTGAAACACTCCTCTGTTAAAGTAACTCAAAACCTCATTCTGAGTGTTCCCGGCAGAGGTCATTTGGCTGAACACAACCGTGGACTAATTAGAGCCAGATGTAGGCAGTGCCGTCCATAGTGCTGGATGGACAGTGGTGGCGTGCCAAACAACTGAGCTCTAGTTCTCAACACTTTAACAAAGTGCCATCAGTTGATGTTCAACTTACTGCTCCAGTTGAATAGAGTGTAGCCGTCAAAGCTGGAATCAGTAGCACTCAGGTGAGAAGAACGGGAAGCAGATATACCCAGTCTGCTGGCAGTGTCCTACGGGGACCAGCCTATCTGGCTGCCATGCCTGAATGATTGCAAGCGCGGCAGAGCTAGGCAGGTGCAATTGTGCAGCAATGCAAACTGCATTACCTGGCCAAATTTCACGGGTGTACATGAAACCCCCGGGGATTTACAAGGAGATGTTTACCCAGAACACCCGGAGGCTTGCCGGCAGCAACCTAGCGGAATTGTTCCTAAGAAGCCTTGAAAGCAGTGAAACGCTCCTATGTTGCAATAACTCAGAACCTCATTCTGACTGTTCCCGGCAGAGGTCATTCGCCTGAACACTACCGTGGACTAATTAGAGCCAGATGTAGGCAGTGCCGTCCATAATGCTGTATGGACAGTGGTGGCGTGCCAAACAACTGAGCTCTAGTTCTCAACACTTTCACAAAGTGCCATAAGTTGAGGTTCAAGTTACTGCTCGGGTTGAGTAGAGTGTAGCCGTCAAAGCTGTAATCAGTAGCCTTCAGGTGAGAACGGGAAGCAGATATACCCAGTCCGCTGGCAATGTCCTAAGGGGACCAGCCTATCTGTCTGCCACGCCTGAATGTTTGCAACCGCGGCAGAGCTACGCAGGCGCAATTGTGCTGTAATGCAAACTGCATAACCTGGCCAAATTTCACGGGTGTACAAGAAACCACGGGGCATTTACAAGGAGACTTTCACCCGGAACATCTGGAGGCCTGCCGGCAGCAAGATTCCGGAATTCTTCCTAAGAAGCCTTGAAAGCAGTTAAATTCTCCTATGTTGCAATAACTCAGAAAATGATTCTGAGTGTTCCCGGCAGAGGTCATTCGACTGAACACAACCATGGACTAATTAGAGTCAGATGTAGGCAGTGCGGTCCATAGTGCTGGATTGACAGTGTTGGCGTGCCAAACAACTGAGCTCTAGTTCTAAACACTTTCACAAAGTGCCATCAGTTGAGGTTCAACTTACTGTTCCGGTTGAGTAGAGTGTAGCCGTCAAAGCTCGAATCAGTAGCACTCAGGTGAGAAGAACGGGAAGCAAATATACCCAGTCCCCTGGCAGTGTCCTACGGGGACCAGCCTATCTGGCTGCCACGCCTGAATGTTTGCAACCACGGCAGAGCTAGGCATGCGCAATTTTGCAGCAATGCAAACTGCATAACCTGGCCAAATTTCATGGGTGTACAAGAAACCACGTAGATTTTACAAGGAGATGTTCACCCAGAACCGCCGGAGGCCTCCCGGCAGCAAGATTCTGGAATTCTTCCTAAGAAGCCTTGAAAGCAGTGAAACGCTCCTATGTTGCAGTAACTCAGAACCTCATTCTGAGTGTTCCCGGCAGAGGTCATTGAGCTGAACACAACCGTGGATTAATTAGAGCCAGATGTAGGCAATGCCGTCCTTAGTGCTGGATGGAGAGTGGAGGCATGCCAAACAACTGAGCTCTACTTCTCAACACTTTCACAAAGTCCCATAAGTTGAGGTTCAACTTACTTCTCCTGTTGAGCTGAGTCTAGACTTCAAAGCTGGAATCAGTAGCACTCAGGTGAGAAGAAAGGGAAGCAGATATACCCAGTCCGCTGGCAGTGTCCTACGGGGACCAGCCTATCTGGCTGCCAGGCCTGAATGTTTGTAACCGCGGCAGAGCTAGGCAGGTGCAATTGTGCAGCAATGCAAACTGCATAACCTGGCCAAATTTCTCGGATGTACAAAAAACCACTGGGGATTTACCAGGAGATGTTCTCCCGGAACAGCCGGAGGCCTGGCTGCAGCAGGATTCTGAATTCTTCCTAAGAAGTCTTGAAAGCAGTGAAACGCTCCTATGTTGCAATAACTCAGAAACTGATTCTGAGTGTTCGCGGCAGAGGTCATTCCACTGAACACAACCGTGGACTAATTAGAGCTAGATGTATGCAGTGCGGTCCATAGTGCTGGATGGACAGTGGTGGCGTGCCAAACAACTGAGCTCTAGTTCTCAACACTTTCACAAAGTGCCATCAGTTGAGGTTCAACTTAATGCCCCGGTTGAGTAGAGTGTAACCGTCAAAGCTGGAATCCGTAGCACTCAGGTGAGAAGAACGGGAAGCAAATATACCCAGTCCCCTGGCAGTGTCCTACGGGGACCAGACTATCTGGCTGCCACGCCTGAATGTTTGCAACCGCGGCAGAGCTAGGCAGGCGCAATTGTGCAGTAATGGAAACTGTATAACCTGGCCAAATTTCACGGTTGTACAAGAAACCACGGGGGATTTACCAGGAGATGTTCACCCCGAACAGCCGGAGGCCTGGCTGCAGCAGGATTCCTGTCTTCTTCCTAAGAAGCCTTGAAAGCAGTGAAACGCTCCTATGTTGCAATATCTCAGAAATTCATTTTGACTGTTCCCGGTAGAGGTCATTTGGCTGAACACAAACCTGGACTATTTAGAGCCAGATGTAGGCAGTGCCGTCCATAGTGCTGGATGGACAGTGGTGGCGTGCCAAACAACTGAGCTCTAGTTCTCAACACTTTCACAAAGTGCCATCAGTTGAGGTTCAACTTAGTGCTCCAGTTAAGTAGAGTGTATCCGTCAAAGCTGGAATCAGTAGCACTCAGCTAAGAAGAACGGGAAGCAGATATACCCAGTCCGCTGGCAGTGTCTTACAGGGACCAACCTATCTGGATGCCACGCTTAATGTTTGCAACCGCGGCAGAGCTAGGCTGGCGCAATTGTGCAGCAATGCAAACTGCATAACTTGGTCAAATTTCACGGGTGTACAAGAAACCACGGGGGATTTACAAGGAGACGTTCACCCGGAACAGCTGGAGGCCTGCAGGCAGAAACATTTCGGGATTGTTCCTAAGAAGCCTTGAAAGCAGTGAAACGCTCCTATGTTGCAATAACTCAGAACCTCATTCTGACTGTTCCCGGCAGAGGTCATTCGGCAGAACACAACCGTGAACTAATTAGAGCCAGATGTATGCAGTGCCGTCCATAATGCTGGATGGACAGTGGTGGCGTGTCAAACAAATGAGCTCTAGTTCTCAACACTTTCACAAAGTGCCATAAGTTGAGATTCAACTTACTGCTCCGGTTGAGTAGAGTGTAGCCTTCAAAGCTGGAATCAGTAGCCTTCAGGTGCGAACGGGAAGCAGATATACCCAGTATGCTTGCAATGTCCTACGGGGACAAGCCTATCTGGCTGCCACGCCTCAATGTTTGCAACCGCAGCAGAGCTAGGCAGGCAGAATTGTGCAGCAATGCAAACTGCATAACCTGGCCATATTAATCAGATGTACAAAAAACCACCGGGGATTTACAAGGAGATATTCACCCAGAACATTCGGAGGCCTACCAGTAGCAAGATTCCGGAATTCTTCCTAAGAAGCCTTGAAAGCAGTGAAACGCTCCTATGTTCCCATAACTCAGAAACTGATTCTGAGTGTTCGCGGCAGAGGTCATTCGGCTGAACACAACCGTGGACTAATTAGTGACAGATGTAGGCAGTGCCGTCCATAGTGCTGGATGGACAGTGGTGGCGTGTCAAACAAATGAGCTCTAGTTCTCAACACTTTCACAAAGTGCCATAAGTTGAGATTCAACTTACTGCTCCGGTTGAGTAGAGTGTAGCCTCCAAAGCTGGAATCAGTAGCCTTCAGGTGAGAACGGGAAGCAGATATACCCAGTCTGCTTGCAATGTCCTACGGGGACAAGCCTATCTGGCTGAATGTTTGCAACCGTAGCAGAGCTAGGCAGGCAGAATTGTGCAGCAATGCAAACTGCATAATCGGCTAAATTTCACGGGTGTACAAGAAACCACGGGTGATTTACAAGGAGATGTTCATCGAAACAGCTGGAGGCCTGCCGGCAGCAAGATTCCGGAATTCTTCCTAAGAAGCCTTGAAAGCACTGAATCGCTCCTATGTTGCAGTAACTCATAACCTCATTGTGATTTTTCCCGGCAAAGGTCATTCGGCTGAACACAACAGTGGACTAATTAGAGCCAGATGTAGGCAGTGCCTTCCATAGTGCTGGATGGACAGTGGTGGCGTGCC